>NC_092819.1:75457839-76057839 GCF_023375885.2 Dermacentor andersoni
TCTGTTATTTCACTGTGAAGATAAAATTAACGCCCCATTGAAATAATTCACCAAAACCGCACTTTTACCTTCAGTAACACCGCACGCGTGCGCCCTATAGTTTTTGTGGCACTGAATGCATAACTGAAACATATTCTTTAGTAGAGAGAGAGAGAGAGGGCTCTTTATTGGAAAAACAGAGAATTTTGCCGGCGCGTATATAACTGCTGGCATGCTACTCTGTATAGGGATGGGGAATGGGATTAAAAGATTCCAGAAAAGAGTTGGAGAAAAAAAGGATAAAAGTAAATATGAAATGTCCGAGTGGACCTTATACTAATATTTACAGGTGACATGGCGGGTAAATTTAAGCTTTTGTATAGGAAGGATGCAATTTTTAAAGCTTTCCTATTTGACCAATTTCTGTCAGGTAATTGAACAATAAATCCAAAACCCGTCGCTGTTTTGAAGGGCCGGGCATTGGACCTAAGATGCTCGGTAACGTTAACGGTTCGTGGCAAATCATGTCCATTTGGTGCTCAAAAAATTGTCTCTCGTCGCGGTACGCGGGGCATTCTAGTAATATGTGCTCAATTGTCTCTAAGTTGCGACAGTTATCACAGTATGGGTTAGTGGTAAGTCCTATGCGGTACAGATAATTGTTCGTGTATGCCACTTTCAGTCGAAGACGATGGTACAATGTCTCTAAGTGTCGAGGAAGTGGTCGTGGAATTTTCGGTCTCATTTCTGGGTCAATGTAACGTAGGAAGTTATCTTGGTGAAGCGGCAGATTCAAGATGCGGTCTTTTTCTTGATAGGCATATTTTTTTGCCATGTTTGAAGCATCGGCTTTTGTAAAATATGTTCTTTTGAACTTGCGGTATTGGAGTCCATTTCTGGCGGCTTCGTCCGCTCTTTCATTTCCCGAAATGCCGGCATGGCCAGGTATCCACTGGAACTTTATGCAATGCCCAGCAATCTTAGCCCTGTGGTGAAGATAAGCAATGTCAGATGCTGCTGGTTGATTATTGCAACGCTTGTGCCTGTTCCAGATACTTTGTAGGGCTGCTTTTGAGTCTGTGAAAATCACCCATGTCTTTGGCGGCTGCTGTCGAAGTACATACACAAGGGCCTCCTTAATGCCATATAGCTCCGCTGAAGTAGATGATGTCGCTCGCTCAAGACGAAACGAGAATCGTTGCCCTGTAGAGGTTACAAAAAGTCCGCATGATGAACGATGTGGAGTTGTAGAGCCATCTGTGAAAATGTGTGTTGCGGCTGCGTATTCTTTGTGCATATATTCTAAAGCTATCTGATAAGTCGCTGCCTGGGGCATTTCCTTTTTCGCACTGATTCCAGGTATATATGGCACGATTTCCAGTGGGGACAGTGTCCATGGTGAAATGTTTCGCGGCATAATTTGTGACGCCTGAGCAGGAATCGAAATAGATATGCTTCCGACGGCCTGCCCAAAGCTAGATGTAGCACGGGTTCTGGAAATATCCTTTAAAAAGTGAGTCTTCGTATGAATGACGTGGCGGAGGTGTATCCGAAGTGTCTCCTGCGAACATAGCACTTCCAGAGGCAGGCATCCAGCTTCTGCTACAGTCCCTGACCGGGACGACCCCTTCGGAAAGCCAAGACATACGCGAAGGCAGTTGTTTCGTGCTGCCTCGAGTTTTCTCTTGCTTGTGGGCGATATTTTGTGCAGGATCGGGAGGTAATATCGTAGTGTTCCGTCGACGTAGGCCTTATGGAGGAGCATCATTGATCTACAGTTGCTGCCCCACTGTGATCCGGCTAAAAATCGGAATACGTGCGACGCCGAGGAAATCTTCTCACTCAGTTTTTTCACTTGGGGCGACCATGTGAGGTTCCTATCGATCGTCACTCCAAGAAACCTTTGCGTCTTGACGTATGGAAGGGCACGACCACCCAATACTAGTGGGTATTTTTCCATACACCTCCGCGTGAAAGCCATGGCAACGCTTTTGTCGGGGGACAATTTCAGACCCCTTGGATTTAGGTAGGCCGAGATATTTGCTAGCGCTCTCTGGAGGCGTTGTTGGGTGGTACTGCGGGAACGCGCCGCACTCCAAATGCAGATGTCGTCCGCATACAGTGTGATTTTGACGCCAGGGGGTAGGTTTCTTTTCAGATGGATGAGGACTAAATTAAATAATACCGGGCTTAACACAGCTCCTTGTGGCACTCCCTTCTCGACGGCATAAAGCGCCGTGGGGCCATCCGGGGTACACATGAAAAGTTGGCGTCCTTGAAGATAGTCTTCAATCCATGCGTAGAGCCGTCCTCCAAGACCAAGGGTTTCCAAAGCGTCAAGTATTGCTTTATGATAGACCGAATCATATGCTGCCTTAATGTCTAAAAATAATGCAGTAGGTATGTTTCCAGAGACCAATTCCTCTTCAATTGATGAGACCAAGGCAATGACATTATCAATTGCGGATCTATTTTGCCGGAAGCCATTCATTTCCTTCGGGTAAACTTTTGCAGTTTCCAAGAACCAATTTAGTCGTTTGTAGATCATTTTTTCGAATAGCAGTTAAGAATATAGTCGCTGATAAGTTTTTATAAGGTTGTTATATATATTGCCATTATATACATTTTGTGGTTACGCTTAAGGTAGTTCTGACGACATCATAGTGTTAAATACGGCAATATCGTCGCTACAAATCTTATCACTCATAGCCTCGAGCAAAATTCAAAAAGCTTGCAGAGTAGCTTCCACACAAAGCCTCGCCTTTGCGACCATGTAAATTGACCTTGGCTATATCGTTTCAATGCTAAGCGCGCTGCCGTGAACATTAATTGTGAAATTGTTTCTGCAGTACTTCTTTTTTCTATGATTTCACGTGCGTTACACGACTAAGCAAGCTGCAGCATCTGTTTTCTTTTTGTCACTCGTCTTGCGCGCTACCCATAAAAGCTTTATTTTGAGCGCTCAAACACTGACCGATCACAATGTATTGTCACGTTGCGGTGACGATGAAGAACCAGACAGTATATCGAAAGTGTGAGTCACGAATTTAACGCTTTATTGGGCGAACTCTCACCCTGAGAAACACGTGACTACTCAAAACAATAATGACGGCGAGCACAGTGGTCAAAGTCTGAATCCATTTGATCTCCACGGCGAGACTAAGGCATCTCTTAGAGACTTCTAATTACGAATCCAGTCTCAGCTGATCCGGTCTTATGCCTGCAAATTTCCTAATGTCCTGCCAACATATATAAAGTCCTCGACTTCGTTACGCTGTCCTTCACAACCATTATTGGATCCATATTGTCACAAAGCACTGACGCACGCGCACTTCAGTCCGTGTTGATACTATACACACGCCCAGTACCTGCGGCTATCGCGATGTCAACTCGTTCCCGCTTCATGTACTTAGGGTTAGTGTGATTGTGTTTGGTTCATGTTTGAAATGAGCCAAACTAAAAGACGATTAGTACTGATTCTCGCACATTCGTGCCTCACATTGTTATTTGAGAGCTATGCGTTTCCTTTGGGGCTACTATCACTCAAAGCACCGGTTTTTCGCCAGCCTTTCTTGGTATTCACCTGTCATCCACAATACATCGTCAACATTACCACCTGTCATGGCGCTCTTTGGTCAAACCTGGCCCTTGCGCCATAAAACACCACATATCATCATCATCTTGGTATTCACCATGTTCGTTGCTGTGGAAACTGATACAGGGCTGTCCAAAGGAAATATGTGCAAGTTACTTCAGAAGTTGCGCCCCTCAATGCTGTGCGTTTGTACTTACCACTCTGCGGGAACTGCCTTGAACCGAAAGCTCGTATGCTGCGTCGATTAGCGGGGCTCCGAAAAAAGCTGGAGTCGACTGCCTGCGCAAACGCCACGCGATTCTCCAGAATTTTCCCGGTCAAATGACGTGATGCATAGATACGAAAGGCCATTTAGATTCAGCAGCAGCAAGACACGAGTTGTCGAAACGAAAAAAAAAAAACTTTGTCTTGATTTGGTTATGCCGTGGCCGTTTCGAGACACGCTGACACGACAGAAATCGCTCGAACTGTATATATTTATGCACACTCCGACGTCACCGTTGATGGCGATCCGCTCCATGACATCGTTTATTCATTGCCACCACTGCAGGCGAGCGATCTCTTAGTCTATCGCATCAATTTATTTCGTGTATTTTTCACGGTGTCTCTGCGATCTTGCGCTTTCGATAGCTCACGCGTCAGTCTTAGCGAGGTGTCTTCGCGCAGTGTGTGTTATTCAAGAGCACAACTGGAAGCGAGTGAGCCATTGAAGCATAAAGTTTCTTGCAAGAAACCGGTAATGGATTCAGCCACACTATTCACCAATAACACTTTTGTTGTCGCTGAACTTGCCTTGACGAAGGCAAGTCCAAGCGCACGTCTTACTTTTGTTGTCCTCGAAATGCGTAGCACGTGCTAACGTATGCGCGAGTATGCTATACCTACCATTGTGATGCGATCCGGGCATACGAAAAATAAAATGCAGCAGTCTTGTTAGATCTCGCAGAATCACATACCAATATCCAGCGAAGCTGTATCTTTTGAGCAGTTGCTACATGAATTTCGGTCGCCTGTAATTAAACCAAATGCTTTAAAAAGTTGCCCTTACATGACTCGCCCGCTTGAAACCTTAGCCACAATAACGTTCTTTGAGAATTTGTTAAGGAATTTTTACGAAGGCCGTATTTCCTCCACATGTTTTCATTCGCCAGAACAATTCAACGGCCATAAGGTACCCACCCTCTATTCCTCCTCCTTCTTCTTCCCTTCCTTTAAATTCGGTAACGGTTGCGTTCACATGTTCTGCCAGGGCAGCGGGATAAATTCTACGCTATTCGCAAAAGAAGCATACAACTCTCCGCATCGCTTGCGTACGCAATTTACTGCTAATTACGTAATTAATCTACACACTTTTCAACTCATTACCGTTAACCTCCTAATAATTTCGCACAAATATAAACGAGGTGCCTTCTTTACTTCAACGAAGAAACTGGGGAAACCTACTACGATACGGGACGTAATGCCAAGTTTGTATTACGCGGAGGTACGTTGTAATGTCCCCACTCGGCCCATAAAGAAGACGAACGTCACTTTCTGGTCATTCCTAGGTCTTTGCGCTAGAGTAGTTTACGTGCCATCCAAGGCACATCCAAAGGAGGCCACTTCGGCCACCAAGCTACCTTGCACAAGGCACAAGTTACAAGAACGCTTTTGGTGGCCGAGAATGTTTAAGAATGTGCGTTCGTATCTCCTCAGCTGTGAGGTGTGCCAGCAACACAAACGGCGTCCCGGGTGTCAACCTGGATTCATTACACCAATTAAATCTCCTGAGACAATTTTTCACACTGTCGGAATAGGTCACGTCGGGCCTTTACCAATAACGCCAGCGGGTAACCGATATATTATACTCGCTGTGGACTACTTGTCCAGGTTCATAGAGGTCGCTGCCGTGCCTTCGCTGGCCACCAGCTACGTCAAAAGATTCCTACGAGACCGCTTCAAATGGAGACACCACCTCCCTAGGAAGCACGTCTCCAACAGGTCGACCACTCTCCGCAGCCGCGAGCTCTGTGCTTATCTACGACTAGCGGTAGTTGAGCATCACTTTGCGTCAGGCTGCCATCCACAGGCGAGTGGTCTGACGGAGAGGTCGAAGTAGGCCATCCAAGTCGCACCATATCGTAGCAACAAGATAATAATAAATAATAAATTTTAATTATGGGGTTTCACGTGCCAAAACCAATCGTAACAACAATAATAAATAATCAATTTTAATTATGGGGTTTTACGTGCCAAAACCACTTTCTGATTATGAGGCACGCCGTAGTGGGGGACTCCGGAAATTTTGACCACCTGAGGTTCTTTACCCTGCACCTAAATCTAAGTGCACGGGTGTTTTCGCATTTCGCTCCCATCTAAATGCGGCCGCCGTGGCCGGGAGTCGATCTCGCGACCTCATGCTCAGCAGCCTAACACCATAGCCACTGAGCAACCACGGCGGGTAACAACAAGATAGGTGAAGAGGATTGGCTTGAACATCTTGAAGCGGCCCCAAACGCAGTTAACACGGCGTTTCAGAGCTCTACAGGAACATCCCGATACGAGATTGTGCAAAACTAGGTGCTACATCCGACTTCGACACGCTCGTAAAAGTTGGACACCCCCTTACAAGACAGACGTTTCACCGCAACGTCTGCACGGAGGCGCGCAAGAGGATTGTGCATGCCCAACAGGCGCAAAAAAAGAAGGTACTAAGACCACCGGTACTGACTGGCACAGCAATAGAATATCGGCCACGACGTGTGGGTGCAACGAAGTACACCGTCGTCTTCAAAGAAATTGTGTGCAAAGCATGAGGGACCCTATATTATTAGCGAACACCTGGGCGAGAACAATTGGCGTCTATGGTCTTCGGCTTGCGACTCGCGCACAGACAAAATAATGCGCAATAACTTTGTCGAGCATATGTCGGGTATTTAGAACTGTGTCCATCGACAGGTCATCTAAACCAGTGGCAGCGTGGCTGATTGTAATGAGGAAGAGCGGCAACGGAGCTCGGGCGCTGGGAGTCCCATGAGGATGAACAAGGTCTCAGAATAGAACAGCCGACCCAGCGAACAGGTGTTACTTCGGTTCCCTTGTTTACAGTAGATACAAACATATATGGAACCATACATAGAAAGTCCCTGGAAAGCGTGTGAAGTGCCCTAGAAATAGTAATGCTATGAAAAGAAAGATGTGGAAGAAAGGAAAGGGCGGAGTACATTGCTTATTTCTAAAGATTTTACGCAACTTCATGGCGCCATCAGCAAAAGTTGAGTGCGAAGGACAGTGTAACAGCGATTTTTTTTATAAAAAAGAGCATTTGAATCAACGCTGAAACTAGCATTCTTCGGGAACTTCGTCCAGTTTGCGGCATTTAACATCTTTCACACACCCAGTATTCCAAGATGTCTACTAGCTTGGCCAAACCAGGTTTGTGCTGTCGGCTGTTTTGCCGAGAAGACAACATCGGCCACTGAGTACGTGCCCGAACAGACGACTTGCTGCTGGCTGGTCTAGTAGACAATTAGGGTCACGTGGTATGCGATATTGCTATCTGTCCATTCTTGGCCAGACCCCAGAACGGGTGTGCCAAGTGATGCCTACTGTATACAACCGTAAATATATTGTTTTATTAATAAGTCGTATTAATAATCACTAACGTCGTCCAGTAGCACAGGCACGTGGACCATTTGAAACCGTGAAGAAGGGAGTCCATCATGCGTTCAAAAGTGGCAGGAGCGTTACATAGGTCGAACGGCATCGCTTTGAATTGATGAAGACCGTCGGGTGTTACAAAAGCAGTCGTCTCGCGGTCGAGATCGTCCACGGCAATCTGCCAGTAGCCGGAGCGAAAGTCAATAGAGGAGAAGTAGCGAGCACCGTGGAGGCAGTCAAGGCCTTCATCAATCCGAGGTAGGGGATACACATCCTTTTTGGTAACCCTGTTAAGGTGCCGATAATCCACGCAAAAGCGCCATGAGCCATCCTTCTTTTTTAGCAGTACAACAGGGGACGCCCGTGGACTGCATTACGGTTCAATAATGTTCTTGGCAAGGATTTTGCGAACTTCTGCGTGAATAGCTTGACGCTCAGCCGGTGACACTCGATACGGGCGGCGATGAATAGGAGGGGCAACGCCGGTATTAATGCGATGTTTAAGAGCTGTAGTTTGGGCCAAAGGACGATCGTTAAAGTCAAAAATATCGTGGTACGAAAACAGAACGCGGTGGAGCTCACGAGCGTGCTCGGACGGCATGTCGGGCGCAATCATTTTCTGTAAGTCGGCGATGGTACAAGTGGCCGACTGCGATGGTAGAGGAGGATTGGCTGAATTGTCGTCGACTGCAATAGATTCTACTGAGTGATCTTCGAATGGAGCAAAGCTGGGCCAGAAACATCCCGTGTGGCAGCACTTGTGTCGTCAAGCCAAAATTGACCGCTGGCAGGCAGACGCAATTCGCCGTAATAGATAAAACTGTATGAGGTACTGTGATCCCGTGTGTAAGTAGGACGTCTTGCACAGGAGTCGCGATATAGTGACCGTCGGGCACTGGTAGGGATGACACTAAGTCAGCGTAAGTCAGTGCCGAAGTTGGCAAGCGAACGAAGTCGACGGAGCTGAGGCGACTGGGGTGTGGTTCAGCGGGATCCAGAACAGGCAAGTCAAGGCGGAGAGTACTGGCGGAACAATCGATGAGAGCAGAATGTGCGGAGAGGAAGTCTAAGCCGAGGACGATGTCGTGGGGACCGTGGGCGATGACTGTGAATAGCACGATTGTGGAGCGATCGGCGAAGGAGACGCGGGCGGCACACATACCAATTACGGGGGCTGTTCCACCATCGGCGACACGGACAACAGGCATCGTGGCGGGCGTGATTATTTTCTTCAGCCGGTTTACGAAGGTCAGCACTCATTACGGACAAATGCGCCCCAGTGTCTATAAGAGCAGATACAGAAACACCGTCAACTTGCACGTCAAGAAGGTTCAGATGAGTGGGCAACGTCAGTAGAGGATTTGGCGGCGTAGGGAGCAATGCAGCGTCACCTCGAGGCGCTGCATCATCTAGTTTTCCTGCTGGGAGCGGCGTCCGAAGGGAGTCGACGAAAAGGAGCGACGGGGCTGGGGAGAGCGAGAATAGGGGCGGTTCGGCGCAGGAGAATCAGTGGCGGCATTATCGGAGCGTGCGGCATAAGGACGAGAAGGGCCACCTCAGGGGGCGAGAGGCGCTTTCATGTGGTACTCACTTTTTTCTTCGGCGAAACGCAGGCATCGATGAGGCTGGATCCGCTTTCCGAGTCAAAGCGACGCCGCGTACCCCAAGGGTCAACAAGGGTCGTTGGTTAACGCGCCGAAACCCCAAAATGGAGAGCTTTCTTTGTGAGTTTTCTAAATTTAAACAAAGGCGCCCACCCCAACCAACAGACTCCACCCGTAGCGAAAGAAATTCAACAAGAGGGGACACTCGGCAAAAACTGGCAACAGGAAACACGTCACGCCCAGTGTCAACTCCATCCGTTAGCTGACGCAACCATCGGAAAAAAATAATATGAAATGAACTTACAAACAACGTTGAATTTTTTTTATTCTTTCCCGCTAAAACTAAGAAGTTTTGCGTATATATGAATGAACTTATACTACACGACTTATTTTTCTTGCGTCACCTAGCAACAAGCTAGCGGCACGCCAGACGCGCCATATGCATGCGTCATTCGCCAGACATGTCACCGAAGCGAGCGAGGCCGGCCGCGAATGTGAAGCTCGGCTGCTCGGCGACCCGTCTCTTTTGGATGTAGCCCGTTTGTAGGGCTCCCGGTGTTTTCTTGCGTTCCGTTTGCATTTCGACACGGCACCGCTGCACTACTGGACAACAGCAAGGGGAGGAATACTGTCTCACAGTCTGCTACGCACTTCAAGCACATTTAGGCTTACTGCACAAAACTGAACCTATATGGTGCCGCAGTTGTCGAAAAACAGCTCCGCCGTCCAGGCCTAGTTAATTTGAGTTAATTACTCGCGCTGCAAGATGTTTGCACGCTTTCTATGAGACCAAGCATTATTATAACTTATTTCAGGAGTTTTGAGGCAAGCTCGCCGCACCTGGCTTTGTGACGAAAAGCACCTCGACCGTGGGGCGCAGTTTCGCGTGTACTGAATCTTACCGGTACAAGGTTTGGCGTTTTTTGTGACCTCAGATATTATTGTAACTAATTTCGCTACCTTTTGGGGTACTTTTCAAGCACAGTGGCCGCGCTCGGCTTAGTGGCGCAGTTAGCGAAAAGCAGCTCGGCTGTGTGCCGCAGTCTCGCGTGTACTGAATCTTACCGGTACAAAGTTTGGCGCTTTCTCTGACCCCAGACATTATTGTAACTAATTTCGCTACTTTTTGGCGTACTTTTGAAGCACAGTGGCCGCGCTTGGCGTAGTGGCGCAGCTAGCGAAAAGCAGCTCGGCTGTGTGCCGCAGTTTCACGTGTACTGAATCTTACCGGTACAAGGTTTGCGCTTTCTCTGACCCCAGACATTATTGTAACTAATTTCGCTACCTTTTGGGGTACTTTTCAAGCACAGTGGCCGCGCTCGGCTTAGTGGCGCAGTTAGCGAAAAGCAGCTCGGCTGTGTGCCGCAGTCTCGCGTGTACTGAATCTTACCGGTACAAAGTTTGGCGCTTTCTCTGACCCCAGACATTATTGTAACTAATTTCGCTACTTTTTGGCGTACTTTTGAAGCACAGTGGCCGCGCTTGGCGTAGTGGCGCAGCTAGCGAAAAGCAGCTCGGCTGTGTGCCGCAGTTTCACGTGTACTGAATCTTACCGGTACAAGGTTTGCGCTTTCTCTGACCCCAGACATTATTGTAACTAATTTCGCTACCTTTTGGGGTACTTTTCAAGCACAGTGGCCGCGCTCGGCTTAGTGGCGCAGTTAGCGAAAAGCAGCTCGGCTGTGTGCCGCAGTCTCGCGTGTACTGAATCTTACCGGTACAAAGTTTGGCGCTTTCTCTGACCCCAGACATTATTGTAACTAATTTCGCTACTTTTTGGCGTACTTTTCAAGCGCAGTGGCCGCGCTTGGCGTAGTGGCGCAGCTAGCGAAAAGCAGCTCGGCTGTGTGCCGCAGTTTCGCGTGTACTGAATCTTACCGGTACAAGGTTTGCGCTTTCTCTGACCCCAGACATTATTGTAACTAATTTCGCTACTTTTTGGCGTACTTTTCAAGCGCAGTGGCCGCGCTTGGCGTAGTGGCGCAGCTAGCGAAAAGCAGCTCGGCTGTGTGCCGCAGTTTCGCGTGTACTGAATCTTACCGGTACAAGGTTTGCGCTTTCTCTGACCCCAGACATTATTGTAACTAATTTCGCTACTTTTTGGCGTACTTTTCAAGCGCAGTGGCCGCGCTTGGCGTAGTGGCGCAGCTAGCGAAAAGCAGCTCGGCTGTGTGCCGCAGTTTCACGTGTACTGAATCTTACCGGTACAAGGTTTGCGCTTTCTCTGACCCCAGACATTATTGTAACTAATTTCGCTACTTTTTGGCGTACTTTTCAAGCGCAGTGGCCGCGCTTGGCGTAGTGGCGCAGCTAGCGAAAAGCAGCTCGGCTGTGTGCCGCAGTTTCGCGTGTACTGAATCTTACCGGTACAAGGTTTGCGCTTTCTCTGACCCCAGACATTATTGTAACTAATTTCGCTACTTTTTGGCGTACTTTTCAAGCGCAGTGGCCGCGCTTGGCGTAGTGGCGCAGCTAGCGAAAAGCAGCTCGGCTGTGTGCCGCAGTCTCGCGTGTACTGAATCTTACCGGTACAAAGTTTGGCGCTTTCTCTGACCCCAGACATTATTGTAACTAATTTCGCTACTTTTTGGCGTACTTTTGAAGCACAGTGGCCGCGCTTGGCGTAGTGGCGCCGCTAGCGAAAAGAAGCTCGGCTGTGTGCCGCAGTTTCGCGTGTACTGAATTTTACCGGTACAAGGTTTGCGCTTTCTCTGACCCCAGACATTATTGTAACTAATTTCGCTACATTTTGGCGTACTTTTCAAGCGCAGTGGCCGCGCTTGCCGTAGTGGCGCAGCTAGCGAAAAGCAGCTCGGCTGTGTGCAGCAGTTTCGCGTGTACTGAATCTTACCGGTACAAGGTTTGCGCTTTCTCTGACCCCAGACATTATTCTAACTAATTTCGCTACTTTTTGGCGTACTTTTCAAGCGCAGTGGCCGCGCTTGGCGTAGTGGCGCAGCTAGCGAAAAGCAGCTCGGCTGTGTGCCGCAGTTTCACGTGTACTGAATCTTACTGGTACAAGGTTCGCGCTTTCTCTGACCCCAGACATTATTCTAACTAATTTCGCTACTTTTTGGCGTACTTTTCAAGCGCAGTGGCCGCGCTTGGCGTAGTGGCGCAGCTAGCGAAAAGCAGCTCGGCTGTGTGCCGCAGTTTCGCGTGTACTGAATCTTACCGGTACAAGGTTTGCGCTTTCTCTGACCCCAGACATTATTCTAACTAATTTCGCTACTTTTTGGCGTACTTTTCAAGCGCAGTGGCCGCGCTTGCCGTAGTGGCGCAGCTAGCGAAAAGCAGCTCGGCTGTGTGCCGCAGTTTCGCGTGTACTGAATCTTACCGGTACAAGGTTTGCGCTTTCTCTGACCCCAGACATTATTCTAACTAATTTCGCTACTTTTTGGCGTACTTTTCAAGCACAGTGGCCGCGCTTGGCGTAGTGGCGCAGCTAGCGAAAAGAAGCTCGGCTGTGTGCCGCAGTTTCGCGTGTACTGAATTTTACCGGTACAAGGTTTGCGCTTTCTCTGACCCCAGACATTATTGTAACTAATTTCGCTACATTTTGGCGTACTTTTCAAGCGCAGTGGCCGCGCTTGCCGTAGTGGCGCAGCTAGCGAAAAGCAGCTCGGCTGTGTGCAGCAGTTTCGCGTGTACTGAATCTTACCGGTACAAGGTTTGCGCTTTCTCTGACCCCAGACAATATTCTAACTAATTTCGCTACTTTTTGGCGTACTTTTCAAGCGCAGTGGCCGCGCTTGGCGTAGTGGCGCAGCTAGCGAAAAGCAGCTCGGCTGTGTGCCGCAGTTTCGCGTGTACTGAATCTTACCGGTACAAGGTTTGCGCTTTCTCTGACCCCAGACATTATTCTAACTAATTTCGCTACTTTTTGGCGTACTTTTCAAGCGCAGTGGCCGCGCTTGGCGTAGTGGCGCAGCTAGCAAAAAGCAGCTCGGCTGTGTGCCGCAGTTTCGCGTGTACTGAATCTTACCGGTACAAGGTTTGCGCTTTCTCTGACCCCAGACATTATTCTAACTAATTTCGCTACTTTTTGGCGTACTTTTCAAGCGCAGTGGCCGCGCTTGGCGTAGTGGCGCAGCTAGCGAAAAGCAGCTCGGCTGTGTGCAGCAGTTTCGCGTGTACTGAATCTTACCGGTACAAAGTTTGGCGCTTTCTCTGTCCCCAGACATTATTGTAACTAATTTCGCTACTTTTTGGCGTACTTTTGAAGCACAGTGGCCGCGCTTGGCGTAGTGGCGCAGTTAGCGAAAAGAAGCTCGGCTGTGTGCCGCAGTTTCACGTGTACTGAATCTTACCGGTACAAGGTTTGCGCTTTCTCTGACCCCAGACATTATTGTAACTAATTTCGCTACTTTTTGGCGTACTTTTCAAGCGCAGTGGCCGCGCTTGCCGTAGTGGCGCAGCTAGCGAAAAGCAGCTCGGCTGTGTGCCGCAGTTTCGCGTGTACTGAATCTTACTGGTACAAGGTTCGCGCTTTCTCTGACCCCAGACATTATTGTAACTAATTTCGCTACATTTTGGCGTACTTTTCAAGCGCAGTGGCCGCGCTTGCCGTAGGGGCGCAGCTAGCGAAAAGCAGCTCGGCTGTGTGCCGCAGTTTCGCGTGTACTGAATCTTACCGGTACAAGGTTTGCGCTTTCTCTGACCCCAGACATTATTGTAACTAATTTCGCTATTTTTTGGCGTACTTTTCAAGCGCAGTGGCCGCGCTTGCCGTAGTGGCGCAGCTAGCGAAAAGCAGCTCGGCTGTCTGCCGCAGTTTCGCGTGTACTGAATCTTACCGGTACAAGGTTTGCGCTTTGCGCTTTCTCTGACCCCAGACATTATTGTAACTAATTTCGCTACTTTTTGGCGTACTTTTCAAGCGCAGTGGCCGCGCTTGCTGTAGTGGCGCAGCTAGCGAAAAGCAGCTCGGCTGTGTGCCGCAGTTTCGCGTGTACTAAATCTTACTGGGAGAAGTTCGTGACGCATTCTCTGACCCCAAAAATTATTGTATTTCGTAACTTTTCGGGATACTTTTGAGGAATGCTCGCTGCGTCTGGGGTTGTGAAGCTGTTAGCAAAAAAGCAAGCCGGCCGTGGTGAGTTAGTTCTGCGTGTACTGAAATTTAGTGACACAAGTTTGTGACGCTTTTTATGGCCCTGCAACAACAAATACCTGGCGTACTCACGCCAGGTCGAAAACGCGACGATCGACTGCCGAGAGTGATAACACGGGAGTTTGTTGCTTGCGCCGGCTGGACGCGTAAAAGATAACGCCGAGGAGCTCAAGAACTTGACATTTCCGTCTTTTGAGCGACTGAAAACAGGTTTTGCACACACGAATCTGTCTTGAGTGCGACTATAGAAGGCATACTGCAAGCGTGTAACATGGTCTGGCTGAGAGCCTGTGTTGTAGCCAGCTCTGTGTACTTGGTGTACCATCGTGTCGACTGAGGAGGCCAAGTTGTTTTGGAAACGCGCAGTCATCCGTATATTTGTGCTCTTAAAGTGTAGGAAATAATGACCGGGAAGGGAGGGATGCTTTGAAATCGGATGTTTTCTTCAGATTTTATGGCGTTGTTTGGGAGGAGTCTATTTGCTACTAAATGTATGTAAAAGGGAATTTCTCTGTAATGCCGCTCATTCACCACTTACGCACGTTTCGCCTCTGCACGCAATATTCCTGTTAGGTCAATACACCAAAATGATACATGCTTGTAATTTGCTTTTTCTGAGCTGATGACATTCGGTGGAGCTTCGTACGGCAACGACTGCTGCTTACCTGGTGCCACAGCTTTGGATGAATGCACAAGAAGCCCGGAACGAGCATATATATAGAGCAAAATAAATATTCCTTCATTTCAGAAGACTTCTTGCGTTTTCTTTATGAAATTACGCGTGACACAGATTCGCTGGAGGCTTCTAAACATCGTCCGCAATCATTTTTACTAAATAATAAAATGATTCCGCTCCAAAGCCGCGCTTAGTTCAGCAGTAGAAGCGAAAAAAAGTAATAAATGCTGCGCCAATCAGCGGAGCCGGCGTGGCATGTACGAACTGGCGTTCAAAACGCGCGTGCCCAAAACCGGAAGGTGTTAATACCATCCGCTTGGTGCGCTACAGTCGATTCGGCGGCTGGGCTCTGTGGGAGTGTCCGCTCTTGCGGAAATTTATTTCTCTCTGCTCCACCGGACAACCGGCTCCTCTTCCAGCCGGAAAGATGTGAAAGAGCGAAACGTTGGAAGGGAAGGTTGGGAGAGATAACTTACAGGCAGAGCGAGGGCGAGCTTAAGCGACGCCCTCTCTCAAGACTTCCGGTCACGTGATAGTTCGAGGCGTCGAGAATCCGCCCGGGCTGTCGGCGTGAGGGAAAGTACAAAATTCCAATCTTATACTCCTTCCCTTCCGTGGTGGTGCCGATAACCATATGTGGTCACGGCCGGGCGCGTCTCGTCGCCCCTTTAGGTCGGCCATGATATGGTTAAGCGCTGACGGGCGCACCAACTTCGCTCTCGCTTTTTCGTATTTTATACTTTTTTTATAGATCAGCGAAACGGCCGATGCTCGAAGAATGTGCGCCTTGTGTGTCTGTAGAGGTGACCGTATACTTCCATTTTCTTCGAGGGGTTGGCTACGAAAAGCGTGTAGAACGAGCAAGCGCTAATCCCATCGTTTCGGCACGGCTGCATGCGCGTCGAAGCAAAGGATACGTATTGGTGTTGCACTTCAGAGAATTGCCTGCACTGCTGCAGACACCTTTGCGTTTACAGTGCAGTGTGAAGTTGTTTGTACAGGTGTGTTGTACGGCATGCGTGCTTACAGATGGGGGTATGCATATGTGCGTGCATTTGCAGGTGACTCGTGTTTTTCTATGGGTTCTCTTCTTTTTCCTGTCATCGCGAAACGAAGAACCAGATTCAAAGCATGTTCACATCTGCAATAGGATACCGAACAGTTAATTGTGCTTTGATGTTTTGTTAGGCCAAAACTCGCTTATTCTTGACCTCAGGATGTTAGCTTTTGTATTTTGACAACTGTGCCTCTGTAAAGGAAGTGACTAAATCAAAGATGCACTGTGTTAGTGCGACTTACGCAAAGCTTGCTTTCCTTCGTGTTATGATAAACCGATTTATTTATTTTTATTTATTTACAGATACTGTCGGTCCACATCAGGACCAAGACAGGAGTGGTAACAATATATCAACGTACAGCAAGCATTGAGCGGAACAGTAGAATACAGCGATACTGCAATATATGCCCTATTGTTGAAAATATTCGGACAAAAGTGCGGAAAACTGCTCACGGGTCCCTGCGTTTACAATGTTTGCAGGGAGACAATTCCAGTCACGTGCTGTCGAAAGGAAGAATGAGTACTTGTAGCAATGCTTGTGAAATCGATTTTCCTTAACGTGTCTGCTATGTTTATTTCGCACTATGCGGGTCTTAGATTCATTTATGTAGCGAAACTTATCCACAAGTAGCAGCTCATTAATGATTAAATAGAAAAGGCAAAGTCGTTTTTCCTTCCTCCTGACATTAAGTAGGGGCAGGTTTGCTCTCGCGTAAAGTGGTGCTACGGCGTCTTGCCGGCGGTATCGGGAATAAATAAACCGCAATGTACGTCTTTGAACTTGCTCCAGCTTTGAAAGTGAATCTTTCAAATACGGATCCCACACTTCACATGCATATTCTAATATTGGGCGCACGAGCCCTTTATAAGCAGTCAATTTCGTGGCTGGAGATGCTAGTTTAAGGACACGCCGAATATAACCTAATCTCTGGTTGGCTTTCCCTACTACTTTGTTAATGTGTGGTGTCCAACTAAGGTCAGATGTAATTAAAATTCCGAGATATTTGTACTCGGTTACGCGATGAAGTGTTTCACCTTGTAGAGTGTATGTGAATGACAGAGGTTCATGTTTGTGTGTGATGTGTGAATTAATCTGTCTAACATGCGTAGAGTCTACTTGTTCTGATGATTGTGACTTGCGCCACACTTTGCTTCTTTGTGAACAATGCAATTGAATGAAGCCTGACTGATACTTACCTTACCTTTTATAAATGGCACAAATATATTGCTAATTTCTACATGCGAGGTTGTAGCACCTTTCAACTGTCGGAGCGTCAGGTTATTACAACCTGGAACTGAATCGCACGCTTCAGAGAATTTAGTTTCTGCTTGCCAGTCGTGTTGCCTAATTAGTAATCTAACTATCTTCTTCAATGTAAAGAAATCGTACGTGCGTGTGTGCTGTCATTTTCATTTATCATGTTTTTATGCGCTTATTAGCTGATTTTCATTGGCTGATCTTTTTGCGGTTGGTCGTAATGTTACCACGTACGTTGTTTCTTTGAACTGTGTTCTGTTCCTTGGGTAAACGTATCCACTTTCTTCTTGGCTGTTAAGATGCGTTTAATGTGCTGTGTTTGTAAGGTATTTGGGCAGATCCTTTCTGAATTTTTTTAACATGTTACTCTCCATTTTCTACGTGATCGGTTGTAGTTTTTGATGTCACGAGTCGAGATCAAGCACGACGGCCGTGCTCCACACAAAGGTGCCTTATGTTTTAAGCGGAAGCGGACTGATTTATATGCTCGTATGTATTTTTAAATTCGCGAATAAATACACCGTGTTCAATATCCCAGTAGTAGCACCACATTTACTTAAATGTTTTTTTTCTACATAAACCAATAAATAGTTATTTTATGTTGTGAATTGTTTGGTGGCATGCAGAGCGATGTTACTACGCGTTCGGACGATCGACTTTCCCGCTCCGACCAACCTCCGTATTGGCTGTTGCCACTGAGAAAGCGATACGCAAAGGCAAAGCCAGCGTATTGTCGCGTGAAAAAGTGCGCATATCTCGCCCATATGAGTTGTGCAGTCGCCACTTTGGGCGACAGTAAAAAAATGCTGCAATATATATCCGGGCTCGTGTGTATTCTTGCGCTTCGTGCAGCAAGAGCTATGTGTGTCGACAAAGGGTGGTATAGCATTGATAAAGAATTATTTCACGTTATGAAAAAGTACAAACAATAAAGCCAGCCATTTGTGGGTATCTCTCTTCAAAAATTATTATACACTGCGATAACTATGCGTCGAACTGTGTACAGAGCGTTATTCGCGCCCGTGTGTGCGTGTTTCACGTGCATTTACGCACGCCTTTGTATTTATTGTGAACCAAATTGCGTATTAAGTTTTCACTGATATTGGCCTATGCACGTACACGTTGTCAGTAGAGCTTACCGCCATTAATTTTACGCTCTATCCATGTTTTTTTCGTTGCGTACGTGTAGACGCTATGACAGTGCACCAAGAAGGGCACGCATCTATAGGTATAGTCATTTTTGGATATGTAACAGTCGTGTAAGCAGAGAAAAGCACCAGAACGGCTCTTTTTAGGCATATCCAAAAACAGATTAGCACATGCATCTTCCATACGCTTACGCAAAACGTTCTCAAGCCGTCTTCCGACGACGTTTTAAAGACGTCTTAGCAAGATGTAAGCAGAAAACACATTAGCAAGACACAAGCCGTACCAGCCGTCTTTCGCAGAACGTCTTCCAGACGTGTGCAAAAAGACATCTTGTAGCCGTCCTAGATAGCTGTAGACGTTTTAGTTCTTTCTGGCTGGTCCAAGATGTCTTTGAAACGTCTTGTGTTAAATGGGTCTCGGCCCAGCACTACGGAGCAGCGCAAGACAGTTTACAACGACGAGGTATTTTTTTCTGCTCTTCATTGCAGAGGTGATAAAGACAGTCGGCGAAAATGTAAACAGATATGCTTGGATGCTTAATTCTGTAGTTGCTCAGCTACGCTGAGAGCGGTCGGTCCTGGGAAGAGGTGCATGACTCCAAACAAATTGGTGAAGTACGTTCATTGGACTTCTTTTCAGACCATCCTCGGAAGATTACGAGAAAGCGGAACTGCAAAATGTGTTACGAGCACCGCAAAGTTGACCAAATTGAGTGCCGTCCACTCTGTAAAGAAGAATGACCAGCAAAGCTTTGTATATGTGCCCAGTACGGGGAGTGCTTAACGCCTGCATCACATCCGCCGCGGCTCGGGCCGGCATTGCACTATCTTCGGGATTTTTTTCTACACGCGGGCACGATAGTGGGGGAAGTAGCCCTTAGCAGCTTCGCTGTAAAAACCAGACGTTTTGTGAGAAAAGTGTGGAGTGCACTTATGCTTCAAAAAACCCAGGAACTGCTTCACCGCATGGCACGATCGACGGAGCAGTTTCTGGCTTTAGTTTCTTTTTGTATCCGAAGAACGGCGACGTACTGAGTGAGTGAGTGAAAAACTTTATCAGCTCTAGATACTGAGAATTTTTTCATGAGCTATTCCTGCGGTATTTATCCTCGAAATTTATATTCTGAATTTCGTTTGATATTAAGGTTTTTGTAGATATCATGTTTTTTATTGTTTTTATCAACTGGCAGCAAAAATGACACTTCCTAAAATTTCTATGTTAATAAATTTTCTTGTTTCGCAACGTATGCTTCTCCAAAGAGCGTTTCCTTGTGTCCAATATACTATGCTTCAATGTGTGCTGCAATATTATTTCAAGTGATAATTCTTTTCCGAGACCTGTAAAGAACGACCATTATTTCGCGGTAACGAAAGAGACATTGCTACGCATCAAATAGAGCAATACGAAAACCGGCCTGTAGTTCGATATATTATTTTTGCCGCAGCCTTAAAAGATAACATATTTTGACTTGCAGCTGTCTCGATGAATCGCCAGGTTAAATATTTTATTGATCACTATGTCTAGACCAGCAGCCATAATATCAAGCGCGTCGGTGCAGTTGCTAATTCTGAGGGATAAAAACGCCACTACAATGTCTGGCTCAAAGACAGATATGCAGATTCTCCTGTCCACGAAGGCGCGACTTCGATGCAGGGAGTATTATGCGCACTGTTTGCGACTGAGGCGAAACGCACACAAGCGTACACGTTTGAAAGGTCAACTAGTTAACGGCCAATGTAAGTAATAATATACACTTAATTCTCAGGGGTCATTGTTTCCTTCAGAGTAGCCTTATAGTAAAGAATTTGACCTTTTAAAGGTTTCTTTGTACATTTTTCGTTTTTATTCCGACATTTCTGTCTTTCAGACTGGCTTTCTAGATACTTCATGAATAAACGGGTTTTCAAAGTATTGTTTTTTACTATCTACACAATATTATATTTGTTTTTTATGCTTATTGAACGCTTGTCAATCAGAGGTGCTTTTATGTCCTAAAAACATCAAATACATTGCATTGTTATCGTGGATAGCTATCAGGCATTCTCAATTAATACGCGGCTTTCTAATATTAAGGACACGGCTCTTTGTGACGAAAGGGACCTTCCGACTGAGACTGTTTTAAATTTCTCAATTAGCGTTATTTTCGCCGTAGACGGCCTGCGAGTCTGTGGCAAATAAAATTGAACGAGAACGCTACAGTGTCACCTGGGTTACGTTACGGTATCCGACAGAACTTTCCTTTTTGATTTTCAAGTATGGTTTGTTAACGATTTGCGTAATATGTATGGGCGAATGCACAATAATATGTGATCAGAGAAATTCTGAGTCAATTGCCTCATCTTTGCAATTTGTTCTAGAAGCGTCGTTGCATGTTGACGTACTCAACTGCACACATGCTCTTTGTTTTATCAAATTTGTCAGCGCAATTACTTCAAGCATGTTCCTAAGCTTAGCGTATAGTACTGAGTGGCTAAAAACAATTAAACGTTAATATCTCTTGTCAAGATCAATTCGTAATAATTGTCGTTTACCCATCCGAAAATTCGTATAAAGAAATATTAAAATTAAATTATGGGGTTTTACGTGCCAAAACCACTTTTTTATTATGAGGCACGCCGTAGTGGAGGACTCCGGAAATTTCGACCACCTGGGGTTCTTTAACGTGCACCTAAATTCAAGTACACGGGTGTTTTCGCATTTCGCCCCCATCGAAATGCGGCCGCCGTGGCCGGGTCTCGATACCGCGACGTCGTGCTCAGCAGCCCAACACCATAGCCACTGAGCAACCACGGCGGGTATAACGAAAGATAGAAGCGAAAGTGGAGTCCCTCCAGGTGAGCAATACGTCACCGAGAGAACACCATATTTTCACTTGACCCGAAGTATTTCGTAATCACCGGTAATTCGAGAATAATTCGAGAGTATTGTGCGCATTCCAACCTATCTTGAACCGGTGTCGTAAGAACGCCATCTTTCTTTGTCAAGATAGTTTAGAAAGAGACGTGTAACCAGGTAATTTTAGCACTTCGAATTCACTTGAATACGAACTTTTGGTCACCATGACCAAATGAAAACAAGAATTTAAACTATCTATAAGAGTCGTAATAAAGCTTTATTTGTTATTTTATGTTCCCGGTCGACTGGGCGTAAGTATTACCAGCTGAAATACAGCTGCCAGCTGAGACGGGTATATTTACATCAGTTGGCACTTTAAAACTCTGATCGATTACTAAGGCATGGAGTTAACAAAAGTACAAAAAAAACTAACCATCGCCCAGCGGCAGGTGTTCATCAATGTTCACCAGGTCAATGACACAAGTTATTCGAAGCGCATTCGAAAACTCGGTCTTTCTGGCCAATATATTACTATCCAAACGGTCCAAACAAACCGGCATTTCATATCCTTCCTTTTATTTTATTTTTTCCAGTGGTAATGGCAAGAAACTTCTCCCCGCTGTGGAAAAAAATGATCGTATAAGAGAGAGAGAGAGAGAAACGAAGAGGAGTAGGGAGTTTACCAAAGGACATATATGGGAGAATTTCCAGAACAGCCGACATCATCCACCGAAGGATGCAGACACACAACGCCGTTGATAACTGGATGACAGGTCAACTGAGAAGCTGGGAAATCAGAAACGAGGAAATCCTCTGTCCTTCGATCCTTTTTGTGTTTCCGTCGTTTTCCACGCAGATTCAAAGAGTGAAACTGGGTAAAGTACGACCACATCGGCTACGCGATGAAAATGATAGTAATGAAAAAATAGCCGTTTAGCACGAAGAGCGAAGCACTGATCGCGATAGCAAGGTTTAGCGTTGCGCTTCAACTTGTTGGATGGTGTGATAACCATAGGTGGGTCCGACTAACGCGTACATGACATACCCAGGTGCGCACAAATTTCTGTCATCCTTAAAAGCCTTAACACGCCATGTTGGGCGTGTACCGACATAACGCAGGTGCCATTTTGCTACCCGTAAGGAGCGGCGCCAGTAAAAATTACGTCAATTTCAGGGTTGATCGCTGACATTGCTAGCACTTTTAATACCTAATAGTCTGAGAACAGTTAAGATAAAACGAATGCTTTATGAATGTTACGCTTCCTCACATTTTTTTGTGACCTGTCATTCTCAAAATTGTGAGCAATAACTTACTCAAGAACATAAGACACGGTCCGAGCAACTTTAATGACTCACTAGTGTAGCAATATAATCTGCATATGCGGCGTAGTAAACATATAACATAGAGATGCGTAAACATATATGCGGAGCCTCACGGCAACGCGGACGCCGTCGACAAACTACGACGGCAACGACAACGGCGAAAATTCGCCTGGAGCGTCCATATAAATTCTATCACATTAAAGAAAAATAGCACGTCCCTAATACACGCGTATAGAGAAGAGCTCGCTGAAGGACCTAAGAACAAATTTCGAGCGCCGCGCATTATTTTGAAGGGATCTTAGCTTCGTGACATTTGCAAAATAATCAACTACGTCTAAATAGAGACAGTGGGACTGTCCAAGGTGACACTTGTTTATTCAATGACTGGTAAATGTTGTGTATAGGCGAACTACTCCTTTTGTTTATTTATGAACTCGACCGTCTGTGCAACAATCGCGGTTATCCCGCATCGAAGTCCTGCTGACGAGTTTCCATATTGTTAAGAACGGCTCGCTGAAGTGCAAGTTTTGACAGCCAGTTGCGACAGCGGCGGCAACTTTCCTTGGAACGCCACCGTTACGCTCTAGCCTCGTCGCCGTTGTGACTAAACGCGATCGGAGGACCAACTATTGGTACTGAACGCGCCACCGCCGATCTGATCTGCTGTGAGCGGGGGAGTTGCCGCGGGAACGTCTACGAAGGCCCCTTCCCACGCGCCGTTCAAGACGCAAGACAATGGACAGCACGGCGGCCGCGCTGTGGGGTTCAGCTCCGAGTGCTGCGAAGGTCGTCTGCCCTCGGGGGGGGGGGGGGGGGGGGACCATGAACCTGTGCGGGTGTGTGTGTGTGTGTGTGTGTAATCCCTCGCGCAAAGAGGCGGCTCGTCTCCTGGTCGAACGTTTCCTTCACCTTGGGATCGAGGGAGGACCGAGTGTTTATAAACCGCTGTTGTGCGGCCGCTCAGTGTACTTTCTCTCGCAGTCATGCTAGACTGATGAACTGCAACGTCCTGATGTAGATACTGTAAATAAACCCATATTCCTCGTTCTCGATGAGAAGCAGTCCTTCCCTTCAACAACGTCCTCAGCGTGGATAAGTTGGACGACGGCATGGGCCAGCTACCTTCTCTTTCATGCCCGACTCCAATCTTGACAACTGGTTACGAACGGTGGGATTGAGCCCCCCAATCCTAACAATATGCAACGGTTTTTCTCCCAGTAGATCAAAAGAACTGTTGTTGCCCCACTAGAAGGAAACCTGCATTCGACGACTTCGCATAGTGAATTCTCAGGGCGAATCCAAATCGAATAGCAATGACAATTCGATTCGTATTGGAAATATTGAATATTCGCACACTCTTACCTACATTATATTCTCTTATTCATGTGGCCGGAAGGACGTCGTGGACAATACATGTGAGTGGCCTTGTTCTCAGCCTGTCGCACAGTCCCGGAATATATATATTTTGTTTAATTATTCACCAAGCCATACATTCTTTTAAATGGAGCATAGTGCCAGGAAGGGGAGGGGGACATAGCGTGAAAAAAAGTAGTAACAGAGTAAACACCAGAGAAGAAAATTACAGCACTGCAACCATAACACGAGTTAAACAGCAACTTAAAGACAACATGAGACTAGGGTGTGCGACATATACAGAGTGTCCCTGCTAACTTGGGCCAGGATTTTGAAAAATACTTATGCGTTCTTCAGAACAGAAATCGCGTGGATGTTGTTAGGGCTTATCTAAACTTACAGTGCCATTTTCTTTCTAATCTTGTTCTGAGTAATTAGCCGAGATAAATTAATTAACTTTTTGAATATAGCTTGAAACGTTCAGGCGTCAATAGGAAAATTGTGGAGCTTAACAAATATTGTCCATCCCAGGTACTTCCCACGAGATAGACCTAGCGTGACCATCTTTATTCGGGAAAAACGAAAGCCCGCGGAATTTAAAAAAATAACACGTGACAGCGCGCTCTGGCCGACCGAATGCGCCGCGATTACAGCGCTCTCATGAGTGATAGGTAAACATATCGCCAGCGCCGCGCCTCCCCTTCACTTAGGAGAAAGAGCTTCAACCTTTGCTCGGCTCTGACATTACCGGCAGCGGCAGGCGATGGCGCCCCGAAAAAGCGCTTCGTCAGCAGCCGCTCGCGCCTGTCGCCGAAGAACGCGCCGTCATCAGCCGTTTATTCCGATATGACGAGAAGAGCATTTTTTTTTCAGCGTTCAAGCGGATGCGGAATAGAAAAAATACGCACAAAACATGCACCATACATCTGGAACTTGTGCGAGAGAGAGCATCATTTGTTACAACGCCACTTTTCTTCCAACCTGTGCCAGCGGCAAGATGCATGTGAGCTCGACTGTCTATTACTGTCGTGCTGCGCAACCATTCCGAAGAATTTGTCTGCAGTGCCTAAAGCATGCCGTACTGAAGCGAGCAGAAGGCGAACATGATCTTAGCCTTGGGAGCGGCACGGGCGACAAGAGGAAAGCTGCAAAGCTATACCGAAATTGGCAATGTGGGGGAAGACCTAGCGCGAACACAATTATGAGGAGTTAGTTGACGCTGAAAGAAACAGGTAGCTTCAAGAAGACGCGGCACAGAAAGGGGACCATCAGTGAAGAGGCTGAAGGAGACATTTTGGCTTTCATGACTGCAAACCTTCATTCCAGCGTACGTGATGTGAGTGGTGAGGTCGGCATTTCAGTCTTCAGTGTCAGGAGTTCTTAGGAAGGCTGAAATGCATCCGCATCCCCTCCAACTGCATCAAAAGCTGCAAGAAAAAGACCGTCAATGGAGGCTTTATTTCTCAAATTGGATCCTTGTGAACAGTGACGAAATACCAGATTTTGTTGACAAAGTGCTCTGGACAGATAAGGCAACCTTCTCCAGAAATTATCAAGTCAGCATTCATAATGCGCATTACTGGAGCGATATGAACCCGCATTGGATTGCGCAGACCAGACACCAGTACCACTTGGTCATTCAGTGTGTGGTGCGGTATCTTTGACGAAAGAATAATTGGCCCCATATTTTTTTACCGCATGCTCACAGCTCAGCGGTACGTGAACGACATCTTTGAAGGCCCAGTCGAAGATTTTCGCTATGATATTCCTCTTGCGTTTTTAAAGCGAACTTGGTATCAGCACGACGGTGCACCAGCTCACAGCAGCAGCCTTGCCCGAGCCTGGCTTGACGAAGCCTTCAAACGCCAGTGGGTCGGGCAGCATGGACCAATGGCATGGCCTGCAAGGTCACCGGACTTGACACCTCCTGACTATCTTCTTGTGGGGACATGTGCAAGACCGAGTGCACCGCAAACCTACAACTACACCAGAAGCGCTAAAGGCAGAGACTGCTGAAGCCTGCAGCGAGATTCCGTCTCGCGTCAACAAAAAAGCTACATCGGACGTGCTGAAAAAGTGCCAATACTTCATTATGGCAGAGGGCGACTTGTTTGAACACCTTCTTTAAACAGACATCACAGCGAATAAATCTCTACAACCGTTATCCATGAAAAAAGCCATCTGTGGGAAACTTTTGTACGACGGGGAAAAGGCACGTAAGTAATATGAAATTACAAATTCTCTGCCGACAAGGAATGGACAGGAAGCTAAAAAGCAACCTTCCGTGTCAGTTTACAATTCTTCCTTTTGTGACAACCAGCGTAATTTACATGACGTTATTAAGCTTGTTATAATGCGTGTTTGCTTGTTGGGATCTTGCACCGAAATTCGAACTCATGAGCTTGTCATTTTTCCTCCGCATGCATTCTGCTAACGTGACAGTGCAATTATCGCCGCAGAAACGGGAGCCGCGCTGTATTTCAACTGCCGCCCGAACCCACTGGCGTTCATCTCGGAACCAAGCAAAACGCGAAGCTCTGTCGTGGGCAGCACGAAAGGCGCGAAGTGAGTGATGTTTTTTACAGAGCACGGTTGATAGCGCTGTAATCAATGCACATTCGGGCGCACAGAGCACACTGTCACGCGGTATTTTTTAAACTCCGCAGGCTTTCATTTTTCCCGAATAAAAACGGCCACGCTAAGACTATCTTGTTGGAAGTGCCTGGGCTGGGCAATATTTGTGGAGCTCCATAACTTTCCTATTGACGCCTGAATGTTTCAAGCCATATTTAAGAAGTTAATTAATTTATCTCGGCTAATTACTAAAAAACGAGCAAGAAATGGTACTGTAAGTTTAGATAAACGCTAACAACATCCACGCGATTTCTATTCTGAACAACGCACAGGTTTTTTCAATATCTTCGTCCAAGTCAGCTGGGACACCCTGTATATATAAAAGGAAACAAGCTTCTACACCCATGTCCCTAGAGATGCAAAGTTGTAGTGTGCGATCTAAAATCACAGGTGAGAAATAACACATAGATGGCCCGAGCCTCACCATAATATGGTGTTTAATGAATCTCAGTATTGCTGATAGTGTTTGTAGCACTTCCTTGAGCAAAGAGAGACAGAATTGTTTATAGCGAGGCTCAGGGTTGGCCCTCGGCTCTCACCTGCTGCTCTGCATCGGTGAAGGGCTAAGCGATGATCATTACTCATTTTCTTCTTTCAACAAGCCCAATGTCGGACACACGTAAACGTGCTACATACGGCCAAGAACGCCTCTTTCGAATGATACCGACCAATTCTGATAACCAGGACACACGAACGAACTAAGGACCCTTTACGTGACGCTGAAGGATACCTTACCAGATGAAGTTTCGCCACTCACACACGGTACGCCACGATTCCCTGCTTATGTTTTCAATGAATAACACAGCAAAACACATGACGCTTCTTCTTTAAACTGAAACAGACAAAACGCTAGAAAGTAGTGCGTATCGTCAATGCAAGGTAAATAGAAAAACAAGGAGTACTAAATTTTAGTGTCGTCAGCGTTATACACTTTTAGGGATTACATCGCTTATGGTGCATTCCGCTCGCGTTTAATTCGTTCGGATGTTGCAGAGAACTGCCGTTATTTCGCATTTTTTTTTTACGAGTGCGTCTTTCAGACACAATGGCTCACAGTCGGCCCCGACTGCAGAGGCTCAACTGACTCACAGGTACCGCGTTTTGTGGAAGTGGTTATGCCTCCCTGTGTCGCGGTAATGTCGTTGTGGGAACAGGGGCAAACGTTCCCGCATTGCGGCTGCCTGCTTGTTCTTAGGATATGCTGGTCGGAAGAAAATAAACGTCCAACAAGAAAACGTGTACGATGTTGGCAAACCCAGAGGAAATTTGGACCGTGCAAGTCACGCACCGTATAGGCTGGATGGTGACGAAGCCGCAGACCAAAGAAACTGCCAGGATTAAATATGATGTCGGGGGTCGTAATTGTGGCAACGGCAGCGACGGTTTGAGGTTATCAATGCAGTAAAATCTCGCAGACAGAAAAGTGCGGGACTGCTATGTGCAAAAATGTTTTTGCGAGCATTGAAATTATAAACAAGTCACCGTTGTGGTTTGTATAGTTTAGTTTTTATTGTTAAAGAGGTACGAACGAGATTGCCCATTGAATGCTAGAAAGCAGTTTCAATAACTGCCTTTCCGCTAGGGACCTTTATGAAGTATATATAGTCACCATCATATCAGCCATCATATATAGTCACCTATATAGGCAAATGTCTTTCACGTATACTGCAGAGGCGTTTAGAGCACTCGTGTGTACGGGACGTGTCGTTCACACGGAGCTCACGATGTCATAGACGCTGCTTCATCTCCCATGTGTTGTGTTAGTTCTTCCTCCGTCTGTAGCACGATTATCGTATATGTTATCAGAGCACCGGCAATCTGTAAAAAAAAATATTGAAAAATTAAAATGACCTTTTCATAATTGTAGGCCGGCACAATTCCAATGGCATGTACCTAATTATCCAAGTTTGCGTCAAAGATGTTCAACGAAGAGCGGCACGCACCTACTGGCATTTTACCAGTCACCTATGATTGGCATCATAGAGGCTCATTGAAGACCAACACAAACAAACTGGCGCTACCCTGTGCTTCAAGTCAACGTCAAATAGTTTCACTGAAGAGTGGCACATACCCAGTCCCACCTCTACGGTGACCCACATCGGCGGGTAAGAGGTTCGTTGAAGAGCGGAACATATATGCACATTGCCAGGCATTCAGAAAATCAAGTTGGTCCGGCGGTTGGATCCGAATCACAGCACAAGAGCCCGACCAGTAACCATTCGACCATGGACTACACAGTGACGCAGGTTGGCGGGAAAACTGTTAAATACATCGATACATACATAGAGCGATACGTATATCATAGCCCCCGGAAAGTGCGTCAGGTACCCCAGAAATACGGACACAAGAAAAGCGTTGAGCATGTATTTTGGCCTACTTTGTTGTTATCGTCGTCGTCGTGGTCATAAGCGTCATTTCCAGCATCATCGTCAGCAGCAGCAGCATCATTTCAATGCTAGATAAGGACTCCTCCGGAGTAACGGTACCCAATCACTCTGCACTGCTCGCATAGTTCCTGATAACAAGCGGTACACTTCACGGATGACTCTTGCATCGCAGGGAACAGTATTTCCTGACACGGTTCCATTGGAGCCCTACTAAACTTTCGGAATACGAATCAGCAGATTCATTTAGCGCCGCAATTTTTTTATTGGACGCCAGAGACATAATTACCCTAGTTCATTTCAGCCCCTGATAGCTCCCCGAGTGCCGCTATTTTATCATACGCCCCGTGCTTATTGTCTAGTATTGCAAATGTGACACAAGCCTGTACATTCTTTCATTGGTAGTTTATCTCGCTGGAATGCTATAGAAATGGCACGGTGTACAGTGGCAGCACACCACTACAGTCCTTTATTTCATAAACTACATTCTCATAAACACTTGAACTGGAAACTACATTGACTTCGCGTGCTAATGTGTTTAGTTTGCATGTCTGTGTACGTTGGATGGTGTTTTGATGCGTCAGCTTTCTTAAGGTGCTTCACGCACTTTTCGGGTCTGTCTGTTTGTCTGTCTGTCTGTCCGTCCGTCCGTCCGTCCGTCCGTCCGTCCGTCCGTCTGTCTGTCTGTCTGTCTGTCTGTCTGTCTGTCTGTCTGTCTGTCTGTCTGTCTGTCTGTCTGTCTGCCTGTCTGCCTGTCTGTCTGTCTGTCTGTCTGTCTGTCTGTCTGTCTGTCTGTCTGTCTGTCTGTCTGTCTGTCTGTAATTGAAAGTGCATCTAACCTTTTTCCCGCCTACTTAGGTAACTGGTAGTCAATGCTTGAATGGTTAACGCATCGAGCTGCAGTTTAGGTAAAACGGCTCGAAACCAACCATCTTTCATTGAGTAGTTGCCAATGTGTGTATACGGGCTGCTCGTCAGCGAACCTCTTTCACGTTGACCCGTGCATCTATAGTGACACGTCACTGTAGATGCGGCACTAGGTAGGCACCGCTGTTCGAAGAAACTCGTTGACGCCCAATAGAAGCACTGCGTATGTGCCACTTTGTTTGTGCTGGCCTTCTATGAACCTCTTTGATGGCAGCTTGGGTCCCTGTGTATTTGCCAATAGGTGTGTGCCGCTCTCGAATGAACGTATTTGAGGCCAATGTAGGTAAGCATGCGTTACGGCGAAGCTGTATAATGTCGAAAAAAAAAATTCTTGAAGTTTTGCGATGCTGAACGCAATCGAGAAAACGTCACAAGAGTTCCTCAAAGGCATCAACCCTACACATTGGCAGGCAGCACCACAAATTCACTGGGTATGTGCCACTTTCCAATGAGCATTCCGCTTACTTTAGATCCTGAGTATGTGCCACTAAGAGAGCGACAAGCGAGGGAACAATTCTCAGCGTGCGCAGGCACCGGTGCCCCACATTTCTCATCTTATTGTCACGCATGGACTTCTCGGCAGTGCCACACAATGACACAGCATGTAAAGAAAAAAGAGCGAGAGAAGCACTCGGTTGCGGAATGAAGTGTTTCTCAGCGTTCGCACGCACCGGCGCGCCTGCATTTCGCAGGCCACGTGCAGGCGTCGTGGCGGCGGCGCTATATTGTCGCCGTATGTTCTTAGGGAAACCCGTAAGAGGAATCCCTCGGCGGTGCAGGCCTCATAACTCGTTTCAACTGTGGCAATACGTTATTCGGATATATTGATTCAATCATAAAGTCACTACCGTCGCAGTGATCGCGAGGTGGGCTCCATCGCAATTTTTAGAGCGCAGCTCTTAGACGCCCGTTGCTTCGTTCAGCGTCGGCGTAACCGAGCGAACGCGGAGTGCAGCGGGGAATGAAAGAAGGCAATAGAAAAGAGAGCGCAAGGAGGAAAGCGGAGGAAGCCACCTTGAAGCGCCACAAGATGGCGCTCACGTCCGCGCATTCGCGGCAGCGGTGGCGCTGGCAATCCGGGATAAAGAAACAAAAGAACCAGAAAGCTCGCTTTCACGCGCAGCATTCGCCGCAAGCGTTTCCCGGTAAAGGTTACGCTTACATAAGCTGCAGTTGTCGGGAAGCGGCAACTGTGTGGCCGGTCTATATATAGCGCCGCGCGTCGCAGCTGTACCATTCGGTGCGGTGTTCGGTGGATGCCGGAATATATCACGAAATGAAAACACGTATAAAGTTGCGGTCAAATCTCGCATAAGGGAGTATCGTAATCGTCGGTGAATTTTTCAAGTTTTATTCAAGCACCTAAGCATACGCCAACCGTAAACAATCGCGGCAAGCAGAAATCGGATAATCCGAGCAATCGTGTCGTTACTAATGTCGAAAACTTGCCACGATGAGGAAGTTCCGTGAGTTGGCTTGCGTGGTTTGTGTGATTTCCGCGTATAACCTCGCTTAGACTTACCGAGACAATAAGCGGCTTGTCCAGAGGAAAGAAGCCTGCTCCACTAATGCGCATCCCGTCAGGGTCAATGGTATAATGCAAGAACTCAACCTGCACAAAAGAAAGAGCACAATTCAGATTGCAATGGTACTGGGTCAAGCATCGTTACAATAACCGATCCGACAGTAAGGGGGAACATGCAATACCATTTCCTTTGTGACATATGACACACTTTCCGATAAGCAATCAGTAAGCCTAGTGGACACTTACAGCTGGTGGCTCTTCGAGCTCAGCATGCGAAAGGATAAAACGCCCTGCAGTTCCCGTCACTATAAGCTTTGCCTCTGGTTGCACGCGTAGCTTACGGCGACTGATGGGCGTGGTTGTGGCCCGAGCTGCGTTGCGGAACACAGCATCCACCAGCCAAGGGCACCAAAGCAGGAGCCAGCAGCAAACACGCTGCAAGTAGCCCACAAGAACTCAGGAACGGGTCTTGCTCACCCGAAACAATCTGCCCGGCCGGTACATGGCCCAGGGCTACAGAGGTCGAGAGAAACGGTTGAGAGCACCTGGCCCAATCATGACACCGAGATGGGTTGACAGTACTAGTGGCGCGTTCTGGAGCCGCTCGCTAGCGACAGGACCAGTCCGGTTGACAGCACCAGGTCACTGGACCATTGGAAAACCTAGAACATCCTGTGGAAGATGAGGCTCGAGCCGACGACAAGCCGATGTTGATGATTTCCCTAAAGCCATTGACATCTACTCACTCATAGGGAATGGCCAGGAATCGGGCGGATTTGAGACATGTGTTCGGGGTGTAAACTTTGAAATGTTTATCATCCTAGGGCTCTTATAACGTAAAACTATTCCAATATGCTTTTATTCCACGCTCCTGAGGTCAATATTGCGTAACCGCCGACGCAAGCACCGGGTGGTCACCCGCAGGGTTGTCGAAGAGACCAATCAAACGCTCTCCTTATTTATAGGCAGTCACTTTTGTTTTCTTTAAATATCATTACCTACACTGAGCGGCTTGTCTTATCTAATTGGTTGAAAAGAGGCGAGGAGAACGCTCAAGTAGAAAAAGATTCGATGGGGCAGAGCCAGTGCACTGAAAATCGATAACCGAATAAAGAGGGTGGTACCGGCCTCTTACTTAGGTTGCGGTGGCTGTTCTAAAATCGCGGCAGCATGCAACGGAAGAGTGCTGCTAAAACGGATCGTCAGCAAAGAAGAGTTGGCAGAGTGAGGTCGTAAACGTGCCGAGAGTGCTTGAAAACGTTACACGGCCACGCAAAAAGTCTTATTGTACGAAAATAAACCTATGCTCTCTGCCAGGTGCGAGTAGCCAGTGCATGAGCGATCGGCAGCAGCCATCTTCTATTCCTTTCGGAACGGGGCAGCCTGCGGCTATGAAGAAACTTTTCAGTTTTCTTCGGCACATTTGTAGATCTTTAACGTTAAACGTCACTTTGACGCAGTGAGTTTTCGCGGATTTGTGGCGTCGAGTGACAGGCAGGTGAAGTAAATGCAGCCCTAAAACGTTTCACCAATAGCCGAGGGCTAATGGCGAAAAGGAATCGAATGAGAAATAACCCTTTTTCTTGTGTTCGGTTAAATTATGCATAATCAGTGTGTACACGTTACATCAATGGGGAGCTATCGAGCTTTTCGGGATGTCGCGTAATGAACAGGTGAAGTAGGCGTGGTTCAAAAAAGTTTTTGACCAGTTGCGGAGGGCTGATTGCAGAATTGGAATAGAAAAGTTTGGAATAGCTTTACGTTACAGCGCCCCTAGATACAGACTAAATGACTCACAGGCAGTGTGCACTGGCGTCAGTGAGACTATCGTAATGTTGCACATCTAGTACAATGAATATCTGCGCTATTCGGGTTCAGTTAACCTCATCGACGTTGTGAAATCTTTCCGTAAGTATGGCGCCAATGACGTCACTAGTTTGTGGCGGCTAGGGGGGCGTTAGGGCAATGTAATCCACCAAGCCCATCGACTTCTACGTCAGGTTGTAGAAAATGAAGGAAAAAGAGTTTATTGACTTAGTTACATGGCTCCAGTTACTGAAGCCCACTGCATGCGAGAGCAAGTTAAACGTCCGAGTTCACATCAGGACTCTCTTCCCCACTGCACGAAAAGTCACCGCTTTTATAACGTTGTCTTCCCTAGGCGAGTCGACTAGCGAATCTGAAGACCGTCCAGCAGCAAATCACCACCGTCGACTCCGTTGCAATAGCACGCCCATGCTCGCAATAACCCGCAGTAAATCTACCGCCGAAGAGACTGGTTTGGAATGTGTGGCAAGAAAGCAATTTGCGCCTGTCAGGTTGTCGACCGTTGTTCCCCTCCTTTTCATACTTCGCTCAGGCTGACAGGTAAAGGGCGAGGTGAGGGCCTTGTGCGGGACCCGTCAAGAGTTGGTGTCCACGCGGCATTGACCGCTGGATAGGCGCTGATGGATGGGTGGTGATTTGACTTGTGTTAAACGTCTAACTGTGACTCCCAAATCCTCATCGTTGTTCCCCACCTTTTTATCCTTGGCTCAGGCTGACAGTTAAAGAGCGGGGGGAGGGCCTTTCGGGGGCAACAACAGTCGGTGTCCACGCTGCATTGACGTCTGGATAGGTGCTGATGGATGCGTGGTGGTTTAACACGTGAAAAACATCCAATTAACGCCTTTGTCGTGTAAGACGCAACAACCCTATAACGGTGGCCATCAAGATTGATGACCAAATTTTATGTGCCTGCACTGTCACTCTGTGAAATAAGAGCCGTAGTACGGTAGCTAGCTGGGCATGTCGGTACGTGCATTATTACCTGAGTATGAGTTTTTCTATATATATGACTGTTTGTAAGCAATAATATATTGGTCGTGAGTCAGCGCTCGTGTTACGTCTCTCTTCTATGTGCATGTTTGATGTGCGGGCTGTAAGTAATAATGCAAATAAAAGCCGTATTCACATAGGCTCTCATTCGTGAGTTCTTTTTGCCATTAGTCGGTCGACTTCGCTAAAAATATGTATTGCACCAGGATTGGCTGAAATTTGTTATTTCGAACAATTCTAGCGTAAGAGAAGGTCCGCAACATTGTTTATATTGGTGACGTGTTGTTTCAAAAATATGTTTTTGTTCATCTTACGAAAAAAAGGATTACTTCCAGCGCAAAAGGTAAAGACCAAACTTCACTTTTGTAAAGTTCTTCACCGCAGTTCGAGCGCTATAGTATGTGATTGCGATATCACGAATTTCAAAGTATTTGATTGTATTCAAGCCGTTCTGGGGCTAAAGTATTGCAAACTTCGTAGACTGCAGCATCAGCATCCATGACGTCATTGAGAGCTGGTGCGGAAATTTAAGTTTGATGTCGCCACACGTTGGTTATTGGCCTTTTTCGGACTTGTCATGCCTCGTCTCGAGGTAAAAGTGACCGTTTTGTCATTGCGGAAGCGCGGTTTACTAATACAGCTTAACTTAACATTTCTCATCCGTGTCTGTTTGACTTGACGTCGCATGGGGCGCTGTCGTCCTCTCCGCGCTAAAGCCCCTTCAACTTCGTAAAGTAGCGACCCTCTCCTCCTCCGCCTTCACTCCTCGTTTCTCCTCTTTTTCACGCTCCCTCCTCAACCGTGGCGCCACCTACACTGCTCGAGCGTAGCAACGGCGCCAACATGCGCTCCTCGCCACTCCGTAGACGCTTCTCGAGCAAAAATAGCGCTGAAGCAAAGCGCGAGGGCCCACATGATGCTATTAGGCCAATAGCGACGCGCCGGCGTCCTCGGCCAGAGGGCGCGAGGAGTTACGAAGTTTAAGGGGCTTTACTCCACACGTCGGCTATCTGATCTTGTGAGGAGGTTTCCAGCGTGCGCTAGATATCTTGGTCTTCACAATGCGCTGTCAATTCTGACGTTTGCGTTTGTATACCTACAGCTCTGTAATTTCACTTTGAATCTCATTAGCGTACAAAGAAGTCCAGAGCGCTTGGATATAAATGAAGCATTCAAGCAGTCGATAAACTGTCCCTCTTCTCCTGATCGATGCGGGCGGACTAACAGGCTAACAAGATGTACATAAAACTAATAAGGAAAGATGCAAGAACAGATTTTTTTAAAGGAAACAAAATAATATGAAAGGAGAAAAACGTATGACAATGCTTCCAGAACTGTAAATGCACAACACGGACAGAGATCACATGCTTATTCATGAAACGCCCGCACAAGCTCGAATAGCACTGTGGAGGTCGAGGAACGTCCGGGTTGGCAGAAATCGTCGTGGCCCTACTTGTCGAATCTTTTGACGCCAACTGCACTGCCCGTCATTCTAATGCTTTAGCGGTGCAAGGGCAAACTAGGGCCACACTTTTTTCTGAGGTTATCTATAGAAAATGGGTCTGTTCCAGAATCCACGCATTCCATTCTTTTCGTTTATTGTATTATGCTAGTCATTTTCTATCCCACATGCAAACATCAGGCAGAGTCCTTCCAAACATGGAAGGACTCTGCCTCAGCTCACCTGTCTGAAAAACGAGTCTGTAGCCTTGATCGTAGATGACCTACGGGCAGCTTCCTTGAGCTTTTGTGCCTAAGACAAACCAACAAATGAAATCATTGACCCCCTCTTTGCGACGGTGACTACGGCATCACTAAGGACGTCCCTATTTTTTTTAGCATTTCTTGGTAGGCAAAGAAAGCTGTGCTTTAAAACTGACAAATTCTGGTTCATTCGAGTGCACTCCCAGTGACAGAATTATGCGATACTAAAAGTTCATGATTATTCTCAATGCTCGCATGACTACTTCTACTTTTTTGTAGTTATCTGTGAGTTCTTGTGACATAATATCATAGTGCTGCCTACAAATCTACCATGTCCCCTATGGCCAGCCGAAACAACACACATCACAACGATTGCTTTCTGTTCTCGTTGTTAACTACGACATGCATGTACTACAGCAAGTTGAAAACAACGCAGCGTGAAGCTATTGAACTGCTACGTATTTATGTGAAACACAGCTATCACAGTATTACAACCTCGCCCATGGTATGCAGTGTGGTTGCTGGATATCGCAGTACATTCCAGCGTACACGTCGTGCACCCACGCAGCAGCGCCTTTACACACGTCACGTGCCTCTCAACGTCACTCCGTTTGGCTCCTCCTGCTTCCCTTCTACGACACTCTACCCTCGCCAGTCAATTCGCCGAGGACACGCCTTCCGTCGCTGTGTCGGTGACTACATGTGGCATTAGATGCATGCTATCGAAATAGGAGCGCCAGGTGTACCTGACCCCTTTAAGCGGATCGCTTCGCTGGTTGAAAGCACACAGGTAGCATTGCGCAGTTGCTTTAGTTAAATGCTACGACTGGTACCATTACTCTGCTTCTTTCTTTTTTCCGCAAAAATAATAAACTGCACGTCGTCAGCGACGATGCCTGTCAATAAATTTTAATTTTGCTGCAACAGTAGTGGCGCCATCTGCCACCGCTCTGCTTGAACGCGCCTTTCACCAGAGCGGAATGGAATGGAAACGCAGCCGCCTGGTACCGCTTCTAAAAGCAGGAAAGTCACCGCTCGAACTGGCATCCTATCGGCCTATAGCTCTTGCCAGCTGCGTCGGGAAGCTCATGGAACGTATGATCCTCATGCGTCTCGAATGGTACATTGAACACCATAAAATTTACCCTGACTCTATGGCGGGATTTCGACGCGGTCGTTCATCGATTGACAGTGTCATCGATCTAGTATCATCTGTGGAACAACAAAAATCTCGGAAGCGATTATCAGTAGCGCTCTTTCTTGACGTGAAAGGCGCTTACGACAACGTTTCCCATCAAACCATTCTAGACGCACTTCTGACAATTGAACTAGGAGGCCGAGTATATCGATGGGTCAGTAACTACTTGACACAAAGGTCCTTGTTCGTACGAACGGAAGATGGTCCGACTACCGACCACTACACATGCCGAGGCGTTCCCCAAGGCGGTGTTCTAAGCCCTATTCTTTTCAACCTCGCGCTTCTTGGGCTGGCCGAATCCCTACCGGAAACAGTGAGTGTTTCAATCTACGCCGACGACATCTGCATCTGGACATCAGCGGTCACTCGCCTGCAGGTTCGCGCACGGCTACAGAAAGCAGCAATACAGGCATCTGACTACCTTCACACACAAGGCCTTACCATCTCAACAGAAAAATGTGCATTAGTCGCTTTTACGCGAAAAACGATGACTCCTTATCCAGTATGCATCAATGGTCAGCCTATCTCCTACAAGAGAAATCACCGGTTTTTGGGCGTCATTGTAGACCGGGACCTCACTTGGAGCCCTCATGTTGCCCACTTAAAGAAGAAGCTCACATCTATTGTTCACGTCTTCAAGTTCATCACCGGCAAAACATGGGGATCGTCAGTGGGCTCCATGCTACAGTTATATCGAGCACTGTTCATCGGATTGCTACGCTATAGCTCCCCCGTGCTTGCTAAAACATGCAAGTCAAATCTTCGAGAACTTCAGAGCGTGCAGGCGCAGGCACTACGTGTTTGCCTAGGCCTTCCGCGCAGCGCCTCGACAGCTGGAACCATTATAATGGCTCAAGACCATCCGATCACGACTTACATTAGCACCGAAACGCTTAGAGCCCATGTTCGTCATGTTTCACGGATGCAGTCAAGCTCTCTTGCGTGCCTGCCAGAACGACGACCACAGGCGTCCTTCTCCAACAAGGTCAGCATCCATCGTGCCTCCTTACCATCGGGTTTCACACCCTCTGCACGTTCAACCTCAGCTTTGTGGTGTTTAAAACAACCTCAAGTGCGTCTTACGATTCCACGGATAAGAAAGAAGAACGACCTGCCTACCTTGGCCTTGAAGCAAGCAGCTCTGGATTGTTTGCACACTTTCTACTTTGATCGAGTACATATATATACGGATGGCTCTTCCACTCAGAGCAGCTCCACCAGCGCAGTGGTTATACCATCCCGTTCACTAAGCATCCAATACAAGATTTCTCACTTGACAACATCGGCTAGTTCGGAGCTTGTTGCCCTCCGAGGTGCCGTTGATTATATTAATAACCAACCGGCTAATCGGTGGGCTATATTCTGCGATTCGAAGGCGGCCTTACAATGTCTTCTGGCATCTCTTCGTCGCGGGTCATGTGAACAACTCGTGTCGGAGATACGAGAAATGCACCATCACATGATCGCGAAAGGACACGACGTCGTGTTTCAGTGACTGCCTGGTCATTGCGGTATCTCCGGCAACGACCTCGCTGACGAAGCTGCTAGAAAAGCTCACGAGGGAGCAACCCTTGTTTCAATACCTTTATCGCGGACCGACGCAGCCCAACACTTAGGCAAGCTAGCGCACTCTGACATTGGAGAAGTGGCACACACCTGAATTCACTCACCATCGCTTGCATTCCCTCGATCCCTCTATGCAACTGCGGCTTTTACCAGGTCTTCCGCGAAATGAGGAAACAGTGCGGTGCCGCTTACGTTTGGGCGTCGCATTCACAAATGCTTATGCATTTCTGATTGGAATGGCTGATAGCGCCGAGTGCAATGCCTGCGGTATCGAGGAAACCATAGAACACCTACTACTACCCATGCTACCCTGCTACTGCCCATCTTATGAAAATGAAAGGCAAGACCTCTGCACAGCTCTCAATCAGCTAGATGGAAAGCCGTTCACCTTGAACAAGATCTTGGGATCATGGCCTCGCATATCACAGCTACAAAAGGCCACAAAAGCGCTGCTGCGATATTTGAAAGCGACCGGATTGAGTCAGCGTCTGTGATCCGGACTGAGTGACCGACTGATATCTCCAGTGGACTTTCTCTCTTTCTTTTTTAAATCTTTCCGTCCCCCTTTCCCTTCCCCCAGTGTAGGGTAGCCAACCGGGCTCAGTCCTGGTTAACCTCCCTACCTTTCATTTATCATTTTCTCTCTCTCTCTCACCAGAGCGGTGATACAGGGCACCGCAGTTCCGGTGCATAAATGCGTCACTTCCCATGCGAAATTTGGGCGTAGTTTAACCATCGCTTTAGCTGGAAGTGTCGTGTGGTGGCGCTCCTTCTTACGGATATCAGCAATTGGGCACTGGTATTGTGACCGGGCCCAGCCATGATATTAAGTACATTCACCAAAATTGGCCCAATCACACACCTAGAGTTACAAACGCTGATTGCTGTCAAACCAAAAACGTACCAAGAATAGGCTTCATCTGCTTGGCGATTAGAAGAGAATTAAGCCACAGAGAACTTCGATAACGAATTCACATCAATAGTAAATGAAAACTGTGTCGTTTGAGATTGCGGAAATGTAATTATGTTATTGACTTTCATACTCACTTCATCACACAATGTCTGACTAATGCATGTCAGTTCCAAGAAGCTCAGAAAGATGTATGTGGCGTAGCAGCAGCTAAGGCCCACGTCCGGACGGTACACGCCATCCTTCAATACTGCATACAAGGTGATGCATTCCATCCACAGCAATGTTAGAGACGATATGCTGATGGCTGTGTTCCAGGTGCCATTGATTAAATCTTTTAGCTCCCGAATTTTGCACACGTTCTGCCGCACCGACTCAACTTTCATGGATGCCCAGTGTCCACATCGCAGAGTTGCCATTGGCATTCCGCTTGAGACAGCCTTACAGCACTTTTCTAATTCTTGCGTCTGTGCACACGTGTACCAGACGAGGACTTCACCAACCGACCTCAATACGAGGTACATCAACGAGTCGTAAAAGAAGTAAGCTGATATGGAAAGGAACCTGGCAACCAGTTTGGCCACATCCCAAGGTTCGAGTGAGCTGCTTCTAATGGAGAATATGACCAGAATGCAGGCCATTGAAACGGCTGCGGTAAATATGCACAACCTCATAACACCCAAAATCCATCCATGTTTCCATGCTTCGCGTACAGTGGGACGCTTGAAAGCTGAGCGTGTTTCGTATTCAGCGCATATGCGAAAGAAGTCGAGCAGCTGGCCGGAACGGAACGTCATGCATCCGAAGTTTGCGAGAACCTTCGCCATCAACACCATATTAAGAAATGCTGAAAGAGCGTCGGGGAACTCATGAGTAAAGTCCAGTCGCTCTAACTTGGCAATAATCGCTCCGCCTTCGAAGTAAAAGCACAGGGAAAGCCAAGCAAGAGCGTAGGCGCTGTAAGCTGTCTTCAACGTTGCCTTTGCGCTGTCCAGGTGTCTTTCGCTGAAGTGAAAAATGAAGAAGCATCCAAAGAATCGGCACAGCAAACGACAACAGGTGAAATTTTTCACCATAAAGCAGCCCCTACTCTTGCTCTTTGGCGGATTCACCATTTTGTGGTACTTCGCAGGAGGCATGCGATGTTGTCGCAGTGGCCTGAAATGACAAATAAATTATTAAACGGATATCGCACAGCCACCGCTAACAAACACTGCGTCAGGAGAGCAAGACAACACAAGACAATGAGTGTTCGTGTGCGTGCGTGCGTGCGTGTGTGTGTGTGTGTGTGTGTGTGTGTGTGCGTGTGCGTGTGCGTGCGTGTGCGTGCGTGTGCGTGTGCGTGTGTGTGTGTGTGTGTGTGTGTGTGTGTGTGTGTGTGTGTGTGTGTGTGTGTGTGTGTGTGTGTGTGTGTGTGTGCGCGCATAACGCGTGCAAATTATTGCATACTACGGTATATAGCATTAGAACTTCGCAAAACATCGCACATTTCCCAACACTAAAAATGTTGCTTTTATAAAACTTTTAGTATTTGGTTGAAGTGCTTGGAGATCCGGTGAACCGACTCTTGAGACATCTCACTCATATCCTAAGGCATCCGCGAATCAAGACTTGTCGGAGTTGTTTTAATTTACACGACACGTGATACGTGAAGCTGTTGCACTGTTTTGAACGGGCCATCTGGCGGTGCAATCACTCGGCGATGACGGGAATCGAACCTAGCACGTCGGCTTTTTTATTGTTTTTTGTATGATTTGGCATGAATCCGTTGAATAAGCAAGCTTCAGCATCTTTATTTAGTTCTGTGAAAAGCCTAAAATGTTTATTTTCAGCACCTAAAGGTTTTCTGAAGACGATTGATTGTCAAGCTGTGGTGACCGTGAAGAACCAGGCAATACCGACAGTGTAAATCGCAAAGTAAACGCTTTACTGGACGAACTTGTGACCAGAAAAACTAGCTATACTCAAACACCAGGATAATGGCGAGCCCCCCGTCGTTGAAATCTGATCTTTAAATCAAGTGCACCACCTATTTCTATACATGATTCCTTAGACATTCCTTGTACGCTGGTGCTCGCATTCGTTCCATAATTTGCAACACTGTTTGTTCTTGTCGCACACAATATCTGGTTATACAAGATTCTCTCTCTATAGAATCGGCAGCAACATTGGTCATGGTTTAATTGCATCAAGGCGCATGTTGCGCTGAACGGCAACTTCGTAACAGTTGTGAGCCAGTGAAAAACGATCCGCGGGAAAAATGAACAATGTAGGCGTGTCATTATTGGTCCTTCTGTGTAATAGCACAAAAGTAAATCAATTTTTTCAGTGTTACGAAATGCAGATAATGCACGCGGCTCCCCACTCATGGATAGTTGTTTCTTCCACATAGTCGATGATTATTATAATTTGTTGTTGTTGTCGTTGTTGTCGTTGTCGTAGTTGTTGTCGTCGTCGTCGTCGTGGTCGTTGTTATTCTTGTTTTTGTTTTTGTTGTTGTTGTTGTGTTTCAAAGGCACGCACAGGCTATAGGTTTAGTGGGTCTGACTGTCATTATATAAGCATGAATCTCCCTCTCGCATTCTTGATATGAAGCACTACTTTTACAAGTGTAAAACGAGATGTTTGAAAAAATTTATCATTTTAAGTCACCATATTATTTTATGTGCGCTGCAAGGTGAAGACATTCCTTTGAAAGACCGAATTACCGCTGTCTGGCGTCAGCTGATGCAGTCCTAACCTTGCAAATGTACTCCCTACGCCAACGCAGCCCTCGAGTGCGTTACGCTTACCTTGGTCCCCATTTTTCGGCATCAAGTCTGTGACAAAGCATTGACGCATGCGTAATTCGGTAAGTTTTAATGCTAGGTTCCCAGCACCTGCGATTGTTGCGATGTCAACTCTTGTCCGCTTTATGTAACAAGTCATATAGTGCTTGGAACACGTTTCAAAAGAGTCAAGTGCAAAGGTAATTAATACGTATTCGCGCAATACAACTTCATCACTCAGCTGTACTCCGAAAGCTATGCGTTATTTTTTGAGCAACTATTACTCAAAGCGTGTAGGATTTTCGCAGACATTCCTCGCTATTGCCCTCCGTTGCGTAAAAAGCCACAGCGCCGCCCACAGTGAGATGTACAAGCCACTTAAGTGGCACCTCCACCACCCCCCCCCCCCCCCCCCGAAGTTCTGCGTTTGTGCTTACCAGTCTACGGGAAATGCCTTGAACAGAAACCTCGTCGGCTGTGTCAATTCGCAAGGCTCCGAAAAAGCAGAAGTCAACTGCTTGCGTGAACGCGAGGCGATTCCCTGTGACACTTCCAGTCAAGTGACGTGATCTATGCGCACGAAAGTCTACTTAGATTCTGCGGCAGCAAGACACCGAGTGCGCGAAAGAAAAAGAACGGATCGATGCTTTTCGTTGAGCCGTGGCCCCCTTGAGCCGCAAACACAAAAGAGAGCTCTCGAACCGCACAGATCGAAATCACCGCTGAAGACCAATGCGCTTCATAACATCGTTTATTCATTCCCATCAACGCAAGGGCCCGATCTATTTCGTGCATTTTTCACGGTGTTTTTAGCGAATTTGCATGTTCTATAGCTGGTGGCAGTCCGCGCGCAGTGTCTGCGTATGGTGAGTATATGTAAGCGCCACCGTAGCGAGTCAGCTATTGAACCATAAAGTTTCTCGTAAAGAGCGACATGCACTCACCAACAAGGTTCATAAAGAAGAAAACTTTCGATCAGTGGTAGTTCTGCTTATTGAACGTCCTGCCGAGACTCAAGTCCCAGAAACTTCGCTTTTGTTGTAAACAGAATGCTCGAGCTTAATAGCTTCAGTGATCGCATTCACTTGCATGCAATGAAGAATTTGCGCGCTCGCAGCTGAAGATTCAGAGAGGAATAATTCAAGTTATCGCGTCGTACAAGTAAGCCAGGTAGCCTCAGTGCTTGAGTAAATTATTGTTTGGACGAGAAATGTTAGTGCATTTTCGTTCACTCCTAATTTTTCTTACAGTTTTAGCACTTTCTTTTTTTGTGCCGCTCATATGTAAAGAAACCACGACACAGTCGTTCGACCATCCTCAGTTTATACCGTTTAACCTGTGTGTAAGGGACCCCCAAAATATGGTTATACAAAGACACACACAAAAAACATTCCGTCGATATTCATATCCCAATGAACGTGGACGTTGTTGCGATTATCATTGAAGACATCTATCGACACCGTATTGCCCATGTCGAAGCGTGTGTGCAGCCAGGCTCCTCGCGCATCCCACTGCGCACGCTGCGCCACGTAGCGGTGCCGCCGCGAAGTCCGCGCACGACGCGGGCTCCATTCGACCAAGCACCTGAAAATTTTGAAGGATCGGTTTGTCATTGACGAGCGGTACATACGCAGTGACGTATGCTCAGTTAGCACATTTGACCGCAAAGAGATCCATTGAAGAACGGCACATATCTCGTGGCACATATACAATGGCCCGAGTTGGCGTCAGGTTCATTGAAGAGTGGCACAGACCAAGTGAAATATACCCAGTGCCACATACCCAGTGACCCAAGGTGATCGGACGATTGGTTTCAAACCCTGTTCCATTAGCACAACAGTGCGCTGCGCTACCAATTAAGCCATGAACTCCCAGCAAGCCAAGTTGGCGGGAAAATGGTTAGATACATAGCTAGATAGGCAGATAGTCTGTCCGTGGACAATGCGTGAAGTACCCTAAAAAGATAATGGAATTACTAAGGTGGAATGAGCTGCGTCACATGAACATCTGAAGCCGTATAGACGAAGACGAGACAAAACAATATACTGCACTCATTTGTCCATGATATAAGAACGATCGCAGCGCCAGGGTAAATACACTCTAGGAATTTTCGCACGTCCCGATGTTATCGATGGGCTGCAACAGTAATTACGGCATGTCAAACAGAACTTCGTGTTGGTAAAGGACATAATTATTCGCAATGACAAAGCGCCGATGAAAGACAGCCATTGGCGCTACGAGGCTCTGTGGCGTGTCTATGTTGTCTTTCGTCGTGGTTGTGTTCTTGCGCTGCGCGATGACCCTGGAGCCACTGCCAAACAGTGCAACAAGATGTCCTTCTGCAGAGGTCATGTTTACGCCACCATGTTGCTGTTGCTCGTTATGCCACTGTTGCGGGTTACGCCACTGTTTCTGGTTGAGCGTTGTTAGACAACTCACACGCCGCTCACCCTTTGGCTATGGCTACGTTATTTTTATATCGAACTACGGTATGTACCCAGCGGCAAGCACATACCAAGTCACTCACGTTGGCGTGAATGAAGTTCATTGCATACGCAGCGGCACATAGCAGTGGCACATTCCCATTGACCCAAGATGGACTGAATGAACCCACAGGCCTACAACACTACGCCGACAACTACGACGGCGAAAATTCGCCTGGAGTGTCCATATAAATTCTGTCGCAACAAAGAAAAGCAGCACGTCCCTAATACACGCGTATATAGAATAGTTCGTTGAAGGACCTCAGAACAAATCATGAGCGCCACGCATTATTTTGAAGGAATCCAAACTTAGTGACATTTCCAAATAATCAACTATGTCTAAATAGAGACAGTGAATCAGTGGACCGTCTAAGGCGATCGGCACTCGTTTATTCAATGACTGGTAAATATTGTGTATAGACGACTTACTCCATTTGTTTGTTCATGAACTCGATCGTCTGTGCAATAAACGCGGCTATCGTGCATCGGAGTCCTTGAGCCGAGTTTCCATATGCAATGGTTTTTCTCCCAGTACATCACAAGAACTGCTGTTGCCCCTCTAGAAGCAAACCTGTATTCGACGACTTCGCATAGTGAATCCTCAGGTCGAATCTGAATCAAATAGCAATGTCAATGCAATTCGTATTCGAAATATTGAATATTCGACACTCTTACCTATATTATATTCTCTTATTCATGTGACCAGAAGGACGTCGTGGAAAATCCATGTGTGTGGCCTTGTTCTGAGCCCGTCGCACAGTCCCGGAATATACAGGGTGCTTCAGCAGACACTTGCAAAAATCTTTAAAACTTGCCTGTGGCAGATATCACAATTCTAGTTCATGAGCTAGTCTACTCGAAGCGGCGAACAATACTTGCACATAAAATTGAGACGCAAAATCAACTAATTCATAAAAATTCACTAATTAAGTTTTTAACTAATTACATTATGGCCCATATTGCAATTCACAAGTTCTTGCAGTGGAGTTCGCAAGGCGGATTCACTTGGAACTAATTTTCAAGGTGACACCACTTTTGAGATATAAATTCTCGAACTTTGCGGAGAAATGCATTGGCGTTCCAGTTAATTTGTTAACAATACGTCGTTTTATACATTGAAGTACACAAGTAACTGGAACACCATTGACTTTCTCCGTAAAGTTCGGGAATTTATATCTCGAAACTGCTGTCGTCCTGAGAATTCGTTCCAAATGGATCCGCCTTACGAAGTCCACTGTTAGGAATTGAAAATAGCAATATGGGTCACAAGACAATTAGCTAAAAAGTTAATTAGTTAATTCTTGTTAATTAGTCGATCTTGCATATCAAATATTTGTGCAAGTAGTGTCCGCCACTTCAAGTGGACCGTCTCATGAGATAGAATTGAACTATCCGCCACAGACAACCATTAAAAAAATTTTGAAAATGTTCGCTGAAAAACTCTGTATATATTTTGTTTCCTTTATTCATCAAGCCATAGATTCTATCAAATGGAGCATAGTGCCAGGAGGGGAAGGGGGACATAGCATGAAAAATAAAAAGTAAACGGTGACGAAAATAGAATAACAAAAAATATATACAACGCAGCGTTACACCAGTACAGAAAATTACAGCTCTGCAATCATAACACGAGTTAAACAGCAATTTAAAGACAATATGAGACTAGGGTGTGCGACATATATAAAAGGAAACAAGGTTGTTCACGCATGTCCCTAGGGATGCAACGTTGTAGTGCGCTATCCAAAATCACACGTGCAAAAATAACACTCGGATGGCCGGAGCCTCACCATAATGTGGTGTTTAATGAATCTCAGTATTGCTGACAGTGTTTGTAGCGCCTCCTTGAGCAAAGAGAGATAGAATTGTTTATAGGGAGGCTCAGGGGTGGCCCTCGGCTCTGACCTGCTGCTCTGCATCGCTGAAGGGATAAGCGATGATCATGACTCATTTTCTTCTTTCAACAAGCACAATGTCGGACACGCTTAAACGTGCTACATACGGCCACGAACGCCTCTTTCGAATGATACCGACGAATTCTGATAACCCGCACACACGTACGAACTAAGGATCCTTTCCGTAACGCTCAAGGACACCTTACCAAATGAAGTTTCGCCACTCAGACACGGTACCCCACGATTCCCTGCTTATGTTTTCAATGAATAACACAGCAAAACACATGGCGCTTCTTCTTCAAACTGAAACAGACGAAACTCTAGAAAGTAGTGCATATTATCAATGCAAGGTAAATAGAAAAACAAGGAATACTAAATTATAGTGTTGTCAGCATTATACACTTTTAAGGTTTACATCGCTTATGGTGCATTCCGCTCGCGTTTAATTCGTTTGGGTGTTGCAGAGAACTGCCATTATTTCGCATTTTTTATGAGCGCGTCTTTCAGACACCAACGGCGCACAGTCGGCCACGACTGCAGATGCTAAACCGACTCACAGGTACCGCGTTTTGTGGAAGTGGTTATGCCTTCCTGTGTCGCGGAAGTGTCGCTGTGTCAACACGGGCAAGCGTTCCTGTATTGCGGCTGCGCGCTTGTTTTTAGAATATGCCGATCTTAAGAAAATAAACGTCCAACCAAAAAAGGGTGTACGATGTTGGCAAACCCTGACAAAATTGGGACCCTGCAAACCACGCACCGTATAGGTCGGATAGGGACGAAGCCACAGACCAAAGAAACTTCGAGGATTAAATATGGCGGTGGTGGTCGTAACTGTGGCAACGGCAGCAACGGTTTCAGGTTATCACTACCGTAATATCTCGCAGACAGAGAGGTATGTGATTGCTATGCACAAAAATGTTTTTGCAAGCACTAAAATTATAAGCAAGTCAGCGTTGTGGTTTGTAAAGATTTTTTATTATTATTGAAGAGCTGCGAACGAGATTGCCCTCTGAAGACTAGAAATGAGTTCCGATATGTGTCTTTCCGCTAGGGACTTTCCCGAAATAAGACACTCCTGTGTCCTGTGTCACCCCAGGTGTACACCTTTCACGTATGCGGCAAAGGCTTTTGCAGCACCCGTGTGTACGGGATGTGAGTGGCACACACGGAGCTCACGGTGTCGTCGATGCTGCTCCATCACCCATGCGTTGAGTTAGTTCTTCACCCGTCTGCAGCAGGATTATTGTATATGTTATCAGAGCGCCAGCGATCTGCAAAAAAAAGAAAAATTGGGCGGAACACACGTCACGATAACTATCAACGGCAGAGCGTTTGACATTGAATCAATAATGCGGCATAAGGTTTTGTCACCATCGAAACAAGTTATGTAAGAGGCGTGTACCACAGCGAGACTCCACTTTCGCGCTTCGCTAAGAACACCCGGCGACATCTAGAGGCGCCGCCAAGGAGCCTACGCGTGTCCTCTGAAATGCGCGGCACACCAGCCTGTGCGATCGCTCAGAAACGCGTCATGCTTTCCTTTCTGGCGCTTCTTTCTGGACACGCTGCGTTATAAAGTGGAGCTGCTGAGAAATCCATGCGGAACTGTTGGGAACTGTTTCGTCGCTTACCGCACGCCCAGTGACACTTTACTAAGTGATCCAAGTATGACCACCAACTCGTCCGACCGGACCTAACATGGAGGACCAATAATCGTCTAGTGCCTTCCAGCAAGTTCCGCAGCCCCTCCTGCCTTGTTCCTTCGTCCAAGGACAGTTGGCTTCGACCTCCGGGACCACAATGGAAAGGGAAAAGACTACGCACCACGCCGCTCAACAACATGGTTAGGCCTGATGAGAACACCGGCACGGCTAGGCCCGACGAAACAACCAGCACGGGGCCAGCGCTCAACATCAAAGGTGCGCCCGTCCCACTGCCGAAATTCAGTGGCTACCAGCACCGACACTCGCCGCAAGACTTTCTGGAGATGTACTCAGAGTACTGCGATATTGCTGGCATTCCCCCTGACCGCCGTTTCCAGTTACTTCAAGCAGCGTCGGAGGGGTCAGCCAAGCAATGGTGGCGCTTCCCATGCAGGTCCGCACCGCGACTGGCAATCCTTCGCGTCCGAATTTACAGCGGAGTTTACTACCGTTGATGACTACAAGTTTAAACTAAAAGCTGTGCTAGATCAGCGCACTCAGTATCCGGAAGAAACCTCAAGCAGTTCATTCACGTCATTGCCGAATACTATGACCGTATAGCGGAGCCTGTTTCAGATGCCGAAAATGTGGAACGCGTGCGGAGACAAATGCATCCGACATTCCAAGACCTAACAGCCAGCATGAGCTTCGCGAACCTGCAAGAAATGGGGAAGGTGGCCGGCCCTATCATGGAACACGCTTAGCATCGCCTGCGCTACGCGCCACCGCCACCACCGCGTATTGCACAAGCATCTGCTGATTTGCCCTTCGTCTATTCACCTCCGCCCCCGCAACACTGCAACACCCAACCAAACCCTCCCGACCCAACAACGAGAGAGGCAGCTGCAACTTGCGGCAGTTTCGGCTTCTCAGTGTCTGCGGTGAACCACGCTTCACGCTGGAGTCCCGGAGTGGAAGCCCTCACCTGTGCCGTTCGTTCGCGCACCGAACACACGGGGCAACTACACTTCGGCACCGCAAAAACTCGGGGGAACGCCTCAAAACTTTGGGTTTCAAGCAACGCAACGTATCTCGCGATTCGAGCCGCCAAACCGCAGTATCACGTGTCAGCGGTGTGATGATTTTGGCCACATTGCACGTCAATGCGCTACTGCTAGACCACGGAGCCAACCACGCTGTTTTCACTGCAATTCCCCGTGCCACCTACAAGCAGATTTCCCGGGAAATGAACAAGCGTAGCCGCTTCTCCAGCCGGCGGCTACGCAACGTCCCTGCAAGTACTCGCAACAGCCGGAAATAAAGAACCACTGCTTGAACGGTTGATTGGTAACATTGTCCTTTATGACTCATGGACACTGGAGCAAGCGTGCGCTTAATAGGTAGCCGTGCCATCGCAGAGGCCAAGTGTGCGGGAGCCACCCTCAGGGAAGAAGCACGAACCCTGAGGCTTGCTCAGGGCTGGTCACAAACTGCACAACCGGTTCGCTGTCGTATTCGTTGGCAAGGTGAGTCCAGGCGGCAGCGTTTTCTTCTTTTGCCAGAGCTGTGTCAAGATGTTGTCCTTGGGCGGGATATTCTTGAGGTGGCACGTATTTCTCTCCCCATGGTCCTTGGCGGATGGTCACTGCTGTCTGGCCCATATCGGCTCATGAAATATACAATGGCACCGAAGCGGCCATCTGCGTCGGATGCTGGACACCGACCCCTGTCAGTCTGTAAGACAGCGTTGCAATGCGAAAAGCAAGGTCGAGAGCCCGATGAAAATGTGGTCAGCTCTCTACAGGCACTTTTTGCAGATGCGTAGGATGTATACCACAATACCACTGAGAGTGACGAGTGTAGTCTAGAGAACCTTCGGGAGGAGCAGAAGCAGAAACTTATTCACATCCTTGCAGACCACAACCATATTTTTACCACTCTGCCAGGCTGCACGTCCCCGGTGCTTCACAAAATAGACACAGGCAGCCACCCACCACTTAGGTGCTAGCTGCGTCCGGTTAACAGCCAAAAGAGAGATAGATATTCTTTATGGGTATATCCAAGATTTGCTGGACCAAGACCTCAATGAGCCCTGCTCCGGTTTCTGGGCCAGTGCCCCTATATTAATAAAGAAAAAAAACTGGTGGATATCGCCTTGCGGTCGACTGCAGATCCTTAAATGCAATCACAACTGTGCCAGTATATCTCACACCCTGCACAGACGGGGTACTCGCTAACTCGGCCGCGCTAGCTGGTCCACAAGCCTCGACCTTGCTCAGGGCTTCTTTCAAGTGTCGGGTGCTCCCGAAAATGTACCGAAGACTGCCTTCCTGTGCCACAGAGGAGTGTTTCAATTAAGCGAATGCCATTTGGGGTAGCACGTGGGCCGGCAACATTTCAGCGTCTCATGGACAAGGTGTTAGAAGGCATAAAACACAACTACTGCATGGCATTTCTTGACGATGTGCTCATTTATTCAGAAGTCTTTGAGGACCACCTACACCAATTGGCTCTGCAGGTCTGACAATCAATCCTAGCAAAGTTACATGCTGTGAACAGGCATTAAAGTTCCTTGGGCATGTAATCTCTCCAGGCAAATGTCAACCTGACCCGAACAAGGTGCGAGCGGTTGCAGAGTTCTCATGCCATAAAACAGTCAAGGAGCTCCAAATGCTTTTGGACCTTGCGGGATATTACAGAAATTTTATCCTGGTTGTCTGACAAAGCCAGACACCTGACAGCTCTCCTCAAGAAAGGAGCCCATTGGGTTTGGGGTGCCGAGCAACACACAACATTCGAGACACTGAGGCTAACGCTGGCAGGAGAGGTGGCTGTTATATTGCCTGACCTGAACAGGCGCTTTGTGATTGAAACAAATGCCAGTGGCACTGGCATATCGACAGTGTTGTTGCAGGAAGACGAAGGTGAACTCAGGCTTGTCTCATTTACAAGAAGGACCCTCAGCGCTGCTGAAAAGAGCTATACTGTTCAATAATGGGAATGCCTTGCTGTGGTGTGGGCTGTCGATAGATTCCGACCATATGTAGAATTCATATCATTTGAGGTGCATTGTGACCATGCATCATTGGCTTGGATGTTTACAACTGAGCAGACATCGTGCAGAGTGCGACGTTGGGTCTTGAGATTACAAGGGTTCAATGTACCATAAGGCATCGTAAAGGACAGGCCAACATCCCAGCAGATGCGCTTAGTAGGGGCCCCATCTCTGCTGCCGAATCTGCTGAGCCTTCTTTGGTGGAGGACTGGTTTCCAATCGAAGTGCAAGAGCCACAACAAACCATTCGTTTTGGACTAGCAGCCCCTGTTGACGTGACTGATGTGTCCCCGCTCACCGATACTGCAAAGTTTCAGTTGGAACAACGCAAGGATTCACTGCTGCTGCTGCGGCTGCTGCAATACTTAATGTCTAGCCTGCTACCTGGTGACGCTAAAGATTCCAAGAGGTTGCAGGAGGACCTAGATGATAACAGCCAAATCTCGAACAATGATATCGTTATGTACACAGTCGGTGAACGTAAGGTGGCCTGGCTTCCCCAACACTTAAGAGACACGGCACTGAAAATGGAGCATGACCACCTCCTAAGTGGGCATTTAGGTTTTTTTTTAAACTTGAAAACGTGTGAAGAGCCAGGTCACATGGCTCGGTATCCACTCTCATATCTCCCATTACATCCGCAGCTGCCAGCAGTGCCAGGCTTTCAAACCTCACCGGCAAAAACCAAAAGGATTGATAGACAGTTCATGGGCCATCCACCCAATGCAGCAGCTAGGTGTGGACCTTATTGGGCCACTGCTCACAACTCCTCGGGGCCACAAGTACATCCTGGTGGTGCTGGACAGGTTCCCGAAGGTTGTGGAGCTTTTCCCATTACGTGCGCCTACCTACAAATTGATCATCGATAAGATGATCGATGTTTTTTTTTTTTTTTTTTGCTGGCATGGTGTGCCTAGCTCTATCTCTAGCAACAATGGCAAACCAGTCATAAGCAAACTGTGGAAAGGCATTCTCCAGCACTGGGGAATCAAGGAGAGCCACACAGTCCCATACAAACCAGCAGGACAGACTGTGAAACGCCATGACGCAACGGTTAAACAATGCCTAGTCAGCTACTGCACTTCCCACAAGGACTGGGACAAAAAGCTGCTCGAAGTGGCGGTTGCAATGCGCACGTCTGAAAGTGCAGTTACTGGCTTGACGGCTGCCTTCTTGTGCTATGGGCGGGAACTACGGAACCCGTGGAGCCATCACAATCAGGCAGCTGGCACCGAGGTGCCCCCTTCTGCGCCCCCTTCTGCGCCCTAGCTGCTGAACTGGATGTGTACATTCGAGATGCCTGGTCCTTTGCACAGGACCACCAAACTTTGGCAAAAGCGAGGCAGGCAAAGTATTACGACAAAAAGCGCACTCCAGCTACCTTCCAGGTTGGAGACTTGGTTCTCGGGGACACGCACCCGCCAAGTAAGGCAGCTATTGGATTAATAGCCAAGTTTCCCCCTTGACATTTAGGGCCATTTAGAGTGACTGCACGCATTGGACGCAATACCTACAGACTCGGAGACCCGGCTACATGGAAACAAAAAGGCCTCGCTAATGCAAACCAGCTGAGCCCTTATCATGCGCATTGGAAGCCCTCTTCACAGGATAAAGGGGGGATCTGTGAGGGTACCGGGCCTACGCCAGGTGACGTAGAGTCGCAGGCACGAGACGGTAGGCAACTGTGTAGAGTAGCAAGCATGGGAGGTAGGCAACGGTGTGTGGCGGGCATGGAGAACTTGGAAAGCGTGTGTGCGCGGTCGGCATGCGGGGAGCGCGCGACAACGAACTGAGTGAGTGAAGTAATCGGTGGAGCAAGCCGCGTATGGTGCGGCGAGACGAAACGCATACTGCGTGTGTGTGAGTGCGCCGAGGATTTCCCGAAATAAAGAACGTATTTGACACACTTCGCGGGTGACTCTTGCATCGCAGCGTACAGTATTTCCTGACACGGCTCGATTGGAAACCTGTTGAACACTGGGAACAGTGCGAACGAGCAGCTTCTTTTAGCGACACATCTTTATTATCGGACGTCAGAGACATAAGTAGCCTAGTTCATTTCAGTCCCTGGTAGCTCCCCGATTGCCGCTTTTTTTATCATACGACTTGCGCTTATTGTCTGGCACTGCAAATGTGACACAAGCATGTACATTCTTTCACTGGTAATTTATCTCGCTGGAATTCCAAAGAAATGGCACGGAGTAGAGAGGCAGCACACCACTGCAGTCCTACATTTCATAAACTACATTCTCATAAACACTTCAAGTGAACACTACCTTGACTTCGCGTGCTAATGTGTTTAGTTTGCGTGTGTGTGTGTACGTTTGTGTGGCGTTTTCTTTTAGTGCGTCAGATATCTTTGGGCACTTCACGCAATTCCCAGGGGCTATCTATCTATCTATCTATCTATCTATCTATCTATCTATCTATCTATGGTTGTATGTTTGTATGTTTGAAAGTTTGTATCTAACCCTTTTCCCGCCTACCTATAGGTAACTGGTAGTCAGTGCTCGAATGGTTAACGCTTTGGGCCACAGTTTAGGTAAAATCGTTCTAAACCAACCATCGTTCATTGGGTATGGGTAAAAGTGTACATTCGTGAGTATACATGTAGGCACGGCTGTTCTAAGAAACTCGTTGACACGGAATTGAAGCACTGCATACGTGTCACTTGGTTTGTGCTGGCCTTCTATGAATCTATTTGATGCCAACTCACTGGGTGTTTGCCTATAGGTGTGTGCCGCTCTTCAATGAACGTCTCTTCAACTTAGGTAACTAAGCATGCGCCAATGCGAAAGTGCCGCTCTACAATGACGAAAAAGATTCCTTAGTGTTCTCCGATACAGAGCGGAATCGAACCAACGTCACAAGAATTTCTCAGGGACAGTAACCCGACACATTAGCCGCCTACGCCACAAATTTACTGCGCATGTGCCGCTTTCCAATGAGCATTGTTGGGACACTGAGTATGTGTCACTGAGTGTGCGACAGGCGAAGGAATAATTCTCAGCGTCCGCAGGTACCTGCATGTCACGTTTCTCGTCTTGGATGCAACGCACGTACTTCTCGGCAGTGCTACTAGATGGCGCAGCGAGTCCAGCAAAAAAAAAAAAAAAAAGAAGAAGATCGAGAGAACTCGGTTTCTACATGAAGTGTTCCTCAGCGTCCACGTGCACCATCGCAAATGCATTTCGGAAGCCACGTGCAGGCTTCGTGGCGACGACGCTAGATGGTGCCGAATGTTCTTAGGTAAGTACGAAAGAGGTATCCCTCGGCGGTACAGGCCTCATAAGTAGTTTCAACGGTGACAACAGGTTATTTCGCTATGTTGATTCCATCATAGACGCATTGCCGTCACAGTCATCCTGAGATGGGTTCCGCTGCAACCTTTTAGAGCGCAGCTCTTAGGCGCCCGTTGCTGCGTTGAGCGTCGGCGTGCCTCGTCGGCGTAATAGAGCGCACTCGGAGCGCAGCGAGGAATGAAAGAAGGCATTAGCGAAGACAGTGCGAGGAAGAAAGCGGAAGAGGAGGCTACGGTTAGAGCATGTGGCTGAAAGCGGAGGAGGAGAGTGTGGCGAAGCAGTGAGGAGAAAATCAGAAAACTGCGATGACTAAGAAAGCGCGAGGAGGAAAGTGGAGGAAGCCACCTTGAAGCGCTACCAGATGGCGCTCATCTCGCACATCCACTGGTGGATTGGTGGAAGAAAAGTAGGGAAACGACAAAAGACGGAGACGTAAAAAAGCAAAGTTCGCAATAGGGGATCAGAAAATTTGGTTGTGGGAGTTCATAGTGTTTTTTTTTTAACCTAGGTAGGACATTAAGTAGTATAATAGCAAGAGCTTGGTGGCGCAATCCACCGCTCTGTTCAAAAGAGGACGCTCATAGCATCCATCCATCCATCCACCGCAGCGGCGGCGCTGGCCGTCCGGGGGAAAGAAACAAAAGAACCAGAAAGCTCGTTTTCGCGCACAGCACTCGCCGCAACCGCTTCCCCGTAAAAATTACAGTTGCATAAGCTGCAGTTGCCGGGAAGTGTGTGGCCAGTCTATATATAACGCCACGCGGCGCAGCTCTGTCGTTCGGTGCGCTGATCGATGTGATGCTTGAATACATCGCGAAATGAAAGCACGTATAGAACTGCTCTCAAATCTCGCATTATGGAGTATCATAATCGTCATTGATATTTTTAAATTTTATAAAAACACCTAAACATACGTCAACCGTAAACAATCGCCGGAGACTGGTGGTCATCTCTACAGCAAGCGGAAACCGCATAATTCGAGCGTACGTGCCGTTACCAATGTCAAAAACTTGCTACGAGTGGCAAGTTTTGTGAGCTGGCTTGCGCGCTTTGTGTGATGTCAGCATATCACTACGCTTAGACGTACCGAGAGAATAAGCGGCTTGTCTAGAGGAAAGAAGCCTGCTCCGCTAAGGCGCATCCCCTCAGGGTCGACGGTATAATGCAAGAACTCCACCTGCGCAAAAGAAAGAGGGCAATTCAGATTGCGACGCATTGTGTCCAGCATTGTTACAATAACCGACCCGGCGTGCAGTAAGGATGAACACACAACACAATTTCCTTTGTGACATAGTACACACTTTACCGACAGTCAATCAGTAAGCGTAGTAAGACGCTTACAGCTTGTGGGTTTTCGAGCTGAGCATGCGAAAGGATAAAACCCTCTGCAGTTCCTGTCACTGTCAGCTTTGCGCTGGTTGCACGCATAGCTCGCGGCGACGACTGGGCGTGGTTGTGGCCGGTTCCGCGTTGCGGAACACAGCCTCGACCAGTCAAGGACACCAGAGCAGGAGACAAAAGCGAACCCGCAGACAGTAGCACACAGGAACTCAGGAACAGGTCTTGGTCACTCGAAACCCTCTGCCCTGTCCATAGCCCCGGGTTACAATGGTAGAGAGAAACTGTTGAGAGCACCAGATCCTATCACTACACCGAGATGGGTTGGCAGGGTTAGCAGTGAGTTTTAGAGCCGCTTACTAGCGACAGGATCAGCCCGGTTGCCAGCACCAGGTCACTGGACCATTGGAAAACCTAGAACTTTCCATGGAAGATGACGCTGCATGAAGCGGACGTCAAGCAATGATGATGATTTCCCTAAAGCCATTCACACCTACTCACTAAGAGGGAATGGCCAGGAATCGGGTGGATTTGAGACATGAGACTTGCGACTCGCGACCAAAAAGCGACCGAAGGCGACTGATGTTCACACCTACAAGCCCGGCTGAGCGCGACCCGCAAGTCACAATCCCGGACATTATCGTTCTCAGCGAGAACTCTCGGAATCTACGCGAAATTTGCCGCGACGCGGGAGGAGGCCGGAGGTAGACACATGAAGGATCACTTCCGGTGCGTCGCTGATTGGTTTATCAGTTTTCCGACCATGGTCGCGCGACTGAAAAATCGCCCAATATGGTCGCTTTTCTCGAAAAGCGACCGTTTGCGAACGTTTGCGACCGGTCGCTTTACGACCAACTTGGTCGCGCGACCACTGTCAGTCGCCGGTGTGAATGAGCCTTAAATGACTCACAGGCCGTATGCACTGGCGTCAATCAAAGTAGCGTAATTTTGACCATCAAGTACAATGAATATCGGCGCTATTCGAATTCAGGAGAGTGTGTGGATTCAGGAATATATATATATATATATATACATATATATATACAGTCACTATTTCATTAGTCACAGTCAGTATTTCAATGACGAAGAGGCGAGGGGTGAGAAGACGACGACGACGATTGGAGGCTAGCGCGGGCTGCTGCCACTTCGACGACCTACATCACTCTCCCCGCTCCTCGTGATCCTGGCGTATTCTCGGACAAAGATGGGGAAGACGTCGAGGACTGGATCAGCCTGTACGAACACGTCAGCCGCAGTAACCGGTCGGACCCTACTATCATGCTCGCCAACGTAGTCTTTTACCTCGGTGGCACACCTCGAGTTTGGTTTCAGAAGCATGAAGATGAGCTCACCAGTTGGGATTCGCTTAAGAAAAAGCTCCGAGACTTGTTCGGCAACCCCTACGGTCACCAACTTGCCGCGCAGAAGGCGCTTTCCGGCCATGTGCAGACTTCAACATAGCCCTATGTCACGTACATTCAGGACGTCTTGGCTCTGTGCCGCAAAGTTGACGCACACATGACTGAGTCAGACAAGGTTTCCCACATCCTGAAAGGCATTGCCGATGACGCCTTCAACTTGCTCGTATTCAACAACGTGGCGACGGTGGATGCAGTTATAGAAGAGTGCAGCCACCTGGAACTCGCTCAAAGCCGACGTATCGACCAGAAGACAACACTGGCGATATTACCAGGATCGTCCGCCGTGAGATCGAGGCTGCCTATCCGGCTGCCTTCGACTCCAGCCCCACCTACGCACCTCCAGTCACGGTTTTCCTTATCCAGGCAATTGTCCGCCAGGAGTTCGAAAACATGGGTCTTCACACCATCTGCTCGGCCCATCGCCCTGATACTCACCCGGCTTCTCCGATTCCGCCCCGTCCCGCACCTTCTTACGCTCCACGTTTCCGCAACCCATCTGAATGGCGCACTGCTGACGACAAGCCCATTTGTTTTCACTGCCGTCGAATCGGGCACATTTCTCGGCACTGTCCCAGTCGCTGGACTTCCCCGACCCGGTCTACTTACACTGCCTACTCTCGCCCCTCAGGTGGCCCTTCTCGTCCCGATGCCATACGCTCCGATAAAGCCGCCACTGATTCTCCTGCGCCGAACCACCCGTATTCTCGTTCACCTTCGCCCCAACGACGACAATCTCGCTCTCCCCAGTTCCGTCGCTCCTTTTCGCCGTCTCCCTTCGGACGCCGCTCCCAGCAGGAAAACTAGATGATGCAGCGCCTCGAGGTGACGCTGCATTGCTCCCTACGCCGCCAAATCCTCTACTGACATTGCCCACTCATCTGAACTTTCTTGACGTGCAAGTCGACGGTGTTTCTGTATCTGCTCTTATAGACACTGGGGCGCATTTGTCGGTAATGAGCGCTGACCTTCGTAACCGCCTGAAGAAAATAATCACGCCCGCCACGACGTCTGTTGCCCGTGTCGCCGATGGCGGAACACCCCTCGTAATTGGTATGTGTGCCGCCCGCGTCTCCTTCGCTGATCGCTCCACAATCGTGCTATTCACAGTCATCGCCCACTGTCCCCACGACATCATCCTCGGCTTAGGCTTCCTCTCCGCAAATTCTGCTCTCATCGATTGTTCGGCCAGTACTCTCCGCCTTGACCTGCCTGTTCTGGATCCCGCTGAACCTCACCCCAGTCGCCTCAGTTCCGTCGACTTCGTTCACTTGCCACCTTCGGCAATAACTTACATTGACTTAGTGTCATCCCCACCAGTGCTCGACGGTCACTACATCGCGACTCCTATGCAGGACGTCCTACTTACACACTGGATCACAGTACCTCATACAGTTTTATCACGGCGAATTGCGTCTGCCTGCCAGGGAATTTTGGCTTAATGACACAAGTGTTGCCACGCGGGATGTCTCTGGCCCAGCTTTGCTCCTTCGAGGACCACTCAGTAGCATCTATTGCAGTACTCGACAATTCAGCCGATCCTGCTCTACCATCGCAGTCGGCAACTTGTACCATCGCCGACTTACAGAAAATGATTGCGCCCGACATGCCGTCCGAGCAAGCTCGTGTGCTCTACCGCGTTCTGTTTTCCTACCACGATATTTTTTACTTAACGATCGTCCTTTGGCCCAAACTAAGGCTTTTAAACATCGCAGTAATACTGGCGATGCCCCTCCTATTCATCGCCGCCAGTATCGAGTATCACCGGCTGATCGTCAAGTTATTCACGCAGAAGTTCGCAAAATGCTTGCCAAGAACATTTTAGAACCGTCCTGTAGTCCATGGGCGTCACCTGTTGTACTGGTAAAAAAGAAGGATGGCTGGTGGCACTTTTGCGTGGATTATCGGCACCTTAACAGGGTTACCAAAAAGGACGTCTATCTCCTACCTCGGATTGATGACGCCCTTGACTGCCTCCATGGTGCTCGCTACTTCTCTATTGGCCTTCGCTCCGGCTACTGGCAGGTTGCCGTGGACGATCTCGACCGTGAGAAGACTGCTTTTGTAACACCCGACGGTCTTTATCAGTTCAAAGTGATGCCGTTCGGTCTATGTAACGCACCTGCCACTTTTGAACGCATGATGGACTCCCTTCTTCACGGTTTCAAATGGTCCAAGCGCCTGTGCTACTTGGACGACGTTATAGTATTCTCCCCAACGTTCGCTATGCCCCTCGCCTCGAGCGCCTGTCAGCAGTCCTGGACGTTTTTCGTCGAGCCGGTCCGCAACTCAACGCATCGAAGTGCCAATTCGGCCGTCGCCAGATTACCGTGCTTGGGCATCTCATTGACGCGAACGGAGTGCAGCCAGACCCAGGCAAGATTCATGATGTTACGCACTTCCCTGTTCCAAAGTGTGTCAAGGATGTGCGCAGCTTCATCGGCCTTTGCTCGTACTTCCGCCGTTTCGTGAAAAATTTCGCGGCCGTAGCACAACCACTAACCGAGCTTTTGAAAAACGACGCCCCTTTCCAGTGGGGCAATAACGAGGCCTCTGCATTCTCGCATCTAATCGACCTTCTCACAACGCCTCCCGTTCTGGCCCATTTCGATCTTTCTGCGTCTACCGAAGTCCGTACTGATGCCAGCGGTCACGGAATTGGCGCAGTACTGGCACAACGCCAGCGCGGCAACGACCGTGTTATCACATACGCCAGCAGGCTCCTCTCAGCCTCGGAGCGCAACTATCCCATCACTGAGCGTGAGTGTCTGGCCCTAGTTTGGGCGGTTGCGAAGTTCCGCCCATACTTATAAGGCCAACCCTTTTCCGTTGTCACAGACCATCACGCGCTTTGCTGGTTATGCTCACTGAAAGATCCTACAGGAAGACTTCGTCGCTGTACCTTACGCCTCCAAGAATATTCGTATACTGTCAACTACAAATCTGGCCCTCTATACAAGGACGCTGACTTCATGTCTCGCTACCAGGTAGACGAACCTGACGACGCCGACAGTAGTACCGCCAACGGTATTTTCTCTGTATCTGCCTTCGCTAACATCGCCGATGAGCAATACCGAGACCTATCGCTGCGAGCACTTATCGAGCGTCTGCGCTCTACACCTACCGACGCATCCGTTCGCCGATATGTCTTCCAGGGCGGCATGCTGTACCGAAGGAACTTCCCCCCTGACGGATCTGATCTTCTTGTCGTGCCAAAACATCTACGACAGACTGTGCTCTTTGAGATGCATGACGCTCCACTGCAGGACATCTTGGAGTAACCCGCGCGTATGACCACGTCCGCCGCCGCTTCTATTGGCCTGGTCTCCCTCGCTCCGTCCGACGCTATGTTGCTGCCTGTGATCCCTGTCAGCGTCGGAAAACTCCTCAGATGCTACCTGCCTGTCATCTCCAGCCGATCACCGTCCCTGTGGAACCGTTATTTCGTGTTGGATTAGACTTCCTCGGTCCCTTTCCCACGTCATCCTCTGGGAACAAATGGGTAGCCATCTAGCCATCACAACTGATTACGCCACCCGATACGCTATCAAGCGGGCTCTCCCTACCAGTTGCGCCACTGACGTCGCGGACTTTATCTTGTGTGACATTATCTTAATTCATGGCGCCCCGCGACAGCTGTTTACCGACCGTGGTCGTAACTTCCTGTCGAAAGTTATCGCCGACATTGTGCGTTCCTGCTCCACTCAACACAAGCTGACTACCTCATACCATCCTGAAACCAATGGCCTGACAGAGCGGTTAAACCGTACTCTAACCGATATGCTGTCCAAGTACGTTTCCAAGGACCACCACGACTGGGACATTGCTCTTCCTTACGCCACATTTGGGTATAATTCTTCCCGGCACGACACCGCCGGATTTTCTCCATTTTATCTACTCTACGGTCGCGAACAGACCTTGCCCCTTGACACGGCACTTCCTCTTGCTACGATCTCAACAAGCGAGTATGCGCGCGACGCCATCGACCTCGCCGACCATGCACGCCAGCTTGCCCGTGCTCGACTGACGGACTCGCAAACCACTCAGCAGCGTCAGAACAACGCCCGCCACCAAGGCGCACAGTTTTCGCCTGGTGCGCTCGTGCTCCTGTGGTCGCCCTCTCATCACGTCGGACTTTCAGAAAAGCTCCTTTCGCGATTCACAGGGCCCTACCGCGTGCTGTTGCCTCTTGGCCAAGTCCGGCGTATTACCTTGTAAATATATATATATATTTATATATATATATATAATGGTAGCTTGCACTTTCAAAGCCCCCTGAGTGAGTGCGGAGCTTATAACGAAGGCCATCAAGATTCCTAACCAAATTTTATGCTCCTCGCCGTCGCTATGCGAAATAAGAGCCGTAGTATGCTAGCTAGCTAGGCGTGTCGGTACCTCTGCATCATTACTTGAGTGTGAGGTTTCCTATTTATATGACTGTTTGTAAGCAATCAAGTTTTAGTCGTGAGTAAGCCCTCGTGTCACGCCTCTCTTCTTTTTCCGCGTTTGATGTACGCGCTGTAAGTATTAATGCAAAATAAGAGCCGCATTCACATGGGCTCTCATTCGTGACTTCTCTTTGCCCTTAGTCGGCCGCATTTTATAAATATATGTCTGGCATCAGGAGTGCTTGGAATTTGTTATCGCGACCAATTCTAGCGTAAGAGCAGGCCTACAACCTTCAGGTCTTCTTCTCCTGGTCGATGCGGGCGAACTAACAAGCTAAGAAGATGTACACAAGCCTAATAAGCAAAGACTCAAGAACAGAGTTAAAAAAGAAAAGAAGATGCAATGGAAGGAAAAAAATGTGCGACAATGCTTCCGGAACTGTAAACGCTCGGCACGGACACAGATCACAAGCATATGCATGAAACGCACGCACAGGCTCGAATAGCACTGCGAAGGTCGAGGAACGTCCGGGTTGGCAGAAATGGCCGTGGCCCCACTTGTGGAATCTTGTGACGCCTGCTGTACTGCCCGTCATTCCAAATCTTTAGCAGGACAAGAGTAAACTAGCGCTAAAGTTTTTCTGTAGTGATCTATAGAATATGATTCTGCCACAAAATCTACGCATTCCTATCTTCGCATTTTATTGTATTATGCTAGTACTTTTGCATCCTACGTGTAAGACTGAGCTCACCTGTCTGAAATACGAGTCTGTAGCCTTGATAGTCGACGACCTCCGGGCAGCTTCCTTGAGCTTTTGTGCCTAAGACAAACCCACAAATGAAATTATTGACCCTCTCTTTGTGATATTGGCTACGGCATCATGTAAGAGCTTCCGTATTTATTTAGCATATTTTTTGGCAGGCGAAGAAAGCTGCGTCTTAAAAACTGACAAATTCTGCTTCATGCGAGTGCACTCTCGGTGACAGAATTGCGCGATACTAAAATTTCATGATTATTCTCAACACTCGTATGACTACTACTGCTTTTTTTGTAGTTACCTGTGAATTATTGTGACATGATATTCTCTTCGTGCTGCCTACAAGTATACAAGATTCCCTGTGGCCAGCTGAAACACAACACAACGACTGCTTTATGTTCTCGTTGTTAATTACGGCACGCATGTACAACATCAACTTGGAAACAACGTAGCGTGAAGCTATTGAACTGTTACGTATTTATGTGAACCACGGCTATCACAGTGTTGCAACCACCCCCATGGTATGCAGTGGGGTTGCTGGACATCCGAGTACACTGGAGCGCACGCGTCGTGCACCCGCGCAGCACCGCCTTTAAACAGGTCACGTGCCTCTCTACGTCACTCCACTTGGCTGCTCCTGCTTCCGTTCTGCGACACTCTAACCTTGCCAATCAATTCGCCGAGGACGGGCCTTCCGTCGCTGTGTCGTTAACTCCATGTAGCATTAGATGCATGCTATCGAAATAAGAGCGCCAGGTGTACCTGATCCACTTAGGTGGATCGCTTCGCTGGTTGAAAACATACAGCTAGGTGTCATTGCGCAGTTGCTTTACTTAAATGCTACGATTGGCACCATTACGCTGCTTCTTTCAATTTTCCGCAGAAATGCTAAAGTGCACCCCGTCAGCGACGATGCCACTCACAGAATTTTAATTTTGCTGCAACAGTAGTGGCGCCATCTGTAACCGCTCTGCTTGAACGCGCCTTTCACGAGAGCGGTGATAAAGGGCACCCCAGTTCCGGTGCATAAAATGCGTCACTTCCTTTGCGAAATTTGGCCGTAGTTTAACCATCGATTTAGCTGGAAGAGTCGTGTGGTGGCGGTCCTTTTTACGGATATCAGTTAATTGTGCTCTGTTATTGTGACCAGCCCAGCCATGATTTTGAGTACATTCACAAGCATCGGCCCAGTCACACCGCCTAGCGTTACAACTGATGATTGCTGTCAAGCCAAAAACATACCAAGAATACGCTTCGTCTGCTTTGCGATTAGGAGAGAATTAAGTCACAGAGAACTTCGACAACCAATTCACATCAATAATAAAAGGAAACTGTGTCGTTTGAGATGCCTTAAAAGTAATTATGTTATTGACTTCCGTACTCACTTCATCACAGAGTGTGTGACTGATGTATGTCAGTTCCAAGAAGCTAAGAAAGATGTAGGTGGCGTAGCAGAGGCTCAGGCACACGTCCGGACGACGGTACACGCCGTCCTTCAATACTGCATACAATGCGCTGCATTCCATCCACAGCAATGTTACAGACGATATGCTGATGGCAGTGTTCCAGGTGCCATTGATTAAACCTTTTAGCTCCCGAACTTTGCACACGTTCTGTCGCACCGACTCAACTTTCACGGATGCCCACTGTCCACCTCGCAGAGTTGCCATTGACGTTCCGCTTGAGACGGCCTTACAGCATTTTTCGAACTCTTCCGTCTGTGCACGCATGTACCAGACGAGGACTTCACCAACCGACCTCAATACGAGGTACATCAACGAGTCGTAAAAGAAGTAAGCCGATATGGAAAGGAACCTGGCAACCAGTTTGGCCACAGCCCAAGGTTCGAGTGAGCTGCTCCTAATGGAGAATATGACCATAATGCAGGCCATTGAAACGGCTGAGGTAAATATGCACAACCTCATGACACCCAAAATCCATCCACGTTTCCATGCTTCACGTACAGTGGGACGCTTGAAAGCTGAGCGTGTTTCGTATTCAGCGCATATGCGAAAGAATTCGAGCAGCTGGCCGGAACGGAACGTCATGCATCCGAAGTTTGCAAAAGCCTTCGCCATCAAAGCCACATTCAGGAATGTCGAAACAGCGTCGGAAAATTTTTCAGTGAGGTTCAGTAGCTCTAACTTGGCAATAATCGGTCCACCTTCCAAGTAAAGGCACACGGAAAGCCAAGCAAGAGCGTAGGCTGTGTACGCTGTTTTCAACGTTGCCTTCGCGCTGTCCAGGTGTCTTTCGCTGAAGTTGAAAATGAAGAAGCATCCAAAGAACTGGCACAGCAAACGACAACAGGTGAAATTTTTCACCATAAAGCAGCCACTACTCCTGCTGTTTGACGGATTGACCATTTTGTGGTACTTCGCAGGAGGCAGGCGATGATTGGGGTTGTCGTTGTGGCCTGAAATGACAAATAAATGATTAAATGCATATCGTGCAGCCACCGCTAACAAAGACTGCGTCAGGAGAGCAGTACAACACAAGACAATGTTTTTGTGTGTGCGTATGTGGATGGGGGGGGGGGGATATTTACATCACTTACTATAACCCCATTGAAAACGGCTACTAAGTTACTGCCAGAATCACTTTAATGCATATTACGGTATATAACATTAGAACTTGGCAAAACTTCACACATTTCCAAGCACTAAAAATACTGCTTTTATTAAACTTTTAATATTTACTTGAGGTGTTCGCAGAGCCGGTGAACGGACTCTTGAAAGGTCACACTCAGACCCGAAGACACTCATGAGTCAAGACATTTTGGAGTTGTTTTATTATAATAACGATTTGTGGTATCTGAAACTGATGTTCTGTTTTGAACGGACCATCTGGCGATATAACCATTCGGCAATGACGGGAATCATAAGTAGCACGTCTTCTTTTTCTTTTGTGTATGATTTCGCATGAATTCGTTCACTAAGAAAGCTGCAGCATCTTCATTCAGTTCCATGAAAGGCCTAAAATGTTTATCTTGAACATCTAAAGGTTTCCTCATGGCAATTTATTGGGAAGTTGTGGTGACCGTGAAGAACCTGGCAATACAGAAACTGCAAGTCACGAACTTAACGCTTTACTGAACGAATTTGTGCCCGAAAAAACAAGCGATGCTCAAACACCAAGATAGTGGGGAGCCCTGTCATTGGAATCTGATCTAGAAATCAAGTGCATCGGCTAATTCTGTACATGATTCCTCGGACATTCCTTGTATTCTGGTTCCCGCCTGCGTTCCATGATGTACAATACTATTCTTGTCGCACACACAACCTGATTGCACGAGATTTATCTCAACAGAATCGGCAACAACATTGGTCAAGGTATCAATACATTAAGGCGCATCTTGAGCCGAACGGTTACTTTGTAGCAGTTGCTAGCCAGTGAAAAACGATCTGCGGGAAAGACAAGCAATGTAGGCGCTTTATTATTGATCATTCTGTGTGGTATATGCGCAAAAGTAAATAAATTGTTTCAGTGTTAGGAAATGCAGATGATGTTCGCCGCTCACCATCCATTGATAGTTGTTTCTCGAATATAATCGACGATTATTTTTGTTTGTTGTGTATCGAAGACATACACAGGTGAGTAGCTTACTGGGTCTGACTTCCACCATGCAAGCATAAATTTCCCTCTCGCATTCTTGATGCGAAGCACTACTTTTGCAAGTGTAAAACTAGAGGTCTGAAAAAAAAATGTCATTATTGGTCACCATATTATTTGATGTTCGCTGCAAGGTGAAGGCATCCCTTGGAAGGATCGAATTACCGCTGCCTGACGTCAGCTGATGCATTCCTATTCCTGCAAATGTAGTAACGTCCTCCCTACACCTACGCAGCCATCGAGTGCAATACGCTTACCTTGGTCCCCCTTTTTTGGCATAATTTCTGTTACAAAGCACTGATGCATGCGCACTTCAGTTAGTTGTAATGCTAGATGCCCAGCACCTGCGACTGTCGCGATGTCAGCTCGTGTGCACTTCATGTGGCAAATTTTATAGTGATTGGCGCACGTGTAAAAAAGTCAAATTCAAAGGCAATTAATACGTATTTACGCAATGCAAATTCATGTCTCAAGCTGTTCTTTGAGAGCTATGCGTTATTTATGGGGCAGCTATTACTCAAAGCGTAAAATTTTCGGAAATATTTCTCGCTATTCTTGCTCTCCGTTGCATAAAATGCCACAGTGCTGCTCAAAAAGAGGTGTACAAGCCCATTCAGAAGTTGCGCCACCTCCCCCTCCTTCGAAGTCCTGCGTTTGTGCTTACCAATCTGCGGGAAATGCCTTCAGCAGAAACCTTGTATGCTGTGTCACTTTGCGAGGCTCCGAAAAAGCTGAAGTCGACTGCGTGCGTGAGCGTGAGGCGATTCTCTGTAACTGTTTCAGTCAAGTGAAGTGATATATACGCACGAAATGCTGCTTATATTCTACGGCAGCAAGACACGGAGTGCGCGAAAGAACGTATCGGTGGTTTTCGTTGTGCCATTGCCCCCTTGACACACGAACACCACGGAGATCACTCGAACCGCATAGAAACATACACAGCTCGAAATCACCGCTGAAGACCAATGCGCTTCGTGGCATCGTTTATTCATTCCCATCAACGCAAGCGCCCGATTTATTTCGTGCATCTTTCACAGTGTTCTTGCGAATTTGCATTTTTTATAGCTGGTGGCAGTCTGCGTACAGTGAGCACATGCGAGCGCCACCGTATAGAGTGAGCCATTAAACCACGAAGTTTCTGGTAAGGAGCTACATGCACTCACCAATGGTGTTCATAAATAAGAAAACTTTCGATCGCTGGTAGCTCTGCTTATTGATCGCCCTGCCGAGAGTCAAGTCAGGAACCTTTCGCTTTTGTTGTAACCAGAATGCTTGGCCTTAACAGCTTCAGTGATCGCATTCGCTTTCACGCAATGAAGAATGTGCGCGCTCGCAGCTGGGCATTATATATGATTAGAGAGGCCCTTGCGTATATACTTTGGCAGCAGCCGCCAAAGACGTGTGTGATATTCACGGATTCAAAAGCAGCCCTACAAAGTCGGTGGAACAGGCACAAGCCTTGTAATAACCAGCCTGCAGCATTTGACATTTCTTATCTTCACCACAAGGCTAAGATTGCTGGGCATTGCATCAAGTTCCAGTTCCGGCTGGATATGCCGGTATTTCGGGAAATGGAAAAGCGGATGAAGCTTCCCGAAATGGACTCCAATACCGCAATTTAAAGAGAACATTTTTTTTTACAAAAGCCGACGCTTCAAACCGGGCAAGAAATATGCCTATCAAGAAAGAGACAGCATCTGGAATCTTCCACTTCACCAAGATCACTTCCTCCGCTATACTGACCCAGTAATGAGACCGAAAATTCCACGACCACTTCCTCGACACTTAGACATTGTGCCATCATCTTCGACTGAACGTGGTATACACGAATAATTATCTGTACCACACAGGGCTTACCACTAACCCCTACTGTGATAATTGTGGCGACTTAGAGACAATGCAGCACATATTACTAGAATGGCCCGCGTATCGCGACGAGAGAATATTTTCTGAGCAACAAATGGACATGATTTGCCCCAAGCCGTTAACATTGCCCAGTATCTTTGGCTTAATGGTAGGCCCTTCAAAACAGCAGCGGGTCTTGGATTTATTGTTCAAATACTTGTCAGAAATTGGTCTAAAAGGAAAGCTTTAAAGATTGAACATTTCATATACAAGATCCTAAATTTTCCCGCTATGTCACCTGTATTTATTAGTATCAGGTCCACTTGCGCATTTCATGTTTATTTTTATTATCTTTTTTTTTTTCACTCTCCTCTGTAATCCTTTATTCCCATTCCCCATCCCTATAGGGTCATTCCACGCCAAATCAAACAGCGTTTTTTCGGCCATCACAGATATAGCTGCAATAATTTCCGCATGTTTGTTGGAGTTCAAAACTTATCCTCCCCGTTTATCCTTTCTTGCCAAAAATTTTGTAGAATTTTGACGACAATTTGTTTTTCCTCCCAAGCTGAGCTAGACGGAATCAATCAACATTTTTTTATAAAGACACATTGTATGATCCACTCCTTCTAATTGCGTTTATGGCAACCCAAACATGCGATGTGACTGCAAAAATTGCCAATTTTATATTTAAATACTTCGATTGGTTCTTGCACTAGCAAAAGCGTGTAAAATTTCAAAGCCTGAGTTATGATGGTAACCAAGTCAACATAGCACAGCCGAAAAGTAATTAATGTATCGAAGGTTTAGCAGTTCGCATAAAAAAATGTAAAGTTCTATTTTTTTTTGCAACAAGCTCCGTATTCAAAGTAAAAAAAGGTGCCTTGGTGGTCGGCCTAAACATATATGCATTGCATCATTAGATAGCCCTACATGTCTACTATGCATGTGGGAAGTAATAGAAAGGTGCTATTTTTTAAACGCAAGAAATGTCTTTTTTTAATTTTCAGTACGTGGATCACGTAAACAGCGTACATATATGAAGCGTAGCCGTCCTGCAAAGACATATTGGCAACAAAGTGAGCCCAAGAAACTATTCAGCCAGGAGCTTGTGGCTTTTTTATTGTATGCAAAGCAAGACAAGCGATTTCCAACGCCGTATCCCTGACATTTTTTACATGGCTACGAAAATTGAATGTTAACCGCGTTTGAATACATGAGCCTGAACATAGCCCGTATCACTTTTATAGCCGAGAGGTGCCAGCTGTTGAACAGCTTTAACACTTCTTGACTTCGACGAAGACGTGAATGCAACTTTTAATTGAAAAAGTGACGCCGACTGAAAATAATGTAAAGACCTGGTTCCGTTAATGTGCATAGCATTCGCAGACCTGGACGACAATTCTACTTCCCGCTTAGATATTGCACTCTGCGGCACCCAAGTTGGTTTTATATGTAAAAGGCTTTCACGTGCCCAGTCGCACAGCTCAAACGGTGTCAAAATCTGCCTTGAGAAAGGCCTTTGTAGGCTTGCCTTGGCAGCCAACCATTTCAGGGTGCCACTCAGCCCATCACAGGCACTTTTTCCGTGTGATGTAGCAAAGAAATGCCATGTAGCATCCAAACTAAAATCTTCCCTGTGGTAGCACTGTTTTGCAAAATTCTTTGTTCTTATACTTGGAAGCAGCCCCATGCGAAAAGTAGTGCACATGGTCTACCTGCGGCATGTCTACTTTAAGTTGATCCATCAGCACCTGCTGATATGTCGAAACTGTGGCAGTCGTATCGTCGAGGCAGTCGTATATCACTACGTACGATTGCATATGTGGTTCATCAGAAGAGTTCGTCGAGCGAGAGTAGACTATAATCGGGTGTACTGTTGCTTGAGAGTTGTCCCAGTATATTGACTGTGGAGCGCTCTGAATGAGAAAGTTGTACTTTTCAGAGAAATCTATAATAAGTATGGCTTCTGCAGGCGTGAGAGCGGTCTTCAAATTGCGTAGGTGCCGAGCTTGTAGCTTGCTGACAAAGTGATGCGATTTCAAGTCGCTTATCATCTCAAGGAGACGGTCTACGAAGTCGTTATTGGTGAACAAGATTGTTTCCAATCACACCGCACTCCACTAGCCCACTGACGGACAAAAATACTTGCTGCCAAATCCCGGTTCAGTGCAGAAGAGCTCAATATCAGCGATTTGAGCGACGAATCTTCTGGGCAATTGCTGCATATACCGGTCATATAGTTCTCATTTGTTATCTCACACACAGTCATATGAAGGAGCGAATCGATTGTTTGTAAAATGCCCAAGGACTGTAGCATTAATTTTACATTTTGGTGGTAAATGCAAACGCAAACGGAGTGCGTTCCCGGAGCAACGGCAAGTAAACAGTGGCGTGGCCTCAGGTAGACAAACTTAGAAAAGCCGCACTTCAGACCTGTGTTACTTTTCTTCCATTCCTCGTGCGGTTCCTTAGATTCATAAGCAGCAATCTTTTTTGTTTGCCTCGGACGACGTCTTTCTTGCCTGAAAGACAGACGGATGTTTGTTCATCCTCATAGAACTTTATTATGGTTCTTACTGCTCTGTCGTCTAGTGGTCTACTTAACTTTGATGTAGGAGGGCCCATAATTCCTTCCTGTTGCCTAATTTTCATAGCAATGCGAACTTTACTTTCCGATGCACCAAAGTACCCAGCAAATTTTTCAGGACCATGGACGAGGCGCCAATGCCAAAAGAGAAATTTTTTCGACCGTTTTCTTTCTCGTACGAATCAATCTCTCACGTATTCAAGAAGCTTTTTATAGTCTTCCACAAGTGGAGCAGTTGGTGCCATTTCATAGGCTACGCCTTGCACTTGAGCATCCTTATTATCATCTTGGGCAAGGTGCCACCTGCGACAGCCGCTTCTTCCTCATGGCGCTTCCGTTTTTTGCTCGAGCTCTTTCATGTCCCATTTCGTGGTGCAGCACAGTCCGTTGAGGTGGATGCATTCCCTTCAAATGTAGACTCGCATATTGTTTCACAATCTGCCAAGCTCTTATTGGCTGCGTCTAACAGCGCATGCATTTGGAAACACCTGACTTTACATTGTGGACAGTCTTTCACCAGGAACCAACCACAAAAGAAGCACTGCTATAGCGAGTCCCAGAGATATGACCCAAGTTCCCCGTCGGTGTGACCCATGGTCGGAGAAAGGGTCCGAGCACATCTTTGACGCACATAGTGTCGTGAACTTAGTATAGATGATATAATGGTGTGCGCATACTGTTTCTAAAACTGTCCTTGTCGCTTTTCGCACGCAACACCAGAAGACTAAGTTGACGTTCATCTAGGCTTTTAGTTCTAATCAGGAAGGTGTTTTCACTTGTGTCATCTTATGACAGTCTTTGGGTTCCAGTGAGCAGGGCAAAAGGTGTTCATCTGAAAATAGAAAAGAAATTCACCAATTTCAGGGCGAATTTTTATTTATAATGCTTTGCGTGAACGATGCAAGCGCTCTTGCTGCGTTTAATTGATACCTATGTGTAAATATTTCGATTTATGAATGTATGAAACATACCTTTCAAATGTGCAGGACTCTCTGGGGAAATTAAGCGGTCGTTAAGTTCAAGTAAAGCTCTTGCTTGGGCTAGTCGGTTCATGCTTGAATTAGTAAAGGCAAGGCGCAAAAGAACAGGGCTCAAGGAGAACACACACGACAGGACCGGCGCCTCCGTTAAGTTCCATGTGCAAGTGGAGGATGGTTTACCTGGCACACACCATGCACAAGCGGCATCGCACTGAAGCGTGCGTCTGTTCGCAATGAAATGCAGATAATCACACCGTTTCCCTTTCGACTGCGTTGCAGACAATGCTAGCTTTGTCATCTGGATCCGAGGCCAGCAAGCCTGGGCTGCGGAGCACCAGAATCAGTGCTCTACCTAACTTGAATCACGTCGGAAAAAGGCCGGTGCTGACACAAAAATAAAAAAAAAAAACATTTCTTGCGTTAAAAAAATAATACCTTTTTATAACTTCCCACTTGCATAGTAAACACGTAGGGCTATCTAATGATGTAATGCATATATTTTAGGCCGACCACCAAGGCACCTTCTTTTACCTTGAATATGGAGCTTTTCGCAAAAAAAAATGGAACTTCACAATTTTTTTCCATGCGAACTGCTAAACCTTCGATATTTTCAATATTCATCTGTACTATGTTGACTGGGCTACCATTATATATTTTATATGTGACTTCGAGCTTTTTCTACGTTCCGAGAAAAAACTCAGACTTAGCAATTTTACACGCTTTTGCTAGTGCTTGAACCAGTGCCACTTACAAGGTGTCTTTGAGAAAAAATTTTGATTTATGCCGTCTAGGTCAGCTCGGCAGGAAAAACAAATTGTCCTAAAAATTCTACAAAATTTTTGGCAAGAAAGAATAAACATAGAGGATGAGTTTTGAACTCCAACAAACATGTGGAAATTTTTGCAGCTATATCTGTGATGGTCAAAAAAACGCTGGTTGATTTGGCATAGAATGACCCTATACAGAGTAGCATGCCAGCGGTCGTATAAGCGCAGGCAAAAATCTGTTTTTTTAATAAAGAGTCTCTCTCACGCACACACACAGCTGAGGATTCAGACAGAAAGGTTCAAGTTCAAATAATTCAAGCCAGGTAGCCTCAGTGCTTGAGTAAACGATGGTCTTCAGAAATGTTCGTACTTTTTCGTTCACTCCTAATTCTTCATACTGTTTAAGTACTATAATTTTTGTGCCGCTCATATGTAACAAAACCATGACTCAGTCACTGGACCATCCTCGGTTTATACCCTTCAACCTGTGCGTAATGGAGCCCCAGAATATGGTTATACAAAGACACACAAAAAACATTGCGGAGAAATTCACATCCCAATGAATGTGGACATTGTTGTGATTATCATTGAAGACAACTATCGACACCGTATTTCCCACGCCGAGACGTGCGTGCAGCCAGGCTCCTCTCGCATCCCACTGCACACGCTGCGCCACGTAGCGGTGCCGCCGCGAAGTCCGCGCATGACGCGGGCTCGATTCGACAAAGCACCTAAAAATTTTCAAGGATCTTTTTGTCATTGAAGAGCTTTACATACACAGTGACTATGCCCAGTAACCCAATTTGACCGTAAAGAGGTCCACTGAAGAATAGCACATATCTTGTGGCACATACAGAACGGCCCGAGCTGGCGTCAGGTTCATTGACGAGCGGCACAGACTAAGTGAAACACACCCAGTGACACATACCTAGCGACCCAAGGGGATCGGACAATTGGTTTCAAACCCTGTTTTATTAGCACCGCAGTCCGCTGCACTACGCATTAGTCCATGGACTCCCAGTAACCCAAGTTGGCGGGAAAATGGTTAGAGCCATAGATAGATAGGCAGATAGTAAGTCCCCGGACGATGCGTGAAGTCCCATAAAATTGATAAGAGAATTACTAAAGTGGAATTAGCTGAGTCACACGAACGTCTGATCCGTATAGACGAAGATGAGACAAAATATTATACTTTACTACTTATCTTGATATCAGAACGATCGCAGTGCCAGGGTAAATAAACTAGAAATTTTTGCATGTAGCTCGAAGTTATCGACGGGCTGCCTCAGTAATTACGGCTTGTCCGACAGAACTTCGTGTTGGTAAAGCACATAATTAATCGCAATGACAAAGCCACGATAAAAGTCGTCACTGGCGCTACGAGGCTTTGTGGCGTGTCTATGTTGTCTTTCATCGTGGTTGTGTCCTTGTGCTGTGCCAGGACCATGGAGCAAGTGCCAAACAGCGCAACAAGACGTCCTTCTGCAGAGGTCATATTTACACCACAATGTTGCTGTTGCTCGTTACGCCACAGTTGCTGGTTACGCCACTGTTTCTGGTTGAGCGTTGTCAGACAACTCACACGACGCTCGCGCTTTGGCTGTGGCTACGTTATTTTTTCTATCTAACGACGGTACATACCCACCGGCAAGAACATACCGAGTGACTCTCGTTGGCGTCAATGAAGTTCATTGCGTACGCAGCGGCACATAGCAGTGGCACATTCCCATTGACCAAGATGGACTGAATGAAGTTTGTTGAACAGTAGCGCATGCTCACTCTCACCTACCTGTCCCCCATGTTGACGTCAAAGAGGTTCTTGAAGTGCTGCACATACCCAGTTGCACATAAGCAATGACTCAAGTTGGGGCAAATGAGATTCACTGTAGAGCAGCACATACCCTGTGCCGCGTAACCCGTGAGGTGAATTGACGAGGAAGTGGTTACATGCAGACGGACAGACGCACGGACCCCGAAAAGTACTTAAGTATCCTAAAACATCAAGATGGCAAGTTGGGCCAGTTGGTTGGGGTTCATAATAAGGTTCGTTACAGCGCAACAAAAGACAAGGACAAAAGAAGGTATAAAACGGCGACACGGCGCTGACTCTCAACTGATATTTTATTGAATATTTGTCTAGCATATATACAGGTGGCAGTTGATAACCGTGACATGCACCAGACACACAGATGCATCGAGGCAACTGTGACAAACTGACGCATAATCAAAATTGACATAGGTAACGCAGTTCCTTGTCAGGAAGAGCGATGGACGGTTCGCTGATACATGCCTTGTCCCTAATCTTTATATTGTAGCACTCGGCGACTTCTCTTGTGAATTGGCTGGCGTGCTTAAAAATGACATTAGTTTATTTACTCCCTTCGACATGCCCAGGTTATGAAATGTGTTAAAGACTATAGTGCGTGACAATGATGAAGAAGCCTTCATCAATCGTTGCGGTATCTCAGTAGAAGCCTTCCTTGAACTTCTTTCCTTTTACTTGAGCTCTACCTTTGTTTCATGGAGAGGGGGTCTGTACATAGAAAAATCGGCTGTATGCATTGACTTGTGCGTAGCTCCTATCATTAGTGACATTTTTCTAGGTTATATTGACAGGCAACTAGAGGGCCGCCTTGCTAAGCTTTCCAATAGGGTTTTTCGCTATGCTGATGATTTCATTGTATTTTTTTTACCAGTGGAATTAACACCGAGGGTGTTGATGAAATTTTAACGTTATTCAGGCAGCACGGCATGGGCCTTGATTTTACTTTCGCAGTCTCTAAGGACCATCAATCGCAGTTTCTAGTCCTGAGATTAACTTTTGGTAAAAAATTATGTGTGCGGTAAATATGATCCCAGGTCGGTAAAGCCCATTTTGAACTATAAATCCGGTCATTCTAAAGTAGTGAAGCGGGCTATAGCGAAGACTATTCTAAATGCTGCATTGAAGAAGTCATGTTTTCAAATGTCGAAGGCTGCTTTTTCTGATCCGGTAAATCATTTACTGGACGCTGGTTACCCCGAAGTGATTTATGGTTCGCGGCGTCAGGAGTATAAATGACCAAGGTGTTAAAACTAATTTAGAAGAAAAAAGAAAAAGAAACGCAGTAGTACCGTATGTACACAAGTTGGCGCATGGGCTTAAGAACGTTAGCTCAAGGTACTGCGTTGATGTTCGTTTTTGTGCGAAACATATAAGATAGGTTGCATGTGCCCGTTATTTGATAATTTGCTGAAGGATAAGCAAGCGAAGGGAAAATGCACTGTCAAACATGTGAACAGGTACATCACTTGTGCTAAGCGGGTTGTGTATGCTATTCCATTATCTTGTAGTAGAGAGCACGGCGGACAAACGAATCACTGTGTGAATGTTCGACTTAGGGAGCATGAGCTGTATCTTCAAGGTGTTGCGCCACTTCATCTCCCGGAGCATTGCAAATTCATGCGGTTGTCGCCCCGAACTAAAAAAAAAACTAGTATCATTTTAAACACGCGAGCCAATTGACAAGGGAAATCGCCGAGGCCCACAATATAAAGATTAGGGACAAAGCATGTATCAGTGAACCGTCTATCCCTCTTCATCACAAGGAGCTGCGCTACATATGTCAATTTTGACTATGCGTCAGTTTGTCACAGTTGCCTCGATGCATCTTTGTGTCTCGTGCATGTCACGGTTATCAACTGGCAGCGATATACATGTTAGACATATCTTCTTTAAAATATCGTTTGAGAGTCAGCGCCGTGTCGTCGTTTTATACATTCCTTTCTCCTTGTCTTATGTTGCGCTGTAACAAACCTTACTATGAATCCTAAAACATGTTTTCTTTCCGGTGCCTTCTTGTTACCAGAATTTCGCATCAAAATCGCATTATATGGCCAGGATGGTTAACCACTTGGCACTGTTACTCGCCTGGTTTGTCTACCCATAAAAAAATTTACATCCTTTGGGGCTTATCTTGTCCCACAACAATAATCGTCATCTGTCTTGCCCGCATTTCCTTCAACGCCACGAGCCCCGTACTTCCAAGTGACGAACGGCTTGCGCGTTGTCAGCGCGACATAGCATTGTCGAAAAGAAAGTAGCGAGTGCCGAGTTTTCAATAAATGAAACGCAAGCAAGGCAGATGCCGATTATTCTTGTGGGACAAATATACACCCTAAAAGGTGCAATCGTTTTAACAGTGTAAATAAAAGCTAATTTTGCCTTTGTTCATGTTTCTAAATAATGTCTAAAACATGGCGGCTATGACGTTACCTGATCGCCTTCGGAGTGTGCAGTAACGAAAAAGCATCGTCAACGAGGGTTTTTCCGTTTCATAGCTGTGGCTACGATGTGAACACAAAGGAAGACAACTTACAACTAAAACTATTGCGGCTGCATCCATCTCACCATGACTGTCAACGGTAATACATTAGGATTGAATCGATATAGGTAAGCAATGTATTGCCACCTTCGAAACGAGTGCATGAGACGTGTACTGCAGTGAAACTCCTCTTCCGCGCTTGCCTAAGAACACTCACCGCCATCTAGCGCCGCCACCGTGAAGCCTGCACGTGGCGACCGAAATGCATGGCGCGCCAAAGCGTGCGAGCGCCGAGAAACGCGTCATGCGACAACCGGGCTACTCTACTGGGTATCTTTACGGACACGCTGCGTCATCTAGTGGCACAGCCTTGAATTCCGCGCGCGCACTCCGAGACGAGAAGGGTTGCGCGCCGTTACCTATGAACGCTGATCATTGTTCTCTCGCTTGCCGCCACACCCTCAGTGGCACATGCTCAGTGACTCAAACTGACGGGAGGTTCATTTAACAGCGCCGCATATCCAGTGCATTCATGACGCAGCTCGCTAAAGCGTTAGCACGAAAGGCGTTTATTGAGTAACGGCACACACCCGTTGCAGAATACGTTGTTGTTCCTTTTGATGCATATAAGCTCAGTGCATGTTTCTGTAGAGAACGTGAATCAGTACTTAAACGCCATGCGAATGCTTTTGTGCTACACCGCCTTTCTATATTTCGTAGGACGGTGACTTGTAACTTATTCCTGGCTACAAAAGTATTTTATGTACTGCAGATATTTCATTGTGTCCGGACTTATATTCAACGTTTTCATAAAATATTTGCTACTTTAGTGTGCTTTTCTATCTATGAGCATATGATGCGGGATAACATCTTTGGACCCGCATGTGCTGGTGGACTTGGTCTTATGGATATATTTATGCGACAGAGTGTTTGTCGTCCCTTCTTTTTTTGAGATATTTGACACTGAATACTACGATCATTCAAACAAGTTAACTTAGTCAATGATTTGCCCAGCCTGGTAGTTTGACCTCAATATTCTCAACGACCTTGTTTGTGGGGTTTTATCTATGAAATATATCTCGCTCTGCAGTTAATCTTGGATTTTGTGCAATATGTCTACACAGTGTCCGGAAAACAAGTGTAAAAATAGTTCATATCAATGATTTTTTACCTCCCATTTACCGTTCTCCTCTGTCCAGTCTGCCATGGCATGACATGCTTCAGTGAGTCCGCAAGATCCCCTTATCCCGATGTACAAAAATATTTGTCTTTAAATTACACAGTAAAACGCTACCTTTGAGAACTTGGTTGCACAATAAAGGCATTCTTGTATGCACTCTAAATTGTTGTCGTTGCGACGCACCAGAAACTATAGAACAATGCTCCATAAGTTGTAAAAATGCAATATTTTGGTGGGATGTGCTTCAAAGGACTCTTAATAAAGACTTCGTTTTGAATCAGCATACCACCCGATGCTTGATTGCACCCCACGGACAAGACGATAAACTTGATGTGTGCTTCCTAATTGGACTACATAGTCTATGGAAGACACGCATGTTGGACCGAGGCGCTGAACTCATAGCTTCGTAGAAATTTAAGAGAGTTTCAGCCGGACTAGTGCCACCTCTTGATAAGTTGCTTTTCGTTGACACTTTTTTAAGTTGGAAACTAATTGTAGTTTTCGTGTGGTGCATAGTGTGCACAGTGTGATTTGTGGGTCCTTTCTAGGCCATGAATACGAGACGTTGTGACGCGAAGAGACTTCGCCGCGAAGACACTGCAGTCCGCGGTGCCGAAAATGGAGCTGCGATGGAGCCGCTCTTCCAGTTTACGTTGTCACTGTGCTGCGTGTGCCACGCTGGTGCCTTTCTTTTTTGAAGAACCCTTGTGACGTGGGCTCGATCCCGTTCAGCATCAGAGAAATTTAAGGGATCATTTTCGTGATTGTAAAGTGGTACATTCCCAGTGTCACATAGAGAGATATAATATTTAATGGCAGAAAGGTGGAGAGGTCGGCGTGAGCGAAGTGCCTCTAGCCTGCTACTCCACGCGTTTGGGGAATAACAGAGGTAGGATGTGAAGAGGACGGAGGGCGGTTGTGTGGTGCCACATAGCTAGTTACCCAAGCTGGCGGCAAAGGCGCGCATTGAAGAGCGGCACACACCTAATGGCACACAATCAGTAATTCAATGACACAAATTGTCATGAGGATGGTCTTGAACCCTGTTCCGTCAGCACAGCAGCTCGACGCGCTACCCATTCGACCATGAACAACCCAGCGATCCAGGTGCGCGGGAATATGGGTATAAACAAGCTTCATCATCAGCCTGGTTATGCCCACAGCAGGGCAAAGGCCTCTCCCATACTTCTCCAACTACCCCGGTCATGTACTAATTGTAGCCATGTTGTCCCTGCAAACTTCTTAATCTCATCCGCCTACCTAACTTTCTGCCGCCCTCTGCTACGCTTTCCTTCCCTTGGAATCCATTCCGTAACTCTTAATGACCATCGGTTATCTTCCCTCCTCATTACGTGTCCTGCCCATGCCCATTTCTTTTTCTTGATTTCAACTAAGATATCATTAACTCGCGTCTGTTCCCTCACCCAATCTGCTCTTTTCTTATCCCTTAACGTTACACCTATCATTCTTCTTTCCCTAGCTCGTTGCGTTGTCCTCAATTTAAGTAGAACCCTTTTCGTAAGCCTCCAGGTTTCTGACCCGTACGTGAGTACTGGTAAGACACAGCTGTTATAAACTTTTCTCTTGAGGGATAATGGCAACCTGCTGTTCGTGATCTGAGAATGCCTGCCAAACGCACCCCAGCCCATTCTTATTCTTCTGATTATTTCAGTCTCATGATCCGATTCCGCAGTCCCCACCTGTCCTAAGTAGATGTATTCCCTTACCACTTCCAGTGCCTCACTACCTATTGTAAACTGCTGTTCCCTTCCAAGACTGGTAAACATTACTTTAGTTTTGTGCAGATTAGTTTTTACACCCACCCTTCGGCTTTGCCTCTCCAGGTCAGTGAGCATGCATTGCAGTTGGTCCCCTGAGTTACTAAGCAAGGCAATATCATCAGCGAATCGCGAGTTACTAAGGTAGTCTCCATTAACTCTTATCCCCAATTCTTCCCAATCCAGGTCTCTGAATACCTCCTGTAAACACGCTGTGAATAGCATCGGAGAAATGGTATCTCCCTGCCTGACGCCTTTCTTTATTGGGATTTTGTTGCTTTCTTTATGGAGGACTACGGTGGCTGTGGAGCCGCTATAGATATCTTTCAGTATTTTTACATACGGCTCGTCTACACCTTGATTCCGCAATGCCTCCATGACTGCTGAGGTTTCGACTGAATCAAACGCTTTCTCGTAATCAACGAAAGCTATATATAAAGGTTGGTTATATTCCGCATATTTTTCTATCACCTGATTGATAGTGTGATATGGTCTACTGTTGAGTAGCCTTTACGGAATCCTGCCTGGTCCTTTGGTTGATGGAAGTCTAAGGTGTTCCTGATTCTATTTGCGATTACCTTGGTAAATACTTTGTAGGCAACGGACAGTAAACTGATCGGTCTATAATTTTCGAAGTCTTTGGCGTCCCCTTTCTTATGGATCAGGATTATGTTAGCGTTTTTCCAAGATTCCGGTACGCTCGAAGTCATGAGGCATTGCGTATACAGGGTGGCCAGTTTCTCTAGAACAATCTGCCCACCATCCTTCAACAAATCTGCTGTTACCTGATCCTCCCCAGCTGCCTTCCCCCTTTGCATAGTTCCCAAGGCTTTCTTTACTTCTTCCGGTGTTACCTCTGGGATTTCGAATTCCTCTAGACTATTCTCTCTTCCATTATCGTCGTGGGTGCCACTGGTACTGTATAGATCTCTATAGAACTCCTCAGCCACTTGAACTATCTCATCCATATTAGTAATGACATTGCCGGCTTTGTCTCTTTACGCATACATCTGATTCTTGCCAATTCCTAGTTTCTTCTTCACTGCTTTTAGGCTTCCTCCGTTCCTGAGAGCATGTTCAATTCTATCCATATTATACTTCCTTATGTCAGCTGTCTCACGCTTGTTGATTAACTTTGAAAGTTCTGCCAGTTCTGTTCTAGCTGTAGGGCTAGAAGCTTTCATACATTGGCGTTTCTTGATCAGATCTTTCGTCTCCTACGATAGCTTACTGGTATCCTGTCTAACGGAGTTACCACCGACTTCTATTGCACACTCCTTAATGATGCCCACAAGATTGTCGTTCATTGCTTCAACGCTAAGGTCCTCTTCCTGAGTTAAAGCCGAATACCTGTTCTGCAGCTCGATCTGGAATTCCTCTATTTTCCCTCTTACCGCTAAATCATTGATCGACTTCTTATGTACCAGTTGCTTCCGTTCCCTCCTCAGGTCTAGGCTAATTCGAGTTCTTACCATCCTATGGTCACTGCAGCGCACCTTGCTGAGCACGTGCACATCTTGTATGATGCCAGGGTTAGCGCAGAGTATGAAGTCTATTTCATTTCTAGTCTCGCCGTTCGGGCTCCTCCACGTCCACTTTCGGCTATCTCGCTTGCGGAAGAAGGTATTCATTATCCGCATATTATTCTGTTCCGCAAACTCTACTAATAACTCTCCCCTGCTATTCCTAGTGCCTATGCCATATTCCCCCACTGCCTTGTCTCCAGCCTGCTCCTTGCCTACCTTGGCATTGAAGTCGCCCATCAGTGTACTGTATTTTGTTTTGACTTTACCCATCGCCGATTCCACGTCTTCATAGAAGCTTTCGACTTCATGGTCATCATGACTGGATGTAGGGGCGTAGACCTGTACAACCTTCATTTTGTACCTCTTATTAAGTTTCACAACAAGACCTGCCACCCTCTCGTTAATGCTATAGAATTCCTGTATGTTCAACAAGCTTACGTAGATACAAACATATATAGAAGGGTACATAAAAAGTACCTGGAAAGTACGTGAAGTTCCCTAGTAATACTAATGCTATGAAAAGAGAGAACTGGAAGAAAGGAAAGGGTGGATCGCGCTGCTTACTTCAAACGATTTCACGTGACCTCATGGTGACATCAGTGAAGGTTGAGTGTAAAAAGAAGAAAAGAACAGTGTAACAGCTGAAATTTTCATAGACAAAGCGTTTCAATCAACGCTGAAACTACGCGCGTACATCTTACTGCAACCAGCATTCTTTGGGAAATTCATCCAGTTTGCGGCATTTATCTAACATCTTTCACATACAGAGAAATCCAACATTTCTTCTACCTTGGGCCACCAGGTTCGTGCTGTCAGCTGTTCTGCCGAGGAGACATCGGCCACTGGGTGCGTTCCCCAATAGACAACTTGCAGCTGGCTATTGGCTGGCCTATGGCAGACAATTTGAGTCACGTGGTATTCGGTATCAATATGTGTCCATTCTTGGCCAGTCCTCCAGAACGCGTGTTCCAAGTGACGCATAGTGTATGCAGCCCTAAAAAGTTCGGCAGCATGTTACACGTAACACGTGAAGGCGAAAGCCTGCTGCACACTTGGAAATGCGCCGCGCGGCGACCACCACGCGGCGCCCTTCGGTGAGCGCTCGGTTTTGCCTGGCCGAGTGGATTTTCGCCCGGCATAGTTTTCAGTGCTTTCTGTCTAGGAGACGAGAACAAGAGACAATGGTCGCTCGCCGGCATCACTGTGTGGACTCGACGGATTGCAACGCGTTCGCTTGAGCGCAACCTCTCCGGAAAGTCTTGTCTCGCCGCTGTAGGATGCCGAGCAGTATGCGTGTGCTTCTCTGTGGACCGAGCTTCTCACGTTTTCTTCGATATTCCTTCGGTAGCTACATTATAGGCGCCCAAAGTAAGCGTTCGATTGTGGCCAACATGCTTTCCTTTGCGTTTTTTCTTTCATTTTGGTGTCCCCGCCCCGCAAAAGAAAGAAAAAGACATTGTTGCGACTTAGCGAATTGTCGCATGTTTAAAGGTCGACTTTGTTACTACTTCTTTTGCGGAAAGTAATGGACCACGGACCGCTTCATTTGCCGGCTACTCTTACTATATTATTGTGATAGCAATTATATGGACACTCTAGGCCCATTCCTGCCATTGCCGTCGCCCTCATGTTCCGTATAAATTAAGTCCTATGCGATAATATAGTGACTGCTCGCCGCATGCTGTATGTGCAAGTGAAAGCGTTGGGGTGTGGTGGTGGCATGGGTGGGCCGAAGCTGGCGGCTCAGTCATGTGTGAGCAAGGAAGAAAAGCCGGAAAGAAGCGCGCCGCCTTCCGTCGCGCGATTCATCTGGGGGAGTAGAGGGTGGGCGGTTGGGCGCGGGCTTTAGGATTCTTTGATCTGTGAATCTATATGATTGCGCAACATGTTTATTTGCCTTGTTTGATGCATTATATACATTGACTTTTCCTTAGACACGTAGATTTATTGGAGACTTATACCTATATTTAAATATCTTTTTGCGAGGTTTTGTGTGTACGTGCAGTGAACTTTGTTTCCATTGACACTTTTTTGCCATTTATCAAGCTGCATCTTCGCATTTCTAATGCACGAGGGCGAGTCAAATGAAAGTGAGCCAACCCACCTCGCGCAATAATGGTTCGATTTATTACGTGCGACCCATGCGCGTAGCACACAGGCATCTCTCATTTACAAAAGAGACACGCAGATGTGGGGATAAATGTTCTTTAATGCTCTCATACAGTGAGTTGAACATATTTGCGTGACATAATGGATGCTCCAAAAGTTGAACAGCGTGACGTCGTGAGGTTTTTGACAGCTCAAGGTGTTTTACAAAATAAATTAGTCGCCGTATGGTTTCCGTCTACGCTTAACATTCCATTTCATTGGCCACTGTGAAGCGTTAAAGCAAACTGTTCAAAGAAGGACGTGAAAGTTCCAGAGGGTCCAAGACCATGCCAAAGCCGCCATGCAATCACCCCCAACACAATTGCAAAGGTTGATGAACTGATTAGACAATAACAGGGGATAAGCATCGATGAACTGGCAGTGCGTGTGAACATCAGTCACGGTTCGGTTCACACCATAATTCATGAACATCTCGGTTATCGGCCCTTGATGCCCAAGATTTTGAACCACCGCCAGAAGACGGAAAGGTTCGGCGCTGCTTTGGCTCATTTGACCCGGTATCACAATGAGGGTGACGACTTCTTGTCTGCAATTGTGACCAGGAACGAATCATGCTGCCACTACTACGAGCCTGAAACACGACGGCAGTGCTTAGAATGGAAACATTCCAATTCCTACCCCCAAAGAAACCAAACGCCATCATTTCCGCCGGAAAGGTGTTGACTTTTTTTTCGATTGTTGGGGGCCATAACTGATCGAATTGTTAAACTTGGAGACACTATCAATGGTTTCTGATATTGTGAAACGCCAGATCGGCTGCGTGTCTCAATCAGAAACAAAGAACGTGGAAAATAGACGAATGCGGCCATCTTGCTCCACGACAATACCTGTCCCAACGTCGCCGATGTAGTTAACACAAAACTGGCAACCTTCAAGTGGGAAAGGTTACAACATCCGCCATACAGCCCAAACCTGTCGCCTTTAGACTTCCACATTTTGGGTGAATTGAAAAAAAAAACAGCTCAAGGGAACCAGATTCGCGTCGGACGATGATTTGAGTCAGTTACAGACATTTTGAAGCAGTAACCCAAGGTGTTTTATGAGACGGTAATCAGGCGACTCGTTATGCAGTGGGACAAATGTCTAAATGCTCATGGAGACTACTGTTAAATAAAGTACCTCGTTTGTCATATATTCGCATTTGCTCAGTTTTATTTGACTCACGCCCTCGTATATTTCGCAGAACTCCTGCTTTTTTATATGTGCTCTGCCTATAATTTCGGTGCAATTACTCACAATACACGACGGATGACAGCTGCTCCTGCGAAGCACATTAAAACAAAGGACACCGTAATTGAGATTTTCCCCTGGCGATTACGTATGTATAAAAATGTAAACGTGGTTCTCAAATGACAAAGCTTTGTTAAAATATTTGTCCTCAACTTGTTAATTTCATGGCCTTTACATTTTCATATCAGCAGCATGCACTGCTTTGCTGGTTTCGAACTGATGTAGTTCTAAAGTTCGTGTGATATTTGCTTAGTAAATAGACAAAAAACATGGAAGCATAGGTATAAGTTATTTTGGGCAAAATTTCTGGGACATACGAATATATTCTGTTATGAAAAAATACATATTTTACTTGTCTTGACGGTGCGTAACGTTTAATAATTCATCTGCAGCATTTTGGGGGAACAGCGATGCAGTTATTATTCATGTATTTGATCCCTTGACAAATTTTATAAGGAGGAGGCCGAGCTGAAGCGGGAGCCCCCACCCCCCGCCCGAACGAAATTTCTTGCTACGCCACTGGCCACCACTGCATCTGTTATGTTGAGGCTTGCTGCATTTAAAAGAAGGAGCTAAAATCTAGTTACTGTAGCAAGCACGATTTTATATTTAGACCCTCAATGTCCTGAAAAAGGCTATTGAAAATTGCTGAATTTCAAAAAAGAAGGGCACTATAAAGTTTCTAACTCTTATTGGACAACAAAAAACGACCTCACACTTTTGTAAACCTGGCCAAAAATTTATCTAAAGGAAACAAAATTCATGTATTACAATTATACCTGCGATTGGGGCAAATTCTGATGTATACATATAAGCGCTCTTATCCGCAAGGGCAACACTGGATAAAGCACTCACCACAATGTACGGTGCGTGCTTTGTCCAGTTTTATTCCTGCGCGTAAGAGCGCAGGAATTAGGTGTAACTTATGCCACAGAAATGTGTTTTTTACATACCCTAAAGGCACTTTACGGCGATTACATACGGCAGGAACATGCATAATCGGGCAAAACACTAATTAACGTTAAAAGGTTAGAAGAAGTGGGAGTAACAAGAAGGTCACAGTAAAGGAGTGAGGTTAGACAAGATGCAAATCCCTCATAGTCAATGGTGAACGGATCGAGTAAAAAAAATAGAAAAGGACATTTTCAAATACACACGTAAACACAAAAACATATGAAAACATGTAGTGCACTTGCAGGTACGGTGCGAGTGGCTCGTCCCTGTAATCTGTCTTTCCTCTACTTGCTTTCTTTCCCTCTCTTATCCAAACGTGTACACACAACTTTGAAATATGCCACTAATTTGTGAATAGGACTCAAGGAAAACGCTCATCAGTACCGTAAGAGATTCACGTAAGGCAAGCTCCAAATTCATATATCGAATTTGTCCGCTTTAGACAAACTGCGATATTCATGTAATTCGCTCAGGTAATGTCCAGTTTTGGGACTTCTGATGTAGGATGAATAAATTCTTTTGGTGCAAAATTACGGATTTGCAAAGTTCGTGCTTCTGTTTTCTAGAAGTTACCAATTTTCCGTTCCGCAAATCTTGGAGAAACCATCAATTCATAAATATATTCTAGTTGTCTCAGTCACTAGAATATTAGTTTCTCTCTAACATGGTACAATTCTCATTCAAATCGTACAGCGATTGTCTCGTAAAAACATTTCTTCACTTTACATGTATTTGAGCAGTCAGCATCAGAGTTGGCTCTTAGCAACTGAAGTCTCTTTAAAAGGACCTAAAATGGATCTTGTTGGTAAGGCTTCTTTACGAGAAAGAGCGCGAGAAATAATGTGACAAGATAGAAAGGCCTAACAGGCGCTGCCTAGTCAAATGAAAATGCCTGTGCAGTCTTTTTTTTCTTTTTTTGTCACAATATCTTTCGCGCTGCTTTCTGCAATAAAAATGGATCTTAAGGCCGAACATGCTGACTGAAGATATAGTCGCCTGGAGTAGAAATCTAACTCCGATCATGAGCATATAAATTCGATTCACTGCTTCTGCTTCACGTCACCCATGGTAACTGCTGTATAAGAATACGCTTATCAAAGCCAGTTAGTCACGGGGCCCGAAAAGAGTTAAAGTAGGTTGGAGTGCATCCATCAGGTGTACCAAGTCATCTCTGGCCCCTTGCTGCTATCCTGGAAACGTGTAAAACCAGTGCTTAGTATCGGTACTGACATATGGGCTAGAAACTTGGAGGCTCAAAACGAAGCATGACAAGATTTTAAGGACCACGTAACGAGCGATAGTAAGAAAAATATGGTAGACAGGACGTTAAGCAAAATTAATACAGGGGCATGGTACAGAGAACAAACGGGGATAGTCGATATTGTAGTTGAGATCAAGAGGAAGAAAGAAAATGGATTTGGGCCGGCAGTGTATTACGTATAGGGCAGATAAGCGGTGACCTATTAGAGTTACATAATGGGTGTCAAGAGAAGAAAAAGCGTAGTCGGGGCCGGCAGGGCACTACGGCACGGTGAAATAAGAAAATTCGCAGGCGTAAGATGGTGTCAGGTGGCACAAGACAAAAGTAATAATCAAAGGTAAATACTCGGGGAATATCTTCCTGGTTGGGAACTGGAAAAAAGAACAACGAAGAATCCAACCGCAATGAATTTTAATTTTAGAAACCCAACGTCTTCAATCAATTGTGCCTGGAGGTTCCTTCTTCTTTGATTCAAAAGTAAGAATTATTGGCGATTGCTGGGACAGGCCTTCGTACTGCGATGGAGGTAAATAGAATTATTATTATTATTATTATTATTATTATTATTATTATTATTATTATTATTATTATTATTATTATTATTATTATGAATTCACTTTATAACTCATTTTATTCCTCACAATCCCTCCTAGCCGTCATAAGCCATACACAGTAGTGTGATATTTCACCAGCCAACTCATTGAGAGCTGCTCCGTTTGAAAAGCCTTGATGCGATCGCTGGGGAACGTCTTCGTCCAGCAGTCAACAATAAATAGGTTCAGGGTGACGATATGTGATACTCGTGTACACTGATCTGTAGCGATCGTTCTTTCCTTCATTATCCGCACTCCTCTAAAATCCAGTTTTTTTCTCGCCGTGGAGGTCATTGCCCCTTACTCCCCTCACCGTCCCTCGACCTGGGGGTCATTGCCCCCCTGCTCGCCCGACGGGGGCGCCACCACAGCCACTCGGCAAACCTGCTTTTACTCTCTAATAAAGCCAGTCGACTCTCCATTCTCGAACAGTCAAAACGTGTATTACTTCAGCACAATGCATTGGCGGCCTAGATGGTGCGAATCCATGAATACTTTGTTTAGCGCAAAACAACAGACACAAGAAAGACGACAGGACAAGGCGCTACCAGAACAGCAGGCTCAGGAGATGACACAGACACAATTTGTGTGTCTGTGTCATCTCCTGAACCTGCTGTTCTGGTAGCGCCTTGTCCTGTCGTCTTTCTTGTACCTGTTGTTTTGCGCTAAACAAAGTATTCGTGTATTACTTGCCTCGGCAAAACCGAGCTCCCAACACCTGTACAGGGGCGACCCAAGATCATAAGATGAAAGAGTGGGGTCCAAGCCGACACTTGCCGTGTGCGTTTGCCCAGAGCTCGCGGGTGACTAGATAAAGAAACAGCATTCTGAAGCTTCCCGTATCGCTACGGGCGGCGAGTATTCGGCAGCGAATAAGGCCGAGTACGAAACCATTGCGCCGAAAACGCACGTGTGCGATTGACTGCCGACAAATTTTTTTCTCTCCTCTTGTGTTTTTTTTTTCTTCTTTTTCCTGGTGCAAAGTACCCAACCGAGTTCAGCTGGATTAACGTACCTGCCTTTCGATCTGTCACTTCTTATGCGAAATTAAACGCGGACGTGACTGAATAGGTTATGCTTACAAGCACTCAATTCCTCGAGAAAGAAACTTGCGACCATTATTGCTTATATTCGCGCTCGGCTTCCTGCACGTCTTGCACAGAATGCACAGGTCATAAGAGCCCGGGCGTAGAGCCATGGAACAAACTGAAAAGAAAACGAGGCATTAAAGAATTTTTGAGCACTTCATTTTTTCACAGTGGTATGTGCAATTTTTGGCAGAGGCTCGTGAAATATGCACACGTAATTTATGGCAAAGGTAGTAATTACCTAACACACTTCGCGACATGCCTACACAAGCATCAGCCATAACGTGTCCCTCATTCTTGACCAAGTATAAACAAGATTCCTCATTTAGGTCTCCGAAGACAACGGAACAATCACCAACATAACTCTGATAACGCATGAATGTGAGCAAAAACGAGGGCTTGAAGTTATTTGCCATGGCTCTAATCAGGCCAGAGTCGTTCAGGTTTCGCCGCACACTGAACTTTACACATTCTGCAAATTGGGCGCATGTTAAATAAATACGAGAGTGTTCTTTGCGGTCATTGGGAAACATGGCCGATAACGGACGCGTGACGCTTTCGAGCACAAGCTCTGTAAGTAAATGACGCTCGATTTCTAGACTTGGTGCCCTCGTCACGCAGAAGGCGCTCGCCATTTTCTCAAAACCTCGATTTTCTGGTTGGTTGAGTACTTTCATCACGTCCAGCAAACTTCCCACGCAGTTCTTATTATACGCCTGTAAAGCTCTGGAACACTTGCATAAGTAATGTTCGGGGAAGATGAACTAACCCATACGTTTAAGCGACACCGTTAACCTATGCATAACGTGATCCACAACATGGCACCCACTGCCAGCAAACATAGAATTTGCTGCCACCTCTGGTTCTTCCAGAGCAGCGGGGAAACCTTGGAACCATTTTATATAATGCCTCCAAACATGCAGCAACGACGGCTTAGGAATACTCATTTAGTCCCTAACTGACCCACGCAGTTCATAACAATACCTATATTCCCTCTAAATATATACTTGACAAATGATGTCGTTCTTTCTGGACCAGTGCGAAACTTCCACATAACGTTTTCAAGTACTTCTAGTCACCCAGTCAGTAAACAATACAAATAAAACAAAACCACTCTTATTTATTTACTGCATAAATGTAGCTAAAAGCGGGAGGACCACGAAACAGCCCGGTCGGCATCTTGCAGCCGCAGCATACTTTGACCGGGGCCTCCAGCAGAGGTGTAGTAAATGGTACCATCGCCTTCGACCACCAACAAACAGTTCGGCGAGAACTTGTAGGTAACGTCAAGTCCCCCCGGGGTGAGCGCCACCTGTAGGTCAACAGAGAAACGGTGGAAATCCTTTTGCCTGCAAGTTTTGGAACGTAAGTCGTCGCGCCACCTGCGAGCCTATGAGCGAAGGAAAATTTCCCACTTGCAAATAGAACATACCATTGCAGTCGCACATGCACCGTCAGCAGCCGTACTGCTCAGATGCAAAGCTGTTTGTGCGAAGGTCGATTTGTATTTTTCTGACGCTTTTCTTTTTTCTTTTTTGCTTGTCGAGTGATTTCATTTTCATTAAATTTACACTCATAATATCGGTCAAAAGGTTCCACCAAAAAAAAAAAAAAATTAAACAGTTCACTGCAGAAATGCTCCAATTTCTAAGCGGCACCTGTGTTCAACGATTGTCCCCGACGATCCCCGATTTTTCCTCGCGCACGGACTCGTGCCACTATTACCGTGTATCAGTCCCAATATTGATCCAGGCAAGGATAACTAAGTTAAACAGCCCAATATATTTTCACATAAGTGCCATCAACTAAGTGAAATATAATTGCAGAAAATGTCCCCCTTACTTAATGCAACTTATGCGGAACGAGATTAGGAGGAATCAGAGGAATGCGGCGACGGGGTTCTAGCTATGTGAGTGGAGCCATGTTGCGTGGTGAGGGGGCTGCTGCTTTGCAAGGCTATATAACGTCGATGATACGGAAGCTCAGGCTGTAAGTGATTCTGCATAATAAGTTAATCAGAGCCATTAGACGAGCGGCTACCCCAGGTGCAAGGCACACAGAGCACCGACTTCCGACAGATTTCCTGGAACGGAACATGCGAGCTTTTGGGCACATATTTCACAGGATGCAAAAGAGGAATTAGGAGCAAAGCAACCTTAGTCAAATCACTAACGCATGCGCAGAAACCAAACAGTAAAAAGGCACAAAAAGTGATCTCGTGGTCAGTATATAACAGATTCAAATAATTTAACTCCCTGCACCCAATGCTGCGCTTACCATACAGGAGAACCCAACGACATCGTGGGATAGAAAAGGATAAGTGAATACGATACTTATATACTTTATACCCTTCTTCGAGTAACCTTGTAATGACACACTTTTGCGATACATTCCTTCAAGATAAATGCAATCTATAAACGACACGTTCCGAGCACAAAACCAGCCGCTACTTTTGCGCAGTCTTGATTACATAGCTTGCGCTTCTTGGACAGCGTTTCTAGCGCCGAAAGAAAGACACGAACGTTTCCTTTTTGCGAGACCTCCTTCAAATTATGAGATTGAAATGTCGTGACTTGAATAAGCTCCACGGTTTGCTTATCGTGAGATTAAATCATATTAAACTGGGTTATCTTAATGTGACATTACGCAATATGAAGGCAATGAACAGTTATTTACTCTGTAGTACTTATATAAAGAGTTAAAACGTTAAAATCTGAGTCATTCGCCGCGGTGGCTCGGTTGCCATGGTCTGCTGCTACTGAGCTTGTAAGTCGCGAGTAAGATTTCTCTTGTGTGACAAGAACGAGGTGGTCGTTAAAAAATCCCACGTGGACCAAGTTAGCAGAGGCACCCCACTGCGGCGTCACCTTTCTGTAGCTTTAGGATGCAAACTGCATCACTTTTACTGAAACTATTCCTTAAACGCCGCTGTGGTTAACTTATCCGTGTTCATTATGGGCGACATTCGCGGTTTCAATTTAACAATATTAGGTCGAAAATCAACAAGCTAGCCTAATGGATTAAGTACACCTAGTTCATCTATCAGTTGTTTTGTCAAGATGAAATTAGGCGGGGGAATATATATATTTTTTTCGTTAGTTTCATCCTGGTTTGCATGTAATCTGAGAAGAAAAAAAGAACATTCGAACACGAAACGGAGAAATACTGGAGGTCAAATAGTTTTGTTTATCTCTAAGTTTATGTGGAGACTATCAGAAATGCAGGGGTTCTGCAATTTCAGTACAGTGCATACACACGGGGTGTTTCAGCTAACTTGCTCCAAGCCTTAAAAAGTCCACATGCGGGCTACGCAAATGCAGCCAACTAAGTATTTTAACTGAGCTCTTGAGCAGCTCAATGTAGCTTTTACTGAAACCGTAGATATTTATTTCCAAACAATTAGTTACACAGCCTTTAAATAATTACTTTAAGCGCAATATCTTCCGCGCGGAAATTGGAGAGCATTATTATTGAAAGATTTACAAATAATTCATTGCCGAGGAGATGTCTGATGTTGTTTCAGGTTGTTCGGAGTGCGAAGAAATCACGTGGGGATTTCAAAAACTACAATTTGACAAAAAGCCGCCCACGCTTAGCCAAATTATTGCCTCAGACGTGCTATTAACGGAGGCCACGTGGTGCAACATTTGTGTCGCCGCGATATTCCGGCTCTTGTTTCACCGTACACGAAAAAGCCCACGTAGTTCCACGCGGTGTGGCGTACGCTCCTCGAAAACGTCTAAAGTTAGCGCAACTTCGACGACCCCAAGAAGACAGAGCCATTGGCCACTGGCCAAACCTGGTCCACCCTTAATCGTAATCAAATGACCGTTTGGCTGCTTTGGAACGCTCACAGAATTATCGCTACTGTGGCAGGGGCTTTACAGAGTAAAACATTTTTGTGTGAACCCGAAGAAAACATTTATCTGTGGTGACGCTGTGGTGACCTCTACGCGCTGTAGAGGTCCACGGCGTTGCCTGCTCAACTAGAGCTCTTTAATAAGCGTTATCATCAGATATAACAAACTCAAGCAGTCATTGCTATTCTTCATCCCCCTTGATTAACATTTAGTTTGTCCATTTCCCTCGTTCTTTCTTTTTTTTTTTTGCTTGTTGTTCAATGCACCGTTCCATTGTGGAAGCCTTCTTCCATCTGGTCGCTATTTGCACTCGCAGTCGTGCTCGCGGCGAACAAAATGGAGGAAGGATAAAGCTACGAGGAAAGTATAGTCATAAAAAATTTTAAAAAGCGCCATGCGTGAGAGGAGAGTTTTCTATAATTATTAAACATGCAGAAATAGAAGATGTACTAGAAAAAGAACGAGCAAAACATTAACTTGCAAGGTCTCAAAGCTAGACGTTAGGTCCAACTTTTTCAAAGTCAACTCCCCGACGGACCACAGATGCAAGCAGGAAAAAGGGACGAGGCAGTCAAGGGAGACAGTTGTCTTGGCGATACGTCACGTCATCCTCCCTTCTAAGATTTTTTACCCTCCTCAATGGTTATGAGCGACGTGGCAAAAACACCATAACCTGCGCCTAAGAGGTCTAGGAACATAATTCATTTCCAAACAAAAACGTGACGTCATTTTTATCCAACCTGGTGTCCTGGTGGCGTGGCCATGCCGCTGCGACTGCGCTGCCCTGTGGTGCAACCGAAACGTGGCCGCGGCTGTGGAGTGGAGGCTGCTGTCGCTGACACGAAAAGAAAGAAGGGAGGAAGACGCATTGCAACTCAGAAGGCAAAAAGTAATAAGGAAAGAAACGGTCGCCACTACATGCATTTATATCGTTATAGCACAAATTTTTGCAGCGTAATCCGATAGCGTGCAGCCACAATAGTTAGCATTTTACTAATGAGAACCCCTTCAGTTGTATCAGGCTACACGTAAGGGCAATTTTTGGCACCGGGGGACACCGCGTTTGACTTGTTTGTCCGTTTCTCCGCATTCTCGACATTCCCAGCCGCGTGGCTGCCGCGGGAAAAAAATACTGCATGTTGTCAGGAAGCGGAACGTGCAGAGAGTGCCGAGATGGGAAGCATACGGATGAGAAGCAAATAAGCAAAAACTATCTTAATGCGTCAACATTCTTGTGGTACTTCACGCACTTTCCGGGGGCCCACTATCCATCTATCTTTCTGTCTATGTAGGTAAGTTGGTATCCAACCGTTTTATCGTCAACCTGGCACAACGGGTAGTCCGTGGCCGAATGGACAGCGCATCAGGATACTGTGCTGAGGTAAAAGGGTTTGAAGCAAACCAGCGGACAAACTGGTGTCGCTGAGTACGTGGCAATGGGAGCATACGCGCCGCTCTCCTACAAACCGCTTTTTCGCCGGACATGGGTCACTGTAGATAAACCAACTAGCTAAAGCTACTGGCGATCAGGCAGCGACTGACGCGTCGGCCGCTGTTCACACCGGCAGGGGCAACCTGCGTGTATCAACACCGAAGTGTCCCTCGCTTGCTGCTGTTCCCGTCTGCTCGCGAAACCGTGGTCCCGTCAAATAAACTGTAAGCGTATTCCAACGTCCTGTTCCGGCGCTGCTGATCAGTTCAGTAGCTTTGGGACTCCATGTCACCGAGCTGAAGAAATCGAGCAGCTTTCTGTCAACGCGACTATCTGCGAGCACCTCGGTTGCGCGATCTCCGGGGCTCGCGGGAGCGAACGCCTCGAATGAGAGGAGACTCACCAGTTGCTTGCCCAGACACGCCTGGAGTGTTGTCGCCGCCACCGCGCGAGTTATTCGGCTCAACAATGCGATCCTGCAAACACGGCACAGGTGCTTGTTTAAACCACGATAGAATAAACAGATAACGTCAAAAAGTTGACAATAATTTACAATTCGAAAATTTTAAAGAAGGCGTTGCATCGAGACCGATGGCTCGACTATTTAGCTACGATTATTCTACAAATTATCTCAGTTTATTTATCGTTATTTTTAATATTCGATTTAAGGCATATGTATTAATTCCAACAGTTGCACATTATAACACCGCAACAATTAATGAAGTATTTTGATAACGCTCCCTTTTATGCGCCTCCCATTTTCCGGTGCCACGAAGGAATCCCGCGAAACATGAGAGAAAGAATTTGACTTCAATGCAGACTTACGCGTCTCGTTTTCGGCGATGCCGATCGTGTGTGTCTCCAAAGAACGAAGCGCGATCACCCACCGCAACAAAACGCGTACGTTTCGTTGCGGACGAGCATGTTTCGCACCGGTATTAGAGAGTTTTAGATTAGGGGGACGCAGGCGTTTGGGGCGCCCTAGCGCATGGGGCCACGCTACTGAGCATGCGCAGACCTGTGGGCCCAAGCGCTAAGGCGCCCCAAACGCTTGCGTCCCCCTAATCTAAAACTATCTATTTACAATGACGGTGTTTTTTACGTGGCTTGCATTAACGAAGCCAGTTGTTGTTGGCGTTATTTTCTTTTTTCTTTTTCCTTCGGACGTGAAACCTTTCGCGGTTAAGAAACACTGTTGAGAGCGTCTTAAACGAGAAGTTGCAGTGCGTAGTAACCTCTCTTTTTCTTGCTGCTATTTCGCTGGGTATCTCCAAACATAGAAAGAAAGAACCCACTTAACAGATAGCGTCACAGAAACAAATAATCCATAATTGACATTAGTTGCTTGCCTAATCGCACATCGCAAGAAGAATCTGCGGGACTCCAATATGTCAGAACAATTTGGAATTGTTATCAATCGCCTACAATTTACAGCTGTTCTTAAGCATGGTTCAAGTTTATTTATTTATTTATTTATTTATTTATTTATTTATTTATACATACTACAGCCCCCTAGGAGGGTTATTGCAGGAGTGGGTTAATACAGTGGTGAACAAAAAATAGCGTGAAATCAACCATGACTCTTACAACATTTGCACCTGTATTTGTACGACAGTCAAAGAACTAGAAAATCGTTTTCTTCTATTCTAAAAGCCGAAACACCCCGTTTACTTCGAGCGGCCATTGTTTGTCCTTAAGTCAGTTCATGTCCTTCACGCGCAGTTAATTTCGGAGTAAGACGATGGTTGAACTATTGGTTCACAAATTATGGCATGTGCTACGTGTTGATCCCTGTATTTCTGGCACTCTAAGCGAGCGCTCTAGCATATGGGGCCCTATAACGTAAAACTATTCCAATATGTTTTTATTCCAATCTCCTGACGTCAAATTTGCGTAATCGTCGACGCAAGCTTAGAACGACAGAAAGCTGAGCTAGTTGGTAAGGATTCATTATGCAAAAAAGAGGTGAGGCGTGCAGACAGGACACAAGAGTAGAGAAGTGGACAACACAAACGCCGACTAACAAGTGAAGGGAGCACTGAGGCGAAAAAAGAAAGAAGACACAAAACTCATCTGGGCAAGCTCTGGAATGGTATCACCACGTGTCAGTCGGGTACATGTGCCGGTCTACGTGAGAGATGACTGTTAAGGCACTTAATCTCCTCCTTATGTAAAGTAATCGAAGGCTGATTCACGCACGCACTTCCACCATTATAGATATGCCATGCCTCTACCATAAGACGCGTATCTTCATTCTTATGCTTGTACAATATTGCGCATTCATCTAACTCTGGCGTGCAGTTATAATCTTGGCAATGTAAAGAAAGATTAGAAGGTGATCCACCGGGTAATGACCTTTTATGTTCCATTAGCCTCTGATTGATACACCGCCTCGTTTGCCCTACGTAGAACTGGCCACAGCCAAGGGGAATATTATGAACCGCACCCATACGACAGTCAGTAAAACTGTTGTTCTTATTGTGCTTCACTGGACAAATATCTGTTCTTTTTTCGCCTTTTACCTGCTCCTTCTTCTTCTGCACGGCAGCGCATATGTTACCTAGCTCATTGGGAGCAGTGAAAGCAATATTAACATCATATCTACTTGCAAATTTTTAAGCCTGTGCAACACAAAATGAATGTACGGAATACCCACTTTTTTTTTGCTATTACTGCTTTCTGTAATCACGTACGTCCCCCTCGAAACCCACTTCTTTAGGCGTTCAGCCACAGTGGCCACTGCTACACTAGGATAACCTGCTTCTAATAGGTGCCGGACCTGCGCATTAAAATTGGCGCTCATTTTGTGCATGCAGGATCTGGTGAGAGAAGACTTAAGGCACGAAATGGCAATTCCGTTTTTAACTACTTTGGAATGCTTGGAATGAAAGTTTAACAACGGCTTCGAAGATCTTGGGGAGTACTGCCAACAAACGTGATTTTGTTCGAAGACCAAGGAAAGGTCTAGAAACTGAATTACGCCTCGCTCAGGAAATTCCTTGGTAAACTTGAATGCTCCTCCATAAAGTTTAAATTGCTCACTTACTGAGGTAACAGCGGAATCGAATTCTTCCCTATTGCAGAAAATCGGGTAATCATCAACGTAACGAAATATCTTGATGACGCAATCACCTAAGGCTTTCTCTAAGCAGCTGTCAGCCTTACTCAGGTAAATATTGCTAAGAATAGGGGTAACCGTTGAGCCAATACAAATGCCCGATTTCTTCAGAAAAACGCCGTCTCTCTCCACCCAATCAGCGTCGACTTCAAGTACATTTAAAGAATTTCTAGAAAAGCTCCCGTGGAAACACCGCATCTGCCAATAAAAGCCGACTCTTGCACTTGTCTTTTAATGATCTCATTTACGGAATTTAGCAACCCGTCATGCGGCAAGGAATAATACAGGTCTTCGATATCCATACTAAAAGCTGTACAATCACCAGGATTTTCCTCTCTCAAATACTGAACCAGTGCCTGAGAATTACGCAAGCAAAATGGGTCTGAAAAAACTAGTGAAGCTAAGCAGTTATGTAGGTAACTAGTGACACAGACCTGCCACGTCCCTTTCTGTGACACTATAGCACGAAAAGGAATTTCTTGTTTATGCAAGAATAAGGCGGTCACCCGCAGGGTTGTCTCAACAGACCAATCAAACGCTCTCCTCGTTCGTAGGACACTTTTGTTTGTTTGAAAAACGAATAACATTGCCTACGCTGAGCGGCTTGTCTTATCTAATTGGCTCACAAGAGGCGAGAAGCACGCTCAAGTAGAGAGGGATTCGATGGGGCCGAGCCACTGCACTGAAAATCGATAATCGGATGAAGAGGGTGGTACCGGCGTCTGCGATTAGTCCGCTTTTTCTTACATAGCTTGCGGTGGCTCGTCGACAATCGCGGCGGCATGCAACGGAAGCATAAGAATCACGCTAAAACGGATCCTCAGCAAAGAAGAGTTGGCAGAACAAGGTCGTAAACGTGCCGAAAGTGCTCGAAAACGTTACACGACCACGGAAAAAGTTTTATTACACGCAAATAAACCCATGCTCTCCGGCAGGCGCGAGTAGCCAGTGCCTGAGCGATCGGCGGCAGCCATCTTTTATTCCTTTCGGAACGGGACAGCCTGCGGCTATTCGGAAAAAAATTCAGCTTTGTTGAGCATATTAATGCATCTTTAACGCGTACACGTCACTTTGACGCGGTGAGTTATTGCGGTCTTGTGACGTCGCGTGACAAGCAGGTGAAGTGGGTACAGCCCGAAAACTCTTGACCAACAGCCGAGGGCTAAAGGCGAAAAGGCGTCGAATCAGAAATAACATTTTTTTTTTCTTTTGTTCAGGTCAATTCATGCATAATCAGTGTGTACACGTCATATCAGATGGGGAGCTATCGCAGTTTTCGTGACGTCGCGTGACAGACAGGTGAAGTGGAGGTGGTCCAAAAAAGTTTTTGACCAATCACGGAGGGCTGATTGCAGAATTGGAATAGAAAAGTTTAGAATGGTTTTAAGTTATGGCGCCCCTGAGCTGCACCTGCTCAACTGTCGCTTCCCAATGTTTGCAGTTGATCCGTCACGAACTTTTTATTATTATTATTACTATTACTACTACTGCTATTATTATTACTACTACTGCTATTATTATTACTATTACTACTATTATTATTACTATTATTACTATTATTACTATTATTATTATTATTATTATTTCTATTACGATAGCGCATGAGGATAGTCATGTGGTTTTATTTGATATTTCGCGGACTTTATTCAGACGCCGAAAGAAAATCACCACGCAGCATGTACATTGCCACAACAAACTGGATCGGTCATTTCTGAATCCCCTCTACAACGCAACGAAGCGGGCTCGACACTAAGACGGATACAAACAATTTTGAATAATTCATCCTTATTAAATAATTAAGCGGAATATAAAACGATACTCTAATGGGCGCCACATGACGGCAAACCATATGCCGTTGGTTTCGTCATGTATTGAGGCAGCCCTCATGCCTCATGTATTGAGGCAGGAGCCGGTGAGGTAAACTTTAGTCTGACTACTTTGTTCGGGTGGCGTTAATATAGATATTTATGCTTTTCTTTGGCTTTAATCGTTAGAATGCCGAAAGAACAACTGAGAAAGAAAAAGCAAGCAGTTAACCGTCCTAGGTGTCTGCACGAAAAAAATTCCCTCGTTACCGTTCAATATACAAGTCAGATAGCACTCGATAAAGAAAATTATTTTGGCAACTTGTTGCCTAACTTCACTTCAACTTCACCAGAGAAATTCTGGCGCACAATCTCTCTGGTATCCAGAGATTCACATGCGTTTCAAGTCAACGGCACTCTAACCCATGACGAAGAAGAAATATCATCTGCTTTTAACTGATACTTGAAATCTGTTTTCACTAATGATAATGTCATACTGCCCGCTTTCGAAATATGTTTACCTCCGATACCTGATCTTGTCATCAGCGAGCATGGTATTATTAAAATGCTTGTGAATCGCGATACCAAGAAGTCCCCCGGACCCGATAATATACCAAATGCATTCCTAACTAGTTATGCAGAATGGGTAGCCAAGTACTTGTTTATCTTATTTTTAAGATCTCTAAACGAAGGACAGGTTCCGAACGACTGGAGGACGGCCGAAGTTCAACCAGTTCATAAAAACGGTAAGAACAGTGCATCAATAATTACAGGCCAATCTCAATAACATCGACAACTTGCAAGATTATGGAGCACATAATACATACCCACATCTCTGATTTTCTTGGAAAACATGCTTTTATTACAAATCTTCAGCACGGATTCGGAAAAGGTTATTCTACATGCACTCAATTAGTCCAAACTGTACATGACTTTGCTAACTCTATTAATAACGGAAACCAAACAGATGCCATATTTATGGTTTTCGCAAAAGCATTCGATAATGTTTCTCACAAAAAGCTGCTTTCCAAAATTAAAAGCACAATAAGATATGACAAGATTGCTAATTGGATTTCAACTTACTTGAGTAACCGTCAACAATATGTGACTGTTCGTGATCATTCATCTCAGTCTCTTTCTGTTGACTCTGGCGTCCCTCAGGGTTCGGTGCTTCTGCCGCTTCTATTTATTATTTATATAAACGACACCGTAAAGGACATTACAGTTCATATTAATTTGTACGCGGATGATTACGTGCTCTACTCCGAAATTAAAACTATATCAGATCAAACAACACTGAACGAGGCCTTCCAAAAGAAGACTGAATGGTGTGATGTCTGGCAGATGCCGATAAATTTTCAAAAAACCGTTTACATGAGAATAACTCGCAACAAAAATCCTCTCATATTCCAATATTCTTTTGCTGGCAATATCCTCTCTGAAGTTGCACAATACAAATACCTAGGATTATGGATTACTCACGACCTTGACTGGACTAAACACATGGATCCGGTGATAAGCAATGCCAACTGTAAACTTTTTTTTGCTTAGGCGAGCACTAAAACTCTACACACGTAGAGTCCGGCTCCTAGCTTTCAAATCGGTTGTCCTTCCAATATTAGATTATGCAGCAATAATTTGGGATCCATTTACTAAAACGAACATTAATAAAATTGAAAAAGTACAAAAGAAAACAGTTCGTTTTGTTTACAATAACTATGGACGCACATCAGTAACTGATCTGTTAAATAGGGCTGGTTTGACACCTGTATCCGAAAGAAATCGCGTTTCCCGACTTAAGTTCTTATACCAATTAATAGAAGGTCATTTTAGGATTAATATTGACGGACTAATATCCTTCTCTTCAGGTTACACTACAAGACAACGTCATAATCTCACAATCACCCCTTTTCGTCAGCGTAATAACTGCTTTAAATATTCATTTTTTCCAAGAACAGTAACGGAATGGAATTGGCTTTTTAACGATCGAGTACTACAGCAATCTCTGACGTCATTCACCAGAAGACTCAGTCACTATTAGCATCTATTTTCTGTTGTATTCATTCCCTCCTGCCCATAGAGTTACTAATTTCTTATTGTTACTAACTTTATGCCCCTTACATTTTGCATTAATGTATTCACTCGATATTTTATGTGTTCTTGAATAATTAAGATATGCCATAAACCTTACTGTACTGCTATGTATACTCCTATGTTGCACTGCCATCATTGAACTTTTCTGTCTCCAATGCTGATCCATTTTGTTTGTTTACTAATCATTTGCGGCCTTTGTTTCTTTTGTTCTGGCTTTCTTGTAAATATTTGACCCGTGCTTGTATCTATATGGCCACCCTGCGAAAATCCTTTCCTGAGATTTCAGTGTAAATAAATAAATAAATAAATAAATAAATAAATATTGTGTATAGGCCGTCACACGCGCGCTTACCTTGCAAGCATCTCCATTGCGTGGGTTCTGGATGTGGAGCCTGAAAGCAACGAACGCATTAATCGTAAATTGATCACCTCGCGACGTTGTTTCCAGATGTTCAGTATACCACAGACGGGCTGGAAACAATACATATAGGAGCACATGCACACAGTTTCAAACTCACTTTGAGAGGAAAAGAAAGCGAACTGAAAACCTGCAGTCACTTCCCGTTCGGTCACCCACCAATGTACATACAGTATAGTAACGAAGAAATTAGGTGAATCAGCGCATTCATTCTTTTTTGCTTGTCTATGTATCATTGCACACTGGTTATTCCTTCCTCGCACTCATGTAATATTTGCACGAAGTTGGCCTGCACCTATAATTTGTAATTTGTACAGTGAATCACTGTTGTATTGCACCGGTGCGGGCCATGACGTCCCCACGAAGTGATTTATTTGACTTCAACTTATCTCTGCCCCTTACTCGGACAAGCTTTAACTGCATGGCAGTCAGTGCGAAATAAACTTTCAAGCAGCGCACCCGAAATATTGGACGCGCTATACAATACCGACGCGAAACATGATTCGCTAAGTGTTAACAGGAGTGTCCGGAATACATGCAGATCGACGTATGTGCATACGTGGTTCCCACATGCTCCGGTTGAATTTCTTACAGGCACACAGAATGCCTGCGATGCCGGGTGAAATGTGCGCAATGTTGCAAGAATCCCCATGAGTACAAGACTATTCCACCTAGATCACCGGTTTACTTCAGCTCAAATGTTGGTTTAATTCATTACGTTCAGTTTATCACCACATTTGCTAGCATTACCGGCCAGTTTTTTTTTTCTTCACAGTAGCACGTCTTGTGCAGCGACGCCACTCGAAAAGAAAAAAGAAAACATGCCGATTTTGGTGCAACGCTACGACGGCGCCATCTGTCATCGCGACGATGAAACGCTTCTTAACACTGCGTAACAGAAGCGGCACCAGCAATACAATATAGATTGCACAAGGCGCTGCCATTTTGAATAATTAAAGCGGTGTAGACACCAAATTCGGAGGATAAATTTACCATTGTACAAGCTGGGGTCTGTTACGAGAAACACAAGGGCGGCATAGTGGACAAGTTGGCACGGCATGAACTCGTCTTGTATTTAACGTAACTCAGGTTGAGTGTAAAGAAAAAGAAAAACAAGCAAAAAAGGGATGGAAGGCGCCGAGCTAGGCGCACGCGCTTTATCTGGTGCGCGTTGTTGTTTAGGAGGAAACAGTGCAGATATCTGGTGACTGATGTGTGGTGGAAAGAGCGCGCTCACTAACGCCTATGGAGCGCGTTTGAGGGCGCTGCTTTGTGATGCGGGCGGACGGTTAGTCACTTGATATTTTCCATTTTTCACGTGCTTTCTTTAGCAGCCGGAAAAAAAATATATGGGCAAACAGCACCCGTGGTTGAAAACATGCCAGTTTAAGTTTCTTTGCATTTTCTACAAATTCTTCATTGCCATTCCAGAGCAGTATCTCTAAAAAAAATTTGCTAATTGCAATCAATAAAGTGAATGGCATAACAAATTGATTACTGGCCTGGCGGCTGCTCAGCTCACCTGAACAATACGCGATTGGTTGTCTTCACGCAGAATGGCCCATGTATTTAAATACCACGATGCATGTTAGCTGGGACGGCCTTTACTTGATAGAGGCGTTCAATCTGTGTCTCCTACTGCGCAAAAAGCCACATGCACACACGAACTCATCCTGACGCGTACACATAGAGCGTATTGTAGAGTCACTCAGGCCCTAAGTGATGGCCAACGACAAAAACGACATGTCCTAAACAACTCCCCCTACGCCCAGCGTGCCTACGACGCGGTAAACATAAGCCGAACGCGGTTGTCCTCAGCGAGCCGCAGTGCGCTTAGCCAGTGGACTTGTGGTGGAACCCCAGCGGTATCTACACAACGTAGCCGTAGCTTGATGTCGGCTATCGGTTAATAGCAGCCGCCTAAAGGAATGACGAAATAAAGCGCCCGACGGCGAAATAAAGCGTTCAATGACGAAATAAAGCGTCCAGAAACGAGAGGAGAGGGCCTTCTGTTGGAAAGAGAGCGCTTGAGAGAAAGGTAGCTTCGCGATCCGCTTGCGAGCTCCACGCATCGCGTACGACAGCAAAGCTTGGCTGAGATGTTTGCAGCAGCGTATGCTACCCGTGGGCTGTTATTTCACGAAGCCCGAGGGGTGGTTCAGGGCCTCTTTAATTTCAAAACCCACATTACAACTGCTGAAAGGGGTATGCATTGTATGCAATGCATTGCTGATGGTTTTAACGATTGTTTTGAGCTTGTTCTTTATGAAAACGTACCCTGTTCTGAGTGTTCTATGGGTGGTTTCAATGAATGTGTGCACTGTTTGTTTCACTCTGCTGAGAGCTTGTAGCCTCTGCCTTGGGAGGCATGAGCCATTGGATTTTTTGTTTGCTTACGGTGGTACGAGTCATTGCATTTTTGCTTGCTTACGGGGGTATGAACCGTTGCTGATGATGACGACTTTTGTACCACACGACTAGAGGCCGCGTTTTTTCCAAGGCCATCGCGCAACGAGCCCTTAAGGCTTCTGCCTCAATAAAAACAGTCCATCCGAATTAGCTTTATCATCACATCTTCCCAATTAGGGAATTTCTAATGAAATTCCTGAAACATCCTAAAAGTGGATGCATGACAATTCTTCATCGTCTTCGACACATTTTTCAGGATGCGTACGACAGAGCGCCGTAAAGCGCCATGCCCGAGCTATGGTCACTATACCAAGCCTCGACATGCCTGCGCAGATATCTGAACGAAGTGCCAGGTGGCGATAAGGTTGAGCTGGCAGCACTCGCGGAGAAACGGATTGCTTATCACATGCTCACATGTTGGCCAGGTGGTGCTGCTTAAGAAGCTCGGCGTAGTGGCGGCGGCGCTCAGAGCGACTCATTCCAATGGTCGATTTAAAGATAGGTGCAGCACGCGGCACGTAACCTGGCTGGCCGGGAACGATCTCTGCAAATGAGAAAGAGAGTGAAACAGTGATGAGAATCGTATACAGGAGGGTAAGCCCCGGTATGCATAAACTGGCTGGCTACCATTTGAAAGGACACTTAAGAGCCACCTGAACGCCATCTTGGAACCTTATCGTTATTCTTCAGAAACGTATGTTCATTCTTTTCTAACGCTGCTATGTCGTGGGACAGAACGTGGGGGATAAACTTTCGCCAGTATCGCCCGAAGGGCGAAGCACTGACAGCGATAGCAAGGCTTAGCGTGGCGCTCGAGCTCCTCGGACGGTGTTCTAACTATATATACGCGGTTGCAACATGTGGGCGCGACGCAGAACGCAAGGCAACTACTCATGTGCAGAAGGAACAGCGCCCTGGAGTCGCCCCCAGGCGTCTCACAACGCTGGCGGGAAGAGGAGCGTCACTAGTGGTGTTGCCAGCTCCGCACCTCGATGTTGCACGAGGTGAGACCGGCGGCTGGGAAACCGACGGCGTTACAGTCAGCGGCAAATGAAGTTTCCGACAACGTTAGCCTGACGTTTACGGCTCAGACCATGGTATCAAACCAGCACTGAACCGAAAACTGATTTTTAAAAAAGTCGCACTTTCGCCCTCAAGGCGAAGCGTGGATTGCGATAGCAAATTAATGAACAGCTAGCTATACGAGGTAAGGATAGCCGTTTTATTGGCCGTATGAACTTGTAAACGTAGGCATACTAACTAAATTAACAAGCATGGTGCCACGCGCGCACTAACATGAGCACATCTAACTCGATGACAGCGGAAACTCGCTGTCAAAACGCTGGAGCGAGGAAGCATGGCAGCAGCAGCGAGCGAATTGACATTCGTGCTGCCTCTCGTATCAACGCGAACTAAGCCGCGAAAACGCAGCGCGCGGCCGGACTCAGTCTCCGCCGCAGATGGCTTTCAAGATACAGCGTCCCAGAGTACAACGCGCCCACCCTCCCTACCCTCCCCCGGGATCCTTGCGTGCGACGAACCACGGCGCGCTTCCTGCCCGCTTCCGTCGCTTACGTGCGCGAGATTGAGCCGCGATCGCCGGTGCACCCTCGCACGCTTTCACTCGCGCATACAGCACATGGCGCGGGGAGACGATATCGTCCTTTGACTTATACAGAACGTTACGGCGACGGCATAAATGCTCCTGGATTGTCCATATAATGGCTATGGCAATAGAACATTCTTGCATGACACGAAACTGAACCGGAATATTAGTATTTTTTTTTCAGTTGGGTCAGCAATAATGTTTTAGGTCACCTGATCTGGGTCACCTGATTTGCACCCATGCATTGCTTGGTAGCACTTTTGGCTCATCTACAGCATATGCTACCGCATTTCCAAATGCACACGAGCTCCGTCCGGCGATTTTAGAAGTGACAGCACCGTTAGTACGGTTTTCAGCGTGTTGCGTCGGGAGGTGGACATGTCAGCAATGGGCGCGTTAGGTTAAGCGTGCTCTTGTCGATAGAGCGCGTTCTAGGGAGCGCGCTGTACGCGCTCCATCCTAAGAGATGGTGAACGGGAGTCAATGCCTGCTTTGGCTTCCTGCAAGGTGACGTGCTTTCCGTCCTCCTTGCACGTTCAGCCTTTCAGGGCGCGGTTCACCCGTTGTACGCGGTTTTATTTCGCATTCGCGCTCTAGTTTCGAGTGAACCGGGGAAATGGCTGTCCGATCTGAGCTACTCAGACGAATTGGTAGGCAGCCAAATTGCCGTTGTTCGGCGACTATTTGGCTCACCAGCGGATTCATTGACCATGTAACTCTTTATGCCTTTAATTATAAGGCTTTCCTTCTGCTGCGGCATTCAATGAATTGCTACAGTCGACATACCGCTGAGCAAGAACTTTGTGGGGTGCGGTGCCTCTGATAGCAGCGCGAAGAGCTTGCATCAAAAAGATTAACCGTTGCTGCTCCCTCCCTCGCCATGCCTAGACTTCCTCGAGCTCCAGGGTCGATCGATTAACGGTTACATTTTCACAAAATACGCAAAATGCGATATAGCGGATGCGGAAGTGACATAAGATGGCACGTTCGTGTCCCCGGAAGCCGTCGCCGAAACTCTAGTGTGCTCGAGTGCGTGGCTTTGAAGTTGGAAACACGATATACTAACGCGCCCATTACATTCGTGAAAGCTTGAAATTAGTGCCCGCCAAATATCTCTCCGTTAAGCGCTAGCTTGCTGGGTGGTCGGTTGTGGTAACACTGGTCTGTAAAGGGAGGTAAGTGCAATGCAAATGACGTATTGCTTCTGATATGTTCTTTATGAACGTACTTTTTGAAAGGCAGTTTTATTTTCTACTTTCCCCGGTTGTTGTTGAAAGTGTTTATTTGTAATATAGGGCTGCGATATCCCCTCTGAGTAAATTGCACGTGGTGACAACCTGGAAAAGAAAGAAGGAGAGAGACGTAATGGGAGAAAAGACAAGATTGCGTGTTCACAGACATCTTCCAGAGGCAGCTCAGTAGAGTTCAGGTTTCTATTTCTCTGCTGTTACTGCCCTCGTGGTCTTGTCCGTTGCTAGAAACTAGCAGGGAGGAGGGCTGTGAGTAGCCTGACTATGACCTCGCGTCGGTGCTAGGCAAAGGCTGTGCAATCCCACACGAATTGGAAGACGTCGGCTCGTTTTCAAGTGTTGCACCTCAAACTAGACTGCCTTCCATCCGCCAAGACTATACCCACCAGTGCACGCCTCATAGGTTTCAGAGCCGAGGCCGTTTTTTATACTCTCCTTCGACTGTCGGTATTCCTGCAGAATACGATGTGAATCTTCTGCTAATAAATTTTCCAAGTTTTCTAGTTTTTCAAGTTCTTCGTAATCATATTCTTGCTCTTTATACGATTACCTTTGGCAATGACTGTGGGAGTTTCGTACATCTGAACGCGGAATCAGCGCCTTGTGTAGGAGTATCGTTCTTTTTCGTGCCCTTCCTTGCTGAAGTTGGCCAAAACTGACCATTAACAAAGAAATAGCGTCAGTGAGAGTATATCTGGTTTGCTTAATAAAGCAATGAGCCACGACAAAAATTTTCCAAATATAATGGCGCCTCTTCCGAATTTCTAATGAACACACATCTCTTAGAAACAGGAGGCATGATATCCATAAGTAAATTGGTTTTCTTTCTCTTTATTTTGTCTACCCCATTCCAGGACACCAGCATATGCGCCAAGGGACGGTGCGGCAGATATATTAAGCATCGGTGCGTATGAGGCGTATACTGCAGCCGGGACTCTTTCTCAGGCTTGCCTCTTAAACACGCTGCGCTAAAGTCCCTCAATAATTCCAAAGTAGAGAAAGGCTTTGATCCAGCCGACGACGCCAGCGATAGGCTGATCGGTGACATGTGACCTTGCTCCGCCCCTTTGCCGCCATGATGAAAGTTCCTGCGCAAAGGGCGAAGTGCGCGCGTTTCGCCTGCTGTGCTATTCACATTGCTGCGGTAATTTCGTCCCGGGAGGGCCGAAATGCCTTGTTGCTTTGAGGTTGGGTGCCGAAACCGGACGAAGGATGGCAATAAGTTATCCTGCATCCCGCGCGGCAAACAGAGCCTAACCAAAAGAAAAGTATGGTTGCACAGAATTGGACGGAAAGACGGAACCATCGGTAACTGCACGACAATGCGAGGAAAGTAACGTAGAGCGATACGAAGGTGCGAGAGAAAGTATACACATGGGTGTGCAGAACTGCGATAGTATTTCATTCGCGCGCATGGATGTTGACGGCCGAAGTTTGTGGAGATCATTGATTTTAGTGCATTATGACCCCGTTGCCTTGGCAAGTGCAGTATGCCCTGGCATGCAAGTAAATAGTGGGGCAGAAGCGCATTAACTCGCTGACAAATATCCGCATTGCGTTACGTGCGATAAAAAATCACAAATTTCAGCACCGAATTCTACTTTTACACTTTCCTGTGTTTGTGCGCGCGTTGTTAACTGCGCTTTACAATATGTCTAAAAAGTCATTTCCAACTCTGCATATGTGAATAAATATGTTCCTAAGTGCCTGCATTACTGTCCTTTTAAAACCAAATACTGCATAACCACTGTTACTGGCCATCCAACAATAAAGTATAATACAATATGTCAAAGTACATTACATACACCTGCGAGCTCGTTCCTTCCAAGTTTCCCTTACATTCGAAGATGTTTCAGTAATCGGCGATGCCATTTTACTGATGAAAAACGCACAACTGCAAATTGACATAAGAAAAACGCCACAAGCGATACATGGATCGCCAGCAAAACACAGTGCAGTAATAGCCAGGTCAATTCGCGTGCGTTTCTAAAAGAGCCCTCTAATTCTTACGGGGCTTTAACGGTGCACGGAGGCGAAAAGGCATAAACACAACAATGCGCGTCATGATTCAAGTTTAGTGGCGACGTCGCACGGTTCACGAGAACAGTCAACCGCATTCACACACGCGCACACACAACGCTCGATGTTGGTGTGCCGCGAGATTAGATCGCACTGACAGCCCGAACACGATCGAGGAGACTCGCTGACAAGATCCATACCGCCGCTTCAGGATGTCACGACAGTTGCACTGGCTCGTAGCACTGAGCCACAAAACGCAACAGTCGTCGTGTAATCGCTACACGACAGATACACTCAGCGGCAAGAAGTCTGCTGGCGCACTCGTTTCCACACACACACACAGAATGTTGTTTAGTTGCCGTGAGGGTCGCACGTTTCAGCGACGTTATGTCGAAAGTTTTTCGGTCCAAGCGACAGTCAGCCTTCTTTTTTACACGAATTATTCCTTCAAAGTAACCGTTATGTGTACGCAGCACACTTACAAGCAAAGAAATTCACAGAGCAAACGGGATTAAGCGCAATCACCAAGGCTCGCGCGGTGATTGAGCGCAAAGGAACGAAAAGTAAACATGCGGAATCGAGGCGATCAAGCACTCATTCCACTCTCTTGAGCGCTTTTCTTTCAGCGCTCATTTGAAATTACAAGACTAGATGCTAACGTCGCCATTCATCGTGAGATGTATCCTGCTGGAATCCTTTTTTATTGTTAATGTGGCAATGATTCCGAAAGTCGCTTCTGGGGAGCACTAATCCTATTAGGTCTGCACGCTCTACGGAGCGCTAGGCTGGATTACATCGTGGCTAATCTGGCTGCGCGAAGCCTGCAATAAAGTAGTTTAAAGAGAGTTCGACCTGCGCAGGATCAGAAATCGAAGCCATACAGCGAAAATTCACGGCAAAACGGCCTGCTTTCCAGAGAAGATTGCTTAGTGCATGGGGCTCAGATGAGTGCAGTGCAATCATAAATTATGCATGTTACACCAGGCAGGCGGAGATCCAAGCCGCTACGAAATCCCTCCTTATGGTGTGTCACGTAGAGTGCCGCTGTAAAATCCCACAGCTCCACCAAAAATCTTTCGGGGAGATAACATTTACTAGCGCAGATTCAGACGGTCTAGCAAGTTGGCCGAGTTCCACACGAAACGCACAGCCCTGGAGCACAAACAATGTAGCAGACGGTACGAAACCACTGCTCTAGACATTACTGCACCGGTCGCGTACATTTTCTTCAATACCACGCTGGCTCCTATGGCGCTCACGAGTACGTGGCCACGCGCTCGTGTGTTCATCCTCTACTCGTCGCTGTGCACCACCGAGACCACCATTCGCTTCGTGCACACAATCCGATTAGTCAAAGATTTCTTCGCTGCATAAATGGCGAGAACTTTCGAGAAAGATCCGGTACAGGAAGGCGAGCGATAACATCGTCGAGCGATAGCCTCGTAACAGTGGTTAGGCAGTGAAAAATCACTCACAGGAAGAAAAAGAAAACAGGCAATGTATACGTGTCAGCATATCCGCGTGCCCCGTGGGTTACGAGTGTCATATGTCGGAAATAATGCGTTTTATGAGCCTTATACTTCAGTACTTTTGTGTTTTTGTGTGCAAGAAAATGTGCGCGTGCCATTATAGCATACATACTGCTACAAATAAAAATTTAGTTCACCGTCTTGTCTTCTTTAATTCGCCGTATCTTACGCTGCGAAATGAGGGTGTCATGTCGAATATCACAATCAAGAAGGTTTTAAAAAAAATTGTACGTAGAATCTCCTCAGGGACATATGTGAATGATGCGTAAGCATATCGAAGTAAAGTACGACGTGGTGTTCAGTGGTCGCGCGCTGGTGTGTTTGGTATAACTGCGAGAACGGTGGTGAAAAAATCGCAAAACGAAGAAGCGCGGTTCCGACACCGAACCGTTAAGAGAGACCTGCACGACACAACGTATAGAAGAGGCGAGTAGAAGCATTGTTCACTCGTGTTATAGGAAGCTCGCAGCGTACATGGACGTGGGGTGAAATGACGAGGGAGATGTAGGAAATTAAGGAAATGCACGCAGCTTTCCCTGGAACGTCGGTGTCGGGCGGCGTTGGCGCGGCGTCGTTCTTCCTGTTTGTTGCGTTCGGTAGCGTGTTGCTGTAGTTCCTTGCTCTGCGCAGCGTCGTCCATTTGTTTCTGGCGTAATCTGCATTCACGCTGAATACTCTGCATTCCTGCGTTTCTGTTCTTCACTAAGCGGCTGCGGTCGTCTTGGCGCGACTACGCTAAACGCGACGGCGCTGCGGCGACACGAACTGCTGCGGAAGACGGCGCCAGGTGCGCTGATGATGCAAGCAAACTACTGAAGGTGATGGTGGCAGGTGAGCCGATGACGTTCCGATCCGAAGCCACGGCTGCTCCACAGTTCTGGTGCATGCCCGATTGTACACGTCACGTGGTCACAGAGACAAACTCGTGCCACTGCTCGCGCGATCGTCGTCGTCGTCTTCTTCCACAGGAGGCTGGCTCTATCTTGAAATTACACAAGGAGGGATGGACGGACAGTTTTCTCGTTACGCATTTTAAGAAGCTGGACTGACAGCCCCCGTGGTTTCTTACCGGCACAGATTAAGCCAGCGTTTGCTTATACTTCTACTCTGAAAGAGGGCCGCGGCAGCGATAACTTCTCACAGCTCAATCCTTTTGGTCAGTTATTGCAAATGCTATAGGGGTATTTGAAGATAAAAGCTCAAAGTTATTGCTTAAAATGCTACCTTTGGCTGCGTATTGACATCATGGTGTGCCACAAAGTTTGAACAAAGTAAAAACGTTTTGACTTCCTCCTGAAACCGGTGGCACAAATACAGGCGTCTAACGATGCCTACGGCTGTATGTACAGTTCCTGTAGCCTACGTATGAATTTGGTGCCTCCTAGGGAACATCTTAATAACACAGTATTAAAAATCATGATTCATTTTGTTATTAAACATTCGTGCAAGCCGGTGCTGGTAGGTCCAAAACGAAATGAGCGTTATCAGCGTGACACAGCGTTTCTGGCAGGAAAGTACCGAGCGCTGTTTTCAATCAAGACAGATGCCGGTTATTATGGTGGGACAAAACTGCGCTTTAAGTCGTGTAAACTGTGCTTAGAGAGCATCTCATTTGAAGTTCGCCTTAGTTAGGTATTCACCGTGACATGGAATTACAGTTGGCAGCACCGTCACCGCGCTTGCGTGAAGGAGCTAGGCGGCAGGCGTCGCGCATAGAAATGTACACGGCTCATTGTTGCTCGTCGCTTGAAATGTCGCTCATTGTTCACGAAGCGTGAACACGGGAAAGCGCGGCTCGAGTGGAGCGCGTTCTCTAGCGGTGGCGCCGCTGGCGAAGTGGCGCATGCGCCGTGGGACCGAATCCCACGCCGGCATGCACTTCAACGAAGCTTCATTTCATTTGCCTGCGCATTGTAGATCATGTCCCCGTAAGCCAATTATTTCCGGTGTACAGGCTTGTGCCTCAGGAGCGAAGAGAGAAAGACAGCTGAGCCGAATCGACGACGCAAAAGAACCGCGAGCCGTGGCTTCGCGTGCCCACGATCAGGCGCCATCTTCGTTTTCTTCTCATGCTGGCGCGCGCCATACGGGTTCCGGGCGCCGCCCGAGGGAGGGCGCTACCAGCGGTGTTCGAATTCCGGGCAGGAGCGACAATGCTTCGGCCACAGAAATCGCGGAGGGATTTCATGTTAGAAAGAGAGCGCCTGTGTTAGCGACACGTCGGTTGTTTCGCGTAGCAAGAAAAAGCAATATTTAGAAATGATGCTGTAATCTGTACGCCCTTTGATATAACGCATTATTTGGCTTGGTGCACAGAGCGCTTGCGCGATCCTAGTCCGCTGTGTATTTAGGTAGGCGAAATCTTCCCAATAAAATTTAGTTGCGAGTTAGCGCTTGTCCTGCGCGTTGGTGTCTTTCTCTTAATTGTCCCGCCTTGAACCTGCGCTTATACCAGTATTCATTTATTAGCCGCGTGCCAGGTCGCCGCCGGCATTCCACTTTCGTCCCAAGCCTTTCGCCATACTCTCCTCCTCCACTTTCCCCTTCGCTATCGTTATCTTCAATCCGCGCTCCGCGTTCGTTCTTTCCTCATTCACAGGGTTCGTTCGCTCGGTTACGTAGGGGCAACGCCGACGTTCGTCGCGGGAACGGCGACCTAAGAGCTGCGCTCTAAGATTATCTCAGGTGCTAAAATCACTTCGCTGTTGCGTCGAACTAACGCCGCCATGAAGAGCGAAAGGAAATTGCAAGCCGCATTTTAAGTTACTGTTATGACGCCTTGCTTCGAGAGAGAGCCATTTCAGACGTGATCCTCACAAAGTACCCCATTTTAGCTTTTATTCGTAGCAGCGCAGCAAAGTACAAGAGCCCAATAAATTGCGAAGCAAAATGAATTCACCGCAGTGGCATCAGAACCACATATTAAAGGAATTCCACCTCGGGTTGCGTTACCACTAAGCTACGTGATTTAATTAACAGAATTATCGCAATGCAGTTATCATAAAATCGATATCAGTGCATGCTTCCAATTCTTTTTTCTCCTGCTGAGTGATGTTCATGCCACTCCTTTCATGTTTCACGGTATCGGAGATTGCAGAGTGCACATCGTGAAAATGTCGTTAAAGCACGGCTTTCACGTCTCCCTGTTAACACTTAGTTTGTTTAAGACAAGATAAATTGATTTTTTTATGTGTGCGTGTGTACGTGACTTAGACGAAACACGAAGCGATAAGAAAATGACTGATTGTGGCGAGTGGATGGGGAAACAATCGCACATCGCGCTATCGACGCGGGCAGTCACTGACCTCAGCACAACGCAATGACGACTTCGCAAGGCTTCTGCGCACCTTCGAACAATGCGGACCGCCATCTACGCCTGTACTACAACCGACGAAGAAACGGTCTTTATATATATTCACGCCGTACACGCACATGTAAACACGTAGCGCCCTGCAGACGACGAGTGGCGCAATCTAGTCTCTGTGATTCAGCCAGTGCCTGGCCAAGGGGCGGCTCTGATCAATCTCGCGGCAAATAGCGACAATTCGCAGTGCTAGCGACATTGCAGGAAATTTAAGCGAGGACACCCTGCCCCGGGACTCACCACTCTCCCAGTCCTCCATGATCCGCTCAAACCCAGCGCACATTGATGTAACAGTATTACGCAGGCCTTTCGCCGTTTATCGCACAGAAAGAAAATGAACCGTAATACACGCGCAAGTGGTTTGATGCATTTGTGTTAAAGTGTTTCTAGCAATTTATTAAGAACATAAATAAAAAAAGTCACGTCCGATCAAAATGGTTGGCTAAACGCAAGCCTGTTAGTTAAGCTTAATTGGAATTCTGACTGAGAGACGGTTATCTACTGGTAAAGTGGTCTAAAATATCAGTTATCAAAGTGAAATAGCAATACATTCTCTTTCACCGGTGAGGGAAGAAGGTAGACGAGGTGCCTGTCCATTTGGCTGCCGCCACTTTCCTCCTCTCACTCGACTGTTTGTCTTTCGCCCCCTCCATGCTCCACACATAGAGAAGGACATATAACGAGCGGACACTCGGCGAAAAGTGGAAACAGGAAATACGTCACGCTACAGTATTAACGCCGACCGTTTGCTGCCGCGAGCATAGAAAAAAAAAAAGAAAGGAATGTGAAATGGGGTTAACAGAAATTATTTTATTTTTTTATTCTTTTCCGGAAAAAGTAAAAATATCTGCGTATAAATTAAAACTTTGCGGCTTACTTCCGCTGCCTAGCGACAGGCGAATGACGAGCCAGCCAGGTGCATGCGTCATTCTTCAGACACACCGCCGAAGCGAGCGAGATCGGCTGCGCATCTGAGCGGCTTGTTCGGTCACCCGTCTGCCTGCTTTTCTCTGTTGGGATTTAGCCTGGTTTGGTGGGCTCCCGCCGAATTCGTGCGTTCCTTGTGAACTTCGACGTGGCACCACTGCACTATTGGACTACGGCAAGGTGAAAAATTTTGTTCGACAGTCGACGACGCATTTGAAGCAATTAGGCTTACGGCACGGCACCTGGTTAGACTTGTGACGCAGTTAACAAAAAACAGCGCGGCCGCCGTGGCGCACTTAATTTGAATTAATGAATGGTACTGGATGTTTGCGGCGCTTTCTATGAGCCTCAATATTATTTTAACTTATTTTGGCAGTTTTTGGGCACGCTAGTCGCACAGGATGCTGTAACGCAGTTTCGCGTGTACTGAATCTTGCTGCGACAAGTTTTGGGGCTTTATCTGACCGCCGACATTATTGTAACTAATTTCGTTACTTTTTGGGGTACTTTTAAAGCGCAGTGGGCGCGCCTGGCGCTGTGACCCGGTTAGCAAAAGGCAGCTCTGATTTGTAGCGCATTTTCGCGTCTACTGAATCTTACTGAGACAAGCTCGCGACGCTTTCTCTGACCCCCAACATGACTGTAATTAATTTCGTTGCACTTTCTTATAATTTTTAGGCAACACGCCGCGCCTGTCATCACGCAGTGAAAAGCAGCTCGGCCATGGTGACAAAATAAGTTAAGCGTGTACTGAATCTTACTGCGACATGTTTGTGACAATTTGTATGGCCCCGCAACAACTGAAACCTTTCGGTGCTCACGCTTGTCGAAAATGCAACGAGCGATTGCCAAGAGTGATAATGCAGGAGTGTGTTTCTTGCGCCGACGGAACGCGCAAAAGATAACGCGCAAAAGGAACTAGTAACTCGAAAATTCTGTTTTCTCAACAGCACCCACGCATTTGTGTTGAGTTCGAGTACAAGGAATGCTGCGAGCGCCCAGCGCAGTCTGGTTGAGAGCCTGTGTTATGGCCAACTCTGTATATTCGTAGCGTACTATCGCGTCGATTGTGGCCAAGATCTGGAAACGCGCAGTTGCCCGTGTATTCGTGCTATTAAAGTGCAGGAAGTAAGGTCCGGGAAGAGGGGAATGCTTGGAAATAGAATGTTTTCGTGGTATGTGCGGTATTCTTTGGTATGAGTCGGGCATTTTCTACGCCGTGCGTGTAAAACCGAACTGCTTTTGTTTGCAATGCCGCCCATTCATCACTTTCACGCGCTTCGCCTCTACAGGCATTATTCTTCCATGTTAATACCAAATGACATTTGCTTGTAATTTAATTTTTTCAGCTGACGTCGTCTGGTGCACCTTTCTACGGGAACTACTGCTGCTTACCTGGTGTCACAACGTTGGACGAATGCCTAAAGAACCCGCAACGAGCATTTATATCGAATAAACATTTCCTCTTTTCACAAGCCGTCTTGCGTCTCTATGAAATTGCACTTTGCATATATTCGATGTAGGCTTGTAAAGATCGATCGCAATCTGCTTAATAAAATGCTTTCGCACGAAGACCGAGCGCGGTTGAGCTGTAGAAGCAAAAAGAAAAAAAAAACGCAGCCGGCGAGACGCATACCAGCTAGTATACTAAGCGCACGCACGTGACCGAACCCGGAGGTGTGGTTCAGGTATTAACGCCGACAGCTTGGTGCGCTGCAGTCAATTCGGCCGCTAGGCTCTATGGGAGTGTCTGCCCTTGTTTTATTTCTTTCGTTCCCCTCTGAAACATGCCCTATAACGGACTGGAAATGAATGATGTATTGGCAGGACGATTCATTAGCCTAAGTGGGAGAAGAGATGGCAAGAGTATCAAGAAAAATAAAGAAGAGCGGCGGGCTGCAAATTAAAAATACAATAAACACTTGGTTGATAAGTCTTTCAAAGGAATTGGCCATAACACGAAAGCGAGACGTGTAGACAAGGAAGCCCTGGCAGCTTTGATGCGCATTTTTGACCCGCCGTGGTTGCTCAGTGGATGTGGTGTTGTGCTGCTGAGCACGAGGTTGCGGGATCGAATCCCGGCCACGGTGGCCGCATTTCGATGGGGGCGAAAACACCCGTGTACTTATGTTTAGGTGCACGTTAAAGAACCGCAGGTGGTCGAAATTTCCGGAGTCCTCCACTACGGCGTGCCACATAATCAGAAAGTGGTTTTGGCACGTAAAACCCCATGATTTGAATTTTTAATGATGCACATTCACAAATACATGAGTGTGCGTAGTCTTTTATTATTTGCAGTTTCACTGGAACCAATGACAGCGATAGCAAGTACGCGAGGCCTGTGCTGCTGCGCATCACAAAGAGCACGCCGGGGGCTATCAGGCGGCGTACGTTTTTATGTTCGACGCAACGGTGAGTGCGTATGTGACGTCGTTAAGGCCCCGCCTCACGGAGCACGGGGTGTTCCGTCTCGCTATAAGCGTATATGTGAGCGTACGGGTCTCCGAGTCCGCAGGGTTGCGGTTAAGGGGAGGCCGAGCAGTCGCACGATACGCGCACAGTTGAGCTTTCGGGAGCGAGCTCCACCACTGGAAAAGCTGGCGCCACCGTCGGTGTGACGTGGCACGAGGGATCACGTGGACGCGTCGGCTGCTTCGGAAGCGCCGAAGCAAACTAAAAACGAAAGTTTAAAGTCCCACCTGGGCTGCGGTTCTGATTAAGTGGTGAGGTCTTACCGCCTTGGTTATCTGCTTGACAGCATTTGAAAGCACTATAATAGGTAGTGGCTGCTTTAGGAGGCGTGCAGCATGGTAGGCTACTGCTCGGTGCCGCAGTGCCGGACGTACGCAAGGGAGCCCGGTGTCAGCCTTATTCACACTTAGCGACAGGACAAGAAGCTACGTGAAGCTTTGCTCGCGAGGCCGGCAAACAGCCATCGGCTACAACTCGGGTATGCAGGAAACACAGACGCGAGGAAGATTTCTGCTACGGCGTCGGGAGTGCGATGTTCGGTGAGTAGCAGAAAACGCGCACCGAGACGCTCGCCTGCGCCCGCTGCTCGGCCACTGTCGTGACGCTTTATTTGGTCTATGAATTCATTGATGCTAGATTCTGGCAAGTTCACTGGAATGGAAAGGGAACGGCAAGAAGCACATTAAAAAAAGATGTGACACGTGGACATGTTTGTGTTATGAGTTAATGTACTGGATTACGAAAAAGAAGCAGCGGAAAATCGCACGCTAAGAAGAACGATAAACATACAGTGCGACACAACTTGAGAAATAATATTGAAAAGTCCAAGAATTTAGAAAAAAAATAAAATTGAATCGCCGCGACGGCACATCACAGTCGCTGTATGCGTCGAAGTCTCTGTAACGAAATTATTTTTGAACAGCTATGATAGCGTCCACGCAACAATAGTTGTTGGTGTAATGTCAGGTGCTCACATCCTGCACCCTAAACCTCATGGCACGGTGCGAAAACGCGCTCGCAGCAGAAGCAAAACATTGTGCGCAGGCATGCATGCAGACGCGCAATCGGTCGCTGCGAACCAGTGCGATCGCTGATTTGAGGATTCATTCAGTTATGCTCCATTCGGTTATGCAGACAGTTCACTATAAAGACATATTTCACATAGTTCGCTCTCGGCGTTTGCCTACCTTTCACGCAAGAAGACGGTTTGGGAGACTCTATCGAGGCGACCGCACGCTGTGGCGTTCACTACATATTCGGTAAAGAGATGGCATCTGTAAACGATTCCGCGCTTCCAGTTTGCCCAAGATTATTATTTTGACAATAAAAAATTTCCCGCGTTTCGAGAGTACTTACAGAAATCTCCAGGTGGTGTTTTTATTGAACGCCGTAAGCCAAACCTATGAGGAGCGCGCCGCGTTATCCCGCTTGCTATACGCAAGGGAGGCGCTTACGAAAGATGGCGACTACGTAAGTCCTCGCCCCCAATAGTGAACTAGAAGGCTTCTAGTTCCCTGTAGTTGAACCCTTCATTGCGCGTAGCACAATGCTGCAAGATCACTTTCGGGGCAAACGTTCGTGCTTGGATTTGAAGAAATTTCATTCTTAGCTTGCGCAAAACAGGCAATCACGATCGAGAAATCTGATCCCGATGGGGCTCGATCGCGATCGAAAGTGCTCCGTATGACACCCGTATGACACCCGTGTGAAATTTTCTCTATTATTATAATAATAGAGAAAACCGAAAACATGTACTCAGTTGACGTGTCCACATAATCAATAAATACAACTCTTAATATTTCGTATCTGTCAATAAAACTACATTACCTGGACTCATTGGCTCGTAATTGGACTATATTCGATTAAAGACAACACAGAGTTGATAATTATTGCACTACCCTTTTATTTAAAACATACAAAGGCCATACCCCACAGAAACAAGTCATACACACACATTCGCCAGCAATAAAGGTAAAAACATTTCACTAAACTTAACACTTTTCATAAGTCTTCAAGATCTAACAAGTCCCTTTACATTGCCAGGCGTTCTCTCTGAGCAACAATCTGTGTCCGAAAATTCTGCATAATCTAACATTTTCTAGACTGTACCCGGCAGCCGAAAAAAAAACCTACGAACAAAATGTGTAAAAAGAAGGAAGGAATAGGTGGGGCAACCGACACTATATTCTTGACGTCGTCCCACTTGAACGCAATCGTGAAGGTCACTTCCCACATGACAGCAATGGCCGGAACACGCTGTCCATGCCCGTTACCTATTCAGAAACGCAAAACCGCAAGCACATTCAGCAGAAACAGCCTTCGTCACACTATTCTTCCTCGCCGGATCTGTGACGCAGTCCAACGTGATCTCTCATCAGGCGCAGAGCCAAATTACACCGCAGCCCAAGACAACGACGGCGAAAGACCAACGCTGAAAACGTCGTAGTGCATATTCCGCGGAGGCAGTGGCAGAGTCCTAAGACACCTCGATCTGTTCCTTCAGCACAGCCATGCCTTACGGTTCGATGAAACGCTCGGCTTTCAGCAGCACAAAGAGCCTTCACGTGTTCTCTACAACGTGGCAGCGACCCCACCATAAAGGTATCACAGAGAATTTATATCATCGCGATGAAGGCATCACAGGTAAGCCAGACATACGTATCACATCCAGTTATCACAGAAGGGTAACGATTAGCGGCGTCATCGCTCGAGAGGCCAAAAAGAACTGTGAAAAAAAAATGTCAACGCGGGTGACAAACGGTAGAGCGGCGACAAACGGTAGAGTAGGTACTATATTCCGGGGATCACCAGTAAAGTTAGAACAGACTTGGCAAAGGGCCCAAGCTACGTTACGCATGATATCTTGAATAGATGCAACGAAACTCTAGGTGTCTCTGAATTTTTCACCCCTATGCACTTAACCAACAAGCATGATTTACGCAGGATGTTAGCAATTCCTTTAGAAACTACAAAAAGCAGACGCGCTAGAACGAAAGCTCTAAGAACTCGTCACAAATGTGAGCACCGAAGGTCATTTTTTGATTACCTAGCGAGATTTCGTAATCATAAATTACAAAAAAGGCGCATTGGTAGCAAACTTAAGCCATCGTAACAACCGCCAATCATGTATACTAAGAGCTGCAGAAGCGCTTGACGCCGCTTCACACCGTAATGCTGACAAGCTTATTCCTCAAAACGGATCGGAACACCTTATTCTCTAACATAAATTTACCAGTGTCGAACAGACCCTAAGATAACGCGCCTCAGGGCGCACCGTCACACGGCGTCAGGCCACAAGGCTTCGACACGCGTACAATCGGTGCTTGGAGCCGAAAGACCTCTTGAAGAGCCTCGGGGATATATGCGAAAACATTGTCAGGAGTCTGACCCCCAACACACTGCCACGATAGAACAAACTAAACCGGCAAGCAAAGGTGGTAACTGAAGGCGCTAGGTGAAAATAGAAATAACATGAACTTGCTTATTGTCACCACACTGGGGAAGCAACAGATGAAGGCAGGCAAAGCTTTCTCGACAAGATTCTTCGCTTGGGAACTGCTGAAGTCTCTCGACGATGGCGGTACATACGACTAGATGCAGTTTCGTTCTTCTAAGAAAGCCACGCAGTTATAGAATTAGAGCATGGATTTTTTGGCAGTAGAAAATTGAAGGAGCGCCCGGTGACGCTCGCAGCACGGGCAGTTATCATCCGCTCCATTAGTAAGTAGGCTGTAGGAGTCTTACAAGTTCTGCGTTGCATTTGCAATGCAAGGCGGAGTCGGGAACCGACCGCTGACAAATGACCCGCCCGGATAATTTTTTAATGACTACAAAGGTTAAGTCTTCACCAAGAAAGGAAGCACCAGGAATCAAGGCACAGTGAATTCATTACATGAGTATTGTTCCGCGAGAGTGTCGGCCGGTGGAATGGACCTCGCACTCATGTACCACAAAGCTCTTCTTGAACACAAAAGTTTGAAGAAGAAAAAAAAAACCCTAGAAAGAACAATCACTCCGGGCGCTTTGGAGGTCGTTGCTGATAACCACGTCTCGCTCCTCATGCCCCTGGGCCTCCGGTCTTTCGCTTCGACTCATAGAAGAGGCAGCCATCGCTGCCGGCGACTACGGTCCACGCGGCCTGCAGGAATGTTGCCACCTGCCAGGTCCCGTCTTCGGGCGCCACCTGGAGGACACACAGAGACACCGGTGTTCGGAGCTGCGAGGGCAAACGTTAAATTGCAAGGCTTAAGAGTAAGCCTTAACTCGGGGCCGGCCAGCTCCGATGTTGCCTATTCGAGTGCACGTAAAACGCACAAATGCTCTTACGAGGGAAGTTCACGACGGGTGTGAATGAAAATTATTGCTTTTAAGAGAGAAAGTTAAATTCTAATGACTGTAGGAAGCGTAAGTTTGATTCAGCGATGGAGTTTCTTCTTTTTTCGAAATTTGCCCGAAAATTGCTAAGCTTTAATAAATAGAAGCTCTAAGCTTAAACATCCGCAACTCTGCACCAAAAATAGACATCTTAGTTTTGTAAACTGCATCCTTTAGAGCATCTAAAGCGGACAAGTTTGATATATCAGCTTATATGCTACGTGTGTTAGTTACAATCTTTACGAGGGTTTTGCCAAAGCCCTACTCATATAGTAATGATGAAATTGAGAGGCATGTATAATACATGCATATTGTCCGCTTTAGGTGTACTATTAGATGCAGTTAACAGAATTGTGATACCGGATTTTCTCAGCAGTTAATCACAAATTTACGAATCAATATTGTCATATATTACGAAAACATTTATAGACATGCGTCTTTGAGCGCTAATGTGCGTTATTTTTGTTCGAAAGGGTAAAAAAGGATATGGTAAGTTCAGTGTTTAACTTTTATAGAATACAATGTAGTCCATCACTGCCGATGAAAATTTAACTAAACTCTAGTAGACGCCGTTAAAATGCATGACGTCATGAAGGGTTGGTGCGTGTTGTTCCAGGCATCGCGGCCAGTCGTCCTTCGTTTTTTGCGTCAATGCTGGCTTACAAACGAGTCTTCTCGCGGTGACAGTGTCATTTTTCACATTGTAAAAGGGTAATTTACTAATACAGGTGAAATCATTGTTCTCTTCGGTGTCTCTTTAAAAGCACGCAGTTATAACGTGTGAGTAAAAGGGTTATGTAACGAGGGGTTCACAGCCGACCTGGACACCGGCTTGATCACCCGCCGCGGCTCGGTAAGACGCCTGGACAGTGGCCGGCGGCTGGGACGACGACGACGACGACTGGGCCGGTTGGGGCGCCGGCGACCGCACGACATCGGCCATGGTGCGCCGTTCCATGCGGTTCGCTGCAGCCGGGTTCGCCTGGCTGCCACGGCCCTGCAGCTCGTCTGGCAACATGCGTGCGAAGTAGTAAAGAGTGCGGAAGAGTGGGAAAGGCGTCGCAGCCTGCGCTGCCACTGGAGTCCACCGAAATTTTAACAGCGCCTCGTGCGAATTAGAAATATCGAATACGAATAAATCAAACACTGTAAAAAATGTTTGTACCACGCCAACTGCACTGAAATTTCACTTTCGCCGAAGTGTTATTTAAATGGATAGTATATACCACTGAAGCAATCTAGGCAAGGCTGTAGCGCTGCTGACTGCCTAATTTTCTTATTAGCAGCAATTAAGTAGCCGCTCGACGCGTACACCTGGTGTTTAGCAGATAGGACATAGCTATGAGGTAGACATGACATAGCACAGCCTCCGAGATCCGCGCCGCGGGCGACGACGGATCTCGGAGGCTGTGTCGAAGAGCCTCGCATTTCGAGTTGTGCGTTACATCCGGTGAACGCTAATGGTGAGCTTTATTTTTTCAGTTTCGCAATTCAAAAAAACGTCTACTTTTTCGAGTGTTTCTTGAGGCGTACACTGGTATTTCTAACTTTAAAGAAATTCACGGAGGCTACTCTACATATGCGCTACACGAAACTAAGATTCTTGTGGTTCAAGATATCGCTTCATTTGGCTTTTAAGGGTGCTGGTTTGTCCCACCTTAAACACACTTATCACTAAAGCTGTGAACTAAGCGAGCTTAACTTACACCTTCGATGATAGAAGCCGCAGTTGAAAGCAGCGTGTTTCTGACCACCTTATGACCAATGAAAAAGTTGACACGGAAGTTTTACTGCGAGAGGTGTTGACGTTCATTTCATGCAGCTTTTCTCTCGTGTGTCACAGCTCTCATCACGTTTACTTGCGACAAAATATCGTTAAAAAAGAAAAAGCTTCATGTTGTCTCCATGAACGATTCTATCTTTCCCCTTAAGGGTAAGGGTGTTAGCCATGGGACAATCCAACGTATGTAAGAGTGCAAGAATTTATTTGATGTCGTTTATTCACCTCTAACCCGAGTATATTTGGCCTCGAACATTGGCATTGCGTCACCATTCGCGCGCACTAATTACAGCAGACGTGCTGCAACATTAGCGGCTTTTGAGTTTGGGAATAACACGCTCTTAATTACTAACCAAATATCGTTATCAGAGGCGTTTAGGAAGTTTTATTTGTTTTTATATTCCTAAATGGTCTATGTCAACTCATTTGTATTGCTACCTATGTTCTAGCGCATCCTTACTATTTCCGTATTCTTACAACGGTCAGTGTTTGCAGCGTTCTTGTGCGCACTGATTTATATTTTTGTGCATTTACATCGTCGGAAAGAATTACGCTGCGCACTCCTTATGCCACTATTTTGTATATATATCGCCTCTAACAGGAGTTTCCCTGTCAGCCATGATCTATGGGTCTTCTTTCCGAAAACTTCCTTAAAGGGCAACTCTTGCGTGTCTCCTATTTTTTTTTTTTTTTGCCGTATTAAGGTATTGTCATTTTCAAATGGCATTGACAGCCCTGTAATCGGTAGCGCGGTTAAGTTTGCTTAAAAACTCATAGATACTTTTAAAAAGCCCATCAACAAGGTACGGAAACCGAAACTTATAGCTACTTCGTGCAAGGTCACGATGAGTCGTTGACGTCAGGTCGTACACCACCGTAATGCAAACACGCAGAACGCATGATAAATACGCCATACACGCGGGGCGGCGCTAACGCCAAAATTGAAAAGCTGACGATGTCTTCCGACGACACGGGAAGCTTTCATAGCTGTTTCGAACTTGACAGCGACGATTTCAGCGACAGTATGAGCGCTGAACGATCGCCGTTTGCTCTTGACCAGCAGCCCCCGCGCGAGGCAGCTGACGTGCCCGAGTTCAACGCATTGTGCTGCGGCAAGACGAAGAGAGGCGCTGGTTATCACGTCTGTGAAAACGATGATTGTCGGCCGCCGTCTCGTTGAAAAAGAAGCCAGCTTCTTCGTTTCTGGGCGAAGTGGTGGCGTGGCCTCTGCCGTCACAAACACAGGGTGGCCAGCATAAGTCATACATTAGTGGGCATTAGCTGGGAACACGTGACCAATCATTAAAATTCATTTGTAGGAAAGCTGAATGGCTTGCAGCCATATTGTTTGACACGGACAATCGAGTACAAAAGAGAACGTATATTCAAAATTTTGTTAAGGTCAGTGGACATGGAACAATCGGCGGAGTTGCCCTTTAATAATACGTGCATTTACTTAGTAAATAAATTTAGCTTTCATTCGCATCGGACATTGTAGTTTTCAACTGAAGTAATCGATTTAAAATTGCATAATCGATTTATTCGATTATGGTCGAATATACGGAGCTACTGCAGTTACTAAGCTCTGCCTGGCACAAAGAAAATTCCACTCGTATTCGAATGGCCGATTTATGTGGCCGTAGTTAAGACAACCAGCGATTGTGGTGACGTCTCTTTTCTTAGAAATTCACAAGCTGAACCAGCAAAAGAACTTACAAATATATTTGCGTGTACCAAGAAAAATTGGTTCTTTCTTCTTACACCCATTCCTGTACGAAATGTAGAGTACCACAGGACGATTTAAGAAAGCGTCAAAGACATCTTTCTGTGACAACTTCAAGGCGAACGCACTTGCTCCCAGAGGACTAAATGCTACAAGCAAATGCTCGAAAGTGGAGAGACAGGATGATCAATATGCACAGTGTAAAAGATAAGCAAGAGATGACTGAGTGTCCTAGTGTCCTATTGAAAAGTAATTATAATAATGTGTCCCAGTAACCCGCATAATCCAATAAGCCGATGCAACAATTTTATATGGCACATGTGGGATTCTAAATAAAAAACACAATGAGAGTTATGGTTTTTTTTTTTATGTAGCTGAGAAGGATGGCGGAGCAGATCTGTCAGAACATAAATGAAATACATATATATTTTATTTCTCGGATATACTGAGCGCTTTCTTAGACCACACCATCTTTTTTTTTGTTTTTAGGAATCGCCTGTGGATTGCAGTCCTTGAGCTCGAGTACTTCAAGCAGCGGGCATTACTCGCGCGAGAAACTGAAAAGCCTGTTCGACTAATTAACAGACAGTCACATTTACCTTTTTAATTATTACATTACAGCACATATTGCAATTTACAAATTGGAGCCGGTGTATTTGCAAGGCATATCCACTCGTTATAAATTATAGAGATCGCGCGGATTTCGACATACTTACCGGGAAACGTATTCTAAAAATGCACTGCTGTTGCAAGTCTTTAAATGAACAACCCGCCGTTTTATGCATTGGAGCATGTATGTACATCGAACACCCTTGTATTTCGTCGCACACTTTGGAAATGAATACGCAGAAACTGGCGTCATCCCGAAAAATTCGTTTCAAGTAGATACGTACGCGAACTCCTCGGCTACCATTTGTAAATTCCAATAAGTGCCGCAAAGCAATTAATTGAAAAAGACAATTAGTGAATTTTATTATTTAGGAAGTTATGCATTTCGATCTCTCGCGCAAGTAATGTCCACCTCTTTGTGTAATCCAACTCAATGAATAGAATTATGCAATCTTCCACAGGAGATTTTTTTTTTTCAATTTCCGTATGGTATATAAAAAAAACCTGGTATTGGCAATGTCAGACTTACAAGTGATCCACGACTACGTGAGCCGCTCGGAACTGACGACCAACGATATCATCGAAGCCAACAAGGTCGGGAAAGAGGCGAAATGCGACAAAGGCAACGTGAATGAAATGTCTGAAGTCGAACAATAAATATTTAACCGACCATGGTGGCAGTAGTGGCAATCGACGCTCTGCGGCCGCAACTTGCGTCGTCCCTGTGTTCCGCTGCGCAGTGTGTGCGAACCTCAATGACAATGTCGGCCGCCATGGCATGTTCCGTAAGAGGGTGTGTGTGCAGAAGGAAATTGGTGACTTCTTTCACTGAGTATCTCTTCAGGTCCCGTTAAATAAAGCTTTTTATCGTTCTGGATGTGCTTAGCCTGCTCTATCGGAGCGATACGCGGTGTCTGATCTTTATACGACGAAGTGATCAGTTCAACGAACGACCTCGGAAGTCGCGGGCGCTTCGTTATAGAGGCGTCTGAATGCATCCTCAACCAATTACTGCCATGTTAACACTGATCCTTTAAAATCTACTTCACCATGTGTAAACTGAATTAGTGTTTCTTTTCGGTGTCCCTTTAAGTACGTCATGTAGACGGTCTAGAGAGCGCGTGGACAACACAATCGGACACCAGTGACTGTGACCCCATCTCTTCTTTAGGTTGTCTTGTTTCACAAAAAAGATTAACGGCGCACGCCCGCAGCGAGAATGAAAAGCATTCCGCAACCATCGCTCACCTCGACAGGCACGGGATGCACAGGGGGGTCCCGGTGGAGGCAATCCCTCGCTGGAGGGACCGCTACCCTGCATTTGAACGGCGTTGTACAGACTTGCGGACAGAGGAGGTCGGGCACAACAGGCGGTCACACTCACTCGCCAATATTTTCTCAGCCTACGCACTCACTCGCGTGCACACACGCCCAACTCATACTCACCAGCGCTCGCACGCGTTCATAGTCACACTTACCGGCACCCACTCACTCTCGTAGACGCGTCCACTCACAGGCACTCACTCACACACATAGCACTCACGTCCGCTCACACTCGTGGACGGTCACTGGCGTTCGCGCTCTAAGTCCGCTCAAAAACACCGTCCCTCGCCTTCGTTCGTAATCACGTCGGCCGGCACTCAACGCATCTTCATACATTCACGCTTGCTAAAACTCACTGGCGCTAACTTGCGGTTCATGCTCATGCCCACTCGCGCCATTTGTCACTCACTAATGCTCCAGCTCACGCTCTGCGAAATTAGTGCGGAGCGAGTCAGTGCAGTCGTCAGTGAATATGCCGACCTGTGCTTGCGGAACGACGGGTGGCTATCAAATTATCACAATCTCTATCACGTTCCTGAAAGTGAGTGTAAGTGCATTACACTAATCGAACCTCCATACAATGTACACGATTATAACAAACTATCCGATATAAAGAATTTTTCGATGTGAGGAGACATGTTTAATATGTTTATCGGCGTCGTTGGCATGCGGCAAATATATGCGAATATCGGATATAACGAAGAGACATCTTCCTGTCGTATTAGACATGATTAATTCGGTTCGACTATACCACTTGCTATTGATGCAGGCGTGAAGGAGCGAGATCCAAGATAATTTTATTTTATGAGACTTGGCGGTACTTCATACACAGCGTTTGAAACTTGAGTGATGCCCGTTGTAGTGATTTCTTGGTTAGAAGGCACTTTAGCATAGCGGTATGCCATTTTAGCGCGGGACTGCAGGTGCGCGAAAGCGTTAAATAGTTCGCGTTTATAGTGGAGAGTCGAGGAGACCCAACGGGGGCCTATCGAAACGTTATCGTCTTTTCCGTGCACAGTGCATTACAAGTCATCGCCAATAAGAGATACGCTAGAACTGCAGCAGGCGGTATGTAAGACGTGTTTGAAAAATAATTCTCGTTTATTTTTTCGCCCCCGCTGACGACTTAATGGCCGCACACGCACTATTGTACATTTCCACCAAAACAGGAACAGTGATGCACATCCATGTCCTAACAGCGAGAACTGACAGCACGGAGTATGTGCATGTAATGAAAATCCTCACGTCCGAAGGGCGATGTCCGCTGGCCTGCATAGCTGCGTCGTCACCGCCTGGCTTCGTGCGGTCTCTAAAAAAAAAAAAAGAAAGAAATGAAAGACTAAGCAGGGTTCAGCGATGTGCCGCAACTATGAACTCAAGAAGTTGTGACAGCAGTTAGCCCCTTAAAATTTCTTCAGCGCCCCCAATATTGCGAGGAACTTGTTCAACCCCGTACAAACTCTTGAAGCTGCATGGAATGAGGATGACGCAAGCCCTGGCGTAAATGAACAGATGAGCGGACGGATCAAACTGTGTTAATAGCTCTTACTACTGCCGCAGTAAAGATAATGAAGCCAAAACAAGATGATATCGAGTTAACGTCTCCCAAAATAGCGGCACGGTCCATGAGTTCGCTGCGAACAAGAGGTTATCTTCGCAAGGCTCGGCTTGATAATGAGTTCTATTTTTACAGGTCTATTCCGTGCCTAATTTTCCTTTTTGCTTTAGGAGGTCCTTCATGAATCATGAATAAACTTAGCTGCAAGTCGAGTGATCGTCCTGTTCATTTCTCTTCTGATGTTTGCATTTTTTTGCATCGGTTCCTCAGCGAACAAACGGTCTCGAAATTTCGTGGTTCGCGCACCTGTTCCAGGCGCGTCCCTGCTCTGACACCAACATTGACTTCACTATGGAAACAGCTCTCTGCGCTGCCTGGCACACTTCCGGCTTCGTTTAGTTCCTTTTCTGTTCTTTTAGCGGTTTATTTAAAATAATTTCTACAGCACGACTTCAACCATATTACGCAGAACACAAAGCGCAGAGAAATCTAGACCAACGACTTCTCTGACGTGACAAAATTACGCGGAGCTCTAATTTACAGCCTTCTTCCTTAGGTTTTGACATTTCCAACGGACAAAGCGCGAGGCGTAGATCACGCAGTTACGATCGTGTATGGAAAGTATCACGCCGCGATGCGCACTTCGAAAACAGCTGAAAATTCAAACGAGGTCCGCGTGCCCATTTGCATCCTCCTGAAGAGAAACTGCTCCCCGTCAGCAGAAATGACGTCACAGCCGTCACCTCCGCGTCACACGCCCCACCTGCAACGCACTAGTAGACTGCAGCAATGTAAACTGGTAAACTACAGCATCAGAGCCCGCAGAACTTCCCAATGGGCATGCGTTGCGCACAGCGAGAAGGCATGGGAAGCAAGGGTCGTGAAGTGAACGTCACGTGAGCCCTCAACTCCGACAGGGGAGAGCATATGGGAGGAATGGCGCTCGCGGGCGTTAGACGCAGCACTGGGGGAGAGTCTATTTTGAGGAGACACGCCACGTTCACACCCATTGCATTGCATGCATTATTACATCTACTTTTCCCCGGGCTGTTGCTAAACCATTATCCAAATATTCTTGCGGTAGAACTGGCAGAACATTATCCAAACAGGGCCTTAACAACAAAGCGTGCGTAGCCAAAATTTGAAACGGGGCCTTATCGGCGGCCCTCAAAACGGTCAATGAAAAGCGACATTGTATCAGTTTAGACTGGTAAATGATTTCTTTCAAGATTGTCTTCACTTAAGGGACAACGTTGGCTAATTACGGAAGAATATAACGCCAAACTCTGCTTTTTTCGATAACTTCGTGGTCGGACCGCAGCCTTCGCACATAACGGGTACGTCACGGTTAACTCAACTGACGATTGGGCGAGTTGGCGTACTTCCACCTTAACGAACGCAGAGCAACCATAGAGGCAAGAATAAAAAAAGAAAGTGACGAGACAAGCAGTGGACTAGTTATCATTGGCTAGAATTGAAAAAAAAAAAAGACTCGCTTATCCTAGAATTGTCGGTAAGAAAAAATTTCAGCAAATCATGAACCTGGACGTATTATCATCGAATTCAGCCGGCCAATGGCAAAAAAGTACTTAGGCAACGAAAAGCTTTGTGAAGACGGCCTCAGTTCCGTACATACAAGTATCATAGCAAGCTTGCCGGTACGTCATCGTGAAGGCCCCTCGGTGTAGCGGAACTAGTACACGGACGATGCGGAGGAGAGGAATAACAAGACACACGCACACACATGCATCGCGTTCTGTTATCCCTCTGCGTCCGTATGTACCACATTTGCGCTGCACCGAAAGGATGGCCTTAGCGTACGGGCCGACGAACACACTATACGTTGGGCCAACGGTGCGTGCGAGTACTCACTCCTCCTGCAGCCGGTACTGCGCCGCCTGCTCCCGGTAGAGGCGTCGCCTCTGTCGGTGGGACCTGTGACGCATACGCTGGAAGAAGGTTGACACCTGCGGCACGTAACCTGGCTGTCCGGGTACTATTTCTGCGCAGGCGTCGTACAGGCGTCGTACGCTCGGTGTAGCAGCCGCCAAGTGCGGCAGCGCACCGCCAAGCTTGCCCGGCGCCACACCGAGCGCCAAGAGCAAGAAAGACACACACTAACATATCGGGTTAGCAAGCGTGGTTATATATGAAAGTGAGCACGAGGCGTCGCCGTACGAACCGCCCGCTCGATCGAGCACACTTGGTTGCGGGTACTGCATGGTACAGACCACCTCACGTACGTCACGCAGGCCATGATGACCTGCTAACATTGTCGAAAGTTTAACTGTATAACAAACAATGCACAGCACTGTGTACTGTCGATGCGGTTGCGTGTAAAAGGTTGCAGAAAGACGTTCGGTATCCCCCACGACCATGTTAACTCCACATCACTGCGCACAATTTTTTTTTTCGTATATGAGAGCCCAAGACGGCGGCGTCCATGAACCGTAAATAAGACGTGTCCGTTCGGGATTTCCAGTAACGCCTCGATAACACGGACACGGCCAACGTTGACACAGCCAACTCCAACGCTTTAAGTCGGGGAAAAAAAAAGATAACTTGCGACTTCGCATCTGAGCACGTAATTTTGGTGGGCAATATGAGAATTTCACGGGGAAGCATCCACCGAGCTTTTCGATTTGATGGCAATCTGGCTTACTACGACGAAATTTCCTTTTATTTTATTTCTAAACCTTTTTCCTTCATTAAGCTTTGCGTTTGAGGTATAGTTGGAAGACACATTGGTAACTAATACATCCACATATAAATAAAACTCAAGGACGAGCGTTCGTGCTTTTTTTCTTTACTTACCGTACTATATTGAGCGCTGCGTCGCATCGCGCCAACTCACCTCATCGCACCACCTCCCCTCCCCCCCCCCCGCCCACCCCAAGATACGCAGAAAATGCGTGCCACGCAATTTCAACCATGCGTCTGCCGAAATGAATTCGGCGCGGCCAAAGAATCGAGCCGACGTTTTGACGGTACAGGTTATTTTCGATTAATGTAAAGAGGCGATCATATCACGCTGCGCTAAAATACGAGCGCTTGGGCGCCGGGCGACGCAACGCTGAAAAATAAACGCCGGAAATGCGTTCCATGTGGGCGGCGTCTAAAAGATTATCGGCGTCGCACAAGTGGTCACGCATGTAAATAGACGCGGCTATAGCAATGATTAGTCGCGACAATCGCATCGTCGATGGCCAAAAGCATATAGACTTTCCCTACAAAAAAATTTTATACACAACAGAAAACTACATGGCGCCATAGTTACTACGAGAGTCGCTAATACGCCAATTCACTCAGCAACGGATTAATGGGTGCACATGGATTAGCCTAAGCCTGTCCTTCTGGCTTCAAACAACCTTGTGTCTTTGAAAATTCAACATCTTCAATAACTAATAGTGCGCTTTTAATGCATCAATTAGCAATGGTTACGCACGCGCGCCGTGACTTAATTGCCTCGACATGTATAAGAAGCTGCAATCGCTTTAAAATTCAGAAAGAAAAACAAAAAGAGGCGTAATAAACAACATCAGAAGAATGTTTGAAGCCACAAGCACAAGAATTAAGCGAGTCCGTGCATACTATATAACCATCGCTCCCATGGTGGCCGAACGATAGCAGCGACTGAGTTCCGTCTAGTAATTTTCGTAGAAAAGCTCTACGGTCTAGAGAGCTCGACCAATGGGAAGCGAACCGACGTCCTCACCGTTCGGAGCTTCCTGGCACACCGAGGGGGGTAACTTCCACGGACGCGTAGCGATGCAATCGCGGCACTCGCAAACGCGCGCGCTCCTAGTGGCCTCGTTTCTTATAACAAAGACTGCACCTCTAAACAGAAACACGTAACTAGACTAGCGCGGCGACAAAAGCGGTATGGTCAACGCAAAGGTCGTCAGCGCCGGCATGAAATAGGCTCGCGAAGACGCGAGAATCTCTCGCGAGCTCACCGTTTCACGTAGGCTGGATGGCCGGTCGGAGGCTTCGGAACACTTCTTCTTCCTCGCCGTTCACTCGATGTCGCGCGAAACGGAACAGGGATTCGAAACGTGATCGTTTAACTATTTATTTACTCGCGACCACAGTTCAGTTATACTTACTTTGCGCATTTCTTCTTTTTAATCTTGTTCTTTCTTTCTTTTTCACTTTTGAAAACAACGATCAATTCGTAAAGCCTTTTGGTTTTCCTGTCGCGCAGTAAATGAGGCATGAAACGCAAAGAACACTCACGCGGAACACCTTGCGCGAGGCACGCGCTGGCGTCACGTGGGCAACGATCTCGGTGGAAGCGAACTCTATGGTGGAGGAGGAGGAGGAGGAGGAGGAGGAGGAGGAGGAGGAGGAGAAACATTTATTTAAAAAAAGGACAAGCAGGTGTCTTTCTGCTTGTGCGGGTGGAAGCTTGGCCACGAGCTCGAACTGGCGGAGTCAAAGCGACGCACACGCGAGTCAGAGAGGAACGCTCTTCACTGGGAAAGGATAGATTTTTTTGCCGGCGTGCGTACGACCACTCACCTGCTGCTCTGCATAAAGAGGGTGAAGGGGAACAAACGATTCCAAAGTAGAGTGGGGGAAAAAAAGGAAAAGAAATATAAAACGAGCGAGTGACCCTGATAATGATATTTACAGGTGAGACGACGGGCGAATTGAAGCGAACCTTTTCCTACGTCTCGAAGCTTTCCGGAAAGAGTATAATTTCCAACAGGGTATCGGAACAATGAATTGGCCGTGACGTACACATAACTGTCGCCAATATTTCCTGGTATATTCGCCCGCACCACCCTTGACCATGTCGCACACAGCTGGAAAAGATTACCGCACCTGACTTGCAATCCTTGTCACTTAGGCGAAAAAAAAAAAAACAACCGACAGAGAGCTTTAATCCTGCTCACGTGTGGGAATGCGAAAGCATTATACCGTTTGTAGACCTCGGAACGCCATGAACGCGCTCATGTTAAACACTCACGACGTGGCGCCACCTCCTACCCATCGGCAGCGCCGTCGCGTGCCCAATGACGCATGCAATTAGGCACAAAATATTGGGCAACCAGAACCGCGGAGCCGCCGTGGCGTTGGAGAGGAGCGCTTGACTCGCACGTAGCCTGGAGGCCTGGGCTCGATTCCTACCCTCGCTCTCTCTTACCCTTCCCCCTACTCCCAGCGCAGGGTAGCCAACCGGAATCTTGACTGGTTAACATCCCTGTCTTATATCCCTCTCTCTATCTCCCAAAATTAACCAAATTTCCTTTTCAAAGACATTTATTTAGTTTGTTTACAGCAACCTCCCTGACGAACTGGAGATGACGATTTTGCGTTGTGTGACGGGACGGTCATAAAGGTACTGGAATGCGCTTTCGGTGTTGGCGCCTGCATAGAAACACGCACTGTGTGTGTGAGAGGGGGAAAGGCCGCGCAGCGGCCCTTTCCTCCTCTCTGGCCTGTGCGAGCCCGCGCGGGGCGCTGCTTGAATGCGTTGCCGTCGCGTACTGTCGAACGATTCGTAGATCGTTTGAGCTCCTCCTTCGTGAAATTTACGTTATGTCAGTTTACACGAAATGGTCGAAGGACCACTGTGTAGCCTTTCGGTGCAGCGGTAACTACGGAATGCGGAAATTTCTCTTGGGTGCGCAAACGCGCGTCATCAGTCGCAGTGTGCGCCTGCGTTGTCAACTGTTTTTGCTGTGTTGTCGGTTTCTACGCAACGGAGAGCAGCAGCGACGTCTTTGAATTGCCAGCGTGAGTGGGAAAATCTCCTCATTAGTCTGACCGCGTCGCGCGGGAACTAAATCAGGTGCGGCCACCTTAATGCAACCCCAAAATGTGTAAGCGCCAATCGTTATAACGCATTCCCGTCAGCCATCGGCATCGTTCTCGCGCATTTCGGGTCTAGAAAACGTGAAATGACTATGTTATGCATACGTTAGCTTCGCGCATGACGCCGGTGTGCACGCGTTGCTCAACACAGCGATCACTGCGGTTGGTAAGCCGGCACGACACACATGAGTTTTCTGCTTCGGCTATTGCCTTTTGACCCCGTAAAGCAGTAAAATTCAAAGGGGACCGCATGAAAAGAATACGGCGGCTGTTCTGAGGACACGATTTCAGCAAAACGGGTGAGTCCGTCGTAGAGGACGGGATGAACGAGACCGAACAACAAGATGTCGCAGTTTCGCCGGAAAGGCGAAGCATCGATTGCGAGAGCAAATTATTAGACAGCTACACACAGTAAGGATAGCAGTTTTATCGGCCGTATGAACTTGGAACTGAATTAACAAGCGTGGTGTCAGCGAGCACAAGCTAACCTGAACACGTCTCGCTCGATGACCGCGAAAACTCGCTGTGAGAACGCTGGTGCGAGCAAGCGCGACAGCAGCAGCGAGAGCAGTGACCTTCGCAGGGTCCATCGCCTCAACAGCAACAGCAGAGAGGACACAGTGCGCACAAAAGTACGAATCGTCTGCAGATCCCTTTCAAGATACGGCGGCGCGCGCCACCGCGCGCGGCCCTGCAAAGTACGCACCTGTTGGCGGAGTGAAAACCTCCCTCCCGCGCTGCCTCCCCGCTTTCCTCCATATATGGCGCGCGAGATTGAGCCGCGATGGTCAGTTCGCCCTTGCGCCCAGACGCGAAATGCGCAGTTGCTGCCGGGGCACAACGCCGCCTCCCCTCCCTCCCTTGCGTCCTCCCGAGGCCTTGCGAGCGACGGAAGACGGCGCGTTTGCTCTCCGCTTTCTTCCTTCGCGCGCGCCAGATTGAGCCGCAATCGTCGGCTTCTCTCGTGTGCTTTCACTCGGACATACAGCATACGACGCATGCGCATACAGCATGCGGCAGCTGCCCTTCCGAGATAATGGCGCGAGCGGAGGAGCTGGAGGGCAGTGCGCATGCGTAATGGCGACTAGACGAGCAGTCCTTGCCGGGGCTACGCAAATAAGGTAACTGCTGATTTCCAAGTGCTGTAAGCTTTATTGAAATCAAGAGCAACAACTGCACGGCGCTGTCATATCTTGATTTCGCAAGCCGAGAGGGGAAGGGGAATGGCTGTCATCTTTGCCTATGCCTCCGTCCTGTTGTCAGACTAAACGCCGCACGCAACAGCCGCGTGACATCAGGGAGGAGCTTTGCGCCGATCCTCACTCTCTTGCATGCGTAATCATGCGAAAGACAATTAAAACTTGTAGTCGGAGATCTCGGAGCACAGACACGCTAGAAGAATTCTTCTAACTGATACTGAGTCGAAACACGACTGCCTCTAACTTTTCAATACAAACATACCCACTTACAGCAGTCAACAAAAAGTTAATTATTCAATTTTGGTTGATTGGGCTGCTTACAGCGATAATTATGATCTCACTTTGTGTCCCCCTAGCCACATAACTTATCAGCACTGGTGGTCTTCGCGTGCCTCCCAGTGACTAATTTTAAGAAAGGCATAAAGCTTACGTTTGAGCACCCTGTATAACTTATATCGCAAAACAAAAGCCTTCCGCCTAAACCGTGCGAAAAAGCGGTTCACTGCAAGCCGTGCCAGCGCTGCTGAGGCGAAGTGGTGTCATGTGATCCAATTAACTTTAGGCGTCAAAACGACAGCAGCGCCAGCGTTTCCGGTGGTGGTGTTCGAGCTCAATGGGGTTTCATCAAGCCGCAGTTAGTCGCGAACGCAAAAACTCGGCAAAATATTTAAGAATTGTCTTCAAACAGACGAACCCTAATTTGTGAATATACCTCTTTGGCGATACCATTTAAGAGAAGAAGTAACAGAGATGAGTAGAAAGAGAAGAAGTAGCATAGGTCCGATCACAGACCGCTATAGGAAGCCCCGTGGTGCATGTCTTCCCGTGGGACAATCTGGGGCGTGTGCGTTAGAGAAGCCTCACCTGTTTCCCAATTTTCTTCTTCCGTGAACTCCACAGACGTCGCTGTCCCGTCAAACTTCTCCGCTGTCGCCGTAAACTCAGTCGCCAAAGGGCGTCCTACAGAAGACAGGAACACATACGACCACATATTCCTAACAGGATGAGGCATGTGTTTGTTGCAACAAAAGTCTGAGAACGACTCATCGTCATGGAATGCCAAGATATTCACCCAGCAAGAACAGTAGGCAAGGTCAACCTTCCAGATGCGCTAGGATTCAAAGCGTGTGGAAATGTTAAATGGACAACGGTCGAGATAAGCAAAAAAACGTGCACCGTACAGGTGAAAAAAAAGTATGGCAGAATTCATCTAACGATGACTGTCGACGGTAAGGCGGTTAGCGTTCAGGCAATGTAGTGACACACCGTATCTCTAAAGTTTATCTAACATAGTGGTTATAGTGAGACTTCGGTTGATTCGGCTATATGCGATACTCCTGTATCGTCCCACATAGCTATGACACTCGCATGCCAAGGTCGCCCACGAACATGGCGGCATGACAACGGCTGTGTGACGACGACGCAGTGACGACTACGGGATGACGAAGAAGGAACGACGTTGATGGGACGACAAAGGAGGCACGACAACGGCATGAAGACAAAGAGACGACGATTTCTAAAGCATAGCGATTGGGTAACGACGACAGCGCGACAGAGGAAAACATGAGGACAATGTAACGACGAGGAAGTGTATGACGACGCGATGGCGTGACGACGACGGTATGACAACAAATGCACGATAGCGCCTGTTTCACGATGACTCGATGACGGTGGCATGACGACGGTCCATAATCACGATTGAGTGACGACCGCACGATTATGATAGAATCACAAAGGAATGGCGCTGGTGGATCGACGAAGGTGCACGACGACGACGACGACGCAGTTGGAGACACTGGGATGACGACATACCAGTGATGACGATGGCAAAACGACCGCACGACGACGACGGCATGACGAAAATGACACGACGACGACGATCATGTGACGACAACGGCGCGGCGAGAGTTGGATAATGAAGTTAGAATAAAGACGATCGAAGGACCGCGACGGCATGACGGCGGCGCAATGACGACGATGCAACGACAATGGTGTGAGGACAGTGAGATGACGAGCGTGTAACGACAATGCGTGAACTGTATCACGAAGCTTGTATGACGGCGACAGCGCGACGACGATGGCAAGACGGGAGTCGGATAACGAAGCTGGAGTATCGACAGCGGCACGACTACGGCGGCATGACAACGATGGTATGACAACGAATACGGGGTGGCGACTGTCCCAAGGCGACGATGACCTGACAATGGCGGCATAATCACTAATAAATGACGACAGCATGATTACGCTATAGTAACAAATAAAGACTGACGTCGATGGAACGACGAAGCCGGTATGATGACGACGGCATGGCCACAATGGGATGACGGTACTGAAGTGATAAAACCATGGTAAAACGGCACCGTAATAACGACGACGTGATGACGATGGCATGACAACGACTGCGTGGAGATCACGGTGTGCCGACCCGCCGTTGTTACTTAGTGGCTTTGGCGTTGCGCTCTTACGCACTAAGTCGCGGGATCACATCCCGGCCGCGGCAAAAACATTTCGATGGCGGCGAAATGCAAAAGCACCCGTGTACCGTGCATTGAGTGGCGTTAAGGAAACTCAGGTAGGCAAAATTAATCCCGAATCACTCACAAAGGCATGCCTCACAATCAGACTGCGGTTTTGACACGTAAAGCTCGAGAATTTAATTTTTTAGCTACTGTGTGCCGAGAACGGCATGAGGAGAGTTGGACGACGATGACGGTAGAACGACTGCGACGGCATCGTGACGACGGTATGACAGCAAATACATGACGATGGCTGTATGACTGGCGCAACGACAGCGATGGCACGACAACGGCACGATGACGACAGGATAATGACCGAGTGTCTGACGAGAATGGCGTGACGACGACTGCATACGAAGCCTTTATGACGACGACGATGCGACGACCCGGGCATGACGAGTCGCATGACGTAGCTGAAGTGACGATAACTACACTAGTAGGTCGGTATGACGACGACGGTACGACAACGCATGCACGATGGCGACTGTCTGGCGACGACGACATGACAACATCGATATATCATGACAACAACACGAAGAATAACGAAGAAGCGTTGAAGTGAATGGAACGACGAAAGCGGTGTGGCGATGACGGTATGACGACAATGTTATGACGTCACTGAAATGGTAACGATGGTAAAACGACAGCGTGACGAGGATGACGGGAATAAAACGGCATGACGAGATTCGGGTGAAGAAGTTAGAATGACGATGATGGAACGACTGCGACGGCGTCAGCACGACGGTATGGCAACGAATGCACGACGACGACTGTATGACGACGACGCCGTGACAACAATACGAGGATAATGGGACGAAGACGAGTGTATGACGACAATGGCGTGATGACGACATGTATCGCGAAGCCTGCATGACAACGATGGCGCGACGAGGACTGCATGACGAAAGTCGGATGTCGAAGCTGGAGTGACGACCATGGAACGACCAGGGCGGCACCACGACAGCGATCTGACAGCGAACACGTGAAGACTGCGCGAAGTCTGCGTGACGACGATGTCGTGACGATAGCTGGATGAGAAAGCTGGAATGACGACGCAACGACCACGACGGCATCTAGAGCTCCAGCGTAAACCTACTGGCCCAAGCTATTAGGCAACTTGTGCCACTGGGTCAGGGTCGAAGGCGTCAGAAAGACGGCATGACGAGATTCAGATCACGAACCTGCAGTGAGAACGATGGAGCGACCACGACGACAACATGGTCGCGAGAACATGCCCAATGGTCCAAGCTGGTAGACAACTTGGATCACTGTGTTGGCGTAAGATTAGATTAGATTAGCTTAGATTAGATTAGATTAGATTAGACAGACAGACAGACAGACAGACAGACAGACAGACAGACAGACAGACAGACAGACAGACAGACAGACAGAAAGACAAAGCTGAAAAGGCCTGAAGTTGGCAAAGAGTGGTAATCGCATGAATAAAAAAACAGGGCGACTTAATAAACGGAGGCATGGCAGCCTTAAGCACTTCTGTAAGGCCCATCTGCGAAAAACTCGTTCACTGTACATAAAACTTCCCGCCCATGTATTGCCGTGAAGATATACTGCAGGTCAACGACGCCTTAAAAAGAGTAGAGACCATAGTTTAAAAAAAAAAGAAAGATTTGGCAGAGATACTTAAGACTGCTTACGTGTGGGTGCGCGAAAGCATTACAGTCGCCTTGGCGAAATGTTTTATTTTTTCTTAGCGTTCCTTGTCCGCGCAAGCTCTCGCCTGCGTTTTAACTGCGCCTCGGTGAGGCCAAATGAAAGCACGCCAAGCGTCTCAACGCGCTCGCTTGCCCGCGATGAGCTTGTAACTTGAAGAACCGCTAAACGGCATTCAAGTGGCCATTGATGCTTTTTATTTTACACACTCATGACGTGGCGCCACCTACTACCCATTGGCTGAGCCGTCACGTGTCTGACAATGCACGCACTAGGCCACACGTTTAGTCACACAGAACCGTGGAGCCAGCGTGGCGTCGGCAAGGCGTGCTCGTGTCGCATCCTGGAGGTCCGGGTTCGATTCCCACCCAGACCGAAATTTACCTGACCTTCTTTTCAGAGGCATTATTTGACTTTGTTTACAGGGGCCTCCCAGTGAAATTTGACGTCAATTCAAGTATTCTTTGATGCGGTTTTACTCTTTGCCGTCAGCCATTTTTGGTATTGTCATTCGGTCACGCCGCCTACTACAACGCCGAATTTTCGCGTAATGGGACATATGCTCTCGCATGAAAAAAAAAAACCACCTAGCACGAAAATTACGGCGCATAAGTTTGCCACCTCAATAGAGAATTTACAGCTGAAAACATGACGCAAATGCAATTGCTACATCTTTGGGACCATTTTTCTTCAATATTTTGTCGATGATGCATTACAAAATACTTCAGCCAAATATTTGGACACAAGACTGCCAAGAATAGCTAACGAAAGAACTCCAGGTAAAATTAAGGCTCGTATGAAAATAAAAAAAAAAATTCCCCAAGTTTGGATTATTGTTCGCCTTATACACATAATAAGGATCAAGTCCGGGCCTACAAAAAACAGTGCATAGCAAAGCACACTCTCTCTACGGTACTGACATGAAGTATGTGCTTTCTCTGAATTACGATCTTATTGCACATCATGCTTTGCTTTCTTAGAAATAAAATAACGCGCATACAGGCAAAAGAAGAAACGTTTATATTTCAAACAAAATATTTTGGAAAAGCATTTCTTCAGACGGAATAAATGCCCAACATTTTTGAAGAAGTATTCGGAGCGGGTCGAGCTTCTGGCTGGTCTGTATGGCGTGGACTATATTAAGCAACAATTATTAATACCATTAAGGCTCCGCAGTAACTAAGATAACGGCTAAGAGTGCTCTAAAATGGTCTCTATTTATCGAAGCTTCAAGCCAGGCGCAAGATTGAAATTATTGGCTTCGTTCAACGTGATCCACGATTACGACCGGTTCAGAAAAATGCAACGTTCTATCTAACCACCAGGAAGCCACAAAGCGAAATTACTGAGCGGGCTGTCAGTAGTCTGTCGGCTTCCTATTTAACTTCGAATTAGGTTTCGTGCGGAAGTATTTTTTTAGCCTGAACACTACTGGAGAAGCAAGAATCATCGCATGTTACGTCCTCCCGAATCATGCGTTTCCTAAAGCAAAACTTTTTTTTTTTTTTGCGAACCCTCCCGCACTTGCCTGACAGCGAATGGTGGATGCTCCTGCTTGTCGCTGAACAGCGCACGCACACAAAAATATTGTTTACCTGCCCGATGATGGGATCGAACCTCGGTTCCACAGCAGAGCAACCCGAGGCCCTAACCATTATGCGGCAACAATCGGACGTATGCTGCTTTCGTGCAAACGCCAACTCTCTCTTCGAGATGGTCACCACGCCTGCTACATTCGGAAACACGGGCGCTCGAAAACGCCAGTTTCCTTTACGCCAAAGACGCAGGAATGAAATGGGCCGCTTACGTCCCCCTTTACCCTTCCCCCTTTCAATAAAGTTTATCACCACCACCATAGCATTTGATTAACCGCTTCAGGAAAGCTTCGCTTCCCATAGATTCCAAGACGTGCGTTGGATCTGCACAGTTTTTTTTTTTTTTTTCTCCGAGGTCCCATGAAAACCGCATCGATAGAGTACTACTGTACAGCAAGAACACGGGAAAGCTCGAGAATGCAGTGGCATGTAGAGTCACAATCAACTTGCCTTGATACCAGTCCTCCTCCTCACTTGTCGGCACATCCGTCACCGCTCCACCGTAGTAGCCGTCAGTCGGCAGTGAGGACCCGATGGCCAATATCGAAGTGCACTCTTTAAACGGGAATAGCAGCAAACAGCGAATAATGGCGTGACGAGAGAAGGCGAGGGGAATTCGAAAAGCCCGAATGCCAGGGGAAGCTTACCTGGTTCCCAATCTTCGTCTCCTCCCTGCCACTCTGACGTCATCACGCCGAAGGGGGTTGACGTGGCCGCTAAAGATTGAACCGGGAAGTCTGAAAGAATTGAACACCGCGATGAATACGTAACTACGGAGGCCTGGGTATCGCGAATTTCAGCATTGCGTATTGTTACGCATGGACGTGTAGAAACGGCGCTTTAAAAGAGGACGATAGAAGACGACGCACATGAGTGTTGATACGCAGCAAAAATTTTGCACCCTTCAGGATGCTAGTTTGTCACATGAATCCCACCCTTGCCCATAAGGGGTCAGATCTAATCGTTGATGGGGACAATTGAACTGTACTTTTTTGACGACTTTTTGTGGCAAGTATACAAGACGACACGAAAACTGGCAGCTGCCAAACTCTCGTGTCAGATATTTGAGGGCACTGCAGGTGGTCAGGATTAGTATTGTTGGAATCGCACCGCTGGCCCGAGTTGTTGGGGTCTCGGTGCTGACGCCCGTTATTGCCAATGGGTCGCAAGCCCCAAGGGTAGCGTTGGCCTGGCGGCCTGGGGCACTGGAAGCATCCGAAGGTCCCGGCAAAGCATGAGAAGACTGGTAACAGAACAACTTGTTTATTCTAACATAGCAAAAGAGCGGCCGGTCAGGTCGACCGAAGTGGAGAGACGGGAGAGCACGTAACTCAACAGTACAAATCGGAGCCTCTCCCCTGGCGTCCGGGGGCAGCTGCTCTTATACTCCCGGCGTCGCGGTCCAAAAGGGAAGGAGGGAAGGTCGCGGGATGAAGGTCACGGGACGGCGCAGCAGGGGCCCACGACGGCGCGAGCGGTTGAGCCGAGAGACCTCCAGGCCCCTCATTCGGGGAACGCCGCTCCCCGGCTGCCGCGCTTTGACAAGCGAGGGCACACACACACACACGCACACACGAAGACACGTGGCACAGAAACACGCCTGGACACGCTTGGCGGGTAGGCGTTGCGGCGTCGTCGGACGGGCCAAAATGTCCGCCGCTTTGAACAAAGCCCCGGCGTCCGTTGCATCCGCGCCGGCATTACCGCGCGTTGTAGGCGAAACGTAACAGACCGCCCCGCCGGGGGAAGGAGATCCCGATGGTCAGGGGACTGCATCCGCTGTCCGGAGGGATGTCGCTCGATGATGCCCATAACCGAAGTCGGGCGTCCTTTGGCGTTTCTTGAGCGCAGTGCACAGAGAAGGCCTCGTTCTCACGTTCAGGTGCACACAGGACACTGCAAAGTGACTTCGGGAGAGTTGACATTTTGTTCTCGTTTCCGGCAAGCGTTAGAACTACGCCGAAAGTCAACCGCTCAGTCAGCAAGCACGGCACAACCCTCACTAAGCCCTGCCAGGCTCTTTCCCCTTTTATACTGCTGCCTAGTTCCTTACAGTAGTTTAGCAGCACTCAGAACGCGTCCACAAATCGGAAAATTGCACTAGAAAGCACATCATCACTTTGAAACACTATACAAAAGCAATAAGTTAAAAATCCTGCCTCAGGAAGAAAAACATCAGTAACAAGCAATTTTGAGGCTGATTCTCACGTTAGGGGCTTCGACTTAAGCCATCGGCGTTACCGTTGAGACTCCCCTTTTTGTAACGCACCTCAAAGGAATATTGTTGCAAAGCGAGGCTCCAGCGCAGGAGGCGGCCATTTTTGGGAGAGATGGTCTGCAGCCATTGGAGAGGGCAGTGATCCGTTTCAATGATAAACCTCGAGCCGGCTAGGTAACATGACAATTTCTGAACGGCCCACACGATACACGCACACTCTTTCTCGGTGGCGCTATACGCCTGCTCACGACTCGTCAGCTTACGACTAGCATACAGGACGGGGTGTTCTACTTCTCCATTTTCCCGTTGGCACAGTACAACGCCCATGCCTCGCTCACTAGCATCACACTGAACAACGAACCCTTTTGTGTAGTCGGGCGATCGTAGCACAGGCTGGCTTGTTAGGGCGCTCTTTAGGGCGCTAAAAGCTCTTTCCTTCGTCTCATCCCAGACGACTGTTTGCGGCTCTGTCTTTCTTAGAGCATCCGTCAAGGGAGCCGCGATATCAGAGTACCTGGGGATGTACCTCTGATAGTAGCCGGCGACACCTAAGAACGACCGAATATCGGTCTTCGTACGCGGTTGCGGGAAGTCTCGCACAGCGGCCACCTTTATTTCAGAGGGGCGGCGTCGACCCCGACCAATCACGTGTCCGAGGTAGACAACCTCGGCTTGTGCTAACTGGCACTTGGGAGCCTTGACTGTCAAGCCCGCATCGCGCAGGCGGGTTAGCACTGCCCGCAAGTGCGCCATATGCTCAGGCCAGGATGCGGAGAATATCGCTACGTCGTCTAGATACGGTAAAGCGAATTCTTGCTGTCCCCGCAACACTTTATCCATGAGGCTTGAAAAGCAGTATGGCGCGTTCTTCAAACCAAAACTCAAAACTTTAGGACGGAATGTCCCCATTGGTGAAATGAACGCCGCATACCTACTAGCCTCTTCTGTAAGTGGAACCTGCCAATAACCCCTGACAAGATCTAGGGTGGAAATAAACTGAGCGCTACTCACTCTCTCAAGGCGCTCCTCGATGTTAGGGATCGGATAAATTTGATCCTTAGTGATGGAATTAAGCCTGCGGTAGTCGACGCAAGGACGAGGTTCCTTGCCCGGTACCTCAACTAAAATCAAAGGGGAGGTATAATCACTCTCACCCGCTTCAATAACACCGAGCTGTAGCATTTTCTTTACCTCAGCCTCCATAATATCGCTCTGGCGGGGTGACACCCGGTACGCCTTGGATCGTACTGGCTCTGGGGAGGTAAGTTCTATGTCATGAGTAAGGACAGAAGTCCTACCAGGCCTCTCAGAGAACAGACCTTGAAACTCTTGTAAGAGCTGGTGTAGTTCGGTTTTCTGCTCAGGCGACAGCGATGCTTTACTTATTAAGTCACTAATGACTTGATCGGCGTCTTTCCTGTTTGTCACTGAGCCTAGTCCCGGAAGCTCGACCGGAAGCTCTTCGGGCACGTTTACCATCATGCACACCACTGCTTCCCGTTGCTTATAGGGTTTGAGCAGATTACAGTGGTAAACTTGCTGTGCTTTCCGCTTTCCTGGCAGACTCACCACGTAGTTAACGTCCGACAGTTTTTGAACAATCCGTGCTGGGCCCTCCCACTGCACGTCGAGTTTGTTCTTTAGCGATGTGCGCAATATCATGACCTCATCGCCCACCTCAAAACGACGGGCCCTGGCTGTCCGATCATAATAAACCTTGGCCCTCTGCTGGGCCTCTGCCATTGCTTCACCTGACAACTCCTGTGCCCTTCTTAAGCGTTCGAGGAGCTTAAGCACGTACTCTACCACGACTGGGTCGTCGCCCCTGCCTTCCCATGATTCTCGAAGCATGCGAAGCGGAGATCGCAGCGAGCGACCGTACACCAGTTCAGCTGGCGAAAACCCCGTAGCCGCATGCGGCGCGGTTCTTAAAGCAAACATCACTCCAGGCAGACACAGCTCCCAGTCAGTTTGATGTTCGAAACACAATGCTCTCAACACGCGCTTCATGACGGAGTGGAGCTTCTCAACGGAATTCGACTGGGGGTGGTGCACTGAGCTGTGTAATAGCCTTACCCCGCACCTTTCGAGAAAGGCTGTCGTCAAAGCGCTAGTAAACACTGTGCCCTGATCTGACTGGATTTCTGCAGGAAAACCAACTCGCGCAAATATGGACAGTAGTGCATTGACTATCTCAACTGAGCTGAGTTCTTTAAGCGGCACTGCTTCAGGGAACTTTGTCGCTGGGCAGATCACAGTCAAAATGTGTCGGTACCCCGTGGCTGTTACCGGCAGAGGTCCCACTGTATCAATAACGAGCCGTCTAAAAGGCTCCGTAATGATAGGCACCAACTTCAACGGCGCCCTCGATTTGTCCCCTGGCTTGCCCACCCGCTGACAGGTGTCGCATGTCTTCACAAAGTGGTCTGCGTCCCGAAAACACCCTGGCCAATAGTACTCCTGCAAGAGACGGTCCTTAGTTTTCTTAACTCCTAGGTGTCCGGACCACGAACCCCCATGCGACAAGCGCAACAGATCCTGACGATAGCATTGAGGCACGATCAGCTGATCGAACTCCACTCCTCTGCGGTCTAGATACTTCCGGTACAGGACCCCACCTCTTTCCACAAAGCGAGCATTTTTCTTGGCGATACCTTCCTTGATAATGCAGCGTATGTTTTCTAGGCTGCCATCCTTCTTTTGCTCGGCTATCAAAGCCGAGCGGCTGACTTTTAGCAACCTGTTAAGTCCGTCTGACGTAGGCGCGATGAGCAAATCTGGAGACAGCTCTTCTAACTTTCCCGTGTCGGGAATTTCCTCTCCAGTATCTGCTGCCTTTAACGCTACAGGCTCAATTTTATTCTGTTCGGGCGTGCTCTGAATACCAGCTTGCTGCGCCTCTGACCCTTTTTCATCGTTCAACAACGTCGGCCCCGCAACTACCGCCTTTGCAGCGAGCTCCCGAACCTTCGATCTGGTTAAGGCCTGAACGCTAGCCTCACCAAACAAAAGCCCCTTCTCGCGCAGGAGGCGATCGGACCTGTTCGAAAATAGGTACGGGTACTGGGGGGGCAGCATAGATGACACTGCGGCCTCCGTCTCAAGTGCTCCGAAAGGTCCTTCAATAAGCACTTTTGCTACCGGCAGACACACGCTATGAGCTTCCACTGCTTGCTTGATCCATGCGCACTCGCCCGTGAACATATCGGGTTCTACGTAAGAGGGGTGAACTACATCCATTGTAGCTGCGGAATCGCGAAGCACTCGGCACTCTTTCCCGTTCACGAGGAGGTCTCGCATGTAAGGCTCGAGAAGCTTCATGTTCTCGTCAGTGCTGCATATAGACAAAAACACGACTTGTGTTTTTGTTTCTGGACACTGCGCCGAAAAGTGACCCGGCTTCTGGCACGTATAACAAACGCGCGCTTGCCTCGCCTCGAACCGCTTTCTGCGTTCGGCTTCGGTTGCCGCCGTCTCCTTACGTTCGGTCGGACTGCTTTCACTCGCATCCGCACTACGTGTGTCCCCCTTTGCTCTCATGGGCGTGAACTTTGGCCTCTCAAACTTGGAGCCAAATTCACCCTTTTGACCGTCCTTAGCTCCACGAGCCCGACGCGTCACAAACTCCTCGGCTAACTCAGCGGCTCTAGCCACCGTACTAACGTCTGGCCTATCCAAGACCCAGTACCGCACGTTCTCAGGTAACCGACTATAAAACTGTTCTAGCCCGAAACACTGCAGAACTTTCTCGTGGTCACCAAACGCTTTCTCTTCTTTGAGCCACTCCTGCATGTTTGACATAAGCCTGTAGGCAAACTCTGTATATGACTCACTTCTGCCTTTCTCATTTTCCCGGAACTTCCGACGGAACGCCTCCGCTGACAGCCTGTACTTCTTTAGCAGACTCGATTTCACTTTCTCGAAATCCTCTGCCTCCTCTCTCTCCAAGCGAGCGACTACGTCGGCCGCCTCGCCGGGTAGCAAAGTGAGCAAGCGCTGTGGCCACGTTTCCCGAGAGAACCCCTGCTTCTCGCACGTTCGCTCAAAGTTAACCAGGAACAAACCAATGTCCTCTCCAAGCTTAAACGGCCGCATCAGGTCAGTCATTTTGAACAATACTCGTTCTCCTGCACCGTGTGCCTGACTTCCATTACGAGCGCGTTCCATCTCTAACTCGAGACGCTTCATTTCCAAAGCGTGTTGACGGTCGCGCTCTTCTTTTTCTTTCTCTTTTTGTTCTTTAAGTTCGCGCTCCTGTTTCTCTTTTTGCTCTTTAAGTTCACGCTCCTGTCTTTTTGCCGTCTCCCTCTCCTCAATGGTCTCAAGGCATTCCGACAGCTCGTCATCCTCAGCTTCTAACTCAAGAATAGCCCTTAGCAGTTCTGGTTTTCTGAGTTTGTCTGAGACATCCAGACCCAACTCTCTCGCAAGCTCCAGCAATTTCGGTTTGCGCAACGACTTCAAATCCATGGCTGCTCTGAATGCTGCTTTCTCTACTGCCTACTATTGTCTTGCCGCAAACTAACCCGGTAGCAACGACAACCACAATTACCAGCTCTGTTTCTAACTCTAACAAAAGCCTGGCAAAACTCAGAAGAAGAAAGTCCCGCACTCACCAAACCTCGCAGCCAAGAATTGAGCGCAGTCGTTCCGCTGCAGGCAACCAGCCATCACACAGGGCTCGTTGCGCTGCTCCCGGATGGTCGTTGTGCTGCTCAGCATACAGTCAACCGCATCTCTTCGCTGCTGGCCTCCGTTGTCGCGATCTCACCGCTGGCAACCAGATGTTGGAATCGCACCGCTGGCCCGAGTTGTTGGGGTCTCGGTGCTGACGCCCGTTATTGCCAATGGGTCGCAAGCCCCAAGGGTAGCGTTGGCCTGGCGGCCTGGGGCACTGGAAGCATCCGAAGGTCCCGGCAAAGCATGAGAAGACTGGTAACAGAACAACTTGTTTATTCTAACATAGCAAAAGAGCGGCCGGTCAGGTCGACCGAAGTGGAGAGACGGGAGAGCACGTAACTCAACAGTACAAATCGGAGCCTCTCCCCTGGCGTCCGGGGGCAGCTGCTCTTATACTCCCGGCGTCGCGGTCCAAAAGGGAAGGAGGGAAGGTCGCGGGATGAAGGTCACGGGACGGCGCAGCAGGGGCCCACGACGGCGCGAGCGGTTGAGCCGAGAGACCTCCAGGCCCCTCATTCGGGGAACGCCGCTCCCCGGCTGCCGCGCTTTGACAAGCGAGGGCACACACACACACACGCACACACGAAGACACGTGGCACAGAAACACGCCTGGACACGCTTGGCGGGTAGGCGTTGCGGCGTCGTCGGACGGGCCAAAATGTCCGCCGCTTTGAACAAAGCCCCGGCGTCCGTTGCATCCGCGCCGGCATTACCGCGCGTTGTAGGCGAAACGTAACAGTATTCAGTCTGTAAAAATGGTTTCCCTCATCGCAGGTGCAGCTTGAGCTCACTGTCGTGCAAAGTAAATTTTTTTTGGAGCCTTAAGGGTGAAGCTGCTAGCCACGAGAAAAACAAGCATCTTTAAGTGGACACTTTAGCTCGGGCCCAAAACTCCGTTGTCGCCTATTCAAATACACGTAAAACGCAGAGACGCTTTTCTGAGATAACCACTAAGCCGATTTTAATGAAATTTGGTTCATTCGAGAGAGAAAGTTAAGCTCTAGTGACTGTTAAAGGAAATTTTAGTTTAAGACATGAGATTTTTAAGTTTTCAAAAATTAGTAAGCCTGAGAAATATAAAGAACCACGAAGTTTGCAAGTTCGTAGCTCTGCATCAAGAACAGATATCGCAGCTCTGTAAACTGCCCCTGCTAGAACATCCAAAAGGGACAGATTTACATCTCATTTCATTTGTTACACTGTTTACAAGGGCTTTGAAAACGTCCTACTGACATTTTTGGTATTCTATTCGAGAGTCACGCATAATATATAAACTTTGTCCGCTTTCGGTGCACTATTACATGCAGTTGACAGAATCGCGATATTGCTTTTTCATTGCCGAGTTAAAGAGCAGTAAACTCGATAGCTCAGCTTCCCAAAAAGCTACGTTTTTCTACTATAGTTTGTGGCGCACAAAATCAGTGATTACGATGAGCCACAAGAAACAGGAGTGTATTTTCATTGAGCAGAAGGCCCTAGCAGACGGTCATTCCTCGGAGGATAAGATCTCCCGGCCACGTTCGCGCCTGCCGCTCGCGGTGTGAACCACGTGTCCCGCTTCGCTTTCTAGGCAATGGGCTGTCCCTATAGCCAGCCGCGTTTTCTCCTCGTCTTCCTCGACGCCCATGCTGCTGCAGTTCCTCAAAGAAGTTGACGGCTTAAATAAGGATTCGCTACCAACAGTCACTCGATTTTAATTCTTTTTTTTTTTTTTGCGTGCAACATACCTTATCAAATTCGGTGTAGTCGTTGCCGAGAAAAACGATTTCACCTTTTCCGTGCATTTAGGTAGGAGCCCGATAGCTTAAGGGTGCAAAACTATTTTGCCGTGTGAGAGGAATGCCCACAGTCGACTCTTGCGCTGATCCAGGTTGGGAACGTAAGAGGGAGAGAGTGCTTTGCTTGAAGCGCTCCCTCACCAAGGCCGTGCTTTGTTGTTGTTGCTGCTGCTGTTGTTGTTTTGCGATGCCTTTTTCCGGTGCTACTCAACGGGATCAGCCGGCCGTGAAAGGAGGTTGATAACAGTGGCATAGAATCTAGCTGAAGGCACCGCTTCAAAGCCACGGTCCATGTTGCACGGCAAGCCGACTAGCGCGGAACTTAGGTCACGCCCCGACGATCGTTTATGCAAAGTATCGAACTGCTCCACGGCGCGAAAACAACCGAAGTTTCGAAGGAAAGCGCATGTGCTCTTCCTCTCGAGGGAAACTCGCTTCCCGCCGGATGATCAAGGGGTCACGCGCACAAACATATCTACGTATGACGCACTGCCTGCGAGGTAACCGATTGTGAAGCGGGACCACGTCGCGAAAGATAAAGTTAAGGAAAAATAAGAAAGGCAAAGGAGGTGGGCCTCCTGACGTGCTCGTGATGCGGTCTTTCGGGTCCGGCATAGAGGGAAAGCAGCGACCCTCCATCGCGGACGCTAGGTCGAAGCAGAGGCAGTGTGTAGCTGCCCTTGCAGCGGAGCTCGCCTTCTGGCAGCACGGTGAAGAGAGATTTCAATTCTTCTTATCCTCTCTGGTAATGAACCAATTCGAAAAAACATATTCCAGCTGTAAAGCGCATCATAGGCGGCACTTTACAAGATCCTCTGCACAGCAAAATTTATTGCTTATTTTTATTGAAGGCAAATTTCTGGTAAAATAACGGTGGCCATATCTATAGCTCACCAATTCAGTGTGCGGTACCTCACGCTAGGTAATGTCTTCTTTTTTTTTAGGTATCCACTTACGTCCCCCTTTACTCAAACTGACTCAGTTGCTCACGCATCAGAAGTTAGTGCACTTATTAGTGAAGCAATGAAGGGGGCTAGTTGGTGAACGTTCATGGTTGTTTTGCGCTCAGTTTTACACAGACGATATTAAGGAAGGACAGGACGTGGACGGACGGATTGCGCTACGTCCGTCCACGTCCTGTCCTTCCTTAATATCGTCTGTGTAAAACTGAGCGCAAAACAACCATGAACTCATTAATGAGTATGCCGACCAACTGGTTATTGCCTATTGGTGTTTACATAAAGTAGCCGGGTGAGAGGTCCTTTAAGGTGCGCGCTTGTTAAAACATGCAAGTACGGACCAACCAGTCAAGAAGCACGTGCCTTTAATTTACTGTTCACAGGAGGAGCACGAGGCCATCGAAGAAGCTACGTACAGAAGCACCTAAATGGAACACAGCCGCACACCGCAAGAGACGCTCAGCGCACCTCGATTGGAAAGGCATCTTTATGGGACTGAGCATGTGTTGGTGGGCTAGTTGGCTTGCATGATTTGGCGCCGTCTTTGTAATCATGTTTATGGGACTATATGGGCTGTTACGCATCGGGGTTGACAGTGATAGGGCAAAGCGTGCGCGGGGCTAAAGGTCTCGAATACAACAAAGCGAAAAGCAAACACTTGGCTCAGAGAACTTGCCTTGTTTCCACTCGTCGTCTTGTACCTCGGGAACCATCGCCTCACTGTACGCCTGCGAACTCAGCGTAAAGTCCGACAGCGGTTGGCACTCTGAAACAAAAGAATACTCAAGTAGCAGTACTTGCTACTATTTGCTACTACAAAGGCTTTGCAACAAAACGTGTCGAACTACATTGAAATGAGGAGCCGTATAACGTAAAACTATTCCAATATGTTTTTATTCCAAACTCCTGACGTCAAATTCGCGTAACCGCCGGCGCAAGCATCGGGCGGTCACCCGCAGGGTTGTCTCAACAGACCAATCAAACGCTCTCCTCGTTCATAGGAGGTCACTTTTGTTTGCTTGAAAAACGAATAACATTTCCTACACTGAGCAGCTTGTCTTATTTAATTGGCTGACAAGGGGCGAGGAGCACGCTCAAGTGGAGAGGGATTCGATGGGGCCGAGCCACTGCCCTCAATATCGATAACAGGATGAACAGGGTGGCGCCGGCGTCTGCGATTGGTCCGCTTTCTCTTACTTAGGTGGCGGTGGCTCGTCGACAATCGCGGCGGCATGCGACGGAAGCTTAAGAGTCACGCTAAAACAATTCCTCAGCAAAGAAGAGTTAGCAGAACGAGGTCGTAATCGTGCCGAAAGTTCACGAAAACATTACAAGGCCACTCAATAAGTTTTATTACACTACAAATAAACCCATGCTCTCCTGCAGGGGCGAGTAGCCAGTGCAGGAGTAATCGGCGGCCGCCATCTTTTATTCCTTTCGGAACGGGGCAGCCTGCGGCTATTCAGGAGAAAATTCAGTTTTGTTCGGCATATTAATGCATCTTTAACGCGCACACGTCACCTTGACGCGGTAAGGTATTGCGGTTTTGTGACGCCGCGTGAGAGGCAAGTGAAGTGGGTGCAGCCCGAAACTTTTCACCAATAGCCGAGGGCTAATGGCAAGAAGGCGTCGAATCAGAAATAACTATTTTTCTTTCGTTCAGTCAAATTATGCGTAATCAGTGCGTACACGTCATATCAGATGGGGAGCTATCGGGGTTTTTCTTTACGTCGCGTGGCAGACAGGTGAAGGGCCGGGGGGTGGTCCAAAAAAGTTTTTGACCGATCGCGGTGGGCTGATTGCAGAATTGGAATAGAAAACTTTGGAATAGTTCTACGTTATAGCGCCCGAGCTCTCTGGAAGAAGTTTACAACACACATCAGTTGCACTCCTCCAAAATGTAAAGAAGGAAAAAAAAACTGAAGGAATAAGGGCTTTTAGCTTCGAAATATACATGAACCCGAGTCCCTAACAAAAAAGAAAGCGGATTAAGCTTTACATAAACGTTGATTTGTCTCAGCGAATGCTACCAGGAAAATTAACGGTACACCGTCTTGCGTTTGGGAATCGTCTGGAGAAGTAGCAGCACATTTTCGCAATGCACCGATTGGCTCATTAGCGAAAGTGCAAAGGCAACATAAATGTGGTTTATATGTGCTTCGGACTACAAGACAGAGCGCTTTCTGAAATACCCGACGCAACTGCTTGCAAAACGCTATGGCTCGCGCTCGCAGTGTTTATTGCCGGATTACGGACAAGACAATGTATATATATAACGTCGATGAAGACTACCCGGCTCAACCTGATTCGCCCTCTGTCCGGCCTGCTATAGCGCGTTCAATACAGTGCTGAACAGGAAGGTTTCAAACCAAGCCGAATCGACCCGACTTGGATGGATTCACGCATGGCTTCCGGGCGACTCACGTCAGACAATCGATTCCAATTGTGTAGAAGGCTCCCGCGGCTGCAGCGGAGGTCGGAAGCTTATTCGCTCATGCGCGCCTTTTGCACCGACGCACTGGCTTCGTTGGCTTAAAAAGAAACTGCTTGGAATTTCCAAAATTATTTTTCAGCTGAGAGCGAAGGCGACCACACAAATAATGATCAATCAATCATTCAATCAATCAATCCTTTATTTACCGTGCCCATGAACCCTGGGTAGTTAATAATAATGCTGCCAAAATTAATAATAATAATAATAATAATAATAAAAATATTATTATTATTATTATTATTATTATTATTATTATTATTATTATTATTATTATTATTATTATTATTATTATTAAACGCATAACGCTCTGCTGTTTAGCAACTGAAATTTTACCTACTAGTCGTTTTGTCATATAACGTGGCAGAACGTACAGAATGAAGGGATTCAGAACAATACCTGCAGTGTGCACGGCTTATTTATTTGTTTTTACGACCAACCACATGACTTGTTTGTATTCCTGTGTATTGCGTCGCGTTTCTTCTTTTCCTGGGTACTCGTGTGTGTGTGTTCTTTTTCTTGCCGTGAATCATTTAGAAATATGCACACAAGGATCCCTTGCACGCTAACGAATCTCTCTGGGACGTACAGCCCCTGTCAAATTACTACACTCCGAGAGCCTATGGGCCCCCTGCGTACCTTCGATGTGAGTAATTGTTTGAGGTTCGCGTAATAGATTTTAAAGGAACTAAAGATATATCAAGGCACGTTTAAATAATAATCAGACCTGCTAAGGTTGGCTGTCGTAGGTTTCGATTGTTCAACACATAGGCAGTTAATTTTTAAACTGGTCACAACTGTCGTGAACTTTCGGTACACTTCACAAAGTCTAATGCGGAATAACATGGAGGCATTCTTTGACACACACACGCATATATATATAAGATGAACGAGGTTTGACCAACGTTTTCCCGAGGCCCTGGGCGAACCGTTAGTCAAACCGCCACTTCGTAGGTACGTCTCATTCTACTGCTACGCTTTGTACCGGATACCTTGCATTGAACTTCGTCAATAAACATATATGGGCATATATACTCACGCTTCTCCCAATCCTCTTCTTTTTCCCGATCCTCCGGTAGTAGCGACTCGTGGTACAGTTGCGACGCCAGAGTAAAGTCCGTCGTCCACTGACCAACTAAAATACGAGAGACATCCGTATTACCGCGAGAAACTTACGTGCAGCCGACAGCATTCAAAGGGACATAATACCTCTAGGCTGTATTAGTAAATCACGCTTTCGCAGTAGCAAAACGGCTAACCAAAGGGAATCGCTTCTTATAAAGCTACCACAAAAATTTTCGAGCGCAATCGCAGAACTACGTTAAGCAAAACTTCCGCTATATCGTGTACCTCCATTACCATCACTAAAGCGAACTGCAAACGACGGGGGAAAAGGTTTGCAGAAATACCTCACCTCGTGTTCTGTTTGTTTGTTTCGTTTGCTTTTTTTTTTTTCTTCCTTTAAAGTGGACAGCGCCTCTCGTTTCAGTCTACATGCTGTATAACAACTCAAAGGGTTGCCTCTGGAGAAGGTGAGAATATCGCAGTAGATATTTAGCGTCCCATTTTTTTTTTTTTTTTTCACTACCACTGAGCCACTACGTCAACAGGAAGGTCCCTGCGACACCTTCTTCAAAACCTATATAACACACTGGAGTGAGTGCTACGCCTTTTAATGAACATATTTCCGCAGAAATATTATTAAAGAATGTAATAATAACGAAATTTAAAGAGCGCAGTGTTTACTTTCCTCATTCCTCTTGAACACAACGTCGCCTCTCGAATAGGCCAACGCCGTCAGCAACGCCCTACCTACAGTGCTTCTTCCTTATGCTTCTTTCCGCGGTACACTCATGGTAACTCTTCAAGGTCCGCATAGAGCGACAGAGGATCGGTGACACGACAAATAGGACGCGCTAACAACCCGCATCTACACTAGTTTTGCCAATTGCGATGAAAAGCTTACAGAAACGCAACAGATGCGCACGGAGCTCTCTAAGGAGGCGACGTAGCAGTGCACGTATAGGTTCAGCAAGTAAATCCAAACTCGGACACTTCTCGCGTATAGGGATGCAACATCGGAGCGTGCCCCTTTCATCCCTTCAAATACAATAAAATTAAATAAATTTAATAAAATTTTACTCACGCTGACGTCTGGTACTCACGTTGTTCTAAGCTCTCTTCTTTCCACCAGTCCTCCTCGTTCGTCGTGACGTTGTTGCAGCCGTCCGATGCCGACGAAAAGTACGTCGCCGACGGGCGTACTACAGAACAAATAAATACAAAACATTGTACACGGGCTACGGTAGCTCCGCCTAAAGCGAAACTTCGAGTAGGTTGAGCAAAAGCGCCGCTGCCAATCTGGTCCCTATATACGCCTCCCATAAAAAAAAATCCTGAAGACTGTTGGCATAAAGCTACGATAGATAGAACTTGCGAACTTGCGACAGCAAGTCCTCTCTGTCGCATGGCCCCAGCACATGGCGCCGCTGTCGCACGACGTGCGAAGCAATCGCCACCTCGAGCGCACATTGGCTAACGAGTGCTCTAGCAAGTCGCAGGTATAAGACACGCCTTCCCTCTTGTTTCTTATTTTTTTTTTTTTTGCATGTGTTTAGACATGCTAAACAAAAGGGAAAGTGACGGAAACTAGTGCAAACACATGGGGGAAGGAGAGAGAGGGAGCGAGAAGAGGTAATCTAGAAGCTTAGTCGTAAATAAAAAAAAACATTAAGGGATAGCTCATGGGAAATAGGCCCCTCAACACGTGATAAGCAAGCGGCAATTTCTAGCCGCCTAGCGTACGCAGAGTATGGGGCAGAGCATAGCGGATATCGACCGTGACGAGGACGTTACTATAGGCTACCACTAAACATATAATGACTTGTGAGGCCCGGCAACCTTGTATGACCTACTTCCCTAGCTCCAACGCGCAGATAGACAGCGAAGGGTGACGTCAGAGGACAATGGCCTTCCGAGGCCAGCTCCCTGTCACCATGCTCCCTCTAATATTCCCTTTTTCTTGTGCAAACATTGGTATGACTTGCTCTTGCAAGTAAAACTTTACGTGGTTACACATCTCGGAGGCACATATGACGCACGCAAGGCTTCAGAGAATAGACTTCGCAATCCAGTCCAAAATATTCAAGAATGGCTTGCCATCGCAATTAAAAACAAACACGGAGCCTGCCGTGCATTCGCGAATCATCATCCGTGAAATGCGAAGCATCACACTCAGTCAATGAAAAATAACGATGCAATCTGAAATAATGCGTCTTATAAAATGAAGCAGCAATACCGGGATAAGTTTCCAGAAATGTGCGCTGTCGCCAGCTATACTGACCCGCAACAAAACATTGTCGAGGGCTCAGCAGCTAAAGCTGTTTTCTTTTTCTTTCTGTTTACGTACTGCAAGTTTTTTCAACGTTGGCCGGACGCATATGGAAGATAAATGAACTGGCGCCACGCGATATGCATTCAAGTAATTGAAGACTTTGCGTTTAAAGCAATAGTTTGAAAGTTGGTTAATAAAGCTTTGTTAATAATTACTTAACCCAATAGTAATGATACCTTAAAGTTGCTCAAAAGGACCATGAACAATACTAAGTCGGTTGCATTCTCGTCACGACAACCCATGTGGCAAGGAACGAACATCGCTGAAATAAAACGTAGATTCGCCAAATAAAATAAAACAATGTCGAATGACGTTTCGTGGCCCACATGAGTCCCTTGTCTACAATCGCAGCATGGAGCCGTATGGGTCCCGAAACGTAATGCGGCATTATTTTACGTTATGTTTTTGGCGAGTGTATGCATTACTTCTACGAAATAACCGTGCCACAGGTGGCGTCGTGTGCGATCGGTACGTTGGCTTGCCGAGTGCGGTCTGGCCAAGCCAAGGCGCCGCCGCCAACAGGCTATTCGCACACGCGGCGGTCAGCACGTGGATCCGTACACTCCGCTACTGCGGCCTTCAGCCTAGCCAGTGTGCGTCTGATATGCTCAATAACCGATAAGGTCTACGAGTGCGAACATACTGACGGAGAGCCTCGAGCGACGGCTTGTCGCCAGCCAATCCGCCAGCCGCACTGCTTCGGTTGCTAGGCGTATACCCAGCGCCGCTTCGTCGGGAGTCGGCAACCAAAGTTGCGGTGTCGTGCCTAGTCGACAAGGCGGACTTTGTTCGTGGCCGCCATGCCTGCGGCGTCCGAAATATCGGTCGTTGTGCATAGCGGCCTGCAGCATCGCCACCTATCTACGCGGGTGGCGATGCTGCAGGGGAAGTCCGAATCATCACGCAGGTTCGAGAAATCTGGAGTCCGCAGGATAGTCGGTCTGCGACTGTATTAGGCATTTTGCTACCAGAACACATATTTTGAGTCACGTGCAAACAAAAAAATGCTTCGCCATAGCCGATACCGTGTGGCGTCTAGCATTTTTATTTCGATGTACTCTAACGAATTAAATCATATCCGCTATTTCGTTATATCCGTGCTCGTTATATATATTGAGGTTCGACTGTTGCACTACTACTACTACTACTACTACTACTACTACTACTACTACTACTACTACTACTACTACTACCACTACCACTACCACTACCACTACCACTACTACTACTACTACTACTACTACTACTACTACTACATTTCTACAACTTCTCGTGCTACCACTACCGCTACGACTACTAAAAGCTGATTCGAAGAGTATCATGCTTGGGAATTTACCTTCTTCCCAGTGGTCCTCTTTCGGCTGCTCCTGCGTCCCCGTCAACCCGTCGTAAGGTAGCGAATCCGGCGGGAACTCGGTTGCCGACGGCACTTGAACAGTACACGGCTGGTACGTCACCACGGGAAAGCACAGGTAAGACAGGACAGGTAACATCTGTACAGTCGAAGCAGTAGCGCCTCCTTCCGAATACTCTTCCCTGTGCTGCTCCGCCGCCGTCACGGCCTCTGGGACTCCTTGTTTCGCAGCTGGCGATTCGGCCACGAACGGGCCTTCTGCAAGCAGTGGCGGTACGGTAAACTTATATATGAAATATTGCGTAAACAGGGGCGCCAGGTGTAAATGACTCTTCAGTCTAAACCGCGGGCTCGTTAGCGCTCAAACCTCGCACAGAGATGGCATTTCTCGATGAATGCGGCTTAAACGGACATCAAAAAGAGAAACGATAAATCGGTGTATCTTGACAGGACATTCTTAAAGAACTATATTTTCGTTGATTTCGTGCTCATAGATTGATTACTAGAAGAAGCGAAGGTGAAAGTTCAATATTTTTTTTTTTTTTTTTCAAATTTCGCGCGGTGACCTAAGGGTTGATACTGCAGTGTGATGTCACGCATTTAATTTTCTTTTTCTTTTTTTGCACTTGGGTCGCTGGCTCCTCGCTAAATGTTCTCGAACATTCCTAAATACAGTATTTGGCTCTTATAAAATACAATGCAGTTCAAGTTCACCGATAAATGTTTACTTAGGCCCGAGCAGACGGGGTAGAAATTCATGATGTCACGGCAGGCCGATGCGCAAACTTCAAGGCGGAGTCGCTACAAGCCTTTCGCTCTTTTTTTTTCATTCCTTTTTCCTTTGTTTTGCGTTTTTTTTTTTTCTGACTTACCAAGCGTCCTTTCGCGGTCTGAGGGAATCTTCTTTTTTTGTATTCTGGAAGGGTAATGTACTAACACAGCTAAAAAACTTTTTCTCTTTAGTGTGCTTAATACCACTTTGGGATAGTGTGTGTTTCTTGTACCCTTTTACGTCCAGAATACATCGGAGTTGCCTATAGGTGCCGAGGTGCGGACAGACCAGCCTGCAGTCTACGAGTGTGAAGTCGTGTGCCACGAGTTCGGCAAGGCACTTCTGCAGTTTCTTCGCGCGGAGAAGTACTGCCTTGGATCTCTAGCACACAGCCGCAAATACCCAAGGAAGTGGACGGGATCACGGCCGCCGCTGTAGCTCATGTGGAACTGGAGGAACCGCACGAGTAGCGCTCGTCTCTCGAGTACGCCGTTCGCCTTTCCTTTCCTTCTGCCTCTCTGTGTTTTTTACCAAGCTTTTACCCCAAAAAGTATCATGTTAAGATCCAGACGGAGAAAAGCATGCACGAAAGAAACGCGCACGCGGTCGTGGCCTAATAGTATAACGGTCAGAGCACTGGGGCCCGCTGCGCCGGAAGACGGAGGTTCAGACCCCATCATCATTCATGCACTTTCTTAAATGACACTACAGGCGGACTTCACCTCACCAAAGGTGCCCAACAACAACAACAACAAAAAAACTTGAGGTGTGTATCGCGAGCGCGTCACACTGTGCGCGAAATCGCGCAAGTGTTGCTAGAGATGCGAAAGTCCCCTCAAATGAAGCAGACGGCTTTTCGGGAAGCGTTCGACTACTTGCCTACATTGAGAATTATCGTCGATTGCATTCTGCGATTTCTTTCTTTCTTTCTGTCTTTCCTTAAAGACCCCACACGGGGGTTTTACATAAGGGGTGGGATGATGACAATAGTTAAAACAATATTAGTTAAGCTGCAAGAATTAGCGCTCATTTGAGTGAAAGCAATTGTTTTTTGATGCTGCAGATGGACGATCTGTTCGTTTTCGTTCATCAAAAGGAGTGCCCGGAACAAAAAGCCGCAGCAGCGGCTTGGCAGAGTTCCCGACTCTTTAGTATAAGGCCAGATCCGCAGTTGTCCGGAATACAGACCTCTAGTACGCGAACCCTATTATAGAGAAAATAATAACCAGCAAGCGAAACAAGCACTTGAATGATGCAATAAGAAAGTATACCTCAGTTCTTGGACAGCGTGTTTTCACAGACACACTCCACAAAAACAGGAGATCGAAATCCTTTTCTGAATAACTTCTTTGCTACCACAGGCTTTCTGTAATGTAACGATTCTTGAAAACTTTATTTTGATACTAAGGTGACTATACGCATCTCGAAGAAAAAAAATGTCTGTGCAATCGTGTGCTTGTTCAACGACGCACAGCAATGCCTGGATGACCACTGCAGTTGCAAAATATGAGTTTCGTCATTCAGGGGTATTTTATTCCCTTTATTCTTTTGAACATGCGGTTTTTGCGAAATGCCGTGTCGAGACAGGTTCCCGTCAGCAATGACACTGATAAGCAAAAAAAATATCGCTACCATGTACTTACGTTCTTCCCAATACTGCCCTCTTTCATCGATGTGTGCAAGTGCGGTCCCAGGGTCGCTTCCCGTTAAGATTGCCGGCTCGGTCGACGACAGCCATTCTACAACAAGAAAGAAAGATGCGTCCATGTCTCGCCTCCCAACAATCGCGCGAAATTTTTTTTTTTTTTTTTTAATGAACGATCCACTCTGGTGTCGCTATATATAACTCGCCTTGTCTGGAATACTCGTACGCTCCCGTCGACATTGCCACAAGGTCCAACTGCGTCATCGCTGTGGATGTGGTCGCCACGGGGGTTTCTGCGAAAGATAACGGTGGGAAGTTTAAACCAACATCTTCAAGAGAACATGCACACCTGAAGTGGTGCACAGGTTGCATACATTCTTAGGTTTTTGCGTGCCACAACCACGATCTGACTGTGAGGTATACTACGTCGAGGTGGAGGACTCCGAATTAATTTTGACCTCCTGGCGTTCCGTAAGTACGCGAGCGTTGTCTCTTATCATTTTCTTTTTCCTTTTTTTGTACTCCGTCCCCGTCGGAATGCGGCAGTCGCAGCCGGGATCGAACCTTCGACCTCTAGGTCAGAAGCGCAAACGTAACAGCCAATGGGCTTCCGCGGCTGGTCTGAAGTGATCAAGGTGCGATCGAGGAATGGAGCAGTGTTGCCGCTTAGTGCACGAGAAGAAAAGCCAAAACCGAAATAAAAAGTAACCAAAAGTAGCCAATTCATTTCTATTTATTGCATTTGTCGCCACCACCCCCCAAAAAGATACTTCAAGCGTAAAATCAGGGATGGCGATGCACACTACTAGGACGCACAAATTCTGAAACATCTTGAGGACTTGAAAGCATTACTCAAGATCTTGGCAGGGACGGGGGAGGGAAATAAGGGAGCCCCACGTCATGGAGTTAGCATTCGCAAGCAAACTCTCCGTTAAGCCATCCTCTTCGCAGTTCTTTTTCTCTCTCTCTCTTTCAATGAGTCGGCCCAACATGTTAGCCTCCACTCAGCCCAGCGTTTCATTTAATTTCATTTCGTTTCCTTTATTTACTCTTAGGGCCGTTCCACGTTACAGAGAGGAGTGGGTAATACAAGAATACAAAAATGCAACTGGGTATGCAAGAATACATTTGTAGGCAGGTTAATGAAGATGATCATATACGGTAGACTTGAAGGCTTCGGGTGCCGCGATGGACACGACGGAGGCAGGAAGGTGGTTCCAGTCCGGGCTTGTCTTCGGAACAAACGAATCAAAATAGATATTAGTCCTGCCGCTTGGCACGCCAACTTTGAACCGGTGGTCCATGCGGGATGAAAAGTAAGTCGGAGTAATAAAAAGTGATTGCTTTAGAGTGTCATTGGTGAAATATATTTTGTGAAAGAGGCATAAACGAGAAATACGACGGCGTAAGGAAAGGTCAGGAAGATCTAATGTTTTCTTCATAAGCGTTACACTGGCTGAACGAGAATGATTAGAAAGTATAAAACGAACAGAACGATTTTGGATGGATTCGAGGACTTGTATGAGTGATTTGGTGTGGAGATCCCAAACGGAAGAGGCATACTCTAGTTTCGGGAGCACAAGTGTATTATTGGTTTTCGGCAGGTCTTAATCCATCCCATGCACCAATGCATCTCTAATCCCTTCAGGGGATTAGAGGTGCTGGTACACATCTATCTCTGAGGCTGGAGCCAAAGTTCCGACACGAGAACTTAAAACGCCGCCAAGGAAAGCAGTTCTAGTCCTGCCTGCCCGGACGAAAAAAAAAAATCAAATTCTAGGGTGTTGCGCGCCAAAACTATGATCTAATTATGACGCATGCTGTATGTCGAGAGCTCCGGGTTAATTTTCACCACCTGGGCTTTCTTCATGACGTGCACCCAATGCACGCTACACGACCTTTCTTGCATGACGCCCCCATTGGAATGCGGCCGCCGCGGCCGGGATCGGAACCGCGGTCTCGACCTCAGCAATGCAACGCGACAGGAACCGCGGCGGTTACCCTGACGATGACAAGTCCGCTCGTCGAAACGCGGCTTCCAAGATCGCAACGGCGCAGCTTAGCAAATGTGCACTGTTGGGATCTCGGAGGCCATGGTCGAAGCGTTGGCTTTAATCAGAGACGTCCATTATTAGGCCACTGTCGATCACAACGGCCAACCCTTCGAACCTGTGAAGAGCAAAATTCGTAAGACTTGACGAGAGAGGGGTGGGAAAGAGGGAAGGGGGGGTGAAAGCAAGCTTTCTTTTTCATGGTTTGCTCTAGGCACACAGCTTTTATGAGATGCATACTCATATTATGAACGATGACTCACTTTGACTGACAAGAAACACATAATTTTTAGAACACTGTGACTTTTCCGGCGCCATGATTGTAGATGGTTTCACCTGCTTCGGGAACTTCTCTGAATAATCTAAGTCGAAGCAAGTACCTCCCTAGTATGTGGTGACTAGTGCCGCCATAAATGACCGACACAATGACTGTCTCACTTTATTTCTGGTATGCAGTGTTGTCATATTGTGCCACCCTATCCTTGGGCACCTTTAAAAATGTTTGGCGAACTGAAACTACTTTTCATAAAACTTGAGGAAGAATTCGTAATATCTTAAAACGAGCTCAAATTCCTAAACTATTAGAAAAATTCAGGAGAGTTGGCAAGCATGCAGCGACTCAAGATATATCAACAGAATGACAAGCAGTTAACGTTCAAGTGCAAGTCCTGGTGCCTAAACTATAAGAACACTTTATCAGCTGAGACTTTAGAGAGCCAGGTTGCACTTTGACTTCCAAAATCTCCTGATCAAAAGCTGTCCTGTCATTTTTCGTTGTTATTTCTGTATTTGTGTTTTTGTTTTCCCCATGTTAAACCTGTCAAAGCATTCCATTTGACGTTTTAACCCCGCTGGCTGCTTTCACTCGGAATTGCACCCAGCTAAGCCTATACAAGCAGTTCTTGGTCACAAAATCTATCCGTCTAAGACTTTCTATTTATCCTAGCCTTCATAAAAAAAAAACGACTTCGTTATAGAAATATAGATACTTAGGCCCCAAACGTAAACTCACGCTGTTCTAAACTCTCTCTTGCCGTCTGCTCCTCCTCCGGTCTTGGTTCGATACGAATTATCACCGTGGGCTCGTCCGCCGACAGGTCGTCTTCGTCTGCAGGCAAATGTGCGCAGAGAACTACGTGAGGAAAGCCAAAAATTACAGCAAGGTGGCCCAAAAATATATATAGTCCTGCTTTCAGCGAGCGCACTGGGATCAACAGTATACAGACTTTCGATAACAAACACGTGGTGCCGCTGACGTGCGCGCACTTGCTCACGCGCAAGCAAGGCGCAGTGCATCATAGTTGGGAGAAAGCTGTTGGCTCGAATGCCAATTCCGATTTGCCGATTCAAATGCACGTAACAGCACATAAACGGACTCGCATTAGACATAGGGGGGGGGGGGGGGGGGGTATTCTGTAAGTGTCTACCAAGTGAACTGTCTATTTAGGCCGCTGCTGATTGGATGCAGCTGTACGGGAGACGAGCGGCCCCAGCCAATCAGCGGCGACCGAAATGGACAGTCCACTATGTGGACTCCTACAGAATACGTCCCCAGTTCAACTGATGAGATGGAATTTTGATGCATTTGAGAGAGAAAGCTAAATTCCAGCAACTGTACGAAGCAGAATCTCGACTTTTGGACCTCATACTTTTTTTTTACGAGAACTGCCGAAAATTGAAAAGTTTGGAAGAATGCTGAAGCACGAAGCGAAGAGATCAGTTAACTCTGCACCACAGACAGATGTCGCAGTTCTGCAAATCGCATCTGATAAGCGCCTAAATCGGCCAAATGTTATATTGCTATGCGTATTGCTGCAATATTTATGGGATTTATAAGCACACAACGATAACAGACAATGACAACAAGGAAAGCGGAGGCGGGATTTCTCGTTTGTTTTTAATTGAAATGTAGAAATTATAAATAGATTTACATGAAAGCGGACGAACAAGCAACTGGCCGCAGGTGTGATACGAACCCACGTCTTCGCGTATACCGCGTGCGATGCACGCATCAATTGAGCTAAAGCGTTTTGCGGTCCACTTTCTTAGCTATTTATGTATTTGTACGAGAGTCAACATAGAGGAATTGCTTGTTTATATTTAAAGTGGCTAGTTGCCCTCTCCCAGGGCTTTCCTTGTTTGGTTTGTCTGTTGACTTTGATGTGTTTGTGACTTACGAAAAACCGGGTCCCTCCGTTGCCCTACTTCTCGTTCATAACATGGCGGGGGTCTCGTCTCAAGAATTTTTGATGCCGTCGGGTAGCACACGAAGGTTCATTGGCAAGTTGCCCTCTCCCAAATTCACGTACCACGTGCCGCCTTGCGGGAGGAAGGGTGTTCTACATCCACCGCGAAGGCCGTGAGTGGTGACGCTGGCTAACATTCTCAGGGTTATCTCTGGGAATGTTAGCCAGCGATATTTATGTGTGATATTTATTTAGCCAGCGCTATTTTTGTACGTAAATACCCATGAAAGCGCACGGGAAAACGGCGCCATGGTAGCTCCAATGGTAAGAGTATCGCACGCTTAATGCGAAGACGTGGGTTCGCATCCCACCCGAGCCCGTTATCCTTTCGCCCACTTTCATTTTACTTTGCTTATAATTCCTACATTTCAATTAAAATAAACAAGTAATCAACTCTTTGTTTTTCTGGTTGTCATTGTCTATTGGCTTTATGTGTTTGTGACTCACGAAAACCCGGCCCCTCGGTTCCCGTTCTTCTCGTACAATAGTTATAGGTATTTTGCAAAAGCTTTACTTGAAAATTAGTGTAAATTTCAGACCGGTGCATAAAACGTCAATTTATGTAGGCTTTAGATACCTCAGTGACATATACGTCAATGATAACCGGATTCTGTTATCATATTTCATTGACAAGTTAAAGAACTACGAGCTTAATTCCTGTTGTTTTTCTTTTTCTTTTTTTGCAACATTCAAGAAGTCGTTTATAAAAATATTGGCCATAAAAAAAACTGCCCCTACAAAAGGCAGATGTTTAAGGTTTAAATTTGAACGGTACAAATATCCTCACAATCGGCGCTGTAGATGCCGAGAGGAAAAGATTTTTCTGTTCTCGTGTACTTAGATAGCACCTTCTGAGATAAAGGTTCCTCAATAAGCATTTGCCTTTGCTGCGGTGCATCCATACCGCGCCGCGTATAGCATGAACTTCGCTAATGACAGCTGTTGCCTACAAAAATTTTGTACTCACTTTCGCATTTCTTGTCGCCTTTCTTGCTCATTGTTTCTTGCCTCATTGTACATATCACACACGAGACGCCTTAGACGAGATGACCTATACCAGTGCCAGGAATATAACGCGCTATCGCAAGTTAAATCTTGCGCTACTAGACATTTCGGAGGTATACATGAGACAAACAGGAAGGTTCCAGATAAGGAGCTTTTACGAACTACACTGCGAACACTTAAGATATACCTGGCTGTCGCAAGTGAATGTAACTACCGAAATTCGAAGGAACAAACGCATAACTTGCTGTACTTGACAAAGAAACAAGCCAACTTCTGATAACGCAAACGTCCGCAGTTACGATTATAACTATGTAAAAAGAAAGGCATTGACACGCGGGAAACACGCTTCAATTGAGCGAAACATATTGATCTCGGGCACACGCTTCCTTTGGCAGACCTCTGCATCACGAGCTGCTGCTGCAAGCTCCATTTGCTCGCCAGCGATCCTAGCATCGCGACGCACACACGTTGAAAGCAACACAAAATCTGCCCATCTAACTATAGGGCCACAAGACCACGCGTTCACGTCGGCAGTGACAAAAAAATCTGAACTTGCCGTCGTCCCAGTAACCATCTTCTTCCTCCGACCCGCTCGTTTCTTGCAGGGTTTGCGTCGCCGTTGCGGAAAAGGACTTCGAGGGGGCTTCTGCGAAGATCATCGTGCGAGAGTTCATAAAAAAAACACACACACAAGAACACAACACTGCAAATTGGTCGCAGCTACTCAAAGGGACAGCAGCAAACAAAGCCTCGAATGTAACGAGGTGGCATGTCTTCGCTCAATTCAATTTACTTAATTTTTTTCTTGCCGGAAAATTTCCCTGGAAGGATTGTGGGTGCGAAGCGGAATCAATCGCTGGGCGAGACCGACGATTCCCCACTACGCTGGGAACGACAACAGAGAAAACATTACAATCAAATCAAATCGAGTACGACACAACTGGGCTATCGATAACTTTGCCAACCATTCTCCATTTTGGGGCGTCTTTGCCGTAATTCAGCCAGAGGGATGCCTTTTTCGCAATTCCTAATTTCATTAGAAACAGAAAAAAAGATTACCTCGTTCAATTCCTAAGATTTTTGCTATCTCATTTCTTGATGTAAAATTATTTTATCTCAATATTCCTAACGGTATGTTTTTCTAATTTCTAAATTTGTCTTTCTTTAACCGGTGCTCTGCTATGCAAATTTTATTTCAGTTATAATTTAGTAATAACACAAGTGGAACAGCCTGCTCCTTGGTCGATCCTCCATAGTGGGTATGAGCCATGTGTTTGGACACAGGAGCAATGCAATGCTGGAACATGAAGTTGGACATACAGCCAGTATCGGACACCAGCTTGCTGCGACAATTGGTAAGAAGTGACATATAGAATTGAAGGGAAAGAGTTTTTTTTCTTTTTATAATGAGGACCAAGACGATACACGCCCCGTCTTACGTAAAGCCCCTCCATTCACGTTTTTCGCCGACCAACCAGAAGCGGCAGTGGCGCTTGGACAGTGGGGCTTTAGTCTTACGGACGCGGTACCGCTTTGAGCCGCCTTCCGCGCTACGATCCAGTGCCTTTAATTAAAACAAAATTTTATAACGAGACCCTAAAACACTTATCTAACTAATTGTAGAATACTCTCACTATTAAAGGTCGTTGCCTAAGGAATCTCTTGCCTTCTACGAATACCGACCATTACTTCATTTCATGATCTCCCTGACATGGATCCCGGCCCATGCGGTCCCTATCCACCCACACCTACCCAACCTCAGCGGGGTCACCCACTACATTGCGCGAGGCCTAGTCAACCGCGCCGGAGTCACTGGAGACGAGTTGGACACCAGGATCAATCTGACCACTTATAACGATCTCGTTAAGGCCTTTTACCTCAGTCGCCGAACGTTCCCCAAACCTCACCCCAAGTTCAGCCGGACGCAGGCTACCACCCTGCGTCTGCTACAAACAAACACGTACCCTTCACCCACCCGCCTCCACCTTATATTTCCAGACGTCTACACTACCCCCAGCTGTCATTGCTGTGGCATTCACCCGGCTACGCTTCCGCATATTCTGTGGGAGTGCCCAGCACAGTACACACAGACTAACACCACGACTCTCTCGTCGAGGTTGCATGAGGCTCTGCGGAGCTCCGCCCTCGACGACCAAACCTGGGCGACCCAGCACGCCCGTGAGCCGGCGGCGAGGCAAGCCCTCGACGACCCCTCATGGGAGGCTTAGGCCCGGCCATCATAAAGTGCAGGTTCTACAATAAAGGTTTATCCTCCACCACCACCACCACCACCACCACCACAACAACAACACTGGAAAGGCAATAGGTGAAGCAAGTGGAGGCCGGTGGTCACACAAAGTTGGCAGGCAAAGCATGTTGTATAAACCTCGTACTATAGACAACAGTGAAGATAAAGCATGTTCAAGTGATGACTGACACAAGTTAAACGGTAAAAATAATGAAATGACATGCGCACGGAACTACAGTGAAGCTAAACTCCCAGTAGAAATATACAAAAAGTCAAATAGACAACCAATTAGAATATATGCCGGACTACACAATCAGGATACGTTGTGTCGAAGACCAAGTAATAAACGATCACCTGTAGCAGATAGCACGAAGCAAAGCGTTGGGCTGTATTGCTCAGGCAAGCGGACATTATTTGCACGAGAAATTGAAATGCATGTTCCATTAACTAACAAAAAAATACTGATTACGTTTTTTTTCTTCTCTAAACTACTTACCCTACAGTACATATTGCAATTTAGAAATTGTAGCCGGGGAATTCGCAAGGTGGATCAATTGGAACGAATTCTCAAAATGACACCAGTTTCCAGATATTAATTCTCGAATTTCGCGAATAAATACGTTCACGGTCCAGTTACCTTTGTGATTCAATGATAAAACAGCGTTTTGTTAAAAAATTTAGTGGAATGACAGCGAATTTTTACCGCAAGTGTGATGGCGCATACCTCGATAACGATGTCACTCGCAGAATTATTTCCGAATGGATATGCCTCACAGTCTCACCGGGGCTACGATTTGCAAGTTACAATACGTGCCATAAGGTAATCAGCTAAAAACTTAATTAGGTCATTTTTTGTTATTTTTGAATAACGCATTTTGATTCCTCGTGCAATTGATGTCCGCCTCTTCGAGTAGATCCGCTAAATAAATAGAATTGCGCTATCTGCCACAAGTAATATTTAAAAATTATTTGAAGACTCCGCAGAAACAACTGGTATGGAGGAATGGTTAAAGCGAAAGCGAAATGATGACACTCGCACGTCCAAACGCGCCACCCACACTTACGCTGTTCGAAGCTGTGGTTTTCTTGCTGCTCCTCCGTTACAACGGTCTCTGATTCCTTTTCAGCCACCGCTGAACATTCAGGCGACGATGCGCATTCTGCAATAAAAGCCGACATGTACGCCGCTGTGCAAATCGACACCCTCGGGTAATTTCTGAAAACGTGCCTGATCTCCAGTCGCCCTCGATTGTCATTGTCTCGCGGTCACATTGCTTCGCCGCTACAAACTCAATCGTCAACGGCGCTTCTACAAAACAAAGGCGATACATCGAAGTAGTAATAATTATGTAGGAGAAAATTAAAAAGAAACTGCAAATTCGCATGACTAAAGGTCGCTTACCCTGTTCACCTTGCCGCTCTTCATGCCGCACCTCCTCAGCGCTCACAGTCGATTGGTCCTTTTGCGTCACCGCTGTAGACTCAGTCACCTGTCGGCATTCTTCAACGCGAGATAGCAAAGCATGTAAATCGTCGTGTAGTATACGATGGTGGATTTCACTGTTGAATACGGAGCAACTAAATTATCGATCGGGCTCATGGGTCTCGAAAAAGTAAATCTGCCTGTGAAAACGGGGAATAATCGCGCAGTCACTTCGTCAAATGTCTTGCGCTTCCATGCGCGCGCTGACAGCTCCTTTTTATCGCACCAGTTCATCGACTTTTGCACCCATTCCCCTTCCCTTAGCATAGGCGCCGACTATAGGGGGGGGGGGGGGGGACCGGGCACCCTTCGGACTTTTCCGGAGGGGAGTTGTCCCGCCTCCCCCGGAAAAAGAGTTGTTCAGGAATCTAGAGCGGTATTATCGCGGTTCTGAAACATTCCGAAGATGTTCCCAAAGTGGATCTTGTTCAAGTTTTAAGCAAACCCGAATTGATAATTGCGTTTTTTCAAGATCTCTTTTTATTCTGCAGTTCCCATTCAAACACGCAGAGCCGAGCGTACTCCCACCGAGAGAGGCCGCAAGGGGTCTCGCGCACATCATGTCCCTCTTTTTGGACACAGGCGCCAGACCGACCAGTCCAAGTAACCCTTAACAAAAAAGAAAGCACCATTCAAATTACGGCAGGGATGGAAGAAGCGTTCCATATTGCAAGTTTCCTAAAGGCAGGCATAAGGTCGCCCTGACAACTCCCTTGCTTTAGGGCCACGGCCGTGCCCCTTCTGGAGGCGTGATGCCAAGAAAAGCACGCCTTGCCTTGTATATGACCAGGACAGAAAACCACGAACGCGCGTAGCTATCATAGTAGGAACAATGAAACACTTCAGGAAACGTGAAGCGCATGACCATCCACTTGACAAACAAAATACCTTCTTCCAGTTAGGGACGGACATGTCGCCCAGAACAAGGAACTTAAATCGTCACATCAACGTTATAAACAGCTTTGAATGGCTGCCAGTACAGTTATTAGACGTTCCGGTGCAAGTACTGCGACCGTAGACGGCGAATGCACTCGTGTATAATTAAGGACCACAAACTATGTCTTGCGACAGTGGCCCATTTCCACTTTTAACATGCTTCACCGCAATACACTGCGTATGCTTGACCGCGTAACAGTCCTTTACAGCGGCAAAGCTAACTTTACAAAACCGGCATTACACGTCTTTTAGACAGACTTCCAGAGGCCACTTACCTGGCTCCCAGTCTTCTTCCTCGTAACACGGCGCCATTGTCCCGTCCTCTCTTTCCTCTAGTACTGGACACTCGCTATTGCACGGGCTACCTACAAAAAGACGTCGATACTGCAGGACAAACGATTTCGCGTTCAGGCTAGTTTATTCAGCAATGACATTAAAGGTCATACAACGCGGTGAACGGCGAAAACGACGGGTCAAGTGATACGGACAGGGCAGATTGGTCACTTGTGACGCGAAAGGACACAAGCGGTACGAGAGATAAGTAACACCAATCACGTCGCCAGCGCTGCTCGCTTGGTACACAGACTACCCCAGCTTAGAAATCTCGTGAAGTGAAGTCATTATTGATAATACAGAGGGATTCCCAAGACAAGAAATGTTAGGAGGACTCTGTCAAACGGACACTAAAGTAGTATTAAGTCGAGTACGATTAAAGTATTACGCTTCTGTAATAACGAATCCGTCATTCGTAGCGAAAGCAAGGATTTTGTAAGCGTGAAATTGACGAAAATGGGAAATTTCAGTGGCGCCACCTATTTTGAACTACGGTATACCTCCCTATAAGGTCAACGCTGCCTGATTCACAGAGATCGGCAGAGAGGAAAGTCACGTGGGGTCACGTCAACTCGTACCTTTTGGTCTGGTCGTTTCAAGCTGAGGAGCAGCAACGGAACGTTCCCTTCGATGACAATTTTCTATACAACATACACTGGCACACAGGAAACGATTATCTCCCTCTAAACGAACAATTAATCCATCTAACTCGGTTTAATATTTTTTTTGAGTTCTTTTAACCTCCTTCGTTACTTGGTACCAAATTGGGTACTTTGCCATTCATCATCATCACCGACCTATTTTGGTTTTGTCTACTGCAGCACGAAGGCGATCTCCCAGCGATCTCCAATAATCCGTGTCTTGTACTACCCGTTCCAAGTTCCAAGTTAAACTTGGAAATTTCCTAATTTCATAACACTGCCTAGTCTTCAGCCATCCCCGACTGTACTTCCAGCCATTCTGCAAGTCCGATAGAGAACCGGCTATACGCCCTACGCATTAAATAGCCTGTCAAGCCTGGCCTTTAAGCCTTCTTAAATAATTAACTGGGAAGCATTTAGCTTAAACATTAACCCCGTATATAAAATTGGACGCATTCGGAACTGCATAGAAGTCGCTTAAGTGACTCCCAAAGCACTCTGAGGACGGAAAACGATCAAGCAGTTTTTCTTTCGCCTTCGCTACCTTCCCCGCCCCCTCTTCTCGCCACGTTTTACAGCGAAGCTGCATATGGCTAGCCGATTCGTGCGTCCGTCCGTCCGTCCGTGTGTCGGTCGCCTGCACGCCGAAGACTCCTCCGGCGCAACCCCATGTGCAAGCTAGAAAAAAATAGAGTGAAAGATAGGTGCGCGATTAGCCAACACCACCTAGATAGCACAAGGCTTGTTTACTGCGATCCAGAACGTCACGCTACCTGGCCCGAAATTTCCATTGGCAAAGCTGGCGTGATGAAAGCGGTGACGTCAAAATCACTGTTGCCTACTCGGGAGCATCGCCATTGGATTCTATGGCAGTCCGGCAAGATAACATGACGTCATGGATCGGAGTGAAAACGCCTTGTGCTATCTAGGTGGTGTTGGATTAGCTGCGCCAATTGTGACGTCGTTGCTCTCCGTCGCAGCCGAGCGAGCGCGCACAGTTTCTCTCCGGCTCCGAAGTGGTAGGTCACGCGCCATACGTACATACGTACTGCTGAGGAACAGGCAGCTTTCGATTAGCAATGTCGCGAAATTGAACCGGGAACGAGCTCGTCTACGCTGTGCCGATGCTGCAGCCCGGACCAAAGAACAAGCTCCTGCATCCGAGCGCAAGCAGCAACTGCGTACCAAGGATCCGGCAGCCTACCCAGCCGTCAATTAATCAACCATCGGGATTAACCCAACCACAAACACCGGTGCCGCACGTTTCAGCTTCGCTGGTTAACCATCTGTACGGAGTGCTTAGGCGGTGATTTTCTTTTCTCTAAGATATACATACCTACTGCGTCAGTACCGCTCCTTTGCTCATTTTACGAGCCACAACCAAACAACGACCTGATTATGAGGCACGCCGTAGTGGAGGAAGCCGGATTCATTTTGACACCCCATGGCGCTATCTAGTTACACGAACGTATCTAGTTACACGAACAAATCTAGTTACACGAACGTATTTTGCATATCGGCCCCATAAAAATGCGGCCATCGCGGCGACAGCGATAGAACTCGCGATCTCCAGCTCAGCAGCGCAGCGCGAAGTAACCTTCACACTCTGCTTATCAGGACTCCGCGCTTTTCGGCAACACCCTGTCGCGGCCGCACGCCAAAATAAAACGGGCTACACAAAGTGAAATGTGGGGGGGGGCGAGGGGGTATTCTGTCGGCCACTGCTGATTCGATACAATTGTACGAGCGAGGAGGATACGAGCGGCTCCAGCCAATCAGCAGCGGCCGATATGGACAGTCCACTAAGTAGACTCTTACAGAATACCTCCTCAGGTGACTGCGCACGACAGGCAAGCCGGACGACAGAAAGCTGCGCTAGTTGGTAAGGATTCATTATGCAAAAAGGTGAGGCGTGCAGACAGGACACAAGAAAAGAGAAGTGGACAACACGAACTTGTGTTCTTTTTGCATAATGAAGCCGGACGACGACACGACAAAGATGAGCGGGCGCTCGGCTGCATGGCGAAGCGAAGGATCTTGTGCAAATGCCACACGGATCGGAACTAAAGTCCGTGGCACACAGGCCAATCGCCAGCTTTTACTTTGCTGACGTCACGTGCGTGGCCCTGTTTGCGTCACGACGTGCGAGGAAGGGACTGGGAAAAAAACCCGGAGGCGGCAGTACACGATTGTTCTTCGAATGATCGGATATGCTTTAGGAGCCCTACAAGTACGTAACTGCATTGGTTATAAGGGTCATATCATAACTGGGCAAGTTGGTAACAATCCATCCTCAACAGCAAGAAAGAGAAAAGCAAAAGAACACGTCGGCACGCGTCTTGTGTTCTCTTGGCCCTGTCTTAAGTGATGCTGTTGAAGACACATCACTACCGTCACCTTTCGTGCAGATTAACGCCAATTTTATGTACGCTGTTGGCGTCGTTCTAGACAAGAAGTGCACCAGTGAAGTGCGTTTCGATTACCACCAGTTGAACATGAACATTCGGGATGCAGCATCAACGTGCTAACGTATCACACGATGTTACACCTTCATTTTGCGGTTATTAATAAGAACAGAACGTGTGTGTATTCACTCCTTCTCCGCAAGGAAGACGCTGGTGGTCTCTCTCTCTCTCTCTCTCTCTCTCTCTCTCTCTCTCTCTCTCTCTCTCTCTCTCTCTCTCTCTCTCTGTCTGTCTGTCTGTCTGTCTGTCTGTCTGTCTGTCTGTCTGTCTGTCTGTCTGTCTGTCTGTCTGTCTGTCTGTCTGTCTGTCTGTCTGTCTGTCTGTCTGTCTGTCTGTCTGTCTGTCTGTCTGTCCGTCCGTCCGTCCGTCCGTCCGTCCGTCCGTCCGTCCGTCCGTCCGTCCGTCCGTCCGTCCGTCCGTCCGTCCGTCCGTCCGTCCGTCCGTCCGTCCGTCCGTCCGTCCGTCCGTCCGTCCGTCCGTCCGTCCGTCTGTCTGTCTGTCTGTCTGTCTGTCTGTCTGTCTGTCTGTCTGTCTGTCTGTCTGTCTGTCTGTCTGTCTGTCTGTCTGTCTGTCTGTCTGTCTGTCTGTCTGTCTGTGCCTGCGTGCGTGCGTGCGTGTGTGTGCACGTGTGTTTGTATGTGCGCCGGTAGGAAATCCGTTGAACTGGCATCCATGTAGCGAGCGGCGGCCGCAGTCGTGCAGAGCGTTCGCTCTCTCCTTCTCCTGAGCGAGCATGTTCCGAAGAGTCTATGAAAGACGCCCCCCCCCCCCTCCCTACAGACTTCAGCCTTCAGTGCAAGTTAGAGCGTATATCGTTCTCCGTCAACATGCTTGTAGAGCCGACCGCTCCGTAGCGAGGCAATTAACAGTTATTTGTTACTCGTTACGTCGATCGTCTCGCGTCTCTGCCCAGGCCCCTCCCAACTGGTCAAGAACCAGAGCACTAGGCCCACGCTACCTCCACAGTTCTGGGCGCACAGTTTGTAACAACGGGTCGAGGACAACATAAAAAAATCAAGTAACAGATAATAAATAAATCAGAGCATATACAATGGGTACGATAACGTACCGAACAAATAAAGAAACGACAGGCAAAGAACATCAGTGCAAAAAAAAAGAAACTTTCCTGATTCTTAAACAAGCAAAAAAAAAACACAAACAAGCAACAATAACTGCAGCCTGCGAGTACATGCAACGTGAATTTACTCTGTTCCTCCTGCTTTTCCTGCTCCTCTGTAAAAACGGTGGCTTCGTCGTTGTGCCTTTTTCTCGTAGAATAATGCGGCGATGGCCATCCTAAAATTGAAGGAACGGAAGCGTCGATTAGCACGGAAATAGCATGACGAAAAAAATCAGTGATGAATTGGTGGTAAATGCAAAAGAAACGCATTATCATTGCGTCGCACCTCTTTCAAGTCTCGGATTCATGATTTAAACCACGTTCACCAGATTTCCAAAGTGTTGCTGAGGAGCTCACTCGACAACACACACCGGTACAAAAAAAATCACTACAAGTTGTCACAAAGAAAAGACATGAAGCCCATGAGATACATGACGTATACATAAAGAAAGACACGGTGTAAGTTATCAGCAGCAAAAATTGAAAAACAAACAGTGAATATATCGTAATTACCGAGGTAAAAGAGTAATCATGTTTCTACATTAACAATAACAAGAAAAACATGTACAATCATGAGATGCGAGAAGTCTATCTAAAACGCGATATAGATTGCAACAGTAATAACTGAAATACAGACAGTGTAGAAGTAGTAATTACCGAGAAACAAATATAATGATACCTCTCTATGAAGCAGTGACAAGGAGAACTTGTATTCACAAAGCAAAACAAGAAAGGAAATGGCACAGGTAAAGTGAACTCCCACGAAAGATAGCGCTTCCAATAAATTATTTTTTTAAAACGCAAGCTATATGCTTATCCATGCCGTACGTGGGGGTTATATTGACTGCGCTATTCAATGACTAAGGTCGCTCATAACAGGTGTTGCGTTCTTTCAGTAAATTATTCCACAGAATTTTAAGAGCGGCAGCCCACGAACAAATGTCATGAAACATAAGGCAGAGCTACTGCAACTGCAGCCGAACAAATGTGCATCTATTAAAAACTGCCGGAAGCCAAACGTTCTTGTGGCCAATGCGCTGAGCCTCAGAGGTCACGGGCTCGGCGTCGGCACTTCGGGGGAAAAAGCAATGGCGTCACAGAGAGTTCGCTTGCCAAGGCTGTCGCCGTGACGCAACTGAATTCTGGGGTTCTACAAGCCAAAACTACGACTTGATTATGAGGCACGCCGTAGTGGGGGTCTGCGGATTAATTTTGACCCCTAGGAGAGGGGATCTTTAAAGGGCCCCCAGTGCGCGCGACACGGGCGTTTTTGAAATCTTCCCCCTTCGAAATGCGGCCGCTGCGGCCGGGATTTGATCCCGCGTCCGGCGTCACTCACTGCTTCTTCCAAGTTGATTTCCTTCGTCAATGGGTTATCGCATGTGAATATCTACAGTTTGTAAATTGCAACGTGCCGTAAAGTAATCGCTTCTAAGATTAATTAGTGCAACTTCATTATCTAGACAATTATGCATTTCGATTTATTGTGCATGTCCGCCTGTTCGAGCAATCCAGTTCATGGATTACAAATGTGCTATCTGTCACGGGCAATTTTTTTATATATATTCTGTATAGGTCAAAGTTTAAGACACCTGCTAACTATCGGCGTCAAAGCGGCGAAAACTTGCCTTGATTCCAGTCGCCCGCTTTCTGACACTTCTCGGACACCATTTTCCTGTGGTTGCTTCGCCTCGGCACTGGAAACACAGTCGTCAGTCGGTCGTCTGCAAAGGAGGTGCATATGGCGCGGAACAGAAAATATGACAAGCAAAAAGGGCTTGATGAAACGAAAAGTGTACAGCTCTCCAACCTGTTAATAACCTCACGGGAGCGTCGACCGACGCGTCGGTCGGCGCCGTGTCGCGGAGCGCCGGTACCGTACCAAACTAGCGACGACAGGCGCATGCGCACAAAGCATACTGGAGTCCGAGCATCGCGTGCTAGGCCACTCCGGTAAGCTCCACGTGGCCCTCACTGCTTACTCGCTTCCAACGCAAAGGAAAATGCGTACGTATTCGCTTTGCATGGTATACAATAAGCAGTTTCAAGCAATCGATGCGCTGACAGACAGCAGAGCTATTCCGGGTTCAGTGGCATAGCCTAGCAGACGATGCTCCCACATTGAGAGGCTGAGCGCGCATGTGCACATGTTGAGCGAGCATGCACACTTGCGCGCGCAGAGTCCCATTGTGCCAGCGTCGTCTGCTAGGCTATGCTAGTGAACCCGGAATAGCCCTGTTGTTTGTCAGCTCATCGATTGTTTGAACGCTAGTTACTTGTGCAGCTGCGCTCAGTGACACGGCGCTGACCGACGTGCCGATCGACGGCCTCGTGACATTATTTAAATACTGTAAAGCATGTTATACGCTTGTCCCAGAGACGGAACCGTACCTTCTTCCCAATGTACTCGCTTCGGTTCCTTTTTTGTGGCGATTTTATGGTCGTTTCCACCAGCCGCGGTAGAACCATTCGACAAAGGGCATTCTGCGAAGATAAGACAGCGATATAGAAATGCTGCGCAATAAACGAAGTGCTTGATGAACGGCTGAAGAAATTTATCAATAATCAGGTATTTTAGACAAAAGATTGTTTTTGGCAGTGTAAAGGCACTAGCGTTGGTGGTCGCCCTGATACCGCGCGATAATCTGCAATGAACACCATACGTAACTAAAGCTATACGATTATATGATTAATGAACCTGCGGCACGTACTTTGTAAGGATGAATTTGACAAAAGCAAAAAATAATATATAAGATGAAACGAAATGTTCTGATGCGAGGAGAGGCGAACTGCCCTTTCCAGTCAGAGGCTCCTCTGTCCCATTCCTCGACCAGCACCTGCGGCCGACGTTTCTCCCATGCATACCTTCTCTTGTATTGAGGAGCCGTGAGCCCACGTGACTCTCACGTCAAAACCCCTTCTTCATTTTCTTCATTTTTTGGTTCGAATGCCCTAAAAAGCCCATACAGGCCTTATGTACGGCTGGTTCAATAAATCAAATATAATGTACACATTCACACAGAAACGAAAAAGAAAATCTAATAGCATTACATGTGCCAACTTAAAACAAATTCATGGACATAAGGAATTTCAAATTATGGTAAAAAAAAAGGTAAAGCACAAGGAACACACTGGTGTCATGATGAAAAGAAACAAAGAATCCTGGGCGTGTGTAGTATGTTACAAAATGTTTCGCCTTTTCTAAGAATTCATCGTGATTAAAAGTTGATACGATTTTATTTGGTTACGTTTTCCACTTGTATATACCGAGAAAGTGGTATAAGAGTGGCAAGAACGAGTTGCACCCTCAAATTGTGATCCACGCGCGAGAAGATGCGGTGGGCGTGGCTGGTGTTGCATGCTTTGAAAGAAGACCTGTGCTGACAAAGCTTGTGGAAATGGGAAAGAAGTCCTACTCATTTGCAGGCTTCGATTTTATTGTAAGGGCAGATTTAAAGATTGTTTTAATTTCAGTGATGCGAGACGTTCGAAAACATGGTGGTGGTGGTGGTGGTGATGGTGGTGGTGGTGGTGGTGGTGGTGGTGGTGGTGGTGGTGGTGGTGGTGGTGGTGGTGGTGGTGGTGGTGGTAACAACTTCACTGAAAATCCGGCAAATTCGTGGCCTGGGCCTAGGCCGCCCCCGAGGAGGTCCAGAGATTCGGTCTCCTCGCCGAGTCACGGGCTTGCTGGATGGCCCATAGTTGATCTTGGAGGTTTGAGCTGCGCAACGCGGCCGTCCATCGCGCCGCAGCTTCATCTGAGGAAACTGCTTTTTCTCTGCATATAACCTCACATTCCCAGAGAATCCGTCTAAGAGATGCGTGATCCCTGCCGCATAGTTTGCAGTTATCGTCTGAATAGATGTCTGGATATATCCTCCTGAGATGGACGGGTTTGAGGAAGGCCTTGGTTTGTAACTGCCTCCAGTCTACCGATTGGGCCCTGTCGAGTTTGCGGTTAGGGGGTGGATAAACACGCCTGGAGTTTTGATAAAATTTTGTAATACCACAGTACCTGGTCATTATTTCCCTCTCTGTCCATGCCTCCATTCGATTTCCAACCCCAAGAGAGGATCCTTTTATGCGGGCGCGGAAAGTGAGACCTCGCGCTACGCGGTGGACCTCCTCGTTGAGGTTGGGTACGGAGGTGTCGGGGGACGCGTGAGCCGGGAACCATATAATGTGTAGTTAATCCGTCTCCTCGGAGGTGACATAGTTCGCGTTGGCTTTGAGTATAACCTCAGCCTTCGACGAATGTCTGCTTTGTGCATAGTTTCTGACCGCCTTCTGCGAGTCACTGATTACGTATCTGCAACTGGGGTTAACGATGGCTAGGGCTATCGCCACCTCTTCCGCTACCTCGGGGTTTTTGCCGCCTATATACTACATGAACTGACCGATTGTTTGTCGGTATTAAGGACTGCCACTGCGAAAGCACGTCGATCCTCGTATTCTGCAGCGTCTACGTACAGCGCTTCCTTGTCCCTACCGAAGGTTTGGAGTAAAGCCTTGGCTCTACTCTCTCTTCGACCCTGATTGAATTCGGGGTTCATGTTCTTGGGTAGATTAGCCACCTGGAGCTTTTCCCTGATCGCGCTTGAAAGGGATGTCTTGTCGCCGTGCTGCTTGGGGTAAGTTATCTCGAGTTTGTCCAGGATGCTCCTGCCCGTTCGTGTCTTCGCTAGTCTCTCGAGTTGCGAGATTTGGTGTGCCTCAATTAACTCTTCGAGCGTGTTGTGGACGCCCATCTGTAGCAGAAGTTCCGTGCTTGTGCTGTCTGGAAGACCCAGTGCCATCTTGTGTGTTATTCTAATGAGGGTGTTCAGTTTGGCCTATTCGTCCGCGTACCAGTTGTGGTAGGCGGCCACATGGGTATAATGTGGCTAATAACGAAGGAATGTATGAGTCTGACGACGCTGGCCTCCCTCATACCCTGGTGTCTGTTGGTGATTCTTCTGATGAGCCTCATCGTGTTCGTGATCTTAGACTCCAAATGCCTGACCGTTTCTACGTTGATGCCGTTGGATTCTATGATGAGTCCGAGCACCTTAATCTGCTTCACCTTGGGTATTTCTTGTCCGTCTTTGGTGCGTATGCAAATTTCTTCGTATGCAGCATGCTGGATGTAAGTCTTGGGGGGTCTTCCCCTAAGCGTCGGGCGGTAGAGGAGGAGTTTCGATTTTTCTGGCGAGCAGACGAGACCGGTTCCGTCGAGGTACTCTTCCACCACCTCGACCGCGGTCTGTAACCGCTGTTCGATTTCTCCGTCGCTTCCCTCGCACAACCAGATCATAATGTCGTCCGCGTATATTGTGTGATGCACTCCCTCGATGGCGTTGAGGCGCTCGGGGAGGCCGATCATAATGAGATTAAAGAGCATCTGAGAGATGACCGAGCCTTGCGGGGTGCCGACGCTGCCCATGTTCCTGTCTTCAGATGCGGGTTTGCCCAGCGTTAAGGAGACTTTCCTGTTTGTGAGGAAATCCTGAACATAGCTGTGCGCTCAGTTTCCTAGATTAAGTGCGGGAATGATGGGTAGTATGGCTGCGTGAGCTGCGTCATCGAACGCTTTCTTGAGGTCTAATCCTAGAATGGCCCTGGTACCTCTTGTCTTGTTGTCGAGTATCTGGTGTTTGATTTGCAACATAGCATCCTGCGTGGAGAGATGAGTTCGAAACCCGAGCATGGTGTCCGGATACGCTTCGACGTCGTCCAAGCGTGCGTTGATCCGGGTGAGGAAGGCGTGCTCCATCAACTTGCCGACGCACGACGTAAGAGATATTGGTCGAAGGTTGGCGAGATCTGGGGGTTTCCCTGGTTTGGGTATGAGCACCATTTTTGCTCTTTTCCACTGGTCGGGGATGCATCCTCGTGTCCAGCAATCGTTGATGTACTTGGTCAGTTCGGAGTTGGTCGCGTTGTCCAAGTTACGAAGGGTCTTATTAGTTAGGCCGTCCGGTCCCGGAGCCGACTTGCTGTTGAGCTTTTGCACAGCGGCCCAGATTTCCGCCTCGCCCAAGTCTCTGTCCAGAGAGAAGTTGGGTTTTCCCGTGTATTCCCGGTGCTGAATAGTCGGGTTCTGCGGGGCGAATCTGTCGCAGAGTTCGCAAAGGATTTCTTCCTCGTCCTTGACGTGTGTTTGTATTGTCTTTCGCATGGTTTCCCTATGCATTGCCTTGGTCTTCGTCGGGTCTAGCAGGTGTCGGAGCAGGCGCCATGTGTGACCGGTGCCAATCCGTCCGTCCATCGCGTTGCAGGTCTCATCTCATTGCTGTTTACTAAGAGTTCTGCAGTGTTCTTCTATTTGTTTGTTGAGTAACGCTATGCGTTTCCTCAACTTCCTATTGTGTCTTTGTTTCTGCCACCTGGCTTGAACCGATCGTTTGGCCTCCCACATGTGCACCAGGCGGCTGTCGATCTTCTCGACGGGAAGTTCTGGCGTCACGGTCTTTGTTACTTCATTGACGTCAGCCATCACTTTTTCGACCCATTGTTGAATGTCTGTGATGGGCGCGTGCCTCATTCCTGCTCGATTCTTACGGAACGGGTCCCATGCAGTCCATCCATCTGAAGGTTTTGTTGGGTTCGATCTTTAATTTCTACAGTAATTTCGTTTCGAGAATTCTGTGGTCACTACCAAGGCCTTCGAACGTGTTATTCCAACTGGCTCCTTTCGTGTTGTTCACTAATGTTAGAACGGGCGTGGTGTCTCTTGTCCGCCCGGTTCCCATTCTGATGGGGGCGCTGGGGTCGTTGATGAGTGCCCGGCCTGTCTCCTGTATGTCCTGCCATAAAGCCTTGCCTTTGGTTCTCGTATAAACGCAGCCCCACGTTCCGTGCGAGGCGTTAAAATCTTCCCCGATTAGTAGGGGATGGGAGCCCGCAAGGTCGGTGGCCCTCCTAAAAAGGGTTAGGAAGCGCTGTCGTATGTGCGCGGGGTAACTCTATAGATTGAGGATAAATGTGCTAGATTGGCTCTTGCTTTTGGGTATAATTTCTACGAATACTTGTTCAATCTATGCTACCTTAATGTCGTGACGAACGACCACTAAGCCTTTCCTGACCAAAGTAGTTACCGCGCGGTTCTCCCCGGATGGGGGACCGGGCTTGGTAACCGGGTAGTTTTGCTAATTCGTGTGTCTCTTGTAGCATTATTACATCGGGTTTGGATTTGCTTTTAAGGTGTTGTTGCAGGACCGCTTTTCTTGCGGCGTAACTCCTGCAATTGCACTGCCATATCGTCAGCGCGCCTCTTTTACCGTGTTTGCCTATTTTGGTCTGGTCGTGGGGTGGCGGTCTGAACGACCCCACATGCTGCTGCGGTGTTTGCAGCGGCGTCGTGGAATTGATTAGTTGCGACCCCAGTTATGGGGGCCCCTGCGGAGGTAACTGGCTGCAGTTTGGCTACCCTAAGACTTAGGTTGGCCACGTTGTTTTCGAATTTGTCAAGTCTCGACATTATGGTCAAGACCGCCAGCGTGAGGTTGCCGATGGCTTCCGCTTGTTCTTTGAGTACATTCTGCATTTCTGTTAATTTCTGCCCTAGGTCTGCCAGTTGCGATTCGGTTTGGCCGGCCGGAGCCTTTCTCTTAGGTGGCGGAGGGCTGTAGTCCTCCTCCATGTGATTACCAGGGGCTACTGCAGCTGCACCTGCACTACAAGTACACAGACGGGGGGATATCTCCACCCTTCGACTATTCTAAGATCCTGCATTTCTCTCGTGAGGTGTGAGATTAATTATCTCAACTGTGCGTTTTCCCGTCTCATTCCTGCTATTTCCCTAGAAGCTGCGGTCTCCTTAGATCCGCCGCGGCGCGACGAGCCTTTGACCGCGTCTGCCCAGCTCACCTTGTTGGTGGTCTCTTCTACAGCCGGGCCTCCTCCGCTGCGGCGAGACCGCGAACGCGTACGGCTGCTGGATCTGGTTCGGGCAGGTCCGGGTGCGCGGCTCCGTGAGCTGGACTTTCTCGTTCTCGAGAGAGACCTCGAGCGCGAACGGGGCCTGGTCTCCCACGAAGGGGCATCCAACTGATTCCCTAGTAGCCTCCAATGCTAGGAATTCTTCTTGTTGTTGTCGTTGTCTTTCCCAACGTCGTCTCTTGACTATATATGGCGTCTTGAAGCGAGCCTTGCAATTCTTGTCGGCCGTTAAGTGCTCACCCCCGCAAAGTTGGCAAAGGGGGTTGCACTGGCGGTCGAGACCTGGGTTGGCCGTGCCGCAGCCTCTACAGATGCGGTCCTGCGGACTGGGGCACACGTCCATGCGGTGGCCCAATCTGCCGCATTGGTGGTCAACTTGTTTTCTGTACAATGCGCACCTGATGAGTGCGCCTCCGTAGCGGACGAAGGAGGAAACTTTCAGTCCGGAAACATGGCTTTTCTTTGTGTGTGTAATGAAGTGGGCTATTTTGTTTTGGACTGACTCAAACTTGCTGACAAGGAGCGACGGGTGGGGGCTCCAAATAAAGACGTATATTCCGTTTTACAGTGTGCGAGCACGCGTGGGCAGTTTTGCCCGCTCTGCATTTCCAAGGAATTTCTCGTGCTGTTCCTGTTTGGTCACTGCACGTGCTAGGTCACAGGCAGCATGTGGCGTAGTCGTAGGCATGTCACGTAGTGTTTCCCTGTGTTTTTCCAGTGACGTAGTCGTTGCAGACAGGGAGAACGGGCTTCGCCGATAAGAAGGACGCACGGACTTAAGATTAAATATTTGGCTAATTTCACGCGGCGTAGTACTTTGCTAACACGATCGCCGACACGTGATCTATACGCACCGCGATTGTGTCTGCTTGCTTTGTCCAAACCTGGCGAGGGACACTTTAAGCACTGCGGGACAATGCAACGAAGAAAACAAGATATCCCGCTTTTCTTTCTTTTTTTTTTTTTACGTGCCTATGCCACGACCTCATTAGCACGGCATATTGGGAGGCTCCGCATTAATTTTGGCCGCATGGAGACCTCTAACGCACCCCCAAATCTATGCACACGGCCGTTTTTTGTTTCATTACAACAAGGAACGCCAATATATTTTGCAGGTGATCTTGAGGCCGACTACGGCGAGACAGATTAAATTTTCATGACTTCGCCTACTACTTAGGCCGCCTTCGCACTGACCACATTCAATTCCGCAATCAACATACTTGGTCTAAAATTGCTGATTAAAAAGATTATTAGATAAATTTAGATAACCTAAACGCTACACTGATGTTTACGACACAACTGGTAAATTTCACCATTGCTATGAACATTGGCCAACGAAAGTTATCCCTTTGTTCCGGGTCCCTCTTTAAAATAAGTGGTAAATATCATATCGCCGAAACACGTGGTATAATAGTGGGGGAAAAGAAAACAAAGATCACGCGCACAAAAGAAGTGTTTGCCTTACCTCGGAGGCTCCTATCTAAATACACCGGAAAGGAAAAATCTTTTTTTCTCGGCAACCACTCGAGCGAATTTGATTTTTAAATAATTAAATAAAGTAAAGAAGAGAATGTGACTGTAGGAAGCAAGCTTTGATTTAGACCATCAATGTTTTATCAAAAAAATAGTTGGAAATTGCGAAATTTCAAGAAATAAATTATCATGTCCACAACTATGTAGCTAAGAAATGAAAAACGATATCACAATTTTTTAAACTGCACCTAATAACACATCTGAAACGGACAAAATTGAAGTTGTATCGCTAATATGCAAGTAGGACTTTTGCGAACACCCTCGGAAATATTGTAACAAATTCACGTAAGCTGTAAATTAACATATCGAATTTGTCGAGTTTACATGCTGTAACAGATGTAGTTTACAGAACATAGGTATTTGTTCTTGGCGCAGAGTTACGAATTTGTAAACTTCAGGCTTCCATGCTTTTTTTTTTCTCAGGCATACCAATTTCCGGGCACTTTTCTAAAACATTCCAGGCCCTAAATCAAACTTTTGATTCCTACCCTCACTAGAATTTAGCTTTGTCTCTGAAACGCACAAAATCTTCTTCTGATTGATCCAGTTTTAGGAAAGCGTTTCTGCGTTTTGCATGTATATGAATATGCCGCATCGGAGTGGGCCTCACTAAAGTTTCCTTTTAAGTGCGCTAGTTTGTCTTATCTCCTTATTCTTAAGGGTGTTCGAATCACTCATCGAATAATTGATCAGGATAAATTGTTTCTTCCTTTTTTTTGGAGGGGGGGGGGGGATAGAATTTTTGTGGCAAGTAAAACGACACGAAAACAGACGACAGTAAACTCCATGAAATGACATTGAAATGCAACAACAATCGTGTACTTAGAATTCGGTGCACGCTAAAGAACCTCAGGTGATCAAAAACAATTCGGAGCCCCCCCCCCCCCCCAACTACGGCGAGCCTCATAATCATGTGGTGGTATTGACACAAAATGTCCCAAAATTACATCTACATTTTAAAGTTCATAAGCATGTATGGTAGAAACTTAAAATCCACTTCATACAGTCACTAGATTTTACCAGCTACTATAAAATGCAACTAACCTCATCAAAAGCATCTCAGAGGTGGCCGAATAAAACGATTTCTCTGTTCCCGTGTATTTAGAGGCCTGCCAACGTTATAAGTTGAACACTACATTCGAATCAGAAATAATGCTACAATTTTATCGTTTACCTAAATTGGGTACCTCCCCAAACTTGCTTTTTCTTAAAGGCGCTGTGAATAGACACCCTGCTCTTATAGACAGAGCAACGATATTCTACGCTACAAATATGAAGCTTATATGAAGTTCATATGAAGTTTATTAAGTTTATGAAACATTCACGAAACGGAAGCCAAAACTTCGACTGTCGTCATACATTTCTACGTGCTCGTGTCGCTGTGGTGGGTAGGTCCGAATAATCGATGAGTCCGAAAAAGTCACGCTCTCAAAATTCGGTCAGCGACTGTATACATGCAAGGCTGATTCTTGGGCTGGTTGGCACGGTTTACTCATAATGGCAAAGCCTTTAGCGCCATTCAAAAAAGACAGGGACGTGACAGAGACATAGGACAGCGCTAACTTCCAACAAGAGGTGAACGTTAGCGCTGTCCTGTGTCTCTGTCACGTCCCTGTCCTTTTTGAATTGCGCTAAAGGCTTTGCCATTATGTGTATACATACGATTAGTGCCAATACAGCATTCGCAAAGAAGCTCTAACATTCGGACATTTTACAGTGAAATCGTACACGTTGGCAGGTATATGAGGCATTGTCGTTCATCTTCGCCATTGATAGCAATACATCAACATTTTTCTGCCGTAAAATAGTACCTTGACCCAGACGATGCAGTCATTTTTCAACGCAGAAGGTCCCAACGCAGGGATTTCATATATGTATTAGATAGGAGACCGTCCCGATGTAAAGCTTCCTTTTAAGCGTGCAAAAAAAAAGATTCACGTTCGAAACCGTATGTACAGGATCGGGAACTTGCCTAAATCCCAGTCTTCTTTTTCGTAATCTTGCTCCCCTGATTCGTGGTCGCGTCGCTCTGGCACGGAGTGAACCGGCTTGATTAGGCGCCCTGCGAAAATAGAACACTGTTCGAGAAAGTGGCATAGTTTTGAGTTCGCTCCCTTTGTAATGCGCCGAGTACGTACACAACTAAAAACTGCGATAGGACACACCGGAAAAAAATTATTTCACTCTGTCGTTCTTGTATGCGGTGTCCTATCGTTGTTGTTAGTGCTATACTAAGTTGCGTTGAGAGCATTACAAGATGAACGCAAGAGATGTTCCTTCAGCCAGGCTTCTGCTCCGAAAAATCGAGTGCTGTGCAGCTGAGAGAAGTAGAGCACAAAATGATAATGATAATAATGATGATGATGATAATAATAATAATAATAATAACCTTCTTGACCGATAAAAGAAGAAACCGTCTATACTAGCACACCAACTTGGATTCCGCCTCTGTCTGTGTGATGCCTCTTCACACGCGCGTTTCCTCACGCGCGTTTCGCATGCACAGCCTCTTATTCTTCTCGCACACATGCGTGCATGTGGAGTAAGTATGAAAAGTGAATTCGGCATCGTCGTCGGAACTGCCTAAAGAAGATACTCGTAGCGCCAAGCGCCGCGAACAACTGCGAGCTCGGCAGCAGAGGAAGCGGGAGCCGGCCGACGAAGAATTAAGATATGGCGAAGCGATCGCGACTGCAGCGACAAAGCAGACAACTCGTGGCGCTGAGGCGTGCCAACGAAACTGCTGAAGAACCGCAGAAGCGATTGGAGAAGAACCGATCGCACAAGCGTGCCAAGCGCGCTGCCGAAACGGATGAGCAACGACCACCGCGACAATTAAGCCCGACTATATATGCACACCAGCATCGCAAGGCCAGGGAACATGCCGTTGGCCGCGGCTGCGACGGCTTTCGCACGACATTCCGTGGTTGGCGCCAACCTGATGGCCCGCCTTCTTTAAATGCCACAACCCCCGCTCCCGTGTCATTCGTTCATTAATTAATTCATTCATTCATTCATTCATATATTCGTTTCGTATCTTCTCGCTACGCGGTACGTTCCCAAGAGCGTTTTGCGTACTCTGCGTCCCACGGGAATTGCCCGAGTTCAAGCTGCGTGCTGGCTGCTTCTGCGCAGATGGCACAACGCTCGTGACGCACAAGCACCGCGCCTCTGACGTCATCTCGCAAACGAGCCGTGATTGGGACATGATAGTAATAACGTGAGCCACGAACTGCGCTTGTCCGTTCGCAAGGCCCTTTAAAGTGGGCAGCACTAGGAGAGAGCATTGCGCAACAGTAGAGAAGCCGAACCAATCGGCCCAACACGCGATCGTCAAGTCAGAGCATGCGGTAGGGTTTAGTGCCACCGCTCTGCAATCAGATCTGCAGCAAGGCAGCTGAAAAAGTGCGCACCGATTAAAAAAAACTACCGGGAACCAAACATTCTCGGCCAATACGACCAGTCTCAGAGGTCAAGTGTTGGGCCGACACTGCGAGGGAAATAACGAAGGGAATGGCTTCACGGAGAGTTCGCTTGCCAATAGAGGCTGCGTGACGCAATGCCCCCTCCTAGTGCGTTGTCTACACGTTGAATACGGCTGACTGAAGTCCTGTGATATGCACTCACCTCTCACGCTGCGCGGCCGTCCACGAAGTGTCAGGAAAGCTGTACCTCTCCCGTCAGCAGGAAGACCGGTCGTGGAGGAGCCGTAGCCCGCGCGGGGCTTGTGGTCGCCGCGGTTTGAGCGCTCCTCCTGCGTTCGGACCCCAGTGGCAACCAAGAACTCGTGACGACTTCTGGTAAGTCGCATTCGGCAGTGTTTGCTTACCGTGACAGCGCTCGCAGCGTGCGTGCGGCACGATTGTACAATGCAATCGTCGTCAGGGAAACATACTGGATGAGGATGCCGACGCGGTCTATAGCTGTACAGCCGGGGACAGAGAGGTTTGTGGACCGCTTTCACGTAGAGAACGTTGAATTCCGCCACGACCTATGCCTCCGGCAACATATCCTCTCGCTCAGAATTCGCACGGAGTCTATTACTTAGTTCGAGCGAAGCGCCACTAAGCGATTGGTTTCTAAGTCAAATGGCAAAAGACAGCCACTAGAGAAATCCAGAGGATCCCCCCCCCCCCCCTCCCTATACATGCTGCGCTAGCCCTTCTGACACATTTGTTTTTTGCATTTACATGGTGCGTAGAAAAATTCGTACGCTGACAAATTTGAGCGTAAAGTATGAGCCCGCTTTCCCCGCAGTTCCATATTAGTTTTGGTGTGCACCCCCCCCCCCCCTCCTTGATGCCACTCTGGACCGCCCCTAAAGTCGGCCGGGCATCTTAGTTTGCATTTCAGTGAGCCCGTGTAATGAAAATCGCGCGGTTGTGTCCGTCTGATCGACACTGCCGACTTACCAGGTGTTCGTCATTATTCGGGATCCCGTGCCGTTGCTAATGGATATTAGTAATAAAACAATATATGATAGCCAAATAGCAAACCTAGCTCGAACTTTTCCTGCGGTGGCGCTCTCCAAAATTGCTATGCTCTTAACTATAGTGTGCTCGTGGGTCCGGAGCTTTACCTATGTCTAACGAGCGTAATCTGTCGACAATCCAATCTACTATAGATGCTGCAGTACATTCGAAAGTTGATAACGACAGCCACGTCACGGAATGCCTCCATAGCTAGCTCTTAAGGCAGTGACTTAAGCTGCTTGGCCTGTAATACTGTAATCCTTAGCAGCACTAAAAAGACAAGGACTGGCGTAAGAACGAAAGCACCGTGTGTTTTCATTCGAATGTATGTCCTTGTATTTAGAAGGGTTATCAGGTTCGCAGCTAAATTCTTTATCATACAAGAGTTATTGGTGACTACTCAAGGACGGGCGTCCGCAAGGACCCTCCTGTTTGCATGAAATAATGCACTGACTTCAGAGTTAAAAAAAAACATCAATCGTGCAGGGTGCACGTAGTGTGCCACAACCACGATATGATTATGACGCCCACCCTAGTGCGGGACAAATAATTAATTGTGAATGTTTGGGGTTCTTTAATGTACACCCAATGCATGAACTTCAGAGCAACACAAGGCAGACGTGATATTTTCGTTTCAGCCACCGACGGCAGATTATCATGACGCGAACAAGTAAAATACAGTGCTGTGTACCGCGACGAAAAATTGATTGGACTTTACTTTCTGGACAAACCGCGCATTCGTATTCTTACACGACTTGGTATAACGAGCAGACTTGTATTTACAGAAAAAGAAAGAAGTAACTAGTTAACTAATACATTATTTTAAAACGCCTTTTGATTGCAGTCGCTAGTTATACTGTGCCACGAAACTAACACAGCAATCACTAAAAGAGGCAATCGCTTACAATTACGTAACACTTATCCAAACTTTTACCAACATTGCATAATTACAGTGAACATAACGAGCCGGCTTGGCTCTTTTAGTGCGCCCCCCTGCAGCCCCTTCACACGTTGTTCTGTCTTCGCAAAGTTGCTTCTCAATATTTTTCCCTTCGAACAACTTCTCTCGTTATATCTCAGTCCACCACTAAGCGACTCCTTCAGACACGAACTTTTCCGAACCCCGTGCTTTACAACCGCATGTACCCCGATGACTGTACTCCCCACTCTGCAAAGCGTGCAAGGCCCGCGCTGACCTCGATCATATCATCTGGCAATGCCCCAAAGCCTCACCCACCAACACCTCGCGCCCTTACACACGCAGCATACCTACCGCCGAGCAGTGGGAGACATTGCTGCTCAGCTTGGACCCAGAGGAGCAGCTCTGGGCCGTCCGGATGGCCGAAGACGCCGCCAGAAAGCAAGGACTGGCCGCCGTCTGAGGAAGGGGGGGATTGGGGGTTAGTCTCCCGACCCTCGCCACCCCTTAACCCCATCAAGGACATAATAAAGTTTTTTCTCTCTCTCTCTCGTTATATCTTGTGAATTCATCAGATCCAGCGCCGGTGAAAAACTTGCCGGATGGGCGCGCCGGAGGCGAGTGGGTGGTTGCTGACGCGCGCGCGAAAAATCGAACTGGGAAATTCGGCAACTCTCCGTGCATCGCAACGGGAATCGGCAAAGTCTGTGTGCTGACATCATGCACGACCGTTCGGACGTGGTGGCACTGGCGCTGCGCATAAAGGCGCAATTGACCGTCGCGATATTTATGTAGATCAGGTAAGTGCCGACAACACAGGCCGCGCGCGACCTGCGTTTTATGTAGGACGCAGGCACGGCTTTAATTGGCCTCTTCGAACATGCGCACCCGCGAGGCAGGCGCTGCTGCTGCTGCGTGGCAGGAGTGCGGCAGTTGTTTGCCGCACACTCCGCGCGAAATCCAAGTGGTCAAAACTGCATGCGTCACCAGTTGTCGGTAGTCTCGCCAATAAAGCAGGCGGTTACGTATCATTGGTATGCTCTTCAGAGCGACTGAATCACAGTGAGCTTTACCAAGTAAAAAGAAAAAAAGAAAGGTAATAGATCGATAACAAAATTGCCAAATGGCGGAAATAATTACAAGTAATTCTTTTACGTATAATTTGTTACGTATACAAGTCGGATCACGAGATATTCGACTCGAGTGTGTTTGACAAGATTCTCACAAAAAAATGCGCAACCTCCTTTTTTTTTTTTCAACCAGCGATAGCTGCCATATGGAATCCGTCGCCGGGTCGTTTTGATGAGCGAGGACACAGGTGGCCGTCCCAGTTAGAAATGCTTTGCGAGTTTATAAAGAAATCAGAAATGCGCAGTGCCTCGAGTGGGATCCGAACTCCGGTCCTCCGGAGCTGCCGTCAGAGGTTCTGCCTCTCAGCCAATACTTTTTTTTTTCGAGCTATTTACTTCCGGGCGAAAATGTAATCCTTGCGGGAAACAAACGAGCCAATATGAGTCTCGTCACCCGCCGTGGTTGCTCAGTGGCTATGGTGTTGGGCTGCTGAGCACGAGGTCGCGGGATCGAATCCCGGCCATGGCGGCCGCATTTCGATGGGGGCGAAATGCGAAAACACCCGTGTACTTAGATTTAGGTGCACGTTAAAGATCCCCAGGTGGTCGAAATTTCCGGAGCCCTCCACTACGGCGTGCCTCATAATCAGAAAGTGGTTTTGGCACGTAAAACCCCATAATTTATTTTTTAATTTGAGTCTCGTCCACTTGCTCGGCGGTGCAGGCACGAACAGAGAGCCCCATAAAGTTCCTGTTCATCCTTGAGACGACGTGCGGCCCACACAACGGTCAAGCATACCGAGAAGCACTAAAACGGTGGCAAGGATATAGACACCTTATCAATATAGAATGCGTACCACTCTGTACAAAATTCCACCAATGCTACGAAAGAGAAAAAAAAAATACTGAGACCGGAGAGCGCGGTCTATTATGATTTGGCTGACTACAGGATCGATGCAGCTCATTTATGTAAGACTTCGCCGATGCGAAAGAACTTAAGTGAAGCCGACGGTAAAATGCGAAAAGCGGAATAAGACAGAGAATGAGGAAGAAACAGCCGTGTATTTCTCGTTCACCACCGCGGAACGCAACGCCACATCTCCACCAAATAAATAACGTTTCCGTCTTCTCGGAATGAGAGTGTTCGGGGCGCAGCTGCGAATGTTTACTCCAACCGATACCGCAAGAAAACTGTGCAAGACTTGCTGCGCATAATATTACGTTTCTGCGGACGCTACGTATACGAGAGAAATTAATAACGCAACTAGCCAGAATGACTGGCTGACGACGCGCTCTGCGGTTGGTCTACGCGTACACAAACAAGGACCAGGTTGAAATAATTAAAACGAAGGCAACGGTAAAAAAAAATATCCCAGAACGGTCAGGAGTGGTTATTTAAACTGGAGCGGGCTCCCGTCCGATGCTCGAGTGCTCGCCGACTTTTTAAGCATACACTGGCGCAGCCAAAGACGGCACGACGACAATGGCATGGCGATTGCGAAATGATGGTGTTGTACGACGACGACGTACAACCTGACGGCGATGGCGGCATGAGGAGAGCGTGATGGCGACGGTGTGACGAGAATTGGATGACGAAGCAGAAATGACGACTACGAAACGACCACGACGGCGGCATTTATGTGCAACACACTGCCAATCACGATAGGGATTATTGCAGGAAGGGCACATACATGAGCAATACGTGCGTGCATACGTGATCGATAGAAGAGAAATACACGTACACGTAAAATACGCACATACATAAGCAATACACGCGCTCGTACATAAATAGCTACGTATAGTATACCACTGAAGTTATGTAGTGTAGCTTCGAACACAAAAGGATACTCATACGAAGAAAAATATACAAAGGACAAATCATGGTAGGCTACAAGAACCAACAAGGCAGCGAAAGTAATTCGCATAATTGTTAGCAAATCGGGAAGAAAAAACCCGGAAATTTATTGCAATGCGCGCAGGGGTGCCTCGTAGATGCGCGCAAGACGTTATCCTAAGAAGAAGTGCTAGTCAAGTATGCAAGCAATTTATTACGCGTTCCCTAATTCCACATGGAAAGAACGAGTACCTGAACCAATCAGTGTTAAACTGATACCCATTTGGCCAATCCATCATCATGACAGCGATTACATGACGACGACGATGGTGTGGCAGCGGCGTCAAAACCGCGACCGAATAACGGCACCACGATTAAGATGGAATGACAAAGAAGGAACGACGCCGATGAAACCGCGAAGTTGGTACGACGACGATGGCACGACGAGAACGGGATCACGACGATGGCGTGACGGCGGCCGTACAACGACTGTGTGGCGATGAATGTATGACGATTACGGCATGACGACTGACAAAAATCAGATGACGACGATGCCATAACGATGACAGCGCGTCGACGACGGCGAGCAATGTACCTAGTGGTACATTGCTCGCTGGATACTGGATATGTACCTAGTGGTACATATCCAGCAGCACATACCCATGAGAACTGTGAACTGCACTATCTCAGGGATCGGCCTCCCACTGCGGAACCCGCCAACGTCTTCCTCATTCTTTGTTGTTGTTGTTGTTGTTGTTGCAAATCTCTCTCTCTCTCTCTCTTGAAGGCAGATTGCTCGCGCACGTATTTGAAATGTTTATTTAAACCCATATCAGACGACACAAGGCAATATTTATGGTCTATATGTAATTGCGGCAGCTTTCGCGTCACCGTTTCGGCATTATGGACGAAACTGCAATGTTATAAAACATCAAATACTAGTTCAGCGGTGGCGTGAAGCTAAAGTAGAACACCGGGCCTCTAATATGAAAGTAGTAAGTTCGAATCATCGTGCATTCCACTACATTTTGTCAGGCTTCGAGTGGCACCTGACACCGGCAAAAGAAAAAAAAATGGCGAGAACCAGTGGGGCTATATAGTAGTCAATGCGCAACCAAATCAGAAAGGCCCACTAATTTTCAACAAACACAGTCCCACAATAGAAAAGGCATTAGCCTTTCTGGTGCTAGTTCTCGGCACCTACCTCCCTCATCACTCTTGCAGTTAACCCGTGGCCCTCAGACCCCAGCGGCTGAGGAACACCTGACCAAGGCAGTGACCAGACCTAGTACGCGGCAGAAGTTGCTAAGAACCTCTGGATCCGGGCACTGGAAACTGAACCTGGCAACATTTACCGCGCGAGCCCTCTCGAGTGAGACTATAGCTTAGCAGGGCTCTTTGAGTAATTATCAGGCATTTCCTGAGATAATATTGGCCTTATTGGGGTTAGAAGAACTGCTGAGGCTCATTTAAACAGTGCTCACCAACGGCTACGTCTTCTTTTACAGAGGTCCTCCAGATAAGAGAAAGTATACGCGGTAGGATTTCTAACACATTAGGACATAGCGGACAACTTTGATTGATTCTACAGCATTGATGAGAGGGTAGCAGTCGTCGTAATAAAACTAAATAGGAGATATACGAGGGCAAATCAGAAAATATTTGCCCCTATTTTTTTATTAGCCAAAGTAAGGTACATACAGGTAATCATATGCGCGTTATTCTACGCACCTTACACTATTTTTCCACATGGGCCCCACACCTCTTCAACACATTTGTCCCGTCGCAGCACTAAACGTGAGATGCGCCTGTTAGTTATCGACGCGCGCCGCCTCACCGAATTCTCATTGTCGCGCAAGTCTTCACGGCCCTTTGGCGAATTCACACCACCACCACCTCATACTTCTCAAAGCGAGACACGTTTCTCCATACGTGGGCTGCATGTCGTGGGCTGCATTTCCCTGTGATCTCGATGACCGTTCGTCCCTTGCTCCATAGAAAACGAATCGCTCGTACGTCATGAACCTTCGATGCGCAACGACCATCTTCAACAACTGACAGCAGCGCCGTGCCGTGGAGTTACCGGCAGATAAGGCCGGGCTGGTCCAAGAAAGATCCACCGCTGGGAATGGATATGTTGATATCGCATTTACAGCCGTAATTTAGCTAAAGAAATGGTAGGCGACCCTAATCTTTGACTTAGGTGTCTCTTAGTGGCACTAGTACCTCTGCGTTGGTGTTCATTAGGTTAAGCGAACGAACGTCTTTCCCCTGACGCGATATGCAGGCGAGGAGAGAGGGAGGGCGAGGAGAAGCGCAGTGCGCGCGCCACCTGGCGGGACGCGCCCTCTCCGGTGCTGACGTCAGTGCATGTAACGCCCACGCGCGCAGCTGCTGCGAGCAAGCGAGCGAGCGAGCAGGTGAGCGCCGGAAGAAGAGAAGCGAGAGAGGAGGGAGTGACGTCACATCCGCTCTGAAAGGCAGATGTTCAGTCTATGCCAGGCAACTGTTTTCCATTAATTAGCCGGTTAAATATCATGCCACCTTCTTCTGTGTGACGTCATTAGTGACGTAATTACTCCCAAGGCCTCTAAAGCATACGATTCTGAGCTTTGGTGTGCGGCAATCAGTGATTTCTAATTAATTAGAATTATTCCAGGCACTTCAGTAACTCAACTTGTACCTCTGCTTCGATATCGTACAATGTTGAAACCCATAAATTTTGTACTGTATTATTCTTTTTTTTTTCTTATTTATTTTGAATTTCGTCCTCGGTCGTCTCAGGAGGCGAACTGAAAGTGCTGCGCAAGAAACAAGAGTGTCACTCGATGCTCGTACCACTAAAAAACAGGGGCAAAGACTTTGTGATTCGCCCTCGTAGATTAAATGTGGTACAAGCCTACGCTTCAAACTCCAGTCATGGTGATTAAAAAATACAATAGCTTTAGGAAGATTTTGAGTAAGCAATGAGAAAGGTGCAAACTCAGTGTACTATAGTCATGGGCGAATTTAATGCAAAATTGGGGAAATGCAGGCAGGGGAACAAGCAATTGGCAACTACGGCATCGATTCTAGGAACACTAGAGGAGAGATGTTGGTAGAATTCGAGGAAAGGAATAGACTCTGATTAATGAATACCTTCTTTATGAAGGGCAGTAACAGGAAATGGACCTGGAAACACCCTAATGCAGAGACAAGAAACGAAATAGATTTCATACTTTCTGCCGATCCCAGCATATTGCAGGATGTAGAAGTGTTAGGTATAGGGTGAAGGGCAGTGATCATAAGTTACTGGGTCTAAGATTGCTCTCACTTTGAAGGGAGAAATGGCAAACTTAGTCAAGAATAAACAGGCGAATCTAGATGCAGTAAAGGTGAAAGCAGACGAATTCAGGCTGGTGCTCGCAAACAAACATAGAGCTTTAGAGCAGAAGGATGAAGATCCGTAAGATGAAGATGAAGAAACCGTAAGTAGGATTATTTCAGAAGGAGGAATTGAAAGGAAAGGCACCAAGGTAACCAGTAGGTAAGCCTTCTCAAGTAACAAAGCACCTAACAAAGAAACGACAAATCATGGAAGTGTCTTACTCAAGGTATCAGAGAATCCTCTGAACTGTCAAAGCTGATAAACAAGAAAATTAACGATATTCGAAATTATAACGTGGGAAAGACTGAAGAAGCAGAAAAAACTGGCCTCAGCATGAAATTGGTGAGAAGAAAACTTGGCATCGGACAGGGCAAGACGTACGCCGTGAAAGACAAGCAGGGTAATGCTGTCAGCAATGTTGTTGATATAGTAAAAGCACCAGAATAATTATCTATTGAACTTATACATTACCCAGAGCACACACGCAGCCTTATTTGGAAGTAGTGATGAACAAGATACAGAGATTCATTTTATAACTAGCGATGACGTTAGAAGAACCTTGCAAGACATGCCCCGAGCATAATCGGCAGGAGAAAATTGTATAACAGTCTATTTAATCAAAGATGGAGGAGATTTTATGCTTGGAAAGCTTGAGGCCCTTTATACGCAGGGCCTCACGACTTCAAGTATACCAGAGAAGTGGAGGAATCCCAAGATTATACAATCCATAAGAGGAGGAAGGTTAAATAATTGAAGATTTATGCGCCCATTAGCTTGGTTTCAGTATTGCATGTAATATTCACAAAAATAATTTACAGTGGAGTCAGGACAACACTTTAATCAACCAAGAGGACATGCTGGCTTCAGGAAGGTATATTCTACAATGGATAACGTCCATGTCATCAATCAGGTAATTGAGAAATCAGCGGAATACGGTCGAGCTCTCTATATGACTTTCATGGATTATGAAAATGCATTTGATTCCGTAAAGATACCAGCAGTCATGGAGGCATTGCGTAATAAAGGAGTACAGAAAGCATACGTGAATAGAATGGGAAATATCTATAAAGATTCCCCAGCTACTTTATTTCTCCACAAGAAAAGTTGAGAACTGCCTATCAAGAAACGGATCAGGCAAGGAGACAATATCTCCAATGATATTCACTGCATGCTTCGAAGAAGTATTCAAGACATTAGACTGAGAAGGCCTAGGAGCGATGATCAATGGCAAATATCGCAGCAACCTTCGGTTTACAGATGGCATTGTCCTGTTCAGCAACACTTGGGATGAACTGCAACAAATCATCGAGGACCTTAGCCGAGACAGTGTAAGAGTAAGGCGGAAGATTAAGAGGAAGCTTTAGCTCGGGTGCTCCAATCTAAATACATGTAAAAGGAGAATTCATTTTTCTCGACAATTGCTGAACCAAATTTGACGATGTTTGCTACATTTAAAAGAAAAACTTAAAATCCAGTGACTGTTGGTCTATATTTTTTTTATTTAGCTCGTCAATATTTAATTAAAAACTAGTAAAAATCGAAAATTTTCAGAAAACGAAACTGTAAAGTTTACAACTCTGTCTCTCAGCAAGGAAAAATGACATCACAATTATGTGATTTGCATCTGATAGTGCGTATAAAGCGGACAAAATTGATACGTTACATATGAACCTAAAGAAAATTCAGTAATATGCAAATGCAGCTTTTGCAGAACCCTTGTACACAACGCAACAAATTTGTGTAAGATATAAATTGACATATTGAATTAGTTCGCTTTGAACGATTTAATGGGTGCCGTTTACAGAACCGCGATATCTGTTCTTGATGCAGAGCTGTTAATTTATAAACTTCGTGCGTCTACATTTTTTGAACTCGCAAATTCTTTAATATTCTTTTACGGAAATTCCGCCTCTAAATCGAAATTCCGCTTCCAACAATCACTATAATTTATCTTTCTCTCTCAAATGCAACAAATTTCATTAAAATCGGTCCAGAAAAGCGTTTCTGCGTTTTACATGTATTTGAATAGGCCGCATCGGAGTTGGGTCCGAGCTAAAGCTTCCCCTTAACATGCAGAAGGCAAAGGTAATGAACAATAGCCTCGCAAGCGAGCTAGAATTCATGATCCCCAGTCAGCCTCTAGTATTTGTCCAGGAGTATATTTATCTAGGTCAGTTACTCATAGGGAACCCTAATCATGAAAAGGAAACTTACATAAAAATAAAAATGGGTTCGAGTGCATACGGCAGGCATTACCAATTGTGACTGGGAGCTTACCAGTGTCTTTGAAAAGTGTACAATCATTGCATCCCACTGGTGCTAACATATGAGGTAGAAACTTAGAGGATAACAAAGAAGCGCGTGAGCAAGTTAAACACCACGTAAAGAGCAATGGAACGAAATAATGTTAGGCGTAACGTTAAGAGACAGGATGAGACCGGTGTGGATAAGAGAGCAACACGGGGATAGTCAATATTCTAGTTAACATTAAGAGAAAAAAAAATGGAGCTGGCAGGACAGATATCCGGTGCACCGATTATTCTGTAACTCTAAGCGTCCATGGACCCTTAGAGTTACAGAATGTGTGCCAAGGGAAGGGAAGCGCAGTCGAGGACTGCAGAAAATTAGGTAAAGTGATGGAATTAAGAAATTTGCAGACGCAGGTTGGCATCAGCTAGTGCAATACAGGGGTAATTTTAGATCGCTGGGAGGGGCCCTCGTCCTGGCAGTGGATATAAAGATAGGCTGATAATGATGAGGATTATGATGATGACAGCTTCAGATGCCAATGTTCGCCTCACAAACACTCGCTGCTGACACGCTGTTCATTACGCTGGAGCAAATGCTAGACGTCTTGTGTCAATAGCGGGCAAGGCATCGATTCCCCAGTCTTCCAGCTCTCCAGCAACCACTTTTGCGAATCCCTGGTCGCCCACAGCCCTCCCTACAGCGTCCTCAGCGCGACGAGCTTTCAACGACGTCTTACATGTTGCCACCCCTCAGCAATACGTGTGTTGTACTCCTTTCCGAGCCACCGACGTCATACTTCGCATCACCGTCTTGACGCCACAAGCGTAAATTCTCGTTCCGTGACGCCCGCTAAGCGTACCTCGCTATAATTTCTTCTCTTAAATACTTATACGTTATAACTGTGCAAGGCGCTTCACGTCACAGCGCACAGTGATTCAACTAGGCGTGTGCAAAGTTAAGCCCGATACCTTCATTCCTTCATCTACAGTTACTTCATTGAGTGTACGTGCGTGGATATATAGTTTGAGCTAATACTTCTCAACTTGTAATCCTCCTTCCCAATTCCCCAGTACAGGGTAGCCAAACGGGTTCAGCCTGGTTAACCTCCCTGCATTTCCTTCATCTCTCTCTTCCTCTCTCTCTTTCTCTCCCTCTCTCTGGCTTCCGTACTATACTGCATATTTCTGCTCGTTTTACAGCACCCCAGTTAATTTCCTAAAACATCTTCAGTGTGTCCTTACTCCACGCCACACCTGGGGAGGTATTCTGTAAGAGTCCAGCTAGTGAACATGCCCGTTTCGTCTGTTGTTGAAGTGTTGATTGGCTGTGGCGCCTGGCTGCTGCGGACACGTAGCGTAGTCCAGCCAATCAGAAATTAAACAGCAGACGAAATGGACATGTCCACTAGGTGGACTCTTACAGAATACCTCCCCTGCATACAACATCTATGCAACGCTTAGTTAAACTGGCTACCACAATTCCTGTCTGCAGCCGTAATTTGAAATCGTAGGACAAACTGTGCAGGCTATGTGAACGTAGGTGTGGGACGAACGGGGATGTGACAAAACCTCACGTTAATTGCTCAAGTGATAAGAATCAGTATTCGCACATCCATAACAGCATACTTCATAGTACCAGAGAACGTTTTGCCAGCAGTCACCATCCCCAAAAGCCAAAGCCTCATTACGAAACCGAAAACAGTTACTGAACTCGGCACGTTGTCAGTCCTTTTATTCCCTCTCAGCCTTTTGACACTACTCCAATAGTACAAACCAACTTGCACCGACTAGATCACTGTATCAACTAATACCATCTTAAGCTGTTAGACCACCAGCGCCACGATTACTGACGCAACAGTTTTCGATGGGAACTAGTTTTATTATCTCCTAAAAGACGGCGCAAACATTCGTATACCACAAAAACGCGATCCAATTGGTGTACCATTTTGAGCATGGTGTCTACGGGGAAGTGCGTTACTAGCTGTAACACAGAGCTTGTTGTCAGATTTTGTCCCTGGCCTCCTGCTGACGTAGTAAAGCTATGCATTTGACCGTACCATAGTCTGTACACAATACTGCCGGATTCCCTCTTTTCTCGCTAATGGTTGTATTAGCAACCAAAGGTAAGCCGTTAAAAGGCTAATATCACACGCACAATAATGCTGATAGACCGTTGAAGCAAGGAAGTCTGTACACTTTGTGAGGATGATCTTCCGCAATCCAACATTCTGGTCGATTCAAACACAGCGATAGCGCAGCGCTTCACACAAAGAATCCGTATAAAACGTCACACTATCGAATGCTTGTCGAGTGTGAACTAGCTGCGAGTGACAGCTATACACAGATCTCATCTGGCAAAGGCATCGGCACACATCCGCGAACGAGAAACGTGAACAAGAATAGCAAGGATCTTTCGTTAATTCGGCTTTACGAGACTCCTATACGTATCCATTACCGTTCGATTGTTTCGATGCGAAGAGACGGCTCTGCTGAAACTGACGCTACACGTACCCTTGGTCATAGAGTTTCCTACAAGAATTACTAGAGGGAACTCTGGCGCTAGTGTCTACGGCAGCTGCAATGGGAGCGGTTGTCCCAGCATGGGAATTATGGGAAGTACATGGATTTGCCTAAACTTTGTCCTTTTGGCTTCAAACGGCATTGTGACTTTGTTAACTCGTCATTTTCAACGGTATATTGCGGAATAAATAATTAAATAAACATCATTAAAATTGCCCGACGGCAAGATTCGAACACAGGGACTCTAGCACAGAGGCCTGATATTGAAACCATTAAGAGACGGACGCACGTATCGTCAAGCGAATGAAACGCCCTTATGAATTTATCGCGGGCATGCCAGTGCCTTGAGACGCTTGGCGCGTTTCGATTTGGCCACCTGGATAAGCTCAGTCGTTGCAATTAATAGAAACTGTACGCGTTCCCGGCGTCTTCTGCACTTCGAAGAATATAGATTGCGCCGAAATATACGACAATAATATTTATATAACGTAATATACAAAGCCACAAGAACGTCTGAATCCACAAGCACGAAGATCAGACAAATCCATGTACTTCCCATCATTCCCATGGTAGGACAACGACTGCAGCGCCAGAGTTCCCTCTAGTAATTTTGTAGGAAACTCTATGCCCTTGGTTACCACAGTGGGCTAACCAGAAACTCATCCGGCTACAAACGAGAATGAAAACGAAATAACCAGTGATGCTTACCGTCGGCTCCATCGCGCGGACTTCATCATGCGTCGTTGGAGGTCTCCGAACGATCGTGTAACTGGCTCGACTGACAGGCGACGTCTTCAGAGCGCCTGGGAACTGTGGTCGCGTCCGTGGAGACGCCGTAGAGGAGGTGCCCATGCGCCCATACGAAGGCGCTGCGGCCCTCATTTCCCCACTTTCATCCTTCAGACGCGTGCAGATTTAAGAAACGTGCACACGCGATGAGTGTTAGGGCCCGCGCAACAGTCGCGCGATGCAGTTCAACAGAACCGCCAATTGAGCAGCAATGATCACCGTTACAACATCCATGGAGCTCCATGCTTTTCGCAGGAAACTCTATGCATATCACTATGCGACATGCATGGAGCTCCATGCAAAATAAAAGGCTTCTCCAGAAAGGAAGTAACGTAGCGCAACCTAGTGAGCAAAGTGCACACAGACCTCTTTAATGGTTTCACTCACCCCGTCGGCTAGCGTTCGCGCCTGCTTTATAGTCGTAGGGGAGAGTACCATTTGAGTGGCGCCTCACAACGGAAGTTAGAGGAAGACTGACAGACGCGCGATAACCTGACAGACGCGGGGAGGGAGCGTCTACTGCTTCTCCACCGGAACGGCAGCGGCGCGCGCTCACACGCACGCGTGATGCAAGCAGTCGCCTCTGTCTTTAGTCGTACCTCCATGGTCGTACCTGGTCGTAACTAAGGCCACTTAAAAGGGGCATTAGTCGTGCAATTATTGTGTAGAACTCTATGAGTCGTACCACCTGGGTAGCGTCACATTACGGCAACTCACTGAACTAAGGCGCACCAACGGCTCCCATAGGGAGCATGTGATATTAAAGAAATAATAATAAATAGAGGAGGCGCAAAGCATGTCATGTTATTTTTTGTTCCTTAATTTATGTGAAACGTAAGTATGGGTGTGTTGGTGGGGAAGGACGACGACGCCACGGTGGACGAAGCACGCCCCGCCCTCTCGCATGTAGAAAAGATTTGCAGGTAAAAACGCGCATGAAATACCGCAGGGCGAAATACAGCTTGCACGGTTTGGGACAAGAAAAGGTAGTAACTTGGCTAGCAGTTCTGTCCCATGGGAGCCAGTCAAAGCTGAAAGCCATGTGTGTAGGCTGCTCATAGAAATTACAAGAGAAAGCACACGATCGACGCCAATCAGCCTGGCCCGACTATGCGGTATACTTTTGGGATCTCAGATCCATTTTCAGGACGACGTGACAGAACCTTGTAAGATGTGATCAGGTTCGCACACAGGCGGGAACCTATGGCCAGAAGGCGAGCTCTTTGAAATCAAATTCGTGCAGAAATCATTCACGCACGTGAGCAAGTTGTTGGCCTCGCGCACAGCTGCATGATAGTGTGCAAGTCAATCGCATTAAGGGAACCGTTTGCTCTCGTGTCGCAAGTTATTTCGATTGCTTTCTGCTTCTTGATTTCACTTCAGGCGTATTTTAGGCGCACGTGGCAATGCCGGACGTTGGCACGTTCCTTCCAAGGTTCATTCCATGCCGCACTGTTGTGTTCTAAGCGCATACCGTGGGGGGCTTAGTGCATCACATTTGGCCATGTCATTATGCGGGCTCATATGGTCCTGTCAACGGCAGGGTACGCAATGCTGAAAATGTTGCTCGCTTGCACCTGACAGTTGTGCGTGCGCGTGCGCGCGTGTGTGTGTGTGTGTGTGTGTGTGTGTGTGTGTGTGTGTGCGCGTGCGTGCGTGCGTGTGCGTGCGCGTGTGTGTGTGTGTGTGTGTGTGTGTGTGTGTGTGTGTGTGTGACATAGTATGGGCGAGTGGTATGCGTGAGAACCGTCTTGTCGATGAGTCATCAGTGCCGTGCATGGGGCTGTATAGGAGTGATACGGTCTCGCACCAACGTGAACATTGTTTCGTCTTGGACATTTTGAACGGCCTTATGAGAGAGGTGGTTTACGATCGAGTAGAACAACGGACGTAGTAAAGAGCAAGTTTATGACACTTGTCGCATACATATGTAAACGCGGCTAATGCGACAGGACGGAGTAGTTTCAGATGGGAAAATTGCATGTGCTTAGGCATGCAGAAAGAGAGTTATGTAGAAGAGAAAAAGAGGTGATATATATATATATATATATATATATATATATATATATATATATATATATATATATATAGAGAGAGAGAGAGAGAGAGAGGTGATATATATATATAGAGGTGATATATATATATATATGTATATATATATATATGTGTGTGTGTGTGTGTGTGTGTGTGTGTGTGTGTGTGTGTGTGTGTGTGTGTGTGTGTGTGTGTGTATATCGGCGCCGCGTGAGACTGCCTTCCACACCTCAATGTATACCCATAGAGAAAGGTATACCCTTTACTGTCGCATTAGCCGCGTTTACATGTGTGCCACAAGTGACAAATGATAAACGTTGACGATTCGCATTGGGAGAAAGAGAAAAAAAAGTAGGCCTCCTGCCGCTGTGTGCTCTCCTTTACTCATCGGCGGAACTTAAATCGCCGGAAACAGCTAGGTCCCTTTTGTTTCAGAGGTATTCAGATGCGCGGCGTATATAAGGTGCTTTTCTTTTTTTAGCTGCACCAATTTTCTAAAGGTTGCCTGCGACAGATAGCGCAATACTGACCCGTGATCTAAAGTATTTGATGAGGCGGCCGCTACTTATATACGAGAAATCAAAATGCCTATATAGGCCGGTGGCCAGGCGCGCCGGTCTTGACAAATGCACTTGTCATGTACTTGTGCCTTCGCTGCAGGTCGCTGAGTGAGGTAGTCCCGCGATGTACAGACCAAACTCGATGCAGATTGAGCGCTTCTACGGGTCACTTTCAAGCACACTTGACAGCTCATTCACGCGCTTCGTGCTTCGCCGGCGTTCGAACAGTTTCTATCGATGAAGATATGTGAATCGAAAGATTACGCCTGAAACATGGTGTTAGCCAGGTGAACAGTAATTATAGTAATTGCCTTTTCTTGACAAGGCAAAGCGACATACACAGGGATGTAATTTAACTTGACAAACGAGCTCGGCAAGTTGAATAGGGATGACCTTCGATGACGTACTATTGAGAGTTCGCCCAGGAGCGGTCCCAATTAACGAGTATATATATATATATATATATATATATATATATATATATATATATATATATATATATATATATATATATATATAGCCGCGCCGATATGTGCCCCTGCGCACGTCCCCGCAAATGGTGACGACATCTGCGCCGCTGTGCTTTGCTGACAGATACGCATGGGCACAAGGCTTCCTTGTTGGAACCGAGGTGGTCGAGCGGAGAACTTTAATTCTGTCCGACCGCACGTATAAGATTATTGATAGCAGTATGCAGGGGATTGAAACGACCGCGAGTAAAGAAGCGGCTTTACTGCATCATGCGCAGTTCTCATGAATTACCCTTTGGGTAACCAACCGTACGCGACTTGTAGCCGCGCAGTTCCCAAGGCCGGGCGCCGCTACAATTATGCGTTCTCCCAACCACCTACACGTATGTGAGTGATTTTTACTGGAAGAAAGGGAAGAGTATAGCGCCGTTACTGCCTCTCGTGCGAGGGCACCTTCACAGTGTTGTGCAGCACCCGGGTGTTCCTGTTCCTGTGCGCGCATTCCTCAGTAGTCAAGTACGCCTTTTCGGCGCTGCTTGACTACTTTAACGGTGCCGACTTGTGCGGACGGCTGTAACCACGCCGCTTTCACGAACGTGCCTTACCGCTTGGCTCCTCTCCCCTATCCCCACCGTTCTTTCTCCCCTACTCCTTTTGTCCCTTTCCCCACTTACGCGTAGCGCACGACCTCCTCTATAAACAGAGGAGGTCGTGGCGTAGTGCAGCGAAAGCTACGAGATCGCTTTAGCCAACCAGAAAAGAGAACCAGCAGGAGGGCTTCCCCATTCGTTCGCCTCTAATCGCCCTCCGCGCAGCGTCCACTGAATGGGAACTTCGCGGAAAAAACACTGGCGCACGATGGGGTAGACCCGCTCCCTTCTAGGAACACGCCCCCGATTCTAGTTGCTGATTGGCTGACGCGACCCCTAGCCTTCAGCGCACTGTGCGCTCATGCAGCAGATTTGTCTAAATAATAATGATTGTGACGGTAGCACGTTTATTATTCGAGGAATAGGATCGCCACTTGACCTGAGTCATATGGGCGAAAGGGAAGAAAGGGGGAAAAGGCACTTGGTTAGAATCAAGCGCCATTTCCTCCTCAATAAAACTATATAAATAAGGTGTCCGAGGTTGCTTGCACCATAGAGGAAGGAAAAAGTGAGGAGAAATCATTATGTGACGCAGCCAGTATTGCCAAACGAACGCTCCATGAAGCCCATACATTTGCTCAGTGGTGGCCAAACACGTGACCTCTTGCGTCGAAATCGCGCAGCAAGAATCGAGCTTTGCTGAAACGTTTGGTGCCCAGTAGCTATGCCAGTAGTTTTTATTCGGTGCGCGTTTGTTCGGCAGCTGCCCTGCGGTGGCTCTGCCTGCAGAGCACAAACACTAAAACCAACCGCGCACTTTGACGTGCGATCACGTGTTGGGCCACCAGGTTTGACTTCAATCGCGTTGCGCGCCTGCTCCCTCCTAACCTTTTCCTTCCTCCATGGCTCGCACGCATATGAAACAAAGATGCTCTCAAAAAAACCGAACCAGCGCATCCGGTTCGGAAGTAGGATGGAGCCGGCTGCGTACAAAATCCGGCGGCCTATTATTCCTCGGCCTATTCCTCGCAGCATTTTGAGAGCTTGTTGGGGCTGCTGATGCGGGACCAAGGCAAGTCCGCATGATGTTTTGCAGGCCCGCTGGGGCGCGATCGAGGCAGAGGGGACATCGGCTGTCATCTACCTGCCAATGCGAGGTCGATGCTGTGGTGCCACTCTGGAGTCACCGCCTTGCATGTGTGGAGACGACGCAGACGAGTGGCCGCTGCTCGAGAAAACTTCGTAGGGATGAGTGTAGGGTTCTCTGGTAGTTTGTGATGCACCTCTGCTCTCCAAAGTTCAGCGCGTGTCTGGAAACAATGTCGGTACAGTTTTTACCGGCGCGAGAAGGAGGAGCTGCTAATGTCCAAATTACACACACACCACGCGCGCAAGAACAGTAATGCGCAGTGGCGGGGTTCTTCAAAAACGTTGCCAACACCTCCCTTCTGCCGCCCTCTTTTCCGTGAGTGTGCGTCAACGCCGGGGCGTACAGCATGAAAAAAACGAACTCGCCCGATTGACCGGTTCGCAGGCACCGCTATAGCACGCGCACATGACACAAATTAAAGAGCTGCCTTAGCAGGGCGGGGAGTTTCTCGGCAAGGAAGCGCCTGTAGAAACCGAGGGCGGGACCACAGGTGCAAAAGATAAGGAAGGGGATGAAAAGAGAGGGAGACGAGGCAATTGGTCGGTTGCGTGTACACACGTGTTACCTCTTGCCCTGCCAAGGCGCTTTTCCGTCGTCGTAAAGCAGTTACAGCGTACTACGTCGTTCCCTCTTTCACAATCAGGCTTGTAATTCGTCCTTCTCTTTTTACGTCATATGCATACCGTTCATCTCATCACATGTACGAATAATACAAGTTATGACGCCACGACCCGGGCCAACGCACCACTCAATTGTACGGTGATAAGTGAATCAAATAAAGATTCAGAGGCGATCTAGCGGTAAATTCGAAAGAAATGCGCTAGCATTACATGCCGCGAATTCATGAGTTAAAGCGCGTTCAGCATATTGCAAAGTGTTGTTCAAGAGCTCACTCCACACACGTCCTGCCTCATCGAGGAGCGAATTGCAACTGACGATGGCCCGTATGTGTTATTACAACTGACTACCGTCAGTTGTAATAACACATACATACATACATACATACATACATACATACATACATACATACATACATACATACATACATACATACATACATACATACATACATTCGCACGCACGCACGCACGCTATTCTAAGCTCTCCCATCTCTACCTCTACCACGTGACCTGCTTCCCACACTTCACCCACATACACTTTTTTCTCCACTTTGACACTCCTCTAATGCTAGAGCGTTAATAAATAATTTTCGAAAGCTACGCCATTCGACACTTCGCTGAACTTTGTGAGTAACACGTAAATCTGGCTTCTCCACAACAAGAGGTTCACTGGGGGCAAGTCGGCTCGACGATTTAGGTAACGCAGTATGTGCAAGCGTGCGCAGCATCGGCTCAAGTGGGGTTGAAGATCACTACGCATACGACAAAGATTATGTTCAATAGCCTGGAAAGGGAACAAGAATTCATGATCGCCTGTCAGCCTCTAGAGTCTGTGCAGGAGTACGTTTATCTAGGTCAATTACTCACTGGGGAACGTACCTGATCACGAGAAGAAAATTACAGAAGAATTAAAAAAAATTAAATTATGGGGTTTTACGTGCCAAAACCACTTTCTGATTATGAGGCACGCCGTAGTGGGGGACTCCGGAAATTTCGACCACCTGGGGTTCTTTAGCGTGCACCTAAATCTAAGTACACGGGTGTTTTCGCATTTCGCCCCCATCGAAATGCGGCCGCCGTGGCCGGGATTCGATCCAGAAGAATAAAAGTGGGTGGAGCGCATGAGGTAGGTATTACCGAATCCTGACTGGGTGCTTACCACTTTCGTTGAAAAGTTTACAATCATTGCATATTCTACCGGTGCTAACATATGGGCAGAAACTTGAGGGCTAACGCAGAAGCTCGACAGTAACTTAAGGTCTGCGCGAAGAGCGGTGGAACGAAAAATGTTAGACGTAACGTTAAGAGACAGGAAGACAGCGGTGCGGATCAGACAGCAACCGGGGATAGCTGATGTTCTATGACATTAAGAGAAAAGAAAGAGGGGGGGGGGGGGGGGGGGCATGTAATGCCATATACCAATAGAGTTACAGAATGGGTGCCAAGGGAAGGGAAGCGCTATCGAGGACGGCAGAAAATTAGGTGGAGTGATTGAATGAGGAAATTGAAAGCGCTAGCTGGAATCAGGTAGCACAAGACAGGGGCAATTGAAAATCCCTGGAGAGCGTCAACCAATTCGTCCAATTGTCCACTTTGCTTCAAGCGGAAGTTCGCCTTGAACATAAGCTGTGTCACCGTGTATCGCCCCCCCCCCCCCCGCCCCACCACCACCACCACCACCACCTACCCGTTAAAAAAAAAACGTATATTATAATAGAGTACTCTCATCACGTTTCCCATATCTACACAAACCGCTCCAGACTGCAGTTATACTCGCCACTTATGATCTTTGCGACCAGGCATACAATCGGACTTAGCAGGATCGTTGGTCTTCAATTCTGACCAGCGAAGCTGTTTCCATGGTTGCATGATCTTGACATCGCAGAGGACCACGCCCTTTAGACAACCATTTTGTTCCTGCCACACACGCTGCTCACGTCATCTTTCCTGGAGCTGTTACCCTTGCGGGAAATGTTCTTTGCCGCAGATCGACGGGGAATAAATGCAAAACCGCTCGTGCACTTAGATTTAAGTGCACGTTAAACAATACCGAGGATGTGATCAGAATGCGTGCCTCGGAATGAGATCGCGGTTTTAGCACGTGAAACTTGAAACTCAGGATTTGGGTTAGCTTTTCTTTAAACTTTCGGTTAGTAATGTGACAGTAATAGTACATACACGATAAATAGTACAGCACCACGCGATCGTCGACTGTCCGGCCGGTCGGTGTCTTCTAAACTTAAGAGGAAGCATTAACTCGGTGCCAACTCTGTCTTCTCTATTCAAATACATGTAAAATGCAGACAACCACTGGACCGATTTGAATGACATTCGCTGTATTTGAGAGTAAAATATTAATATTAAAATGAATATAGGAAATAATTTGTTTTATTAAGACCTGAAATCTACAAAGACTACTGGAAATTCCTGTTTCATAAAATAGAAGCGCGAAGTTTACACATCAGTAATTCTGCACCAAAAACAGATATTGCCGTTCTGTAAACTGCATCTGTTAGAGCATCTAAAGCAAATAAATTCAATACAATTTATGGGTTACATGAATTAGTTAAAATATTTACAGGGGTATTTAGACGTATTATTAGGTGTCATTGACAGAATTGTGACATCGTTTGTTTTCATTGCCGAGTCATGAAGTTGTTAACTTGCTAATTCGGTTTATCGAAATTTTGGAATTGTTAAGAATGAATGCCCTAAATAAAGGATCTGCTTTCCATACAGTCACTACACACAATAAATTCTTTACTTTTATATGCAGCAAACCTCATGAAATTTGATGCAGTGGTTGTCGAGAAAAGCAATTTCTACATTACTATGTATTTAGATCGCAGTCCCTGAGCTAAAACTTCCATGGCACACGAGTCTTTTGACATAACACCGTCGTCGAAATTTGGGCAGCAATCGAACCTGTGAGCTCTTGTCTAGCAACACTACAGCCACCGTAGAGGGTATGGCTGACAGTTGTTGACGAAGCTCATCTTGTACATTGTTGAAGACTACATTGCAAATGGGACAAAAAGCAGCTCCCGTCGATGCGATACAAACATTTTGTGTGAAGAAAACCAGTTATTTAGGCGAAGTGACATTCCAGCTCTAAAAAATGTGCACCTTCATCAGTAAAATGTTCCGTTTTTCAGGAGCACCTGCCGTGGTTGCTCAGTGGCTATGGTGTTAGGCTGCTGAGCACAAGGTCGCGGGATCGAATTCCGGCCACGGCGGCCGCATTTCAATGGGGGCGAAATGTGAAAACACCTGTGTACTTAGATTTAGGCGCACGTTAAAGACCCTCAGGTGGTTCAAATTTTCGGAGTCCTCCAGTACGGCGTGCCTCATAATCAGAAAGTGGTTTTGGCGCGTAAAACCCCATAATTTCATTTTTTTTCCGGAAACAATAAAACTTCTGCGGTGTTGATCTACAGAGGCGAGGCCTTATGAAAAACACCATGTCGACTTACAGGAACCGTGCACTTCGCAACACTGCATTGTGCCAGTGAGACGAGGACAAACCACAATGTTAAATTCCCCATTGGATACAAATTAGACTTTATCTTGCTTTTTTTTTATTCCCTCCCTAACTGACATCAAGAAACCCACATGTTTTTCTCATTACAATTACCAATATATGCAACAGAAGGTTACATTAAAAATTTTAGTATTATAAACCTAATTTGTACGGGTGCGTGAACATTAATTAAGACAAATTCAGAGAGTACCAGAATCAAATCAAATATTTTTCATAAATGAGCAGCTGTTTCTACAATTAATATAAAAATATGTTCACGCCCCAGCAGTATTTATAAGCTTAGCAAGTTTCTGTCAATATATTGAAAATTGTGACGCGTTCTTTATGAAAAACACAAATGGTGCCTTGGGAATAAACAAGCAGTTCGTCTGGATAACACAGGACTCTTTAGAGAGTGAGAATGATCACTATGTAGCCAGTAGGGTCTGGCTTCCCGACCAATGTAGCCTGCTCCATTACATATATTCTTGTGTTTTATGCCTCTAATACTATGCTCACAGGGATGAAATTTATTGCACTTTGGTCTAATATTACATTTGATTGTGCACAGATTAGATTTTTTAACATATTAGAAAAGAATTCGTATTTACATGACTACAGTTCAACGTTAAGATTGGAGCAAATATGACACTATTTTGATTTGTTATTCGAAAGTTTTGAACATTTGTCATAATCACCATCATCATCAGCCTAGTTACGCCCACTGCAGGGCAAAGGCCTCTCCCATACTTCTCCAACTACCCCGGTCATGTACTAATTGTGGCCATGTTGTCCCTGCAAACTTCTTAATCTCATCCGCCCACCTAACTTTCTGCCACCCCCTGCTACGCTTCCCTTCCCTTGGAATCGTCCGTAACTCCTAATGACCATCGGTTATCTTCCCTCCTCATTACATGTCCTGCCCATGCCCATTTCTTTTTCTTGATTTCAACTAAGATGTCATTAACTCGCCTTTTTTCCCTCACCCAATCTGCTCTTTTCTTATCCCTTAACGTTACACCTATCATTCTTCTTTCCATAGCTTGTTGCGTCGTCCTCAATTTAAATAGAACCCTTTTCGTAAGCCTCCAGGTTTCTGCCCCGTACGTGAGTACTGGTAAGACACAGCTATTGTACACTTTTCTCTTGAGGGATAATGGCAACCTGCTGTTCATGATCTGAGAATGCCTGCCAAACGCACCCCAGCCCATTCTTATTCTTCTGATTATTTCAGTCTCAAGATTCGGATCCGCGGTCACTACCTGTCCTAAGTAGATGTAGTCCCTTACCACTTCCAGTGCCTCGCTACCTATCGTAAACTGCTGGCTTTGCCTCTCCAGGTCAGTGAGCATGCATTGCAGTTGGTCCCCTGAGTTACTAAGCAAGGCAATATCATCAGCGAATCGCAAGTTACTAAGGTATTCTCCATTAACTTTTATCCCCAATTCTTCCCAATTCAGGTCTCTGAATACCTCCTGTAAACACGCTGTGAATAGCATTGGAGAGATCGTATCTCCCTGCCAGACGCCTTTCTTTATTGGGATTTTGTCGCTTTCTTTATGGAGGACTACGGTGGCTGTGGAGCCGTTATAGATATCTTTCAGTATTTTTACATACGGCTAGTCTACACCGTTTCCGTAATGCCTCCATAACTGCTGAGGTTTCAAGTGAATCAAACGCTTTCTCGTAATCAATGAAAGCTATATATAAGGGTTGGTTATATTTCGCACATTTCTCTATCACCTGATTGATAGTGTGAATATGGTCTATTGTTGAGTAGCCTTTACGTAATCCTGCCTGGTCCTTTGGTTGACAGAAGTCTAAGGTGTTCCTGATTCTATTTGCGATTACCTTAGTAAATACTTTGTAGGTAACGGACAGTAAGCTGATCAGTCTATAATTTTTCAAGTCTTTGGCGTCACCTTTCTTATGGATTAGGATTATGTTAGCGTTCTTCCAAGATTCTGGTACGCTCGAAGTCATGAGGCATTGTGTATATAGGGTGGCCAGTTTTTCTAGAACAATCTGCCCACCATCCTTCAACAAATCTGCTGTTACCTGATCCTCCCCAGCTGCCTTCCCCCTTTGCATAGCTCCCAAGGCTTTCTTTACTTCTTCCGGCATTATTTGTGGGATTTCAGATTCCTCTAGACTATTCTCTCTTCCATTATCGCTTGTGAACCATGAACATTTGTGCACCTCTATAAATTTGGTACCAGAGCGAAGAGGGGCGAAATAATTTGCCTTTGCCTGGAGTAGCCAAAATATCTTGAAACGTAGCTGCATGTTAGTATACAGAGCGGCTCTATGTTTCAAATCGTCAAGACCCCTTCGCTCTTCGGCAAACTCTGACCATGCAATGCAATGCCTTGCATCACCATGCATGTGACAGAATGAATATACTTCTCTTGTGTAGGCATGCTGGAGTGTTCATCACCAAGTGTTCGTCACTGTCTTCATGTTCTCCTCGGGTAACCACATGACACTCATGAAGTGGACACATATGCGAAATTGAAAATTTGGCAGCCTGTCCTGCATCTTTTATTGCGTGAAGAAATTAAAGAAAAAGAAAAGAAAGGGGGAACATCCCTTCAGGAGCAGGAAGCATCGTCATTCTGCTCCTCATCATCGCTGCTGTGGTCTGGTTCGGACGACGCTTTAGCCACATAAGGCGCCCACCCGCACTGCAACAGCTGCGCCTGACAAGGCATGGGGAATACAAAACAAATGTTAAATTAAGGCACTTTCTCACGATGACACAATGACAGACACTATAACACTTTAACTGCAAGCCCAAACTACACTCGCTCTAGCTGTTTGTACTAATATTGTAAAAGACAAGCCATACTTCTCTAGGCCACAGCTTCTTGTGCTTTCCTTGCCAGAAATGAGCCGTGCTCGTCAGCTTGGTTTGTGTCGTGCATTTGTGTGTCAGCGCTTGAACATATTCTCTGATGCTTTCGAATCCTTTTGGTTAGCCTATGTCTAGATCATTTTGCACAAATTTTGCACAGGTGTGGAGCCGGTCTTTTTTTTTTTATGACAGATGTCTCTCATTAATTTCTCGGGTCACTATCAAAATGTTGCAGTTTTGCCCATAAGGAGAAGCACCGATTGCAATAGCAAATTATTAGACAGCTACACGAAATAAGGATAGTAGTCTTATTGGCCATATAAAGTTGTAAACATTGGCTTTCTAACTAAATTAACCCATTAGCGCCCACTGTACTATAACTAATACACATGGTTTCATATCCCTACGTCTTGAACAGGTGAATATTTCCTTTTGGCTATTTCCATTCCTTGTACCCAGAGGGCGCCCACAACACCGTAACACAGGGTAAAATATACTGTTCAATTTATATCTAAAAATTTCATGCTAATTCCAACAAAAATGTGGACTCGTGATTAATTGTGATGTGTACTGGCTTTTGATTCATTTCTGCTCACTTGCTCTATACACTTTCATTGTTCTTTCACAGTGTTCAGTACATATGTTGAGCATGTTAGAAAGAAACTGTTGAATCTGTGGCTTCATTTCAAAGAACAAGACATGCATTCAAGATTTGGTGTACTTGATATAGTACAGAAGGTGTTAGCAGTCACGAATCGTCACTTTTTTTTTTAGTTGTGTTCCAGCATGGACACAGAGATTTCCTTCGGAAGGAAGCCGTTTTGTCGCTTGCGCAATGCTCTGGATGCAGTTGAGAGTGCAACATAGAAGAGGATATCGATATTGTGATTGCGCAGCCAGAACCAGCTCAAGATAAGGATGAAGAGGAAAGTGATGACACAACACCGGTGCTTTCGCCATGAACGACATCTATGGTTAGTGTAGGTTAGCAAAGCCTGCAACAACATTCTGCCAAAATGGTTTCACTAAAGTATCGTTATTGAAAACACCTTCGTCGCACTGGCAATGTTGGTGTTGCCGTTGCCACGCCTTGTGGGCGTTGCTATATGTGTGGTGGGATGCTCATGATGGACGGTCACGGTCACTGCCCCGAAAAAAATTGGAAAACAGCTGTGATGCTCATTCTGTCATGCCTGATCATCACGGTGATGTGAGAAGCACACAGGCATTTTGTGCCTCAAAAAAGGGTGCTTCGAAGATTTTATACATGGAGGTAGGAGCGCAATGACAAGTACCTTGGCCATTTAAACTCCATTCGTCCAGTGTGCTAGATGTAGTACAGCATTGTAATTTGCGAGCCAATAAGTAAATATAAAAAATTTTTTAAAGACATTATAATTGTGCTATTCATTTTTTATTCCGAACTTTGAGAAAAATCGTATGGACAGTTCCTCAAACTCATAATTGGTTAACCAGCATGGTGTCACGCTCACACAGGCAAACATGAACATATCTCACTTGATGACTGCGTACACTGGCTGTCAAATGCTCCTGTGAGGAACCGGGGCAGCAGCAGTGAGCCAGTTGCCCTTCTAGCTGCCTCTCACTTCAATGTGAACTAAGTACTAAGCGATGAGAACACAGCCCACACGAAGCCATCAGCCCTCGGCATGCCTGAACTCTGTAACCACTACAGATCACTTTCAAGATAGGGCCTGTGCGGCCGCGTTCAGCCGTGCCAGTACTACAACACTACGCTATTTGTGCACACCAGTACAGGTTGGAAATTGTAAAACAAAGCTGCGTGCCCAGGCTACGAAAACATTTGGCTATTTCCCAGATCTCACATACATAAACTTTTATAGGCAACTGTACATCTGACAGCCATGAACACTAGTGGACTAGCACCGTGCAAAGAGGCAACTTGTAAGGAGCACTGAAGCAGGAGTGAAAGCCACTCTCGCTCCAGAGCCGGAGCCAGAAGGACGGCAATGAAGGCCTAGCAACCCCCCCTCCCTCCCTTCTCCTATCTGAAATGTGGCCGCACTTGATCAACACTGCCAAAATTGAGCGCTATTGTATACTATACAGGGGTGTGCAAACATTTAAAATTTTAAATACAAATCAAATAGTACTTTCATTCTAAATGAAAGTATTTGATCGGAAAGTTTGACATCTGAATTCTTCAAGTATATGATTAAAGCTAAATATATGGGCTCGCTGCAATAGCTGGTGCCTTGCTGCCACGGCAAAAGGGCTGTGCACATGGTCAACCAACCATTTCAAGTTCCTACAGTAAGCCCCCAAAAGCTATAGTGACCTTTGACCTTTTACTCATTTGGAAGCTGCTCTGTTGAATGGACGTCCAAAGTTGTGTGTATTGAAGAAAAACATTTTTTTCTTTATACTGCCTTTGTCCTCCAGGTTTCTTTCTATATTAAAAAGCAGGAATATATCTGGAATTCAGTTTTATACAAAATATCACTGTTCGAACACTCCTTATATTATTGAATATCAAGTACCATTTTCAAATTTGGAAGAGCACCAGGAAACAGTTTGGGTAGTAATGGCTGTAATCAGATTGTAAGGGCAAAAATTGCTGCCCTGTTACACTCATAATTTCTAGAAGGATTTTACGCTCATAAACGAACAGTCAGCATTACTTGATGCACCATCAAGGAGGGAGAGAGAAAAAGAACACTTGAATCTGTTCTGCACAGCTGTACCTGAATACTGAGCAAGGACTCTGGCAAATGAATGTCACCACGGATGAGGGCATTGACCTCTGCCAACCGCTCTGGTGGCTCAGGGGTGGCAACATAGAAGAGGTGCTCTGAGGGATCAATGGCGCGCACGAGACCTGCAATGAAAAGACACTGCTGGCCTCTTCACTGAATTCACCTCTTGCATCTGCGCTAAAGTGATGTACATATGTAGGTATGTCCAACTTTGTTTTGACAGAAAGCATACCTGGAGAGCCCACAAGTTTGTACAAAAGTTGATACACTGAACAATTGGTTCTACTACAGAGCTACTACAATAATGTATAAGCGACACTAACAGCTGCAGTTGAGATTATAGTTTGAGCCATCTCTAGCCCTTCAACAGCTCAAAGAAGTACCGCCACAAAAATTTTCTATCCCCCTTTTCCTTCCTTTGCTTGATCAGATAGCTTCCAACCCTGTAACTACAATGTCATGCCAGAATTTCTTGAGCATGCAACAAATCGCCAATTATATCCTTTTTTAAGGTGAATACTTCAAAATGCACATGGAATGTGGTGACTTGGCACAGGGTTTGTGTACAAGTTATTTTGGCAAATCTTGAAAATTGGAGTTAGTGATCATAAACCGGTGACACACATGCCAGCCAGGCTGGTCCTGTGGTTCCAAGCCACATAATGGCCATGTGTAGCCAAAAAAGCAGACTGCATGCCGCATAAACCCTTCTTTCCTCTTTTACTACGCACTTCTCCGCATTACACATGGGATAATAACTTTGGTTCCCTGTTGTCACTTCTGGCAGAATGCACAATACTTTTTGTCATCCTGAGAATTCATTTTAAGTGGATACGTCTCGCAAGCTCACCGGCTATAATTCAGAAATTGCAATATGTGCCGTAACGTAAATAATTAAAAAGTCCATTAGTACATTCTTTGTTAATTAGTTGAACATGTGTTTCAATTTTTGATGCCAGTAATGTCCGCCTCTTCGAATAATACAGCTCAAGGTAAAAAATTATGTTATCTCCCACAGACAATTTTTAAAAATTCCATATAACTGAACAATTGTCGCCCTGTATGTTGTTCAGTTGTGTGGTGTGGTTCCCGTGGTGCTCCTGAAACCTCTGGATTGCAAGTATGAGAGTACTTTTCATTCCCGAGGGCGCTGGAAGTTATGGCACACCACAGGAACTCTCTAAAATAGCCTGTAGTCAGCATGGTGGTCGCATGCAACGCAGCCCTTATAGGTTTGACAAAGAGCGTACAACCATGACCAAAATATATGGACCAGAGTCTCGCCAAAAAAACTGAATTTATTTTTAATTTAGAGCTCCAAATAGAATTTGATGAGTGCATTGGACTGCAGTCCTCACTTTACATTCACAGGCGAAGAAGAAAATCGCCTTTATCCTGGAATCCCTGGTCCGTATACCTTTGCTCAAGGGAGTACATTAGTACATGAGACACAGGAAATACAAATAAATTTTTCTATTTCCTTTTAGAGTGCAGCTGTCAGGCGCTCATTCCTGCATTGAGTGTCGGTGTCCCTTGGCATAACTGAGCAAACAAGCACAGTGAATGCCGAAAGAGCGAATAAGGAGTTCAGCGGGGGATGAATGTGGAGGAGGAGGGTGCAGCGGAACCATAAGGCAGAAAGTGGAGGAGGAGAGTACGGTGAAAGCACGAGAATAAAAGCGTAGTGCTGTGCAAGGCGGGCTCTGTGGCTATGCGACGGCACCAGAGTAGCGTGTGCCGTCTGCTCACCGATGACGTATACGGAAATAAAGTGCTGCGTGAGCATGAGTCTGTCTGTGGTGCCTGCTGTAAATCATGCCCACGCGTCACCTTCGGGCTGCCTCTCGTGATCTCCCGATTAGCGAGGCAGTCGTGCCACACTTAGCTCCATTTGCAACGTGCTGAACGAGACAGATTGTCCGTGCTGGCCAATATATGGCGAAATAAAAGTATGTGTAGAGCTGTGCTCGAATTTCGCATTAGGGAGTATCGTAATCGTTGGTGAACTTTTCTTCCTGCAAATATTCCACTGAAATACTTGGCTAATCTGCAAAAAATCAGCTTAGGAGATACTTCCAGAGAGAGAAAGGGAAATTTAATTACAGCAAATGACAGACTGACTTACACTATAGTTTCCTCTGGCCTGATAATCTAAATGCACTACAAAATGTACTATTCACTAAAACCACACTTCTTTTAAGTCAAGCCTGATAATCTGCTAGACGTTGTGGCAAATTCACTTCGTAACACTGTAGGAGCTCGATGATGGCTGCCATTACTTCAACGGACCAGTGCCAAGGGGTTCCTGTTTAATAAAAAACTTCAACACCCGTCTTACAAATTCATTTGGTCATCGTGCAGTCGGCGAAAAAAGACTCACCATATCCAAGGCACTCGTATGGGCCGCAGCTATCGATAAATCTGGGGTAAGAGGGGTTCTCCGTTTCCAGGAGCTGTCGAGGCATGTGGAAAGAAAAAGAAAATACATAAAAATGACACTGGCAGGTACTTCTACTATACAAGCAGCAGTTACAGGCTAAGTTGTTCATTATGTTTGTTCGTTCATTACTCTTTTACTCAGGAGTGGTGTAAAGACAAAAACAAAACTGTCACCAAGCAAGTACTATACCTGGAATCGAACCAACGATCATGCGATTTCAAGTCGAGTGCTCCAACTCCTATGCAAAGTTTGCAGACAAGCTAAAATTCATTAATGTTTGGATTCGAGTGCCAACAGTTTTTCGTTGAGCTCATCTCATGCACCGCACCACAACATTGGTAGACATGCAGTGCTTGAAACATTGGTGCCCATGCACCGTGGTGTGTTCTTTGCTTCATTGACAGCCCCATTATGCTGTATGTGTGCTATTTTCAAGATTTGAAGGAGTGTGAAGCAAATGCATGAAAAATGTGCCAGAAGCAAAAACTCAGTCAAGGTCACCTTGCAGCAGGCTCACAAAACCAGCACTGTCTTGTTTGCCCTATTTGCCTATGAAATTGCAGACTGTGTATTTGTGAAGCTGTGCGTAAGTAGCATGCTTTTTAAGATTGCGGGGTAGTGTTCTAGCACTGTCCAGGAGTCTCAAGGGGTTCTTCACATGGCACAGCAGTTCTCTCAACATTTTCTAGGAAAATTGGGGGATCATCAAGATTATGTCAGAGTCTTAAATGTATTAAGGAGTCCAGGGCTCCAGGGGTTGCGATCAAAGACGAGTCATTGTCAATCTCGTTCATCACTGCTGCTGATGTTGTTGCTGCCATCTGTCACCACAACGATTGCTTCCTCAGAAACCTCTTTGCAGAACCAGGCAGCACTATCTCCATTAAGAAATTCCGCCATCGAAGCAACATCTGTGTCATCGTCAGTAGCGACAAGCTCCCAGAGCTTGGTAACGTCAGCGGCTTCCACTGTCGTGGTTTTACTATCATGGGGGGTTTCGCCTTGGGGCACAAAGCCCACCTTTCTGAAACAGTTGTTTATGGTGGAAAAGGGTCCCTAACCCTCCTTCCGTTGATTGACATCGCCACTGATTCCAGCCTTCATATCGTGGCACTCCCAATTTTCAGAATTGTCAATATCGTCGACTGCATGAGTTCATACTTTGAGTCTTGCAAAACTTGCAGTTTCGTCTTAGGCGACACAGCTTTGCATTTTGTTGGCACCATCTTCTACAAACTGGGCTGTCTGCTGCTTCGGTGATACTTCCGCAGAGCATTTCTGCACTCGCGGAGAGACAGAGATTTTAGAAAGGGCGAGTGCCAGCTGTTGCTTCGCTTCTCACTTTTCGCATTTTTTAAAAATTCTCTCTTCTCTGGACACGTATGAAGGACGATCGGGGGCGACGTGCAATTTGTACATGAAGCAGCTGCCACCATCTTGTGGCGCACTGTGGTAACTCACAACACTCTCCGTGGCTTCACAATTGGTGCACAGGCAGGATGTGCAGCATGGTAATGGCAGAAGATATGAACCTGCATAGGTAAACTTTTCACCCCATCTTGGCATTGTTCGTCACTTCGTAACATAAATTTCAAGCTCAGTCTGCATGTCTGCTCAGTCTGCATGTCTGCTCAGTCTGCTCAGTCTTCTTAGTCTGCACGGAAAACGCCGTCTATAAGGCAAAATTTTCATCACTGTATCCGACATGCAGTCAATGCATATCATTATATATGTTTGTTTTTGTCATAGCCCTAATACTCTTAAAGGGCCCCTCACCAGGCCCCATAGAAAATTTTAGTTATACGCTGGAAGTTGTTACGTGTCCTCTAGGGAGCATTCTGTCACAAAAAATTTTCAAATCGGCTCATTAATAGCCGAGATAGAAATATTTCAGTGCCATGAACCCATGATTTCAGCAGGCAGGCTCCACTGCCAAGCAAGGCTCCACTCGCCCCCTCTAGCCTTCACAAGCGAAATTCGTTCCCTGCGTTCTCCCATACTAGACCTCGAGGATTGTGTGACGCATATGTCACAGGCCCCACCTTCATTTTTTTCTCCTCAACTTTTTCCGGCGCTACGCATTGCCGCTGACGGCGTCGTGCACGAGCTGTTGTCTCGTTCGCATAGCGCACGATTTTGCGCGCTGTGCACAAGGAAACATGACTAGCCGTAAAATTCAGCGCTACACGAATACTGAGGCAGAACAAGTGGACCGCAAAGCATGATCATGCACTGGAGCACGGTAGAAAATGGCACAGTTTCGGTACCTATGCACATGACCGCACGACTGTGGGAACAAGCAGACAAGTGGAAGAACATCTCTCTTGCTTCGGTGCGAAGTAAAACAAAACAACATGCAGACATTCGTTTGTGTGTTTTATTATTTCTCTAAACTTCAATTCATCAATTCAAGCAACAGATCACACAGATAACAGATGTTATGCTGAATAATTCTCGAAGTCATGTATCACCACGAGCGACGTCACACTGCGGACACGACTACGTAGGCGCAAGCACACGAGTATGTCATCCTCCAGTTTGGAGCGTGGCGGCCGCGAGGAGAAGGAAAAACGGTGTTCGGTTTGAAATTTGAGATCATTCCGCGCCACGTAGCGATGTAATACTTTGTAGACACGATTGTTATTGCACAATGTATGCCCTGCGCTTGTCAGCTCAAAATGGCCAGACCTGGTGAGGGACCCTGTAAGTTGACTCATCATTATACAGTAAACTTTCAGTTGTACGAACGTCGGTTTATCGAATATTTCAGAATAACATAACTTTTAAAAAATTTCCGGCGGTTTTCTTGTAGATTCTATGCAAAAATTTTTCACTTAAATGAATTTCGGAAGAGTCAATATTTCAGTTTAACGAACTCGCTCAGAGGACCAAGACTTATTTTTACGATCAGTTCCAGCGCTCCTGGGGCAAAGCGGCGGCACGGAAAACGAATGGCAACGAGGCATGGCCTCCGAGATCGCCCGCACAAAACGAGCAAGCATGTGATCGCGGAGGCCATGAACAAAGTAACATCGCTAGCGCTTACAACGCTGCTAGAGCAAAGTGGCAATCTGTCACACCACAAACCACGTGGTGTGTGTTTCTTTCCAACCGGCTAGTCGTGGCATGGTCGTCATTTTTTTCTTTCCAGTCTCGTTGGTTCCACGTGTGCACACAAACGACACACGTGGTGTGTTTTTCATTGATATGTACAAATTCCATTTCACACATTTATAACACTATGGGTGCCATGTCTTTTGCTCCGTGAATTGCACTTCAAACTTTTGACTCTGTATGCCATGTCTTATGTTGGTCTAGTGAATATTCAGTTTAGTGAACTTTCAGTTAAGTGAACTATTTCCTTCGGTCCCTTGAAGTTCACTCAAGTGAGAGTTCACTGTAATCCACACAGGACGTTTTTGAGACCATATCACTGCAACCACAGCTGCAACCACATGTCCTGCATTGATATTCCATCAACTTTCAAGGCAGACATGCACTTATGGCTGCTTTGTTCTCACTTAAATTTTTTGAACAAAGTTGCAATGTTTGTTTCAGGTCACTCAAGACTGGATTGAGTGCCTAAGTTAGAGGGTCATGCAGAGCTAACGGCAGTGCAAAAGTAACATGACGCATAAGTTTCAGCAGGGAGACCTGTATGCTCACTCACCTTGTCAGTGGGGACGACACACAGGGCCACGATACTGCCACGGAGTGAGTACAGCAGATCCTTCTTGGGAACGGAGTTGTCACAATCATGCACAGCCATCGCACACCATGGGACTCTGTGCCAACACATGAAAGTGCCACATGAAGGATTAGGAACACAGATCTGAGCACTAGCCATGCAAATTTGCGACTGTGGCTTATGCATCGTTGAAGAAGACACCCCTGCTCAACATTGACACTTGCTCAGCCTGCACACTGGCAAGGAAGATGATGCCTGGTCACAAGCCAGGGCCCCCACGTTAATTAAACCAGTTCAATTTTAGCACTGTTCGGGTTCGTTGTCACTCACTTTAGCTACAGACGAACTGGATGACTGCAGACGTGAACTTGCACCTATGGTCATCGCTGCTGCCCAGAAAAGGGTACAACTAACTTTTGGGACAACTGATTTGAGGAGACTACCCCCCCCCCCCCAAAAAAAAATATATATCCAAGTAAATAAATCAAATGTAATTAATAAAAAATAATAAACAATAAAAATAATAAAATTAGAACAACCCAGTTAAGAGAAGCTTGGACATCGTGGAGGGCAACCTGCCGCTTGTTGCTTTGTAAGTTTGTGGCCAGCCAAAAAAATGTTACTCATCCTCCAGAAGTTGGCACGATGAGTTCCACTGGTTACCATGATCAAGTAACAACATGGCAGCAACCAGGCGGCCTGCTTCAATCTGAAATGGTTCTCGCTACTTGTTCATGACAACAAGAAATAAGTGACAAAATCAGCTTTCACTTAGTCTCATCTCCTGCTGAGGGCAAAACACGGATGATATTCTGTCGCTACTCTTGAGATCAACTGTTTATCTTGGCTCTCGTGGGCCTAGGACGCCACGGAGAGCTATGAAAGTATTCTCGATTTCTACTTACCAGATGGCACCACAACATTTAAGGCTGGCAACATAGACTGTTTCTTCGCTGGTGAAGACAGCACATTAAAGTTAGATCTAGAACGCACTGGTCAAAAGATTGGCCTTGCAATTACAAACATTGGTTTGCAATTTTTTTTATGGGTGTACAATAATACTTGATGAAAAGGCAACAACAAAAATTTGTCACAACTTCACGTTGTTCTGTCCATGTGGTTGCCCTACACTGGTTGCAACAGTGAAACAAGGCACGCCTATCGCGTACTTGCTGCTTGAATATTACCTGCACTTGAGCACCTCTTTAAGATGTGACATGGATGCTTTGCTTCCTTTGCTAAATTTTCATCTCTTCCTATTGAACAAATGCCTAATAAAGTTTTCAAACAATGCTGTACTAGTCTAAATAGATATGTGCTCTCTTCGCTGGCCAGCCACTAAGCTCAACAGCACTTTCAGCCATGTGCGCATTTTTATTCTTTTGGTAAATAAACAAACATACAAGCGGTATGCATCAAACTGTGTTTTCAGTAGCAATGCAATTTTGTCGTCTGTACGTGAGCCATTCCGCACTAAGATTTAAAACACTTGGAGGACTGATCGTGAAACAAAACAAGAGGATTAGCACACATTCACAAAACGTCCCTTACTTAACAGGGTTTCCTCACTGTCTAACACTAGAGCACCAATCACGCATGATGGCGATCAACATGATAAGACCATTGCAACGACCAATCATTGTTGGCACTTAAATTAATGAAGTTTCGTGAGCACAGGCCTTGAGGAGCTCCCTTTGATCGTTCCATTACAATAATTATACAGTACACCTCTGTTAATTCGACTCCAGTTAATTTAATACTTCGGTTATACCGATCCCAACCAAAGGTCCTGGTCAGCACCCATGCATTTCTATGGGCCCAACCTTTCGTTATTTCGATCCGAAAATTGGTCTTCACCAGATAATTCAAACTTGACGAGTAAGCATGTATGCGCCTGGCCCCTATGGTGGCCCCAATAGCGACCCCTTCAGTGGCAGTGTCCGTCTCGGCAGAGGTTAGGGGAGGGGAAATGTGTTGAACACATGTTCAAAAAGAAAAGAGAAAGGAAAGAAAAAAAAAACTCAAGTCGAAAACACCTATTTTTGGCCTCGGAGCTCACCATGTCTGATTACAGTATTTATCCTATGATAAACGAATTTTTTTTTCCAGAAAAATTAAGATGCAAATTGCCAGCGTGATGCAATCGGATAGAAAACCAAAACCGTCTTCACGGCGTTTGGATACTTTACCGCATAGCATAAACGTATTCCGGCAAAGCTGACCTTACAAAACTGTGTTGTGTAGCTGACTTTAGGAAATCGGCCGCCATTGTGCAAAATATATTAGAAGTACCCATTTTTGTTGCTAAAAAATCTGGTGCGCGTTAGTTTTCTGCTTTGTTTAGGCGCTTTAATAGTCATTTATATGTTGGTTTGCAACAGTGGACACACAGAAAGTGGGCACACATTTGACTCAGGGGCGAGCTAGACTCCGGCAAATACTGCCAAATGAATTAGCAGTGTGTTCCCGCATTTCTTGCTGCACCTTGTTTAATTTGACCCATCAGTTAGATCGATCAGTTTCATCAGTCCCATTAGGGTCGAATTATTGGAAATCAACTCAACTTTCTCGAAAATAAACAACAAAAAGACAAACAAAGCTTGCGATGTTTCAAGACCTGCATGAGCGCTGAAACTTCATAACTATTGTTTTCTTTTTGTTGCCTGTGGAAAGTGTTTGTTCATCCCGAAGGAAATGTACACCCCTCGCCAGGCAATGTTTTGTCAAACCCTGGATTAAATAACTATATTTCTATGGACGAGAAAAAAGGGAGTTAACCGACGGGCCTAATTTTTTATTAATCATATCATGAGAAGCCAACAAACAAGGACACCAAGGAAAACATAGGGGAAGTTACTTGTACTTACTAATTTAATTAAAGGAACGATAAATTATTGGCAATGAAAGTGGAAGTAAAAAAACTTGCCGCAGGTGGGAAACGATCCCCCGTCTTCACATTATGACACAAATCGAGCATCGCACGCGTAATGTGAAGACGTGGGATCGTTCCCCACCTGTGGCAAGTAGTTTTTTCATTCACTTTCATTGCCAATATTTTATCATTTTTTGAATTCAATTAGTAAGTACAAGTAATTTCCCCTATGTTTTCCTTGGTGTCTGTTTGCTGGCTTTTCATGATATATTTCTATGGGTGTCGCAGAGCAGAAGTTAGCCCCAATGTGTGCCTTGCAGCTGGCTCAAAATTTACGGGGTACAAAGACAGGTGCACTTTGTGGTTGAAAACTGCACTTCTGAAATTCCCGAAGAGCTAGCATAGCACGAACACTTGACGCAAGAAGTTCTACTGGGGGTGCCGTAGGTCAGCGTAGGCTCATGCACGCTGAATAGAACACAGCAAACAGAAGACGAGGAAGGACCAGACAAAGCAAAGTCCTCCACTTGCACTGTTCTGTTCAGCAGGGTTACCAACATGCCCATTCCAGAATTGCCAACCTTAGAATTTAAAAAACACTACAGTGGAAGCCAAAAAACACCAAATTCCTCGAAAAATGCTAAATGTTATTTGATTATTCAATATGTTTACTGTTCACTAACGATTCGCAGACTTTGTTCTGTAAAAATGCTGTGAACAGGCACTTTGCTTTATATATTCGCAGCAACAATGATCTGTGCCACAAACAAGCAGAAATGTTAATGAAGTTTATTAATGCAATATTCACGTAACTGCTGTTGGAGGTTCGGTTGCCATTATACATTGATTCTATCAGTTGATGTTGCTGCCGCATGGGTACAACCGTTGAATTAGAGGGTCTGAAAAATTGGGTCATAAAAAGTTAATTCAGCAATTGCGTCTTCCTTTCTCTCTGTTTTGAAGTTGGTTGTGCTCGAACTATACGCAAATAAAAAATCTTATTATATTTGCTTCAATGGGATGATTGTAAACAAAGGTTAAAAATCAGTCATTATGCGATAAAATCTTAAAATATGGCAGGTTTGCGGTTCATATATTTACTCAGACGTACGCACCTCAGTGGTGTGTTGTTCCACAGCCAATAAGGTGTCTCAGGCAGCTGGGCACCGTTGCCGTTGCCCTGCCGTCCCAGGTACGCAAGGACCATGGCCTCTCGCTTGGCACGTGCCCATGACCTGCACCAGGTTTTAGGAGAACAAGGGGTGGGGAAGCCGCTCGATGAGTATTCATTTCACCAGGCTACTAAGTTTGGGAACTGCACTGGTGATCCGCTTAGTGGATGAATGTCGCAGCTGCTGAGCTGCCATTGTGAGCATAGAACTGTCAAGGCCATGGAGCATAAGATAGACAGGTTTGTCTGGCAAAATGTTTGTTTATTTCTGTAGAAAGGATTACACGTGGCAAGAGCACTTGAAGAAGAGGAATAGAGGACCGAGAATTAGAGAATTGCACGGGCCGGGCTATCTGAAGCGTTTTTTGGCGCGAGTCCGGCTCGGGCTCGGGCTTGAAGCCACGGGCCCGGGACGGACACAGGCCCACTCGTTAAAGGGCATATGTCAGGCCTTTGATCACACACGAATGCTATGCACTGCATGGTACAAGGTATTCTGTGCAAAGCTGAAGTGACATGTGCAAAGAGCTGGCTCTTAGTCTACTCCAGCAAAGAAAATAGAAAAACAGATGAAGTTCTCATCTTATTTCCACAAAGACGAACATTGTTTCCACGTAAGGAAAAATGAGGGGACGCATGCCACACATGGTGTAGTTATGCTAGACTGGCGCAGTCAGCTTGAGCGGTGGTGCAGTGAGCGTAAACGGTGGCGTTCAGTGCACTTCGGAGCTGCTGGTGCGGAAATAGATGTCCTATCTCACGCCAAAGCCACTAGGGCAGAGTGCATCGTGCAATAGCTCAACTGGCCGGCAGCATGCTGGCCTACAGTTTGGGTGCACTGAAACGAGCGTGCTGAGTTTGCACCTTCGCCAAACCCAAAATTGCTCATTCATCGCACACATGAGCAAATGTGTCGTGGCGATTGCTGATCACCGCACTACTGTGGGCTACGTTCAATGGGCTCAACTATACAGGAGGGGCAAATTTTAGGCGAATCTGGCATCACTGGCATGCTGTATCCTTCTTCGCTACCGGCTATCTGGCACATTGGAGACGATGAACTATATCGGCATCAAGTGATGGATGCTGCACTCGAAACTTGCGTTGAAAGGTTTCCTCGCATTATGAGCTTTGACCATGATGGCAGCACACCTTGAAGGTGTGCAATTCAGGAAGCGGACAACCTGTTCCAGTCAGATGTTGGCACATGGGCCGGCTCACCATGCGCCTGAAGCGCTACACTCTACCTGGAGTCACGTCACCCACAGAGCCCAATTAGAGCATGCAGTTCTCCTCAGTGAGCCGCAGCAAGTTCAGCAAATGGGCTCATCGAGGCAGGCCACGGTAGCCATGGTACCTACACAACGTAGCAGGCGTAGCTACACGCAACTGTAGTGACTAACTGAAGTGTGTATGACAGGGTTGGAGTATGCGCTTGGGCTCATGTGCTCCATTCTGGCTGTGTTACGTGGTGCAGACTGGCTTTTTCTGCATCAACCTAACCGACAGAGAGTAGCCACATCCAAATTGCACATTTGGAACGTTAGCAATAGCTCACTACAAAGCGATGTTTTCCAAGGTGTCTGGCCAGGAGTGAGCACAAGCTGGCAAGCATATATGTGACCTTAAGTTTCACACGGTTAGAGGTTGTGGAGTGTTCAACACTAGTAGAAATTAGCGAGTCCTGACGGCTAAAACAACGATAAGCATTCTTGCCAAAGTTTCATTCCTACTTGTGCGGATGTGGCCGAGCGTGAGCAGACGATAGTTGGCTTCTTCCGGATGTAATTCTTATCAAAATTCAAAACACAGATTTTCGCTTACATCAGCCTGTTTAGTAAACTGTGTCAATAACTACACACACTAACAGCAGGAAGACACACTGATCTAAAGGCGCTTCTTCATTGATGTCAACTATCGGCCAATGTCAGCGCTCTATGGGAGTCTGCCCGCTGACATCAAGGGGCAGCCATTCGCAGCTACGAAAGGGTTAGGACAAAGCCTCTGCTGAAAAGAGTGCATCCAAAAAAGATCACTTCGCACTCTGCTTGCGAGCCCCACACATCACACGAGTGTGAAATTTGGCTGAGATGTTCACAGCAACATACACTATCCGTGGAATGCATTTTTTCACCAAGCCAAAAGGGTGGTTTTGGGCCACTTCAAAAATGGGAAGAACTGCAGCTTTAAATCCACTGCAGAACATGCTGATTGCATTATGTGCCTTGCATTTCTCCTCTACACTGCTGCCTCCTTCTGAAGCAGTGCATGAAGTTTCCTCCACTAGTAGCACTGCTCACTAAACTGGAGTGGATTATGATCTGCACATGGTGCTTATGACAAATAATAATCAATCCTGTTGATTTGCGCACCTTCCCCTGTAGGTGGTGCCAGGCAACACATGGCATGAGAGATCTTCCAGGGGCCAGAGGCAGTCACTGCCGCTGCGTGATGTCATCCAGCCACAAGCCGATCGCAGCAGTGTGTCGTCCAGTGGTGGAAGAGGAACATCGTTGTTCTCTTTCTCAGTGACCAGCTGCACCAGGTCTGTCGGACGCAGCCACCGGATTGTATCCACCAGAAGCGAAAGGCCCAGCCCTGCATGATCACGTAGTTCTCAAGGTGTGTTCCATGTCTCCACATAAAGAATTGCGGGCAACCAAAATGCCATCTCAAACCAGAGAGGCATTGTGTTTGCAAGACATTAAGGACAAATACGAAATTAGGCTAGACAGGTACACACTCTTCTCTTTCACTGTTTAATGGGCAGAAAAACTCAATCTGAGCTGTAATGCAGACAAAAACCTACAGTTCCTAGTAGTCTGAATAGACCGGTTTCACTGCGTCTAAACAGCACAAGATCCGAGAACTTCCAGCTGCAACTAGTGATAGGAATTACTTGTGCCCAAGCTGGGAAATTGAGCTGTGCTACGAGTATGAAGAGAGGTACACAGTTCAACAACACACGTGCTGTGTGCTGTTGTCCCTATGTACCTGTCTTTGTCCTTCCAGTGCTACTCAATTCTGCGTGACGCCAGACCAACAAGCACAAAATACAACGTTAGTCCATTACCCCCAACCAGTCACTTCTTTGCATCAAGAAGCAGGTTCACCCAACATACAATTCACTAACCAGCTTTTCTTGTAGTCTCTTTGCACTCACGCTGTCAACATTGGAAACAGTGGACAGTGGACTGAAACAGTGGAGCAGTAAAGGGAAAAAGTGGTACAGTGGACTGGAAACAGTGAACGTAAGGAAAGGCTTCGTGAGACTTGCCCGATTCAAAGTGTAACAGGACAACTTTGGAGGAGTAGATAAAACTGAAGATCAGAATACGACAAGCACTGTCTTTCTACAGGCTTGTCCTTGTCTGCTCTTCGGTTTATGTCTTTCTCCAACATCCCGCTGTTACATTTTGAATCACCCAGAACTAGTGGCCCAATCTCTGACATTACTAAATGAGACTTGCCATTGACCCAGCCCATAGTGTTGACCAGAAGTGGCGCTTTGGGTGCCACCTGGCGAGCATGGTCAATGAGTGCACGTACAGCCGTGCAGTAGGAATCAGGCTGGCTGGCTGGACTCACGTGACCCAAGAAGTAGGCCCTGCACACACAATGAAGGGTAATTTAGCATGACCGGTCATAAGGCATAACCTAAAGAGACACTCAATACAAAGGTAATAAAGTCATACTACTATAGCCATTTTAAATCTTCTCACGGGCCACAATGGTGATGAAATTGAGATTTTGATGCCCGTATGGGAACCATGGTCAAATACTGGACAAGGAAAGTGCCAGCCTTTCTGGAAACATTCTTAAAATTGTGATAATCAAGGCTGCAGGACTGCTGCACATTTTTACTTTGTGCACCATTGTGATGCCATGAAGTATGACCGTGACTGCGCAACGCTGGCAGTTTATGCTATGTTGCACAAATTCAACATGGTATTTTTCTTCTACATGTGAGCTTAACCCATACTGTTTTGTATGCACACAGATGAACTTGTTTTGGCACACCCACCACTTTTGCGGCCCTCAGTCTAGCCCAAGTGCATGCTCTCTGGCGCGATCACCGATGAGCAGCAAGCTTCCTGTGATGGTTTGGCACCCACTGCCACGTCTGCTTTGGCTGTTAGGCCTAACCAGCGCTCCTTTACCAAGTGGCGACGACCAAAGATATGATTTATTACCACACTGCGTTCATTACCATGGAGAGAGGCGTGTCCAGGTGTCCTGAGAGCTAGCTAACCGGGCGCCATTGGAAGAGCTGTCCAACCCAGACGACACATCGACAGAACCACTGAACTACACTGAAACTCTACAATATTACAGAGATAGGAGGAGACACTTCCCTCCAACACATAATTCCCTTAATCGAGAAGATGCCATCGCGTGGCGACAGCTTCAAACTAATTCATTTCCCTGCTTCTTTTATCTTCACCTCTTCCACCTCACACAATATCCCTCATACTGTCCCTATTGTGAAGCAAAGCCCACAGTATATCATTGCACCTGGGAGTGCCCACACCCTCTGGGCTACTCCCCTATTCCTTCATCTTCACCTTCCTCCTGGGAGACTGCGCTGACCAGCTCAGACCCGCAAGAGCAGCGACGGCTGATCCGGCGGGCACGCGGAGTGGCGCGAGCCAATGGGGCCCTGAACTAAGGGCTCCACCCTGCGAGGAAGTCGCCCAATCTCATGAAAAATAAATGTTTTCTCTCTCTCTCTCTCTCTTGCCACATTGCCGTACCACGGATCAATGTTCAAATCAAGCAGCTGCAAAAATCAGTTGGTGACTGTAAACAAATTTGTCTTTGGCTTGTGTTGGCTATGAGCCCCACAATGTGACTTGCTCAAAGAAACTGAAACTGCCGATTATAGTACGTTTTTAAATTAGCATTCGTTCATTTTGAATACCTCTAAAACATTGAACAATGAAATTTGAGCCGAGGAGAATACCTTTTAAATATTTGCACAAGCCTATCATTTTGGCTACCTGGTGTTCTCAAATATGCACAACTATATCTAAGTATCTGAGCATTTTTGCATTTTGCCCCCATCGAAATGTAGGTGCTGTGGCTTGGCATCAAACCTACGACCTCGTTCTCAGCAGTAGAATGCCATAGCCAACGAGCCACCGTGGCTGGTGTGCCAAACAAGACCAAGCAAATCATCATCATCCTCATCATCATCATCATCATTCAGCCTATTTTATGTACACTGCAGGATGAAGGCCTCTCCCTGCAATCTCCAATTACTCGTCCTGCGCCAACCGATTACAACTAGCGCCTGCGAATTTCTTAATTTTATCACTCCACTTAGTCTTCTGTCGTCCTCGACTGCACTCCTCTTCTCTTGGCACCCATTCTGTAACCCTAATGCTCCACCGGTTATCTAACCTACGCATTACATGACCTGCCCAGCTCCATTTCTTTCTCTTAATGTCAATTAGAATATCGGCTATCCCTGTTTGCTCTCTGATCCACACCGCTCTCTTCCTGTCTCAACATTATGCCTAAAATTCTTCGTTCCATCGCTCTTTGCGCGATCCTTAACTTGATTTCGAGCTTCTTTGTCAGTCTCTAAGTCTCTGCCTCATATGTCAGCGCCGGTAAAATGCACTGATTGCACACCTTCCTTTTCAATGATAATGGTAAGCTTCCAGTCTGGAGCTGACAATGTCTACCGTATGCAATCCAACCCATTTTCATTCTTGTATGAATTTCCTTCTCGTGAACAGGGTTCCCTGTGATCAATTGACTTACGTAAATGTACTCCTTCACAGACTCTACAGGCTGACTGGCGATCTTGAACTCTTGTTCTATTGCCCGGCTATTGATCATTATCTTTGTCTTCTGGATATTAATCTTCAACCCCACTCTTATACTCTCCCTGTTAAAGGTTCTCAATCATTTGTTGTAACTCGTCCCCAGTGTTGCTGAACAGGGCAATGTCATCTGCGAATCCAAGGCTGCCGAGATATTTGCTGCTGATCCTTACTGCTAAGCCTTCCCAGTTTAATAGCTTGAATACTTCTTCCAAGCATGCAGTGAATAGCATTGGAGAGATCGTGTCTACTTGTCTGACCCCTTTCTTTATAGGTATCTTCCTGCTTTTGTTGTGGAGAATTAAGGTAGCTGTGCAATCTCTGTAGATACTTTCCAAGTTATTTATGTAAGCATCCTGTATTCCTTAATGTACTCCTTAATGTACCCCGGTAAGCGCATTTGTCATTTTGGTTAGTGCGAGAGAAATGGCACACAACCTGGTGTTCCTCCCATAAACTATAGCCGACGGTGAACATTCACCTGATACTTTCTTTCATTTTTTTTTTCACTCTTTGTGTAACATCCTGACAGTCCCTGCTGGATTCCTTTTAACACATCAAATCTTTGCTCTGAAGCAAAGCTTCTTGCTGTTTCTAAAAGTGGAGCTCTCTCAACACATACCTCATCTTGGGATTCTAAGGTAACTCAAGTCAAAAGTTTGTGGACCCTGTGTGCATTGAGCCAGCATAAAGCACAAATCTGTTTCTGGCTATGTGTAGAAGCTGCAACGACATTAAGCTTTTTCATGTAGCCAGCAGCCCACAATCCTTCATCTCCAACTGTACAATGTTCAACAGAATAGCCACCACAGCAGTTTGATGCCTGCTTCCAGCCAGAGGATCAGTTTTCATTGCACTCATGTTAAAGCAAGGTCTTAGAACCAAAGATAGAAAACCAGCAATTGGTGTACAGTTGCTGAGAGATTTGTAGGCTTACTAACAGCAAATAATCGTTCAAGCCCACATACCTAGCGCAAGGAGCTGCAGTTCGTGCAAGAAGTGCTGCATTATACGGCATATTCTTGTATAAAAGAGCACACCTGTATAATGCCATGTACACCCTGGGGCATTCAGCATCTACAGCAATTTGAAGTTTCCTGCCTTCAAAAAGATGCATTGTTGAGATTGCTTGCCCATTGCGCCACCAATAACTCTCAAGATACTGCGACAAAAAAAGCAAGAGTGTGTAATATTTTACAACTAGCGCTATCTGTCGAGCATGCGCCTACTTAGAAGCGCCTCGGGGTATTCCGGATGTCCCTGCATGCCCCACGCTTTCACCGCGCATGTTAAGTTTGCATGCTTTTTTTGGCGTCAATTGCAAAGATGAGCACTGAGGAAGAAGCGACACTTCTGGGACTCCTGGCAAGCACATTTTTTGGCTATGCATCAAGAGCAGAAGAGGCCTTTGCCAAAGAAGAGACGACGACAATTGCGGCGGTGGTGGTTCTGACTGGTTCACGATGAAGGATTCTGGTGGCAGCCATGACAAAAATCAGCCTGGAACCGATGGGTGCAAATGGGGCCCTTTCGACAGAACTCGCTGCCACTGAATTGGATTCTGTGCTGCTCTAGATGCCAAGTGTCCCAGCGTGAATGTGCCCTAAAGGCCACAGACCCAAATTTTGGGTTACTTGTTAAGAAAGCATATTTCTAAAATTATTCGTACATTGGCCACCCCCGCATTTCCTGGCATGCACATCTTCATCCATGGCTACATGGTATCACCATGGTGCATAGAAGCACATCGTATTGCTTATTACCGAGCTACACTTTGGTGCATTTATTTCTTCTACGCTTGGCAGTTAGAAGGAAGCTCATTGAGTAGACTTCGATGTAATGACGAAATTCATTTCCCAGCTCTGACGGCGCATCCTGTTGCACTTTTGTCTTGTGCGTACACGTTTGTGCAAAGTGTGTGGCTTTCCATAGGCAATGCGCACTAACGTGCGCCACCCTTAGCTTAGAGACTTTCCCACGCTTCATACATACATTTGTGCATTGAGCTTTCATTCATCCCACGCCAGTAGAAGTGTATGTGGGTGCCCTCGACTACAACATTCTGTTCACACTTTGTGTGCAAGACCTCACAGTTCTCTTTTTTTTTTTCGTCAAGCAACCTTACGAGCAGCGCGGAGCATGAGCCCACGTCTGAGGATGACTTCACCTTTGAACAATGCACTTCTGGTGGACCAGATTACAGCTGCTCCAGATCCACAGTTACGTGCCAGTAAGATATGAATGGGACAGAAAACGAAGCTAGAATGAAGGCTTCCAAAGGCTGTCGCGTACGGTGGCAGGCACATCTGTTTTTTAAGTAAGCACGTCTCCGCTTCTAACTTGAGCATGAGACATGCCCAAAAAATTCTGACCCAAATTCAAGAAGAAAAGTGCGTTCCTTACATGACAACATAAGGTACTAACTCAGGTCTCCCAAATACTGTGTTTGTAAGAGACAAGTTTGCGGATGCGCCTCCATTAATTTAAGGCCTTAACGAAGTGTGAAAATTTATGGTTGATGAAATGCTAGACCGGCTCAGATGTTGCCTAAGGAGGAAAGCCACAGCAAAATACATGCTGCAGCTCCAATCAAGTGGAAATAAACAGTCACATTATATGGTAGCACGAAACATAGAAGCACCGCATAAAATAAAAAGCCCAGCTGCACTCACTTTTCAGGTGTCCGGACATGCGTAAATGGTGGCCCTGCAAAGATTCACACAAGCACTACGTCACATTGCTTTGAACATCCCCATTAACCTATGGCACGAGCCAATGTGACCTCTCATGCAGTGCAGACATTCATTAATTCACAAGCACCGTTTCTGCACTCAGGGAAGCAATCCCTCCTATAAACATGAACACTTTCGCTTATCTGAATTACGCGGTAAACTTTATTAATAAAAGCTTAACTTTCATAAGCTGTATTCTTTCACACGTTAAATAATCTGTGGCTAATGCAAAAAGCCTGGACATTTGGACAACATCCATTAGCAGATTGATTATGTTGCAGTGCATTTCGGTCACGAAGTAAGTGTGTATGGGAAACCATGGCCACCCGTGTTCCATGCGCTGGGCGTGAGTGCCGTCGTGCGATATCGGATGCCATGACGGCATCACTCTCGTTTCTTGCGCAATTGTCCACGGGGCACCACGTCCATTACACCTGTTTCAACAACTTGAAACGACCATCTATGTCTTTCCACCATTGGAACAATGGTCGCTCAAGCGTTCCTGTCGACACGACCAGAGTCAGCGAGATTGCTGCACCACACCGCGCAATGTTGCAAAGGATCGGCAGTTACAACGCTGCTATCATTAAATCATGGATCACGAATACAGTCATGTCTCGCTGGCAGTAAAATATATCCCAAGCTTTCGAATACAAAATGGAGGTTGCGCTTGCAGTTTCAAAATGACAGGAGATCGGACCTGGGTGCCATTTTGAAAAAGATATACGATGCCGCATTTAATTTCTTAGATGGGATGTTTCTAAGGGAAATTTGCATCTATGTGCGGGAACACACAAGGAACAAGAACGACAGTGAAAACCTGGTTTTTGGACCAAAGGGCCACCGAATTGTAACTGCTGTGCCAGCCAGCTTCAGTGCAGTAATTTTTGAGCATCTTTAAGGGCGTGTCTATGTATAACGAACTAGTGATATAACGCCCACTTTTCGCAGAACTATTGAGTTATTTATAAACGGTTTCGACTGCAGACTCCTGAGCGTGTGCATCACCGTATTTTCTTACCTTAAATTTGCAAGCATGAAACTGATATTCGATATATGACATTCAGCTTTATTTTTTCTTGATTCGATTTGATATTCAATTTGAAATCTACCATTCGGTATTTGCACAGCCCTACTAGTTAGTGGAAATTTATCACTAGCTTTTTATACATTGCTATTTGCCGCACGTGTAATTCCTGCCTCTTTAATCAGTCCAACTGAAGAGGGGAAATTGGCCTAGTATAAGCCACAGCCAATTTTTAAAGGTCTGTACAAACTAGAGAGCATCTTGTGTAACTGACAACAAAGTAAACTTGGTCGTTAAAATTTGGAGACAACCTGTAACATTAAAATCGAGTCGAATTGTGGGTTTTATCTTTCAAATTAATTAAATATTTAATTTTTAGGTTTTAAATGCTAAAGCCCTGACCTAATTATGAGGCAGACCAAAGTGGGTGACATCGGACCACCTGTTTATCATCTTTCTTTAATGGGCACTTACATCTAAATACACATCCCTGGCCCTTGAGCCAAAAACACCCCATGCATCATAATCATCACGTAATTACACGAGCGTTTTTGCATACTGCCCTCATTGTAATGCGGCCATAGCAGCCGGTATCGAACCCGATGAGCAGCAGAATGCTATATCAACTGAACTACTGAGGCAGATAGCAGCTTGTTTGAAGTTGTGCGGCTTCCTTCAGGGTGAAAGCATGAGGCTACCTCATCACCCGAGCAGTCAGCGCCACCTTAACAAGCAACACTGGCTCACCTAGCAGTGGTTCAGTGACACGGGTGAGTGAGACAGTAGCTGGAGGGGTGAACTCGCACTGGCCGGGATCACAGTCCAAGTACAGCACCTCGGAGCAGCTGTTGAAACAGAATGAAGAGATGTGTGACACGAGGCTTCCCATCGGTCACTATAAAAAAACAGACAAGCCACTAGTCGGGATATTACTGCAAACAGCAGCTGCGGACACAAAAACAGTCAGATTAATCAGATTCGTTCATCACACTTTGGTTCAGGCAAGGTGAAACATAATTTGAGATGAATGTCCCCAATACCAGTGGCTCTGATTTCTTTAAGGGCGGAAAGCTGGGCATTAAACCAAAATTTTTTAGACCACAGCTGTTAAGCGCCCATTCCTGTGTTGAGCGTGGCGTGCCTCGGCGCCTAACTAAGTGAACAAGCACAGTGAAAGGTGAAAGAGCGAATGCGGAGAGCAGCGGGGGATGAAATGTGCCGAGAGCAAAGAGAGCGTGATGAGGAGAAGCTACCTTGAAGCCCCTCCAGATGGCACTCACATCCGCGCATCCATGGCGCTGGCCGTGCGGGGGAAAGCACGAACATTCGGTAGCATGTTACGCTCCTGTAACACATGAAGGCGAAAGGCTGCTGCACACTTGGTAATGCACCATCTTGCAACGTCACGTTGCTGCTTTCGCAGTTCTGCTTCTTCGGCTTGTTTTCGATGCTTGGCTGCAGCTTCACGCACTCGTATGGTGGCACGAGACTCGGGCCAATGACGTTTCTCTTCGACATTACGTTGCATCCTCTCAGCAGGGGATTGAAACACATATTGTTCCGTGTGTTGTACTAGGTAATTTCAATGAATGTATGCACTGTCCACTTCACTTTGCTAAGTGCTTGTAGCCTCAGCCTTACAGGGGTATGAGCCATCGAGAAGGTCACTTTTTTTTTTTTCCACTGGACTAGACGCCATGTTTCTGTACATTGTATGCATCACTCCACTGAATGTATGCACTGTACACTTCACTTTGACAAGTGCTTGTAGCCTCCACATTAGGAGACGGATGCGTTATTGCATTTTTTGCTTGCTTAAGGGGGGTAAAAGCCATCGCTGCTGATGATAGTTTTTGTACCATTGGACCCGATGATGCATTTCCTTTTTTCTTTTTCAAGGCCATCGGGGGTATGAGCAATTTAAGGTTTTCACTTTAAAAAAAGAACCAGAAAGCTCGCCGTCTTTGCCACAAGCGTCTCCCGGTAAAGATTGCTGTTGCACAAGCTGCAGTTGCAAGGAAGTGGCAATTATATGGCCGGTCTATATAATACAGCACCGTGTGTCGTGGCTCTGCCAGTTCGTGCAATGCCTCAATACATTGCAAAAAAAAGACACGTATACAGCTGCGCTCAAATTTTGCACTAGGGAGTATCGTAATAGTCAATGATGTTTTAAAATAGTTATTGTTTGAAGTATGGTGCCGAAAACTTGTACCTACGGTAGAATCTTGTTAAAGCTATCCCATTTTGTACAATTTCACGGCACTTGCGATCGAGATCACCAGGCACCGGCCATGGCAGCATTCACGGAAACGCCCGTGCCAAGTGAAAATGCCAGCATATACATGTAGCTTTCTCTTCCAACACCAGCAAATCTCCTTGTGCTTTGTCGCATGTCGCATTTACAGCTATCACCAATCATCACCCATCTGTTTCACAGTGCGTGTGGCATAGCGCCGGTGGAAATGTACAGCATGCTTTTAATAGGCAATAGCCCAAACATACCACCATTTCCTGCTACAGATGGCGTGAAGAGAGAGGCATGTTTTGCTCTGGCGGCATCATATTTCACCATCGCCCACCAGCTCAATTATGTTACCTATCGCTGTCTTAAAACACTACGCAATAACAAAAGGACAAAGTGCATCTCGAGTCACTCAGTTCCCTCTAGTGGGATGTGCATTAGCGTCTCATGCTGCAAAAATTCTTGCCCAGCGGGCATGCCAAATCTTCATGCCAAAATGGCCCGCCCAAACAAGCTGCTGATCCAGGCTGCATTTGAAGAGTGCAAATGTAAGCTTGGTAAGCTTGCCGCAGCCACAAAAAGGACAGCGCGCATCTCCAGCAACTCAGGCTCCACCAGATCGGTGTACCTCGAGTCGCAAGGTGCAACGATTTGCACAAAGCCTTGAATTACGTAGATGTGAACTACAGATGAGTTTGCCAAATTTTTTAGTGAGCTCAGGTCGTACATTTTCCCAGTTAATACATCTTTTATCACGTGTTTAGAAAAAAATGTATGAACGAGATTCTGCTGTAGCCAGTGATGACCTCTCAGTGGATGATGACAATGATGATGCTGATAAAGAAGAGGAAGCACCAGTGCAGCCTTTGTTATTGCAGGTGATGGAAGGACTCAATCGCACACAGCTGTTCTTCAGTTTTGAAGAGGATGAGGAAGATTCTTTCCAACACATTTGCGCAAGCGAAGACAAGCTTACAGCGATATCTTTCAGAGAAAAAAAGTAGAAAACGATCACGGATTTCTTTCCTAAATAAATAATGATTCCAGAGGTATTCCCACTTCTCTCATTATCAAATACAGAAGAACCTCGTTCATATGATTCCGTTATGTGCGATTTGCAAGCACCAATGTTCATATCGAGAACACAAAAAATGACCCAATAAAATTATGCTTCTTCTGTACCGGTTCATATGTTCCCAAAGAACACACTCTTTCGGCACAAACGCTCAGTACATTGCCAAACTGCAATCGTACGATATGTCTTCCGTCTGCTAGATCCCATTTAAACAAGAAAAGGGGCGAAGCACACGGAATCGAGAACAGTAGCGGCAGCAGCTTCCCCACAATACTCACCCCGCTCTTCTCACTTGAAAATGCCGGTGTGCACTGTGTTTCTATTCCAGTACCAGCAAATCTCATCCAGGGCCATTGCATGCCGCATTCACAGCTATTGCCACCAACTCTATTGCGATAAGCATCTTCACCGACCCACTTGACAGTGCGTGGGGTGTAATGTTGTTGGAAGCAAAGTGAACGCATTTAACAGGTACTGCCATTTTCTGCTACAGGCGGTGCAAAATGTTTAGCTCTGGCAGCATTGTAGGCATCGTATACCGGCGTTGGCCACCAGCTTGGTTTAATTTTGGTTTCCTGTCGCCATCTTACAATACTATGCAACAGGGAAATGCCAATATGAGTGTCGGGTCACTCGGGCCCCACCTGCACAACGCGCGTCAGCGTCTCATGCTGCAACAATTTGCACCGAATATGCGAGCCATTGGATTGGATTGGAGTGAACTTTATTTATGCCTGCAGTTGAGCGCTCGCGCGTCACGACGAGGGCCTACGTCATCTACAAAGTTACTCGGCGCAGGTCTCCGCTCACCGTTGCTGGCTCGCTGGGTCCCTGCCTTTCGAGTGCCTCGAAGAACTGCTGGATGGCCCAGAGCTGTTCGTCTCGGTCGTAGCTCTTCGCGGCTGCCTCGAGCCGCTGTGGAAGCGTTCTTGATTTTGCATCTTCTGGATTTTTAACGCAGTCCCACAAGATATGCATGTAGTCTGTGGTCTCCCTCCGGCAGACTCTGCACTTATTGGTTGGATATGTCTCGGGGTACATGCGATTCGTCAGTCTCGGGCTCGGTAGCAATCCGGTCTGGAGCTGTCTCAGTACTACCGCCTTCGCTCGACTTAGCCTCAGGTGCGGGGGTGGGAGAGTCTTGCGAGCCAGGCGGTAGGCTTTCGTTATTTCACTGTAATCTGTCATGCGGTCCTTGGTTCCGAACCACGTCGGACGGTCTGTCACCGGGGCGTGGTTGGTTAGCTCTCACGCCGCTGCGTGTGCCATCTCATTGTGGTTCTCACTGTGTTCCGACGCGTCGCCCGCATGCGCCGGGAACCACTTGAGTCATACTTTTCGTTCTTGTAGTTTGACCGCTCGCAGTACGCGCTCAGCCTCCCTGCAGATTTGGCCTTTGGCGAAGTTTCGCACCGCCTGTCTCGAGTCACTCAGCACCGTGTGGCAGTCTGCGTCGGCGATGGCCAGGGCGATGGCTACCTCCTCCGCTTGTTCCGCTCCGGCGCTTCTCACACTCACTGCCATCCTCGTGGCACTGGTTGACGCCTCTATGACGACCGCTGCGAAGGCGTTCCGTTGGTATTCGGCCGCGTCCACGTACCGCGCGTGTTCGTCGTTGGCATGCTGGTCGATGAGAGCCTTGGCCTTCGCTGCCAAAATTTCCTGCCAAAATGCCCCACTTGAAGAAGCTTCTGACCGACGCCGAGTTTGGGGAGCGCAAACGTAAGCTTGCCGAAGCCTCAAAAACGACAATGCACGTCTTGGGCCGCTCGAGTCCCTCCAGCTTGGTGCATCTCGTGCTGCAAGGCTCCGTGCATTGCTTTGCATGACGTAACTACAGCTGAGTCAGGAAATTTTTTAGTGACTTCAGATCGCATGTTTTCCTGATTAGTCTGTTTTTTTCTCATGCTTTTCTCCGAAACTTATGAACGAGGTTCTACTGCACAGCGTTCTGTTTATCACTTTCATTTGTTCGAATGTTGTTTAATTTGAATTCAGTGAGCGTCCCCGTGAAATTCAAGTTAATAAGTGTCTAGTGTACAATAATCGCACTGAAGTAACTGAACTGCAGGAGCTGACCCTGATGTAACTTGTATGCCAACTTATACTTCAAAAAAGTAAAAACCAAACAGTTTTCAAAATGGCAAATTGTCTCAATACATGACTAAGCATTTTCTGAATGTCGCCAGCTCCCAGCAGAATAAATGCAGCAGTAACGTGGCAATGCAGCAGTATTTCCTTCTCTGAACTCTCACTCAAACCACAAGAAAAGGACAACAGTCAAAGAGGCGGTTATAATACTCACAAATTCAGGAGGCTGTTGACCAGTACTCGAAGAAGGGACGACTTCCCGGTGTTCTGGCGTCCACACACGACAATGCAGGGCACAGCACGGCCCTCTGTGTGAACACAACAAATTTTGCTTCGCTTGAGTACACACAAATTGCATGCTGGTATTGTCACTGGTAACATTTTCACAGAGAAGTTTACATAACAATGAGGAAGGTTTGAAAAGAAAATATCGATTATCAAGGAAGATGTGAAAGGTAAGTGTGAAATGCCGATAAACGTGTGTTGAGGCAAGTGTTTTAAAAGGTGAGGAAAATGCATTGAGGCAAGGGACTAAAATTAGGGCCGTGCGATATACGAATATTCGAATACACAAAGTGTGTGATCTTAAAATGCATAATTCGATTCATGAACTGAATGTTTAATATTCCATTTTTTAAATATTCAGTATGCTATTTGGTGAACGACCCTGCCGTGGTCGGCGCATTGACGGACGCAGCATTTCCACAGCATGCGATCTTTATTGGTACAAGGTTTGACAATGTTGACCGAACTGATCAAAATAATCAACGCTATATGAACGAGGGAACAACAAAAGCAGTGCATGTGGAAAGCACAAAAGCGCATATGAAAATCAGGCCAATTAGCTCCTGAAAAGCCTGCAGACTATGTTGGATATGAGAGTTCAATGTTCACACAAGCAAAATCATGCAGTTTGGAGCTTTCTGCCCACATGCGAGCACAGAGGCGAACATGGCACGCATGCTCACGGTGGCGCATTCCTGTTGTCACCGTTGCCGTCGTGTTCCGTGTGAAGGCCAAGGGCGATGATATCGGCACCGCGTGCCACATGCTGTTTGTGTGAGTGAAAGTGTAGGGGGAAGGGGTGAGCAGACGATGGTGGATCAGTCTTGCGTGCGCAACGGAGCAGACCGGGGAGGAAGCGCGCCGCCTTCCTTCGCGCGCGATGGATCGGGGAGAGTGAAGAAGGGGGGCGGGGGGGGGGGGGGGGGGGCTTAGGATTCTGTGATCTGTGATTGTGCAACATGTTTATTTGCCTTGTTTGACGTGTTATACAGGGTCTTTCAGCTAACTTTAGCCAGAGTTTAAAAATATGCCGATGCACTCTAAGACCACTTGACCAAATGCACGTTGCTAACTTTTGTATGCAGTCTGTCACTCTATTTTTTGTATTTTGTTTAATTTTATAATTAGTCAAGATTAATTAACCAACTTCTGAAGCAACGAAGCTAGGAAGAAATTCCAGTTAGAAAGTTGCAGAGCGGTTTGCAAAACATCTCAATAGACAGTTTCTGTCTTTCTATCTATTAAGTATTAGTGTTTTTCAGCTTAATGCGGATGCCCGCAAAATACAAAAGAAAAAAACAAACATAATGTGACATGCCCGCTTGCGCGTCATGATTGCACTGCTCCCAAGTGTTCGTCGTACAAACAGCCATAAGTGCGTTGCCGCCTAAAAAGCGACAGGGCAGCAACGCAAGCGTTGGCTGTACGAGTTAAAATAGCAACCGATATCGCTTGCGCTGCGTAAGGCGACTGACGGACGTGGTTGTGGTGGTAGGTGGTAGTTCCAGACAACGAGAAACAGACTATCGTGCATCAGCTGTTAAACGTGAGCAATTTTGTGATGCCTTTCTCCAACGAGGGAAAAGCAGACATGATCCTTGCCTTAGGAGCTGCAGGCGGACAGAGACGGCAGGCTGCAAGAATATTTTGAAGGTGGAACCCGGGTACGCGACCGAACTCGATGACAATATTCAACACCTACGAGTCGCTGAAGCAAACCGGCAGCTTCGCAAGAAAGAGGCATAGAGCTTCAGTCATAAATAATGAGGTTCGCTCCAACGTTTTGTCTTTCATGGTGGCTGATCTTCACACTAGCGCGCGCTGCGTGAGCACACAGCTCGGTGTGTCCAACTGAACTGCCGGAGGATTTTTAAAACAGCTGGACGTTGCACCCCTCTCATCCGAAGTTGTATCAATGCCTGGAGTCGAGGGATCTCCAAAAGAGACTCGACTTTGCGAATTGGATTTTGATTCAAAAGGAGTAGGATTTTCACTTTCTCACCGAGGTACTCTGGATTGATGAAGCAAACTTTTCCTGAAATTGTCAAGTAAATATCCACAACGCACATTATTGGAGTGAGCAAAATCCCCACTGGCTTGGAAGATCCTGCCACCAATATGAGTGGTCTAAACAAAACTTTGACCAGCAAGAGGTATGAGAGCTCCTCAAAGGGCTGGTTGAAGACTTCTGCTGCAACATGCCACTATCCCGGCTTGATGCAGTGTGGTATCAGCACCACGGGGCCCCAGCCCACAGCTGCAGTGAAGCACGAGCATGGCTTGATGTTACCTTCCCAGGGCCATGGATATGGAGAAGCGGGCCTGTCGTGTGGCCGGCAAGGTCACCTGACGTCAACCCTCTTGACTTTTTCTTGTGGGGCTATATTAAGGATCAGGTATATACGACGGAAACGATGACTCCAGAAGACTCACAGGAGAAGATAACTGAAGTCTACCACAGCATTTCACCGACGGTGCTCGAGGTAGCGACAGCAAGCCTTCTCAGAAGATCCTAGTGTTGTATCGCTGCAGAAGGTTATCTCTTCGAGCACTTGCTGTGAAAGCGCATGAAAAATGAAAAATAAACGTAAATTCAGTGAAAGCCTGTGTCTGGCCAGTTAGGATACTCTCATTCTACCATTGTCAGCCTTCTGAAAACTGAGTTTTTTTATTTAGGGGTGCTCAATTTGCTTACAGCTATCGCGAAATGACGGACCTGTTGCTTCCGGCAGCACAAGAGATAACCGCTGCATTTGCTTATCGCTATAACAAACTTCCACGAGGGGAGCACATTGCTGGCGTAAATGGCACAGCTAATGCCTACGTTTAAAATTTTAAATATTTTTGCAGCAGGAGATTCAGGAGGCCATACCAGACTTGCACAAGCCACAGAAAAAAGTAACCGATTACAATAACAATTACGTCTTTCAAAAATGTGATGATTGCAGTTACCAATTACTACCCCACGAAAGTACTTGAGCAATTACTAAAAGGTAATCAGTTACCTTAACTTTACTTTCCTCCCTGTTTTATTAGCATTGCACACATGCAATAAATACATCAAGCTGGCCTGGCTCTTTCAACGTGTTTTCTGCAGCCTTTCACACGCTGTTTATCTTAACTAAGAATTCCTTTTCAGAATTTCCTTCGATAATATGTACTCCCTCATTCTTTTGTGAAGGCATTTGAAGCGACACTGAAAACTCGCTCATTGTGCACGCTTGCGAGAAGAACTGCGTTATAACGTACAAACAATTTGGTGAGAAAATTGTGGTTACTCAATGCCATGATGCTCAGATCTGGGTCCTTTACAAAGCAAAGCACTTCATTGTCGGTGGAGCAAGGGCAAGACACTCCTGATAAGGCCAGTAAAAAACTGAAAAATCACCTGTAGGCGATTCCCTGGCATCAACATTCAATGTGGCCGTCACTATATAGAAGCGCCTTTTGAATTTGTACATCTGATGGACCCCCTGAAGTGCCCTTTACTCGTTAGCAATTTAGGCTTAAATGACTAATTGTAACAGACTCCAGCAAATGTTCAGGTTCCTTGAAAAGGTGGGGAAATCTGTAACATAATTAAGATAAAGCTGCACATTATTCAGCCCTAAAATACTGTTTGTGTGTTATAAATGCAAAAAAGGTGTTTTTATGCCTACTTATGTATTTTTTCAGGTCTTAAAAATCACTCGTTGCCTGTAGCCAGGAATGGAAGCAGCCAAGGGAGTTTTGGAGCAGCTCTGGGAGCAGCAAATTTGGCACATCCGAGCAAGTTTGGAGCAGGAACTGTTCATTTTGGAGCAGAAGATATGCTTGAAGGAAAAAAACCAGTCACACAAGACAAAAGATAAGAAGAGAGGTTCACACCACGACTGTCTGCAACTATGTACCAACAGGCCTGGATTTCAACCGTTCTGAGAAGATATGCATACTTGAGCATGCTAGGTAAGAATCAACATGAGTGAACTACAGATAAATCAAGAAAAGATGTTCTTTATTTTAATTTGCCAGAACACCATTAGGTTATGGCGAGTCAATTCTGTGGAAGCCTGCAAAATGGAGGAAAGTTCACCAAAGGAAAAGAATGTCATACACCCGAAAAAGGAAATCCATTTTCATTCCTTGAAAACCACTATTAAGTTACATATTGGATGTGCCAACGAAATGTCGCTCCCCAGTCTCCTAATTTAATTGTTACAACTGGTACTGCAGCATGGGAACATAGTAGTAAGTGGTTTATTTTACCAGGGAACATATATGAAAGTTGATGGTGCATTGGTTGCACATTTTTATATCCAATAGTATATTGTTAAAAGCGGTATTGTAAATGGGTTCGACTGTACACCCACCAACTAATTTCGGTTGCTCGTTTCCCTCTACAAGCATGTGTGTGCCTGTGTTTGTACAGGGCACTACCAGGCAAGGCTACACTGCTTTTCCACACTCCTCTGGCCCACCTCTCTGCTTTTCCTCTCTCTCTATGCTGCTTTTACCACACAGAGCTTGCCCATTAATTCCCTGGATGAGCTTTTGAATGATTTTGCAGTATCTTGAAGTCCGCACTAGTAGCTCATGTGCTTCCTACTTGCTTCTGAATACTGAAACTAGTGAAACCACTTATAAAAATATTCAAGTGCCACAAAAATTCCATTGTTATAACCGATAATTTTTATAATCAGGTTGCATGAAAAAATCAAAATAAGGGAACGGCAGAGCTGATGCGAGAAAACTGTATAAGCGGGGACGCCAGTGCCCCTCCCCCACCACCTTCCTTCACCCGGCTGCTGATTGTGTTCATTCGTTTAACTGCTCCCTGGGTGCTCTGATCGCGTGTAACAAGCCGCGGCTGTTGGCGTTAAAGAATGGCACTGCTATAACAAGTGCAAAGAGGTGTCACGGGTGGCAAGCGATATGCGAGCACCGCCGAGGCATCGCTTTGGTGGCCCAAGGGGCCTTTTAAAAATTGTGGGAATGCTGCTGCAGCAGCCGGTCAGCTTGAGAAATCCTGAAGAAATGCTGAAGAGAGATCGCCACAAGCATCTCGCCAAGTGCTTTTCACTGGCTTGCACGAGAAAAGCCCATGTATGTCAGCCATGCATGCTTTACGCCAAGCTTGCCGACATCCTTCTCCAAGGTATCCAAGTGCTCCACGTAGTGCAGCAGAAGGTTCCTCACCAGAACGAAGCCCCGGAGGGGCTGAAGCATCTGCCAGGCCTCCTGTGAGGACAAAGTTGAGGCAGCCAGCCCGACCACGTCGTCGTTGCCGTTGTTGCTGTTGCTATCTGATGCAAGCACATTTGCGACGATTGTCTCATTGGTTAGAAGCACTTAGTTTCCAAATCTATAGCCAAGCACTTTCTTTTCACCGGCAACATCGTTTCACCGGCAATCTGCTTGCGGCACAGCTGGCGCGGTCCTATCGTGTTTCGGAGGGTGCGGCGGCCTAGAGCTATGGGTGCAGCCCATTCATGTTCGGAGGGGTAGAAGGGCGATGGGAGAGAGCCGCACGGAGATGGCTGGAAAATGAGTAAACGGCGGCTGTTGGAGTAGCGGCCCATCGTGCAGCGGACAGAATTTTTTTTCTTTTGAAGGATTTCGCATTTCACTACCTTTCGGCTTGGACACCCACCAGCCAGACTTCATTGTTATAACCGAAATTGCGGTATCGGGGCATTGTAGTAAGCGGGTTATTTCACCATCAAACATACAACAGTCGACGGTGCAGCAGCTTCTCATTGTTATAACCGATATATTATTAAAACCGGTATCGTTATAGGTGGGTTCGACTGAACACAGATGTGGCTCACATAGTGCACTTTTCTTAATTTCTCTTTCAATCAGTGGAATTAAACAGTTGTTTGGGATGTGAATATATAGATATAGTCAGAAGTAAGCCCAACGCAGGGTTGGTGACCAAATGAAAATTATTTTTTTATATGCTGCATGCAGGTGCTCCCTGGAAAAAAAGCTGCAGTTTGCACCTTTGCAAGCCACTACATCAGTGCACCAATTGGCCCTAGGCTGAAATTCAGCATCTGTTTATGTAATGGCACATGTGTCCGGCGAGATTTTGGAGAAAACTATGAAACATATATGTGCAACCTAACACCACAGCAACATACAGCACAAGCAGAGTCGAAACATAGCAGCACAAACAAAACGTACAGCACAAAGTCCCAACCCATAAAAGGAGAACATGAAGTGTCCTTGGAAATCTGTTCTGATCTGACATTAGGTCTAACATATTACTCATGCAAGACCCCATCCCACACTTCGAAAAGCGATAATTTGTAAAAGAAGTTCCACAAAGCGTAATGTGCATACATACATGCTGGTTAATTTAAGCAAGCTGCTACTAGACAGAACTGGTAACTGTCCCATTAATGATAGCATTATCATTGGCATCATCACGGAGAGCTTAAACATTATCGGCTGTGGTACAGTTTGTTGTATAGCCACATGATGCTTTCAGGAACATGAAGAGGGAATCGCAGCAAAATGTGTGCATGTGGATATTGAACGCATGACATGTGGTTTCGTTCAAGACCGTCTTCAAGGGTTTAAAGGGGATGGGAACCTCAAACAGTATAGACGACGTTAAGGACGGCCATCTTTGGAAGGGCGCCGATGAAGTAAGCTCGTAAAATGAAGGGGACAGCGGAAGCAACGAGTACAAGTGAATAAAGGCACTCATAGTTGGGTGTTGTGGTTGCATTATTTGCGCAGTTTCAGGCTTCAGTGAGTAGCCATGAGCCTGCCTCATGTAAGGCCCGCACCTTGTAAAAAAAAAATCTGAAAAGAAAGTGCAGGCCATACACGAGTAAATACATGAGTAAATTGATAACTGCGCCATGTGCACGAAAGACAAAACAAATGGCGCTGAAGTGTTCAGCTTATCAAAGTTCACTTCAGCAGTGTCTGCCTTAGAGGGAGCCCCACACATAAACTGTGCGGACTTCGTCACCCCAGCACAGCACAGCTTTGGGTGCGCTGCCGAGGCTTGCGAAGATAAGACTGTGACGGCGGTTGATTGAAGCATGCAACGAACTTGGGAGCAGAACCTGTCTTTGCCGTCTGCCGCTGATCTCCGAAATTGACTGCACGGGCCAGGTGCCTTGCGAGGTCGGATGTCCGCTGCCGCCACGGATCGCGTTGCAACCTGGATGGCTGGTCCATGGTCAGCCGGAATCCCAGCGACTGAAAGGGGCCCCGTAGTTGGGGCATGCTTTTGACCCCAATGGGCCAGTTGCCTCCCGGCACCTGCACATTGGTTTACTCCTTCTTACATGTTCCTGGCGGGTTAGATGTCTCTCAGAGGACATTAAAGAGAAATATTATTTGAGCTGTGTGAATAGACTACTGTTCTGCAGTACAAAAATGGAAAGCAACTGCTAATGTGAGAGGAGGCTCATGAGGAGCCGAATAAAACCCCACAAAAACAAAAGGAGGGCAGTGACGTGGCATCTTGAATATCTCGCGCCAGCTAGTGGTCACGTCATGGACATTGACTGCATCTGTTTACACCCGGTCAATTTTTAGGCTACAAGATGGCCTGGTACACTATATTCTAAAGGAGCCAAAGACACAACTTGGCAAGTTTCAAGAGTTTCTACTGCGTCATGGTGATCAAAATATGAGGAGATACTCTGAAATCTGTGACGTCACACTGATGTATCAGTGCCGGGGTTCTGGAGCAAAATCCAAGAAGCGGCACTTTGACCTGTGTTTTCTCTTTCAATAATCAACATCCTAGTGCAAAAATTAACTAAGATAGAAGTTTTAAAAAGAGTACTTTATCAGCCTAAACTGATTTAATATTCATATTTAGTGTCCACTTAAATCGTGGCAAATGTCTAACAGCCTGTGTGTGTGTTTTTTTTTTTTGTGCTGGCGTCTGTTCTTGCTGGGACCCCCTATGTTGTCTAACAGCACCAACAAATTGGCTGACTAACATGACTAGCAGCAATCAAGATGTGACAGTGACCAATCATACTGAACTGCAGTGCAAAAGGACTATGCACGTGCAAGAGAATGGAGACACACACAAGCACTACGGTCTTGACTGAAATTGTTGATGTCTCTCGACAAACGCAATGCCTCTCAGTCATTAGCTATTAAAAGCTCCTTTGAACACCTCTTGCATTCTTTTTTCTCTCCCTTTCTGTGCGTTTTGAATGCCTGGCTCATAGCAACCGCCAACATTGGGCCCCCTATTTCTAAAGCTCTCCATTATTTTCGCTTCCTCCCTGCTCTCCTTCTGATTCTTTCTATGCATTCGAAACATGCTTAACCAGGTTGCATTCCAGAAGCAAATACACTGCTCCCAATTTTCGGCCAGTCATGAACAACCAAAGACCATTTCTTTCACTTTCGCTCTCGTTGATTAGTTGCTGGATACACCTCGTTCAAACTGCAAACTGGTGACTTTCATATTCAAGGGGATGCACAGTGTGATCCCAAAGAGGTATAAGACATGTCCTGGGACTGAGCACTTTTGACTGTCGCAGCCACAAAGCTGATTGACTGATCAATCGATTAATTGATTGATGGTGTTGAACATGATGTAAAAATGGCATAATAAAGGGTTCTAGATTAATTCTGACAACCTAGGTATCTTTCATGAGCACCTAATCTACTTAGGCATAGGAATGGGTAAATTGATGCAAGGCAAGCACAAGTAGAGATCACTGGAAGAGGCATTTGTCCTGCAACAGATCTCAATTAGGCTGATTATGATGCATCTGCGCACACAAAATGCTTTTTTGGAATGCAGCTGCTGTGGTTGGGAATCAAACCCGTGACCTAGTGGGCACAGCACTGCAGCCCCTGTACCACTGAGGAAGCATTGTACTGTCTTGAGTTTACTGCGCTACTATGTTAGACGCCTCAATGTGCCTTGTGGTATTTACCGCAAGGTACAGTCTTCTTCAGGCAGCACTGCTTCGATTCACAGATATGCCGACATTAAATGTTGAAAAATACTGCAGTTGAAGCGAAAAAATTCTAAAATTTTGTGAGGGAAAACATGAGGAAGGCGGGAGATGGAAATCAAGACGACGAGCAAAACGAAAACAAGGTAAAAGCAGGAGCCAATGTTTCGACAAATGGACTTGTCGAAATGTTGGCTCCTGCTTTTACCTTTGCTCATCATGTAAAATTCTGGGAAAAATACTAACAATTTTTATTACTAAAGATTCTGGCTGTGTTTAAAAAATATAGCAGTCTTTGTTTCGTAGGGACAATGTGATCAAGCACTGTGCTCAATGGTCACAACAAGAATGATCTGTGGCACAAACAAACAGAAATGCTCCTAAACTTGCTCATAAAATATTCATGGCAGCCAAAATATCCGCTTGATTTATGCATTGGTTCTACGAGATGTTTCGAGATGGTTCTACGAGAAACACGAGGTCTGTACAAACGAGCGGGTCTGAAAAATAAGACAGAAAAATCAGTGGGCGACAGTATTTCTATTCTTTTGAAGCGAGTAGTGCAGTAGGCCAGATACAAATACAAAAAAACAAAAACAAAAAAAAAGAATGATTGGTGTCAATACGACAAACATAAACAAGTTCTAAAAACAAGGCATCTTATGATAAGATCGTAAAAGGTTGTCAAATATGGATTCACCTTCGTTTTGATTCACAAAATTTAGTTTTTGTACATTTGCCCCTGTTGGCTCAGTGTGGCTACAGCTATTTTTGAGCTGGCAGAGACTCTTTCAAGGAATCCAATCAAAAGCGATTTGTTTAACCAGTGTGCACCAAATTATAGCATAAAGGACAGTGAGGATATCACTAGGTTGCAGCTTCACCCAAGAAGTAATGCGGAGACAATAATTAGGTAGCACATTATCACATGCCATAACATTGCCACTGGTTTATGCGTTACAGTGGCAGAAAGCATTTGGTGCAATAACATTCACTGGTGTACCAAAGTTTTGTAGTACAGTGCATAACGAAGAGTTTGTGGGAAAGTATTACAAAAAATTTTAATGCACTGTTCCGTGAGATTACGGATGAATATCTCAAATCTGGTAGTGGTTATGGGTACCTACCAAATGGGTGTTAAGTATGAACCGACTGCTTTCAGAATGCAATAACAACTTTATGCTAATGCAGCTAATGTTTACAATACACAGGGCATTATAGTAATTAAAGAATAAAACAGTAATTAACACCGAATCTATGATCTACACAGGCACAAATAATGTGCCACAAGAAATATATGGAAATAAAGAATGGCTTACTTACCTCAGCAGCTCCGCACTTAAAGGCCAACAGCAACAATATTTTGAGCAGTGCAAAAAATCTAGCTTCAAATAGTGCAGATATAGAGCCAGTCTCTGTGCAACATCTTGCATTTTAAATACGCGTGGATGCGTTACAAAAGACAACCAAAAGTGGACGTTTTTTTGGTACCAAAACTAAAGGAAATGCCACCCTTACTGCATACTGGGAATGACGCTTGACTTGGAACATGCCAACCCATGGCATGGCCTCCAAGGTTATGTCATGCCCACGTCTGCCTGTGGTGCAATGAAAAATCTCTGAGGCGATGTGTTTGAACTTAAGTAATATCCTCTAACCACCAGGTACATGCGTTGTCTGCTTAGGTGCCATGTGCCACGCAAAGGTTTCTAGTAAAAAAAAATGGGAAAATTACCAGCCCTGCAGCTTTGCCAAAAATTACTTCCGCAGTATGTGCTACATATTCATTACCAATTCAACCGTAGAAGTTTCATTGCTGTTGGCCTTCAAGAATCAATCTGACTGGGATAATGTAAGGACTCCAATTCCTTTCCCTAACAAGCTTCGTCAAAGGTGAGAGCGGAGCTTCACCCACATTGTCACCATTATTGGCTGGTCACGAGTGGCGGATAAGAGAATAAAATAGAGCAAAAAGAATCCTTACATTACACTGTCCCTGGTGGACAACACATTTCATACGAAATGGAAGAGACTGCGGTATCACGAAAATAGTGCTGGACACAAATGCATAACCTCTGCTCAAACATCTAATAACATGCAAGTGGGAGCAAATGAAGTGACCTTGCTGGTCAAGCCCTGCATGCATTTCCCCATCTCCTTTTACGCATGTGTTTCTGCACTGCTTTACCAGTCGGTACGCGTGCCCTCCATGCTGTCTCACCTTCTCCAGTAGCATGACGGCGGTCCCATGTGCGAGCAGCGGCCGCAGTTGGGTCCACGCATCGTCCATGCCCAGCCTAGCAAGTGTCCGGCGCAAGTGCGTGGCCTTGCCGCCGCCCCTGGGGACCTCCAGTGGGAGGGGCCTTATGTGCACAGAACCATGGGGAAAGCCCGAATGGATGACGCAACTGTTGGGCCGGATCCTCGCAGCGACAGCCCCGCCTATCATCACGTGGCCCTCGATGTCGACAATGCCGTGCAGGACGCGCAGCAGCGCGCGCCCCGTGAGGCGCACTGCAGCTGGGTGCCGAACCACCACGACCACACGATCAGCTGCCATGAACACTCTGCACATGTCACACCGGTTGTCTATGATCCCTAGCCCACCAAATTGAATTCCCTACTTCAACTTTAAAACGCAAAGCTTTTTTTGCGGAGCAGAATGGGTATTGATGCTGCACTGGTTGGACCGAGAAGAGGAGGAAAACAGCAGAGAGGGGCGAGGCTGAGAGGAAGGTATGTATAAGGCACAATGCCAACTGATTCATTAAATCAGTGGTGGTATCATCCCTGCCACGATGAATGCACACCTGCACTTCACCTTCATATTTAACTGAAATTAAATTCTTGGAATTTTACGAGCCAAAACCCAACCTGACTAAAAGGCATGATGGAGCGGGAGACACAGGATTAATTAACATACACCCAATGCACGGGACACAGGCATTTTTGCATTTTGCCTCATCAAAATGCAGCCACTGTGGCTGGGATTTGATCCCGTGCCTTTAGGCTTTGCAGCGCAATGCCATAGCTACTATGCCATCACGGCAGATGACTTGGCCTTTCGTCCCTCCTTGAGGTTGGTGTGTTGCGTAACGTTACAGAGATGGCTGCAAATGAAGCAGCCCATCGATTAGTGAAGAGTGATGCAGCACTAGAAGCTGCTTTAGCCAAAAAAGGCGATGCTCGACGCTGGTGAGACCAAGCCACTCAAATAGCGAGAAGCTTGACAAACAACTTCAATGGTTTCAGCATAGTTTTTGTCAAATAAGTATTTCATAAAATGTCGTCTGAAAAATGTGCACAGGCAAGCTGCAGAGTGTGACATCCTGCAGATGTGGTGGTGCTGCATGCCATCATATTCAGTGGAGGAAAAAAAAGAAAGGAACAAAACAGTAACAAAACAAAAAGAAATCTGGAAATCTCACTGCTGTGATTTTTCTCAGAAAGCAAGATTATTACACCTGGTCAAGTTTTCAAAAGTTACTTGACAATGATTACAGTTCGAAACAGCAAAAAATAAAATCATCGTTTGCTCCTTTTGCCTGCATTATGTATCACCATGGCCTTTTGTTCCCAAATGTGCAGCTGGTCTATAGAAATATGTACTCTGTTACGCTTTGACATCCTTGTACTCGTTACACATTATGGGCCTAATGAAAATGGCATTGCCACACTACTGCAGCAATAAGGGTGGCACGGCCCACTTACGCGGCTTTTTTTTTTTTTTTTAGCTGGGTCCTCCCCACCCCAAAGCAAGTTCTGTAAAACTGTCTGGAATAAAGCAATAAACATGTAAATGATAATACGATATTTAAAAGAAGTTTAGTATGCCACAGCTTTGGATGAAGAAGCAAAGGTAACTGAATTGCTTAGCTGAGCCTCCTGGCAAACATACAAGAAGGTAAGCACCTCCCCCACCCTAGAAAAGAACAAAAAAGATTAAAACAGTTGTGAACATAATGACAGCAAAAAGTTGCAAGTCCTCAAAATGTGTGTATAATACTGCAAAAGGTTCACTTTAAACAAGCTTCTGCAAATGCATGCATCACATTGTGCTCTTAAAAAATTCCAGCTTAAAAAAATTAAAAATCTGATCTGTGGGTCAAGCACATCTGCTTTTATACATGACTCATCGAAGGTTCCACTGTAATTGCTGGCACCCACGTGGCTTCCAGAAAGCACTACACAATTTGTGACGTGTGTGCACTCAGATTACAAAAAGCTTTGGTGACAACAGCCAACAGATAGAACTATCGATAACATTTGAGAAACTTCTCGTACATGCAGGCGTATTCGTGCGTTAAGGGATAACGTTTAACATTTGTAAGCTGGTGAAAAGCAGTCACCGAAGAAAGATAAAGAAGTGAGCAGATGACGCGTGGCGCTCTGGCGCCGTCTCATAGCAATTGTTGCAGAACTCAACTTGCGTGGCACTACGTTTTTCTTTTTGCGCTTTCCTCCTCGTGCTCTCTTTGCTATCACTGCCTTTCATTCCCTGCTGCACTCCGCATTGCTCTTTCATCCTTCGTTATAGTGCTCGTTCGTTCAGTTATGCTGAGGCTCACTGCAGGAACGAGCACCGAAGAGCTGCATTCTGAAAACAACAGCTCTATACAATGTTCATTTGAAAAACACGTGTGGGTGTTGTGCAGTAAAAGTTTACCCATATTCATGAGCAGTGTCTCTTTTTCTTTCATATTGCCACGACAAGTTGGCCACATTGAAGTAGTGCACCCATTGCCCTTTATATTAGAAACTGTGCGGGCCATACCGTGGTTTAGTTCAGTAACAACAGGCAGTGATCATCGTGGCGCAAGTAGCCGGTTGTAGTCTGGGGTGTCTGCAACTTGCTGAGCTCTTCCCTTATCACTGACCGGATGAGCTCCCGCAGGGCTTCAAGGTCGCTTGGCACGCCTCCAGAGAAGACATGGGCCGGTGCACAGTTTGCGTCACGATTTTAATGCCGAGCCCGCTGTTCCAGCGTCTTTCAGGTGGTCGTTGCTTCGGATCTGAACTCGGCAACCGTGCACGGTGGGTTCTGCATGAGAACTACAAAGAACTCTTCCTTTACTCCATGCATGAGATGGTGCAGCTCCTTACCTTTGCTGATGTTGGGATCCGTACGCTTGAACAGGCGGGACATGTCCTCGATATACATTGCCACATTCTTGTTTGTGAGTTGGTTCCTTGCTTGAAGTGCAACTTCTGCCTGTTCTTTACGATCCATGCTGACATATGTATCTAGCAGTTGTCGAAATGGCTCCCAAGAGGACAGAAAGGGTTCGTGGTTTTCATACCACGTTTTTGCGAAGTCCTCCAAAGCGACATATGTGTGGCGGAGCTTCTGTCGCTCATTCCACTCATTAAAGTTCGCCACCCTCTCAAACAGTTCCAACCAGTCTTCAAATTCTTCGAATAAGTTACCATTGAATGTTGGCGGCTTGTGAGGTTGGCTTACAACCAGTTGTGCCAGTGTTACCTGGCTAGTCATTGTGGTGGCGTCCGTTTTCTGAGTTTCCCTTGGCGTGAAGAGAAGAGGGCCGAATTCAGGTGAGTCATCTCGAAGACGGTGGCTGGCCCACTGGTGCACAGGTGTCAGTTCCATGGGATAGACTCGCTGGTGGTTGGGGCTATGCTGACTTGCATTTGTGGGGCTTTGGCTCTTACCCAGCACCTCGACCAGAAATGTAGTGATGTTGAGGAACACAGGTTAAAAAAAAATAAAACATATTTATTAAGGGCGAACCTGTGCCCACAACTCGGTCACTACTGTCGTGAAAACGCTCGTCAGTCGCATTCCAAAACTGGCGTTGAACTGTCATCTACTTTATCCTCGCGTGATCCCTTGTAGGTGTGGCACATGCAAGCCGGGCTCAACCGGCTACTAGTGCCACAATGATTGCTGCCTGTTGTTACTGAACTATACCACGGTATGGCGTGCACAGTGTCCAATACAAAGGATGATGGGCGCGCTACTTGAATGTGGCCAAGTTGTCGTGGCAATATATTTGATATTGATATATATTTGATATACTTAATATTGAAAGAATGAACTTATTTTCATCCATGCACTGGTAATTTAGGACTGAGAAGGTTAAAAGCCCAAAGCTGGATTCGATGAGATCGGTTGTATGTCCTTTGCACCACACAGTTACCAGCCTTGTTACAGGCCGCCCCAGCATTGCAAACTTCACGCTCACAAAATGGTGAATAAAAACATAGCTTTATCCACCAACATCACTAGGGACTGAGCTACACTCCTGGGGAAATCAATGTGTAGCTATACTCATGGATGACTTTCTGTAGCAATGAAGGGAAAGCTACAGGGGGCGGAGCCTAATTGCATGTGTGAGTGCACCAAATAGTCTGGGAGCATTTGACAGCATTTTCAATTTCCTGGAACAAATACTGAATCAGCATAGTTTCCATGTACAAAGGTTTCACATTTGTGCAAATACGAAGAGAAAAGAAGAAAAGTAAGTCAAATTTAACACTCAGTGGTGTATTTTGTCTTATTTTGCATTTGTATATAAGATGTTTATATTTTCTTCTCTGCAGCTTAAACACAGACGAAAGTGTGGGACTTCTTTCAAGAGTGCTTTTGCTTATGCGCATTTTGCTTCCATAGCTTTCTCTCCATTGGCACAGAAAGATGCCCGCAAGTATAAGAGCCACATATGCTTAACGAACTCGTGCAACACTTCCACCTAGCAGTTGTTGCGGGGCTTCATATGCTACCCAGACCTGGAGGGTGGCATTTGTACATGTACTTAGAAGTACATAGCAAAGAATACTGTAACGGACAAAGGTGACTTTGTGTGCACCTCGAAGAACTTGTTTTTGAGAAGATAGTGCCATTAATTGAGGGCCAAACAAGATGCCACTGTCCACAATGAACGCCCGCTGCTATCACAGTAAATGAGTTCAGAGCCAGATGAATTGCTGAACATTGCTAACGTTTCTATTTTTTCGTTTTTTTTTCAGCAGGTTTTATATACAGATGGACTTTGTTATAACAAAGTTTCATCTGGCACGAAAATAACTATGTTAAAGCTGATATTCATTATAAACATATATACATAACATGCTGATATTAATGAGAAACATTTTATATTTACTCTGCTATATTCGATAATCAGTTATATCTGTGTTTGTTACATTGAGGTTTGATTGTATTATGGCACACAGAACGTTAATTCATCTGAAGAGTATGCCAATTTTGTACAAGCAAGTGTAATCAACTGGCTAATGCCAACATCCTCCAAGGCTTTACATTGACAACGTCCAGTGCTTATGAACATAAATAGCTGCTCAAATGCAAAAAACACTTCCCCCTACATACCATGCTAGTAAGCTGCTATGCTGCATCAACAGACATGCTAGAGTTTACTAATAAAACCAAGAAACCGGTAAAGCCAATAAAACAGCCAGCTGCCTGTATGTACCAGGAGCTCACCTGAAAGTATTGTTGTCTCTGTTGTCTTCCTCGCTGTTTCCCTGAGGAGGAAAAACTTCAGAATGAGACACTTCTATGTTTCATATTTTTTAGATGCTTTGGATAAGCTGTTACCATGACAATCAAAAACCGCACTACGGCTTTAGTTCATGGCATGCTTAAAGGAACATTAAAGAAAAGTATTAAGCTTAGTCAGATGAATAGTCTACCATATTTTTTTCTGTGCCAATAGATGACTTTGTTGCATAGAAAATCACCATCAAAAGTCCCACTACCGTGCCTCAATCGGAATGGATAAGTTGATGTAATCACCATGTGGCCTCCCTCTCTGCCGCCCTAACGTGAATCGGCAGAAGATTCGCGTTTTGGAGCATCCTACGTGAGGCTCAACATGAGTGGAATACAGACAAATGAAGAAGAGATGTCCTTTATTCGGCTTTGCAGAACACTATTAGGTTGCAGTGAATCAGTTCTTTGGAAGCCCACAAGGTGGATGAAACTTCACGAAAGAAAGAACAAAGTCATAGAACAAAGTCATACACCCTACAAAGGAAACCCATTTGTGTTCCTTGAAAACCATTATAATACTACCAAGTTACATACCGGGCGTGCCAACTAAATGTGGCCAAGAAAAGAAAAACAACCAATGGACTTATGCGACCAGCACCCATTGTATATTGATGGGCTTTTGTTATTGCTAGTCAAGAGGTATTTTTTTTGTGCACAAGCAACTAATATTTAAGTTTAATTAGCTAACATTAATTACCTCACTTATTGGATAAGATGGGATAATGCCAATCCTAGGTTGCTTTAAATCCAGTTATCGCTCATGTTTCAACATCCCCCACAACTTTTTTACTGACAGCTCGTCGATTATGTAAGTTCATAAATCATTGCTAATTAGACGTTTCCGTGCAAAATGAAACAGAAATATTGATTGACAACCATGAACAACACACCCATCAACATGCAGTGAACACCTTTCGTGTAATACCCTCATTTTGTTTGTTTTTTAATTCTTGGTGGCATTTAGTTGGCATCGCGGAGCACCACAGAATAAATGCGAAGTTACTTTGTTGGTCAACAAAGGGAAAATATGCGTTCACTGGCTTTCTGACCAGCATCGACGATCTATATTTTGCACAAGTTCGATTATTAGGGCTGCCCCATAAAGTCAATGTAAAATGGTGACCGATGTTTTGAATGCCAAACAATGTTTTGTTTTTTTATTTTTTGGATCTATCTGCGGAAATCGTGTCATGGACATCATTGCTGCAAAATCGTTTCCGTATCTCTCTGATCCGTTTCTCTGATCGTTTCTCTGATCCTTTACGACTGCCATTCGGCCGCTAAAACCGAAACTTTAGATCCTCAGTTTGCATTTTGCACCCGCAAAAGTCTGATATTGTATGGTGTGGTTGTGCAGAATATAGAGCACCCAGAGTGCAAATTTGAGTGATAAAATTATGGTTTCTATGGGATATTTCTGATCAAGAGGTTTCATGGGCACATGCGAAAGATATTTTAATGTTACATGCATGGTGTTTGTTACTAATCGACACATATTTACCAACAGGGCATACAATCAAGCCCTAAAATGTATAACAACAGACTGTATAACTTATTCATTCAGCTGAGAGCGCGGCTTTCCTTCCCGGCTGCCCCATAAAAAGAACGCCAGTTCAAGTCATCTTTAGCTGGTTCACATATTATGCAAACGCGTAAGGCTTATGTAAAGCATTTGCAGTGCATTGTATAGCTCAAAGGATTTTTGATTTCCTGAGGCAAGTTACAATGGGCCACCAAACAAACCCTCCCTCCAATGACGCCGATGGTGAAACAGATTACTTTAGCTTGGCTTCTAGGGCTAAATGCTAGCCAACACATGGTTGTGTGATTGCAACTGAACACAAACATTCCGCAAAATTTAGTGACTTGATACGAAGTTGGTGCAGCTTGGTGGTTTGGCGCAAGATGGCGCAATTGGCGCAGCCCTTCTATCCCTGTACATTCTTTAAAGCCTGTCAAGAAAAAGTTAAAAGAGCCATTGAAACACACCTCCAGTGCAATTGTTAAAAGTGGTAGTTGTCCCCCATTTGAATTTTGCAATGTGTTTATACAACTTGTTGTTACGAGTACCTTATTGCTATAGTAACCTGACGTGTAGCTGGAATTTAAGCAGAGAAGGAATATCTATTGTTGAGGTGGCACTGAGATTTCACCTTCTGTTGTCCTCTTATTTTCTTTCTTTAAATGGCTTTTAATTAAACCAATATATATCTGCAATACAGTTAGTATGTCCCTCTGGCTTACTGTAGTATAAATAACATCACTGTTTACAAGATGCATATGTCTTGTGAACAGTGACACATTTTTTAAAATCACTCTTGGGTCCCATAACCTTGTAATAGCCTGTTTGCAAATCTTTGGAATCACTTGTACAATGACACCTATTTATGATATTAAATGGAACACCATCTTTGTGGTAACGGTGATATTCAGTTAAATGAAATGCACTTGCATACAGACGTGCACTGACCTGCTCATCAATGCTACCAACTGGACTGCCATCTTCGCAATCCTGCAGCAAATTTTGCGATTGCAGCAGCAGTCTGTGCACTTCCCTCTGATTGCACGCATCCACATTATCACTTTCATCAGATGTGGAGCTGTCGCCACTGCCAGGCACATCCTCGTCATCAGACGCATCCTCCAGATCGACGTTTTCACTATCACCCTCACTGTTGCTACTGTCACCACCTCCCTCCGATGATTCGTATTCTTCAAAAGTAGGCTCAACTGATTTGGCGACAGGCGTCTTGCGCCGTTCCTTCCGTTTCTTCCGCCGAGACAAACCTTCACCCCATTCTTCACTGTCTTCAGAAACATCCCGGCCTTCTTCGAAATCCCCGTCCATGGTTGTTTTTGCTTGAGACTCCCCTCCGCTCGCTGTCTGAAACAGGCTGCCCTGCCTTGCTACACGTGCTGAAACGCTGGCACTGGATCTGGATGTCACCGAGAGGGTGCCAACGGCACTTGACTCCATCGGTGTTACAGTCCATGGATGTGGGTCACGTAACGGCTTGACTACCCGACCGGCTTGCAATGCTCGCTTGAGTCGGGGCATCAGTTTCCGGCCGAGCATCTTTCTTCGCCGCCGCTGCTGCGAGATCTTCCGCTGCGTTAACGCCCGCATTTGACTACCTGCAGCTGGCAAAGGAAAACAGCCCTTGTTACAACGAGTGGGTGGTTCGATCAGTGGCAACAGCGTCTTGTAAACCATTTTGCAATCTAAAGTGACACTTGTGCTCAAACGAATTTGTCAAATTTATAAATAATTTGCAATGCGTAATCTGTCATTGTTACTATGAATTGTGTTTGAGCAGGAGCATGGTGCACAATCCATTCTAATAATGCCGTCGTTTTCACCTGGAATTCGATTATCACTCGGTGAATCTACACACGGAATGCGACGCTGGTGGCGAGTACTGAGATAAAAACATCATTAATTCTCGAAACGCCAAATTTCACGATCTTCGCCGTAGGCATCAACAAACCACGACCGCGTTCACAGTGGATGTGCGGTTCAAGGGATACCTAGGTAAGGCAGTAATTCTGACTAATTGGTATGTCATACTGGCACTAAGCACAAGGGCCGAGAAATAATCACTAACCAACCCGGCATTCTGCATATACTGGGAATCTGAGCAGCGCTATAATGACAAGGACGGAGCATTGTGTGTTGTATCTTAAGTCCGTCCTTGTCATTTTTGCGCCACCCTGGGGCTCAATTCATAAAGCTCTTCGTTCGTAAGTTCGCTTTGCCATAGGCCGGCTGCCTTCGCTAATTATCGGGATTGGCTAGCCAGCATCGGGAACAGCTGGAATTTTCTTTTTCGAACAAATGTAGCAATTTTTTTTTTTTTTTTGTGACGAGATGCCGACGTCTTCTGCAGTGTCCACTTTGCACAAAACGTACAAAACATGCGCTGTCCATGCGCACCTAACTTTCTCTCCGGCTTTCACGACTAGGAAGCATGCTTCTCCATCTTCGCATTTTCCGTAGCGTCCCACGAAAGCTTACATTGTTAAATTGTCTACTCACCGGCAAACCACGTTGCTTACTAAATCTACCAAGGCCAACTTTGAGATGCGTTGCCACGATCAAGCGTGATTCTCTCCCTTTCGACGCTACTTTCACGCTGTACTTTGACGAAAGTTGCTCCTGACCGCCATGGATGGATGGATGGATGGATGGCGGCTATACCCTTTGTAACGGGCGGCGGCTGGCGCCATCTAGCCTTTTGCTCCCCCTCCTATTTTATTATTATTCTTTTTTCCCCTTTCTTTATATCCTCTTTTCCTTAACCTAGTTTTCACTCCCCTCCTCCCCCCAAAGTAACTATCTAAAAACAGTAGAGGAAACATTATCTCCCCGATTTATGGTATTATCTATCCCTTGACTTCCTCCACCAATCCTCTAGCCTCCCCTTCGTTACTGCCACTCTTTTCTCGTCTATTTGTCCTCGTTCCCCGGGAAAACCTAATGCCCCTTCCATATTTGCCACTGTTCCCTCTGCCAGGGTTGGGCGAAGGTCTGTGCATCTCAGCACTATATGCTCAGTGGTCTCTATTTCGGCTCCGCAAGCTGTGCACCGAAGGTCCACGTCTTCAAATTTAGCCCTGTATGTTTTCGTTCTCAGAACCCCCGTCCTAGCTTCGAATAATAGTGAGCTGCCCCGCGAGTTATCAAATAAGAGCTCTCTCTTAATCTCCTGTTTTTGTGACCTATACATTGATAGCGCTGGCTTTCCGAGCATTCTTTCTTCCCACATTTTTCTTTCCGTCTCCTTCACCTCCTTTCCCACACTAGAACCACGTTAGACCCCCTCCCTCGGCTGTAGGTATCTATTCCTCAGCTTCCTCGTTCTGAGTGTCCACTTTGTGTTCAAACTTTTCATGTACAGATATTTGTACACTTTTCCTGCCCACCTTTTTTCCTCCAGTGCTGGGAGTCTCTGTTCAAATTTTAGTTTACTTATTGCCTCTCTACCTTCGAATGACGTCCATCCCATGTCCCCCTGCACTCCCTCATTAGGGGTGTTCCCGTGTGCTCCTATGGCTAACCTGCCTACACCTCTCTGTCTCGTTTCCATGCATGCCTGAACTTCCGATTTCATGCATAGTAGTGAATTTCCGAATGTGAGGCCAGGTACCATAACCCCTTTCCATACGCCCCTAACCACCTCGTACCTATTATAGTTCCAAAGTGCCTTGTGTTTCATTACAGCTGAGTTCCTTTTCGCTTTTTCAATCATAATTTTTTCCTGTTCTTCCAAGTACTTTTGCCCTCGTTTAGCCATATGCCCAAATACTTGTATTTTTTAACATGATCAATCTTAGTGCTTTGTATTTCCAATGGTTCCCCCCTTTCTTCATTGTATACTATTATCCCAGACTTCTCTCTACTGAATTGCAGTCCCAATTTTCAGTGAGTGAGGTCAGTGAGTGCTGAACCACCTCTGTCTTCTTACTCTGTTGCCTTATGTGTTCCCAAAATTTCTTAGAGGCATTTCTGTCTTTTTTTCATATCTCTAACATCCACTGTACCCCAACTTTTGCTATCTTGGCTTGAATTAATGCCAATGCTTCTCTTTTCATTGCAAGGTAATCCTCCCATTTTGTCTCCACCTCTTCTGGTGTGGCTTCCCTTTTCTTCGCTGCTCTGTGTTTTCTGCACGCATCTTTGCGTTGCTCTATGGCCTCCTTAACTTCTCGGTCCCACCAGCTTTTTGGTTTATATTTTCCCTGCTTACTTCCTAGTTTCCTAATCTGTCCCTTCTCTAGCTCTCGTTTAAAAATACCTATTAACTCGTCGTATGTCCATGCCCTTTGCGGTTGCTTAGATACCATGCTTTCAATGTTTTTCGCCACTTCTTGTAGCTGCCTGTCATTCAATTTGCTCATACCTTTCCTTTCTTTAGTTTCTACCAGTGGTACTGTCCTTCCAAAACTGATTTTGATTCGTTTGTGATCACTCCCCATGGGCTTTTTGTACCTTCCTCATCAATTTCCATCCATCCCAACCGTTCATACAGCTTGTGGGACATTAGGCAGTAGTCGATTGTCGAGTGGGTGTTATTTCTTTCCCATGTTATTTTCCCGTCGCATTTAATTTCAGTATTAGCCACATGTGCTCACTGCAGCTCTCCCTTACCCTTTCCCAGTCCTGTCCCTTCACTAGCGCCCCAAGGCCTCCTCCTCTGCGTTCTTTCCTTTTTCTATTGCACCCAACCCAGGTGTATCCCGCAATGAATGGTGGTTAAATGGGTTTCGGCAACTCCATATACCTGAAAATTTTCCGTTTGTAACTGTTCTTCTATTTCGTCCCACTTCATGCGATTTCTTCCCCCCTGCATGTTGATGAACCCCACATTTACTGCCTTCTTCTTCCTCTTCCTCCTCCGTGCTCCTGTCCTGCCCCCCCCTCCCCTGTCCTTCATCTTTTACGTTTTGGCTTGCAGGGTCGCCCTGCGTGCCTGCAAAAAAGCCTGAGCCCTACGACCCACCCTCGTTCCTACCTGCCATCCCGCTGGTGTAGTGTAGTGAATGCCATCCGGGCCGAAAGGGGGGAAGTTTTTCCCCCCAATCATTCTGTTCACCTCCACCACATCACACCTGACCATCACACCATGCGCAACGCGTGATGATAATACCGATGACACTGAGAAGGAAACCATACAAATCTACCCGAACTGATAGGAAGAGTTGTCTGTACGGCTATTAAAAACAACATAAAGCTGGCGCAATTGAAGCAACATTTATCCAACTACACCTTTAGCTGCACAATAATGCACACTGTAGCTTCAAAGTGCATATGTAAAGTGGCAACGCTGAACTAAGATACAAATAAAAACGGCAATCAAATAGCAGCAGAAGACGAATGCTTGCGGTTGTGTTCGTGTGCTCCGTCGAGACTTCCTTATCGGGGAGCCGATGTCGCAGCAGCGCGTAGCGCTCCGTCTGCGTGTCTGAAAGCCGTGAGTTTGTCGCCGGTTATCCCGCATCGCCTGCGGTTTTCGCGCGAAAGCAACCGAGCTGTGTCGAGACGCCGCAGCGTGCGCGGTAGGAGTGGTTTCGGTTTTGGCGCCAGTACAGCGAGTCTTCGCGGCTGTGTCCTAGAATAAGGATTACATGCAATATTTCGGAGTGCTACCCGCTTTCGGTCAGTCTAGTTGTCATTTATAACCGATCGTCGCCGGCCAACGCAACTGGCCTTCTAAAATCATATCGTTTGCGCTCTAGCTTTGTTCGACGCGCACGCGTACGTTGTGACATGCGCGTCTAGCCGATTTTATTTTATTAATTTATATTTTTTAGCACATTGGCAATTGGAACAGCCTTATTGTTTTCATTAAGACTGGAGCCAGGTTTAAAAAAAATTATATCCAGTAATGCGCTGCGCCAGTCTCGGCTCCGTTTTTTCACTATATTATTAGCATGCTCGATTGTCAAGATCAGCGAAGCGGTGCAAAATAATTTAATTATAGGAACAAAAGGATCGATAGAACCCTTAGCCGAGTCCTCTTTTTCCTCAAATTCGTGCGATGAATGCGATGACATGAGTGTTGTTTCTCATTAGAGGCTGCATGAATTAAGTGTGCATCAATTGATCCGCAACGTCGTTCTGCATGAACACGTCTCATTTAGATGAATGTTACATTCCGTGATGCTTAGGGAATATTTGTTCTTAGTCTAAACAATTTTCCGTGTATAATTATTGGGCGTTTGAGGATAAAATATACTTTCCGCGCCTGCGCCGGCATATGACACACGAAGCTAGTTTACAAAAATTTGTATGGATTTCTGAAGCACATATTTGCCTTCCCAAGCAACAAAAAGACCGCGGCAAAAAGTCGGCCCGACGTCTCCGGCCGACTGCAAAACGGTTGGCCCGACCTCGGCAACCGAGGGCGGCCCAGCTTTGGGGATTGACATTGGCCTAACGTCGGCCGATCGTCGGCAATCGATGTAGGCCCGACCACTGTGGCCGACTTGGCCGACGGCGTCCCATACGAGGGCCTACCAAGGCTTTAGGTACGTAGTCAGTCGGCCAGCCGTAGGGCCATTCTATTTGGCCAACGCAGCCGAGCGCATGCCACACGCGGGCCAGCCATGGCCCTGACGACAATAATGGTCGGCATTGCACCGGCCCGGTGCTGAAAGCCGACGTTGCTTTTGACGCCCCGAATAATCGTAGCATTTGCATCATGCACTTACAACAGCATGCGCATCACGCATCACGCTTGTGTGGTGGCCGGCATAGAAGTACCAGACGAAAGCCAACGCTTTTTTGTACTTTTCATGCCACATAAATGCCAGACAAAATGTTCTTATACAGGTCTTTATTTCTTGTATTTGTCTTGGATATGTATACACCCACACGTTCACAAAAGTTTCAAATGCTAGTTCATGGTGGGCTTGAAGCGGGGTCACGACGCCTTCTCTCGTTCCGGCCTCCATCCCTGTCAGCTGCTCCGACTAACCAGCGTTTCGTGACTCCAGCCACTGAAGCCAGTGAAGCGTCTGGGAAGGTGCTCCTCACAGATGCTGCAATAAAGCGGCACATATAAGAAAGCTGCCCCCGCTTTATAGTTCAGTTGGTTAGTCGCATTCCATTTGAAGAAATGAAACAATAAAAAAGATCATAAGCCAGATAAAGAAACGATAACAAAGTAATATTAGGGACGTGCAAATCAGTATCGAAGATGTCAGGAAGAGTGGCTGGACGACACAAATCGTGTAAGTACCGGATAGTTGATAATTTATATGTCGTTAGCAATAGGGGGAACTCAACACGGAACCATAACAAAACACGCATACACAGTGGCTACTGTGTCGGTAGTGCGGCTGGTAGCCGCACTACTGGTAGTGCGGCTATTTACACCACGATCCGTCTTGTTGCTTCCCGTGAGCACTGCATGAAACAGCCAAGTTGAAACGCTGAGACAAAGAACGCGCCGGAGCCCGGAGCGCCAAGCGGCACAAGGAGGTGAATAGGTAAATGTCTGGAGAGGCAAGAGGGGAAGTTTATGGCATGATACATATACTTGCTGACATGATGGCAACGATGATAGGTCTATGTTTTGCAGAAAACAGTTTGCATACATGGGTTAAAGCAGAAACAGCATATACAGCATATATTATATGGTGAAGCAAAACAAACTTCTCAAAAGCAGTGACAAAATATGGACGCCGCAAGTAGAACTCACTTATTACGGCATTATTTTATTAAAGAAAGTGCTAATACTGGACGCAGCAAGATGCAATAGGCAGCAGCTTGTTTGAATGAAGAAAAAAAAACGAAGCATGCAGTTGGTACCGATGTTCGCAACGTGCACAAGAAAGCTGATTGTTATGCCATATTTCTTACTTAGAATGAGATTCGTGATGGCCGGGAGCTTCACGAAGGCGTGCTTCCTCCCCTGCGACCCTTTCCAGCTGAACTGCAGTGCAGCTTCATTTGTAAGTATGCCCTGCAGAAGAGTGCGCACGGCATGACCGATGTCCGTTCCTCCGTATCTCGAAAAAAAGTTCACCTGCACGAACCAGCGCATGTAGAGCTAAACCAGACATCCAAATACGTGGTTATCGTGGTCTGTAAAAAATAATGGTCAGGATAAGAAATATGATCGCTCTCGTTTTAAATGTTTTAACCACATAAAACAAATATATCTAGAAACAACGTTCTATGACAGAACGATATATGGCTGCGGTATTGTATGAATGACAAAATGAAAATCAGCCAAATATAAACATGAATACATAGTTTCTCTAAAAAGAAAACACAGCATGTCAATCACCATCTGTTCCATGCGGGAATCTGAAGCTAAATATTCCTCTAAGATACACTTTAGAGCCGCCCAAGGAAACATGAGGACAGGAAGGATAGATTTACTGGCTTGGCTCAGAATATCATTTAAAAAAAAAAAAAACATCCAGGCAGCGCGATAAATGAATACAACACAGTTGCACAAACAAAATAGCACGCAGACTGCCACGAGACAAATGTATAGGTATACATAACGTCGAGACCGCGGTGACAAAGTATTACACGTAAACTACGAAAATACAACAACAGAAAAATTGAGGAACAACTTACATATGGGCTATCCGCAGGGTTTCACATACGCGGCTTCTTGTCTGATGTTCCTAGATCTACTCTAGTTCACATGCGGAGATGTGCCACACACAATCCATTCTTACCTGCAATGCACCAGACGTATATCGTACAGGCATATACAGTTTTGTTTTTTCATCTGTGGGAAGGAACGAAAGCAACTTCTAATTAATTATGACTTGTCCGCAATGACAACCAGACAAGCGTCTTACCTGATTTCTTCCCGAATGGTGGCGACAGTTCCGAGCGTAGCAGGTCATTCGCACACTGTGCTTCAATTTAAGCAGTGTCGTTCCAGTGTTTCCTTGAGAAAAATTAAGGAAAATACAAGACGAAAAAATAATATTAGAAATATATACATGAAAGTACGTCTCACATTTCCCTGTCCCAACTCTCGAACGCTTGATCGTTCTCATATAAAGCCTCTTTTTTTTTTTTTCCTGTCAGAAAAAATAAGCCCGAAAGACAAGGAGCTTATCATACGTTGCAAAACCATTTACGCAATACAAAGCGAGTTTTGTTCACATGAAAAAGACAGTCATGCATTACACAACGTGAAATTAAAATGCCACTTACGAGTACGCATATCTTGAACGGCGAGATACGGCGGCTCCACTGCATGGAAAGGGCTTGCGCTGTTTTTGTCCATGTCACTTTTGTGTAGTTTGCGTTTCTATGCGCAGTCCATGATAACAGAAATGCACCAACTAGTCTACCAAGAGACGCGGAACGAGCTGGCATCCAGAGCTAGCATTTGGCGGCAACTCACGCAACTGCTTGCGCCCCCGCGCCATTTGGCGGGAACTCGCCTGCGCCCCTGCGGGCAGCCGGCGTTGAGCGTGACGAAGAAAAAATAGACAGCAAGGAAAGTCCCGCTTCGCTTTCTCGCCCCGTCCTCGCTGGTGGGAGCTGATGCTGACAGAGAGAATCGCCCGTCCCTGCTTTCCAAGAACCTCTTCATTCCTTCTGGGAGAGGGAGATGCGACAGCGCAAACGACCTCGGTTCCCCACACTTTTCCTTTTTCTTCTTTTTTTTTTGTCAGGCGCTTCCTGTGAGCGCGTCGCCGTTTCCTTTTGGCGTGTGTGCTGTGCACGTGCGTGCGTGCGTGCGTCTGTGTAATATTTTGGAGGGATTGGTAGCTCTATACGAATATGTATATAGCTTATGTAAACAATAATTTTGACCTCTTCAGTGAGTCGAAAAGTACTTTGGGTGCTATGCACGTTAGCATGTAGGTTCTGTTTTCTTTTTTGGGAGTATTGCATAAATATTGTATAATCTTGTTTTGTTTCCCTTTGTACTTGTTCATTATTGTACACCTGTTATTACCGTGTGCAATTGTCTTTGTCCGCCCCTCATTTACATGCGCGTCACGCTAAAACTCACAGTTTAGCGTGAGATTAAGCGTGGATTTTTTTAAAGTGTATACTGAGGTATTTGTGTTCTTTTACTCGAGGTATTTCCTGGCCCTGTATTGATACTGTCTGTTCACTGTTTTCATTGAGTACTGTTTACCATAAAAGCTGATTTCCTAACGCTAAATTTCAAATGTTAAATTCTTACCTTCATGTGCACATATATTCTCCAGGCGTTGCATAACACTCCGCTTGTTAGCTAGCAACACAATGTCGTCGGCATAAAACGAACCTGGAAGCTACTGCTCTACTATTTTAACCGCCTGTTTGTATGAGAGATAAAACCCAAAATTGCTTCCCTCTAGCGGCCTTTTCATACTTACCATGTACATCACAAACAGCAGTCCCTAGTTGATATCAACTTGCTTCTCGCTCCTCATCCCTCCCCATTCAACGCAAACTGTATTTTCTAGGTAGGTCTCTGTCAAAAGCTATATAAAGTCGTTGCCTATGCCTTCCAGAATATCCCACAAAATTTTGTGGTCTACGTTGTCATACGCTCCGGTAATATCTAAAAAAGCCACATAAAACAGTCTCCTCTCTTTGGATATTTCAATACACTGAATAAGAACAAATAAGTTATCATCCAGACGCCTATTCTGAACCCGTTCTGAAGTTCTCCCATACCATTCTCTGCCCATGTTTGCACTTGTAATTTAATTACCTGTATTGCTAACGTGTATATTGCCGATATAATGGTCAACGGTCTATATGGGTGAATTCAATTCTTTTCTCCCTTATCTTTATACATTAAATTCATTCTACTTTGTCTCCGGCTGTCTGGTATTCGCCTATCTTGTAAGCCTTTTTCTACTGCTTCCCACAGAGCTTCCTTACTTTTTGATCCTAGTTCGCTAATCAGCCTAACGGGAACCTCGCCTAACCCTATGGCTGTGCGCTTTAGAAGTTTCTCTGGTTCTCGTTAACGCTCTTCTTCTTTAAAACTACTTCATCATTGCCTTGGAATGATTCGGTCGTTATTTTTCGGATGTAATTTAATGTCGCATCCCCTTCCATGTTTTTTTATCTTAGTCTAGGACATGTTGTTCTGTTCCAGACTTCCTGCTTAATAAGTTTGTGTGTTTTAAAAATATTCTAGGCGCGGCCTTCTTTTTCTCACGTATTTCCGACAACCAACGTTCACTTTCACCTTTGAACTTTGCTTGAACCAGTATTATAACAATAGATTTTTTTTCTCCCGGTATACTTCTAATTTTCTGTCTACTTCAACCTGTGGCAACTGCACTTTCTATGCCTGCTTATGTTCTCGTAATGCTTTCTGTCGTTCATCGATCGCTTCGGGTATCACGCTGTTCCACCAGCTTTTTTTACTTCATTTTTGTTTTCCAACAAACGTGTTGCTTCTTCTTCCTAATTTCTCTCGTCATTACATTTAGAAGCTCACTGTATTCCCACTTATTGCTTGGCCATTTGCCGTGTTCTTTCTCGACTCCCGCGGCTATATTTGTTATTTGTTGAGCGTTCAAATTTGGACTGGCCATTCTTCGCTCCGTGCTCTCCTTCACAACTACATATCCCATTTTCAAAATGGTGCGTTTATGGCCAGTCCTTGTGTTACTACAGTCTTACTCGCCAATGGCTCAACTTATCTCAACTGATCTGAACTTATCATAAATATCTTCCGTCATCAGACAGTAACCAATAGTCGATTGCCTATTTCCAACTTGCCATCTGATCTGACCATCAGATTTACGGGCCGTAATTACGATAACGAGGTTACGTTGCTCACAAAGGTCCAGCAATAACTTCCTGTTGTTGTCGGTATAAACGTCTAGATCCTGTATGTGGGCATTCATGTCACCTAACAGGGTAATTTCGGCATTATTTCCGAAACGCCTAATATCAGCACTTAGGCATTCCGCTAAGCCTTGGTTCTTCTCTCTGCAATGTTTTCTCGTTCATAAATACGTTAAGCCCACCCAAGTTTTATTTCCACTCATTGTGCCTGAAAACCAAATATGCCCTTGACACTTTGAATATGCTTTTTCCCATTTGAACATTCCGGCCCCCCTCCCTTTCCTTTCGATTTAGTTCTGTTGCAACCTTCCCAAACATAATTCTCAATGACTGGTGCATCTTTTAAGTCTCTAAGGTGCGTTTTTATAACCGCATACACCCCTATTTGTTCTCTATTTAACTGCTCCTCAATTTATAAGCGCTTTTCCTTTCTTCTGGCGCCCTGCATGTTTATGCAGCCTATTACATGGCGAGCTCGCTTTTTTTTTTTTCCGCCTTTCTCTGTGGTACTAATCTGAGGTAGCGCCACCTACCGGCCGTGGCCACTCAGACAGACCTCAAATGGCAGCTATAGAAAAGGGCTTTGTCTTTCAGTTTCCGCGTAACAGAATTATGTTTTCCCGCATACTCGATTTGCAATCCGAAGTTATCATGTCTGAAGCTTGTGCTTAAGTTGTATTTTACGCATTTTCTGACAATTTACCCTCAAACATTCATTTAGTTCCATAAGGCTCTTGCGCTTGGCGGGGGCCATGTATGCTGCACTTCCGTAGACATGCGTGCCCGCGTTACGTACGTCGCTTGTGGTGTTAGTGGTGGTTGGTTTCTGAGCAACGTCGTCTAACGTCGGCAATCGTTTCTTTGTACACCCACTTTCACAGGGTGCAATGGAGGAGGGCTTTTTTTTTTTGCTAAGAATACTGCAGGGAACCTGCTGAGAAATATGCGCACAAAGCCACAAACGTGCGAAGCCCGCGCACAGCGTAGGCAGAATGTAGCTGTAATACCTTACGTTCACACACTATCCCACAATTTGGAAAAGGTGGCTCAGCGTTACGAGTGTTCGCTGCTCCCCATAAGCTGTCAAAGCTTTGTAGGATGACCGACCCGGAAGCAAGCCAGTAACGTGACTGCGGCTTAAAGCACAGGCCGCCTTTTATTGAATGCGCATAAGGGGCAGTCTATGAAATTCTTTTAAGGTGCGGAATAGTGTACATTGGCCATACTGGGAGATGTGCTAATGATAGGTTAAGGAAGGACGCAAACAATGTAAAAAATCCGCGTGAAGGAAAAGATTTCGAAGGTTTTCTGGCAAGTCATTGTCTGACTTGCAGGGACTGTTCGCCCGACCTTGTAAACACTTTCGTTATTAAGAAGAGTAAAACTCGTGTTATACGGGAAATCGCAGAATCTGAACGGATTTCTAGAAGTGAACTTGAACTTTATTTCCATCATCGATGGAGGAGAGGGAAAAAAAGCTGTGTAAGCATAGGGATGTGTCAACATGGCATCCATCACGCTGTCAGACAAATAGTTGGCATATTTACGAATGCGCAGATGATTACACCGGGCTCGGACAGCATGTATATATTCGTGATTCATTAACAATAAATGTTTTTGGAAGTTCAGCACCCGTCCTTGTCCTCTCGTCTCCGTCCGTGTCTTCTTGCGCTACCACCTTTTCAAATTTTTAGGGTATATCACGCGCTTTCCACTGGGTGTTTTCCGGGGCAAGGAGTAGTATAACGCGCGCCGGCGCGTTTCGGCGGCAGGGAGCCCGCTCCTCTCCCCAGCCCCGCTGTAATATGATCGCCGCCTGCACGGCATGAATGGTCCCCGCTTGCTCTCGCGCGACGTGTTGGTGGGGGAGTGAAAGGGGCTGTGTTCGTCTTTACATTCGGGGTCGCGGAAACCAGGCGGTTCGCTTGCCGCCGAACTCACAACTTTCTTTACCAGTGATCCAAGAAGAAGCTGATAAAAGAAAGAAAAAATGGCCAGAACAAGTTTCGTCCCCTCAGGCTCCGGAGGAAAGCATTCCGTCCGCAAGCAGCAGCGCGAGTTCGAAAAGAAAGGAGACCACAGTCTCGAGCAGCGCCGCGCCGTCCGTCACGAATCACCCGAAGAAGATGGCACATGCTCAGTCTGAAGGATTAGACTGAATTGCGTGCAGCCAGTGGCACATAGCGAATGATAAATCATGAATCTGAACATAAAGCACTATTCCATTAAGAGGTCGGTGTGCTGTAGGTATACATATGAGCCGAAATCATACGTGTTAGATTTTTATGAAGGAACGCATTTTTTGTTGCACCGAAGAGAAACGCGCTTACTGCGAGGATACAGTTGTCTGTTATGTATGAGTGCCTAACAGAGCGCTTGCCAGCCCAACTGGAAAACCGGCAAGCGGCGTGCCGAGTGTGAAATCGGCAGCCAGCACCATGAGGGAAAACCTTGCATTGCTATTTGAAAATCACCCACGCGGAAACTATGCGAGAAAACCTGGGCGAGCGCGAAGTGCTGCTGCAGAAGCGTGCAACAGAGGAAGTCTTGCTGGGGCGCACTCGTAAAAAGGGATCCTCGAGCCTTTGGCAAACCAGTTCTTGAAAGAAGAAACAAAAATTTAGAGAATGGGTAGTGGGACTCGGTGCCGTAGCAGATGAATTGCGCCGTCGTAGCAGCCAAATTATTTCTACTAAAAGGAAGAAAAGATTGGCTGAGAAGATTTCGAAATTGTGTTGCTGTAGGTGCAACACCGCAGTTATACTATTGATGCATTTACGTTTCACAGTCCCGTAGCAAAGCAGGAACAGAAAACACCTGGCGCTCACCAGTCATTTCCTGCAAAATGAAGACATCAGCACTTTTATTAGGGGAAGTTAATTCTTAGTATGTCTCATAACGTTTGCTTGGGCTATTTGGCTCATGAAAAACATCATGGCGTGAAAGACGAGGACACAGGGCTCATTCTGTTTCTAGTCCTCTTTTTTTTGCGCCACTGTTTTTTGTTTCCAGCGGTTTCCACATAAGCATTTTCCTAACCGTAGTTCTATTCTTGGTTCAATTCGCGTTCGCCTTTTGGCAAATGCTCAGCGTGCGTTCAGTGTTATCACCTCGTCGCGCATGTTCTTCCAAAATTTTAAATTGTGAATTCATATCTGACCAATTCATTTTGAGTAAACAATATATCTACGCTGTAGTAAAGAGATGTTTAACTAGTTTTCTGACACTTTCCTTACGTCAAATATCCAAAAGAGGAGGATACGAATAGCCTTGCCGTGATAAATGAAATATAAAAAATTCACTGTGGAGCAAGGCCTGCATTAGTTTTTCTGTTTGGAAATGAAAGCATCACCGCTCGGTACTGCCTGCTGAGCGGAATTCAAGGACTCCTAGCTCCACAGTCTGTAATAATTCGCATAAGTTAACTTCAGGCTGATCATACGTATGTTCTGGTGCACTTGTCGTTCACACGAGTGAAAGCGCTATTAGTTGATGCAAAAAGGAGCTAGAGGGATTGAAAGAAAGATGCCAAGCATCGTAAAACGCGTCTCTTTTTAGTGGTGGCTGAATGCAGTGGGTGGGGAAAGCGCCTCTGTGTTGCAGCTCTTGGCGCGGAGGCGAAGAGTCCGGGTGGAAGACAGGGGTGACGTTTGTGGAGAGGAGACGCTTGTGGGAGGGAGTAGGAGGAAAACTAGCAGTGCAGTGAACGTGGCAGCGCGCCGAGGGCAGCGCTAACAGAGCGATGCGAGGTCTGGTCGCACTAACCGCTTCAGCGCTCCGCCCCAGAGATTCGTCGGCGCTCTATGATGGCATCTCGGAGGCCATGTTTAGGGCGGTAGGTACAAGTTTAATTTAGTGACGTTTGCTTTGTTAAACCCCAAGTATTTCTAGAAGTTTAGTGTTTAAATTACAGTAAAAAAGGATTAGCGAAAATTCATAATATATACCACAGCCCACGTGAAATTCCGCATGTTTACAGAATTAATCCTTGCAAGCATCCCGAGAATTTAATTCCCTTAAATAAACATGGCAGGTTCATTCACATGTTTACGCGTACGACGAGTTTCATATTGCTTCAGAAAACGGTCCCACACGCATATATCGCTGTTTCTGAACGCATTGCGCTATACCTTATAATATTAATGCAGCTGTGTATGTGTATAGTCACGAAAAGTATAAATTCTGTAAGCATAACAATGTATTACCTTCACCTATAATAAATTTCCCTAGTGAGAATTTTATAAGTATAGACCGAGAGACAGGAATTGATATAAAAATTAAATTATGCTACTCATCGGCCTCGGGCGTTGGTCCGACGCGCTGCCATCGTACCGAGCCGGCGACCAACTGGCGGGTCGGGAGTCAGTCTGACAGAGAGGTTGGCAAGACGCCCTCTGCCGACTGCCCGCCGGTAAAGGCGGCGGCCGTTGTCATACCGACCTCTCGCCAACCTTCGCTGGCCAATATAGTCGTTTGACGATCATTTCCCGACGATCGGCCAAGCAGCGGCAGTTGGCCAAGGTTGCTTGGGTTCTTGCATAGTATCCGTTCCATACAATATACTTATACCACAGATGGGTAGTGCTGGAAGAAACTATACATGCCAGTACTCACGTCCTGAATAAATGATCTTGAGGAAAATGAAGGCGCAAAGAGATCTGTAGCACACAAAAATATTGTGAGGAGCCAGGCCAAGTGCACATCTCTTAGTAGAAGTAGTAGTTGTTGAAAAACTTTATTATATACAGAAACCGGACGGGCTCCTACCGCAGTTCCCCAGTGGAAATTTCCATGTATGCTCGGCTAGCACAAAAGATATACAAGACTACTTAATTCTATACTGAATCACCAAGACACACAATTTAAAGACGCAGTCTGAAAGATCCATTTAGTTGTTTTATAGGGTAAAAATCTCCTACATCTCTGCTGATGTCCGGTGCACATATGTTTATTCCAAGGAGTTCTAGAATCTTTCTCAAAGTGGGTTAGGGAAACATTGTCTTGATTAGGGCTATCAAAATGTATATATTCTACCAAGTACTCTATCATATTATAGGCGTAGGAACAGATATAAAGTTTTTAGGCAGATGTTTCTATCCGCTCTTGTGCTGTTGTACCCTTTCCCGCTCTTCCTCATGCTCTTCTTTTCCTTGTCTCTGCATTTCAGCCTACACGTCTTGGCTTGTGGAATGGAGGTTCACTCTTTCTTAACACAGAAATGACAGATATGATAGCAGCAACACATTTTTCATGTAAAGGTTCAATTGATCTGAATGTTTAAGTGCACATGTACGTACATGGGCAATACTTGCAGTGCGATGTTTTGCAGAAGAGACAACACTTTACACAACGAGAATACAATCAAATATTATTTGAAATGTTAAGATTGGAACACATGATTATCTGTACATGTACATTCTTTGTCAAAAGTATACAAAGTACACTATGTTGCCTGTGTTCGCTAGGCTGTTTAAGAGAGTTCCTGTGGTATGCCGTAAGTTTCAACAGCCTGGGAGAAAAGAACTCTTCTATTCGCAATCCGGCTGGCTGAATGGATAGGAGTGCCACAGGAACTGCACCACACAGCTGAACATCATATACAGTGAGGGAACAAAGTAGTCCATATAATTTTGCATAAGGCTGTATCTGCAGCATGGGCCCAATGATTCGGGAAGAACACTGGTTATTTCTTGGTTAATCCACAGTTACCTCGCTCCTAGCTCGCGTCTGACACTTGCGCAAGCAGTACTACTCCACGCACCCATTGGTGGTTTTCATGCATGCACTTTTCTCCATGCATGCTCTTCTCGGCACACCGCAACGGAGAGCTGTCGGACATCCACTTTGCTTCAAGTTGAAGAAACAAGGTGCTACACACACACATCCAACAGCACTGATGAATGCAACAAGACAACGACAAAGAAAAGAAGATTCCATCATGCTCTCGATTTGATCCAATGGCACCGATGTCTTCATTAGAAGTCCTTCCGGATTAGCTAGGGCAATCATGAAAAAAAATAAAGAAATGCGAGCACACTGTAGCATAAGCAAGAGCACACATGGGGGCCGCCAACACTACATGCAGAGGTTTGCTGCTTGGGCACCCGTTAAATGCAAGTGTAAGCTGATATAACTGTCTGCGATAGCACCACCAGCCTTGTAACAATGAGTAAAAACATTGATGATCTGCAGGAAGTGGGAGCCTAAAACATCCTGTATTAATGTTAAGTTAGTGATAATCATTGGTTCTGCATAACACCCAATGGTTATCACTAAATTAACAATACATAATTACACTGCCGACATTGGACATTCTCATCTTTGACTCAAAAGCTCTAGGGCTGCACAGATTTGCAAGTTCTAGACAGGCATCTCCTGGCATATTGCCACATTACCGTATATATGTGTGTAATGGCTGCACTTTGTTTTAGTAGAATCTTGGCTGATTGCAGCCCTTACACAAATCAGGCCAATTGCAGCCTGCTAAAGGTTCATACTGTTCCTGCAACTGTAGCAGAGGGTAAGAGAGGCACAAATGACATAAACATTTTTATTATCACTCAATTTTGCTTTTGCTTTTTTCACTCCCGGAAGAGCCCCTGGAATGCCATCGATCTGACTCGAAATACTGCCAACACAGCCAAAGACAATGTGCCACACAAAGAAATAATGGCATGGTGGCGTTGATGGAAAAGCAGCTAGTGTCATCTAATGGCAACAGAACTAACTTCGCTTTCCATTGGCACGTTGTGAATTTTTTCCCTAAATTTTGCCCTCCAAAGGGAGGGTGCAGCCTTTACATGAGGGTGCCCCTTATACTAGTATATAAGGTATTTTCAACCATATTTTACTAAGCACTGGACAATCAACTGAAATTCAGATGTCAGGAACTCAGAACGTACATCTTAGACTGTGACTTTCTGTTTCTGTGTTAGCTAGTGTGTATGACACTGGCATGATTTATTCCCTAGGGTCTATTTTTGGGCTATAGTGATGGGACACCACAGATTCATGTAATACTATGTAAAAAATGTTCTAGTTTACTTTTGTTTGCACTTCACTTCACACTATTCATGTTGCGTGAGATATCTGAGCAAAGAAGACTCTTTGCTATAGAATCAGCAACAACATTAAAAAACGTTCATATACCGTAGGCGCATCTTGTGTTAAGTTACAAATCGATATCAGTGACAATCTGGTGAAATACAGTCACAGACAAAAACAAAGAAATGCACGTCTGACACTATACAGCTGCATGAATAACAAACATAGGTGCATTTTGACTACTGGAGCTTTGTAAATGACAGCTGTCTCCGACCATCTCACTTATGCTCTGGAAGGTTAAAATTATGAAATCATTGAAATACTCAAAAGGATTGTTTGAATAAATGAATGTATCTTCAAAATGCACTCTAACGTAGCTGGCCTGCCAAAAATTTGAGATTTTTTGAATCGTTCAGAATTTTGAATTATCATAGATTGGACAATTGCTGTTCGACTGCATCAGAAAGCTTAGGTATCTCTATACCATTCGTGCCTACAACATGCACAGGTGAAAAAAAAAAAAAACGGCAGTTAATGGCTGGCACTGGTACAGTGTTCTCATAATAGTGGGGTTGGTGCATGAATTTTGTACAAGTGTCAAGGAGCAATGATCAGGAATGAGTGAAGTGTGTGTTTTCACTTCTTCTCTGTGCTGACATTATGTTGTTTTGAATTTCTGTAATCCCCCTGTGGACTTGCAATAAGCTGCTGCTGCTGCTGCTGATGATGATGATTAAACTCTAGTGTTTGCACAATGAGGAAGTTCCAGACCTTTGAGTATGTTCTGTGACGTAGCCCTTGCCGGAAAAACAAAACTATTTTAAACAGGAAGAAAAGCAGATGGCATACAAGAGCACAAATTAGCAGTCTTTTTCAAAGGTAAATGAACATTCATCACACAAAAACAAAGTAAGTAAATGGCTGCCCAGAAATTAGCAGTCTGATTTGACTGAATGTTGGTTGAAGCTGAAAAATGAGATGTTGTGTGATGACGTTTGTGTTCTAAAGCTTATTACGTGAGTTTCACCACAGTGCAGAAGACAGGGAAAGCGATGTGCACAAACCATCAAATTTGTATCACTTATGACCGTACAACATTTCTTATATCTCACTATGCCAAAAGAGTTGTCATTGCTGAGAGCTCTGCAATTTAACTCTGCTGTGTCTCCTAATGCAGGGAGCTACAGCGGCTGGATTGTGGGTCCGGCCAAGTGGCAATGCGCGGCTCCTCCCAGACTTCTTCACAGCAAAGCATGGGGGGCACGGAGTACCATCCCGAAGGCTACGGCGAGCACGACCAGCTGCCCATCGTGTACAGCGACGCTTACAACATCTCCTTCTATGGCCTGGAGAAGGTGCACCCCTTTGATGCAGGAAAATGGGGCAAGGTGTTCACTGCACTCAGGCGTGAGTATCCTGCGCATGTATGATGTATGTAACATCGTGAATAAATCAAGTGTAAGCATAAAAGTTATCAAATATTAAATTATCAATGCACTTGTTAGAATCTATTTGAAGCAAAGCTTTTGTGAAGTGTTTAATTGAGCATTATATATAAAACTAAATGTGATCTTAATAAAACTTCTTCTTTGGGGAAGTTGTATATGCGTGTTTCTCCCTCATGCATGTCTTTATAGTGCCTCAAAATCATATTTTCTAAATGTGATGTGTACACTCGCCTTTATTATCATCCCTTGCAATGTGCAATCTTATTCAATAGTTCATGCAATGCACAGGTCACAATTTTAATATTGTGCAATGTTTATGAAAATGTTAAAGCACAACCGGACACAGATGAAAAAGGCACATAATACACAAATACAGGTACTATAAATATATATAGTTACGTTGCAGAAGTCACATATGAAGAAGAGAGACAATGCTGCACAAACAAGATGGCTGTCATGACTGATTCCACCTCCACATGTCAAATCGTCTTCTTCTGACTGGCGCCACTCTTGGTTGCGCTGCAACATAACCCCCGCCTGAAAAGGCACTGTCCCGGTGCTAACTATGACGGAGGTGAACTCGCGGCAGAGTAAGGCTTCAGCCGAGACACATGCACAACGTCCATGGGGACATGCGAGTCCAGCGAAGTGATCTCATAGTTCACATCGTCAAGCTGATGCACTATCGTGTAGGGCCCTGTGTAGCGCAGCAGCAGCTTTTCAGACAAGCCGACGTGGTGTGCATAGGTGGACAACGGAGCAAGGAGGAAATCGAACGACTTGATTTCAGCTGTTGTACTGGATCTTCTGCTCTGCATGAGACTCAATGAACCGTGAGCTGGCAGTCTGGCATGCTGCGTGAGCCCGGGTGAAGATGTCTTGGGCATGTTCAATGGGAGTGTTCGTCGAGGAAGGAAGCAGTGTGTCAAAGGGCAAAGAGGGGTGGCAGCTGAACAGAAGTTAAAAGGGTGAAAAGGCAGCGGTTTTGTGATGGGATCAATTATAAGCTAAGGTAAGAAGGGTAGCGTGCTGTCCCAATCACTGTGATCGTCAATAACATACATAGACAGCATTTCTGTCAACATGTGATTGAGCCGCTTCGTCACTCTGTTTTTCTGCGGGTGGTAGGCAATGGAAGGCTTGTGCTCAACAAAACAGGAGTGATGTAGGTCTTCAACTACTCTGGACAAGAAGGTGCAGTCGCGATAGTGAGGAGCTGCCCGGGTGCGCCGCAGGATGACGTCATGTAGAATGAAATCTGCCACCTCAGTGTCACAGCTTGTGCGCAAAGCTCGCATGATCATATACCGGGTCGCATAATCAGTTGCAACAATGACCCACTTATTGCCAGATTTCGATGTCGGGAAAGGTCCGAGAAGATCCAGACTGATGCGAAAGAATAGCTCTGAGGGCACATTGATGGGGTGAAGGCGTCCAGCGGGCAGCGCAGCAGGTTTTTTACAGTGTTGACAGAGCGCACAGGCTGCAACGTAGTGGTGCACAGAGCAGTACAGGCCTGGCCAGTAGAAGCGGCACCGTACGTGGTCGTAAGTATGCGAAACACCGAGGTGGCCTGCAGTGGGGGCGTCATGCAACTGCTCAAGAATTGATGTCCGGAGATGGCGTGAAAATTCTGGTCAAGTGAAAATGCTGGTCCTACTGCGCATAAGCTGCAATGTTTATGAAAACGTTAAAGAAACACAAACCGGACACACATGAAAGAGGCACATAATACACAAATACAGCTACTATGCACAGCATGGGCTTCGAATGTCCAGAATTGAGACCATCAATGAGAACACGTAAGCAGTCATCGTGCCGTTCAGTGTGGATGTCGTGCAGATCAGAAATGGATAGGACGTAAGAGTCGATGTCATGCGCGTCATATTCAAGGCAGTCGACAGGATGATGGGAGAGGCTGTTGGCACCCTTGTGCAAACAGCCTGACTTGTATAAAACAGGAAATGGATATTCCTGGAGCCGCAGCGCCCATCTATCCACTCGTCCAGTGGGGTCTTTAAGTTAAGAGGGCCAGCACAAGGCGTGGTGGTGATTGTCAACCATGGAAAATGTGCGGCCGTACAAGTAGGAGCACAGAGCCAGCATGTCCTGGATGTAAGAGAAGTATGATTCTGTGGATATCTGGGCCTGGGTCGCTAGTTCTTTCTTAGTGGTGCTCTTCCGCTCGGCGGGACAGCCAAGCAAGTCCCTCAGCTTCCGTTTTCATGTGTCCCAGTCATTAAGCTTTTCCTCCTGCTTGTCACACCACACCTTCGCCGTGCCTTGCAGGTAGAAGACCAAGTTAACCAACATAATCATCGGATCCCATTTGTTGTGGGCACTTACACGCTCATACATGGCGATCCAGTCTTCCACGTTGAGGTGGTTGGTGCCGCAGAATGATCCTGGATCTCGCGGCTGAGCTAGCACAACCATCAGGGGTGTAGGCGTTATGTGAACCGCGCTATGTTGGGTCTTGCTTCGTCCATCATATTGTCCAGACCGAGGTGACGACCACTGTGGAACACCGTTGTTGTTTCTCTTGGGCACCCCGCACCTCTCACCAATTTGTTATGTTGCAGATGTCACATATAAAGGTGTATTTACAATATTTACAATAGAGACAACAATGCACAAACAAAGTGGCTCTCAAGACCGATTCAACCTCCACGTGTCAAATCTTCACGTGTCTGACACACACACACACACACACACACACACACACACACACACACACACACACACACACACGCACGCACGCACGCACGCACGCACACACACACACACACACACACACACCTGTGTGTGTGTGTGTGTGTGTGTGCCTTTTTCGTCCATTTCCAGATGCGCATTTCTTTAACTTTCTTACTTTCTCTCTCTGTGTGTGTGTGTGTGTGCAGGCGTGCGTGCGTGCATGTGTGTGTGTGCCTGCCTTTTTCGTCATTTCCAGATGCGCATTTCTTTAACTTTCTTATCGATTGCCAAACTGCCACTCTGGTGAGCAATGTATATGTTTACGCACTGTTTATGTTTATACACATTTCACACTTGAGCTATGCTATAATGTAAGCAGCCATTCATGCGAGTACACACTGTGAGATACAGATTCAGGGCAGTCATGAGGATGTAGATGATGTTTCATTTCCGTTAGAGTAAAATTTGCTCAGGAGAGCAGCACGCAGAGAGAAATACGATGCAGAAGACAGTGGTAATGTTGACAGTTATTCACCCATTTCATCGCTACATCTTTGGTCTAATGGAAACACAGGCTTTATTTGGGTAGATACCAGCAGCTGCAGTCAGCAAAGTCTAAAAAAGGTTTGCAAGGAAAGCTTCGCTTTAAACGTAGAACGTCCCTTACGAGTAGTGAGTCAGGTGTGACTCTCATTTATTTTAAGTTTTTTATGAGTGAAATTAGCATACTTATAAACCTTATTGCTACATTGAAGTCAGCAAGCTTTGCTCTGTCAGGATACCTCGGTAGTGTCAATGAAGTCAGTCCAGGATTCTGAGACCAACTTTAGTGCAAAATTAGAATACTTGAAATGTTTTGTAATTGCAAAGCGGGATCAATTTATGTAAAAGAAGCACTTGGTAGAATTCCTCCAACTTCAACAATATCTGTCAGTACTCCTTCATACTACAGGCATTCATTCTTTGTTGGGGATAGTGCAACAGTAAGTCTGACGCAAAGTATACATTTTCCCATAAACTAGCAGCAACAAATTGAATGAATGCTTGGTATACCTTACTGCTTCCTGCGCCAAGCTTTATGTTGCACCACAATTTTTTTTGTCTCTTCGTTTATGGTATAATATTGAAAAAGACGTAAGCCGACGTTGACGAGGATGGACAGTGGGTCTGAATATGGTATGAATGTTGATTCTTCTTTTTTGTCTCTTATTGTTTTCTGCACAGCATTATGCTACATAAAAACAACATCACATGTCATAGCTAAAGTGCTGATTTCAGTCTGTTATGAAGTATGACCGATTGGGGAAATTTTCCTACTTCTATATTTTCACTGAGAACAGGAGTGTTAAATTTCCAGAAAAGGTTTTAACTCTGTGCATCTGTTCGATGCCTTACATACTTGTGATCTGGCTGCATACTGTGGCTGGCAACGCTCTTTGGCTCTTTGACTGGTATATAAAGGCCGACTGCAACAAAACTTTGGACCATGCAAGAAGCTTTGTTTAAGGTAGTGTACATACAGAGGAGCTTCCGTGCAAAATATTAGGTTTGAAATATGAGCGGAAACATTGTGAAAAGCTAGCAAAAATAGCCGTTCTTGATACTGAAACTGGGGGGAAAAAAATTCCGCCTCAATTACACCCTGTGAAAGTGAATATACAGTGAAGCTGTTGCCGACATTACGCAAGCACCACCACCACAAGGCATCACTCCGTCGAGATCAATGTAGCGTCTGCGACCACGTTCGCGGCGTCCATACAGATAAAGCATGTTCATGAAATGAAACATCACTGTAACTTTTTTAACACTGTTTACTTTAATGTTGATTACGGTCATGGCACACGCTGTGCAACAGATGCAAAGGGCAGAGTGCCCACGCATCAAGGACAGAGTGCTTAGAAAAAGTTTATTTCAACGAGAGACTACACGAACACCGAGTCACAATCACGGCACCAATCCTCGTTCTAGTAGGCCCTCCACCTGGCGCAAATACATTGTTGAAATAATTATATTTTTCAGAGTAAAATGTCAGAAAATTTGTAAAGCATGACTTGCACACAACCTATAGACATGATAGCATCTGATTATAATTTGAATATACGAGGAAACATAATTCTGTTATGTGGAAACTCAAAAGAGCCCTTTTCCAGTTGCCGTTTGTTTTTCGGGGAGCACAGATCAAGAACTTCCGACCAACTACAGGCTAACAGCTTTGCTGTCAAAAAGAAACCCCATCATTACTGCACACCAGAAGTCACACGTGACCTGGCATGTGTGGCTCTTTGGCATGACCTCTGAGATCAGGTAGCAACTGCTGCAGCCCACGGCGCACTGAAAACTCTCTGAGGTGACGTGCTAGGACTTAGTCACAGCCGCTAACCACCGGGCACATGTGTCATCTACTTATGTGCTCTTTAGAGGCTTCTAATAAAGTAATTACACAATTGCCAGCTTTGCAGCTGTGCTAAGATTGCTTCATTGGTACGTGCTACTCACCTAAAACCTGTTTATCCAAGTGAAGTTTCGTTGCACTTGGCATTTAAGGCCAACTTGCACCTATTTCTATTCATACATTCATATTCATATTCATTGCTTCTATTTCTACTCAAGGATTAAAGATTGTTTGACCTCCATGTTTACGAGAGGCAAATCTTGCATGCCAAAATGTTAAAAAAAAAGGTGCTTGTAAGGTCTGGAAATCTTTATGACAGATTGAGTTACGAATGGTAAACAAATGTTGAACAAATATCTTGTGCAGGTGCTGGTCTTTTGACAGATGGCAACTTTTACCAGCCTCATGAGGCGACTGACGAGGAGCTGTTGGTCGTGCACACACCCTCCTACATCAGCAAGCTTAAAGTCAGTGCCTGCTCTTATAATAATGACCTGTGAAAGTGTACGATACTAGCAGTTAAGGTAATGCATTATGATTTCATTGAAGTGTCCCTGACTAAACTCAGTCCAGCTTAAGGTAATCTCTTAGCACATATAATTGGTATGCTGACATAGGTAATACGTTATGCCAATGGTGAATAATTGATGAAGGAAACAGTGAAGCGTGTCATATAAAGAGAAGGTGGACAATCTGAGTCATTTAGCCCTCAGTAAGTGCTGCAGTGAGAAAGCTTTCACAGATTTGTGTGGAATGGCATTCATGTGCTTCACTGTTTCTGATATGTTTATGTCAGTTCATTTTAGGCATGTTGACAGATATTTCTAGCACTTTTCATGTTTTTGCTCACATGTGCTTATGTGCTACGTTCTGCTTTCCTATGCTTCAAAAAATAAATCTTTGGTTGGTTTATTTTGGAGACATGAAAAAAGCTCTTCCTTTCAGCTGTGTCACTGATGAGATAAATGCAGCTTGATATTTTGGTGTGACCTAAGAGCACGAAGCATTTCCCAGTCATGTGTGTAGATCTAACATTACTGGAGATAAATGTTTCTGCCTCCCTCCCTTCGACTTCCTTATTGAGTACTCGGGGCTGTTACTATTTCAGGTTCAGTGCTGATTTCCCATGTGCATTTCTTTTTTTTTTTTCATTTTATTTTACCACATAGTGTGAGTGGCTTCTTAATTTTAAGTGCAGTATCTTTTCACTTTTGCTTGACTCCTTTCGGGCCATGCTAATAACCCCAAACCTAACCAAAAATGGCCAAACTATTTTGAGACACCGCAGTTGCCATCTTCCCCCAGAATAAATTTGCTCCTGCTTGTACTGCCTGACTGATTGTGTGCTGCCATCTACCAGAAAGATAAACCACTGAGACAAAACCAGCTCGCCCATGAAACTGTAAGAAAATAAAAAGTACCATTGATGGGCTGAGCTCATTCTTGGCTGTTTGTACCAGAAGCAAGTGGATGAACCCAGCTTGTCCATGGCAAAAAAGGAGTTAATCTTACATTTTAAAATAACTTACAGCCATTAAACTTATTGAATAGAATAGCATAGAGTGCCTCGAAATTGTATGTAGTAATGCCTGATGCAGTGTAATGCAATGTAATCAATATAATTCCAAACCCACTTGTTCACAGACTGGGCGATCTGCCAAAATTATGAGTGTCCACTCCTTGAGACAACTAAGCCATTTATGCCACCCACATCCAAGCAAACGTTAAAACCCAATAGGCATGTATTTTCATTGGGGAAGTAAACATCTTTTCATGGGAAGCAAGAAATGGAACCTGCTGCCATACAAAACAGAGCTAAAGAGACAAGGACAGACATAAGAACAACACTGCTCTTGTATTTTTGGCGCTAGTGTCCCAGTTTGACAGAAGAAATAGCCCGAATTACCACCTTTGCGTAGAATGTGGTAGCTAAGAACACATTATGTGTATTGTCATGGGGACTAGGCCTTAGCAGCACTATAATCGGGGAAATGCATCACTAAGGAACATATTAGCAACGCTCTACCATTTATTGCTTGCAGGAGGGAAGAACAACGCACAACATCAAAAAGGAAAGTTTGCTGTTGTGTTATTCAGCCTTTTCTGTTTGGTGTGCAGTGGAGCGCATACGTTGCCACGGTGACGGAGGTGCCTTTCATGGCCATGCTTCCCAACTGCGTGGTTCAGAGACGGGTGCTCAAGCCCTTTCGCTTCCAGACTGCTGGCACTGTTCTGGTCAGTATGGTGCCCTACTACCCGCCCATCTAGCATAACATGTACATCCTGAAAAGTGTCATGCATCTCATAGAAGCTGTTAAACATTTTGTTAACACCACCTGTCAGCGTTGTCGCAACTGGGAACTTTGTTGCTGACCAGGGAATGTGAAACTGACGTTTTGGCATCTTTCAGACATCGTGATCAAAATGCGGGATGTTTTCAGGATGAATGTGAAGAGGTAAGTGTAGGGAGGTTAAGCAGAATAGCGTCAAGGTTGCTACCCTGCTCAAGGGAAGGAGAAGGAGGGAATAGAAAGCTGAGAGAGAAAGACAAGGTTCTTCGAACACACGTGCGTTAACTCTTTGAGGGTAAACTTTTTTTGCCAAATGCAGTGCTACGCAGGGTAAATTCTCTTATTGCAGATTTAAAATCTTCAGACTGACCTATTTCGAAAAACATTTACCACAATTTTTTAGAAGTGACCATAAAGTGACAAAAAAATATTTTCTCTAGCTAAAGAGGCATTATTTATAATGAATACAGGTGTGCTTGCATAAATACTAAAAATAAAATAAAAAAGTAGATACACTCAAACAGATGTACAGTCTATCCTGGATATATCAAATTCGGATATGTCAAATTATTGTCTACATCTAACAGCTGTAAAATCTCATGCGAAAGTTTACTAATGTATGACGCGTACATTGAACTCCCGTTCACTGACACATTCGCTATACATATTTAATGCTGTGCCGTGCCTGTCATCATCACAAGGTGCCAACAGAACAAGCTCTGGCATAGGACTGCAGCGATGACAACATGCTGCTTTCGTATTTTGATTAGAAAAGCCAATTCAAAAGGTATTTGCAGTTCAAAGTTCAAAAGTTATTTTAAGTGCTAAACTAGCCAGCAGTCACGTCAGGTGTCTTTGACATCTACAAGAATTGCATGTGTTGCAGGACAAACTCCTTTCAGAGGAGCGGTTTGCGATCCTGTTTGCGATTATTGCAAAGTCGTTCAATGCAATTGACTTGCAGAGGCGTTCAAGTAATTTGACCAATTTCGTTGGTCCCATCGGGACTCGTCTAACAGAAGTCGACATCCTAAGCCTTGCCTTGCTCAGGGCATGTCCACTTAATGTGAATCCTGAGACCAACCCCACTTTCACGGTTTCAGTCCCGGGACCTCAGCTAAAAAAATTGCTATTTTACTTACCATTCTCCCTCAAAGCATTCCTTAACCATTTCAGTGTCACTGACATGCCAGTATATTTCCCCATTTTGGTCCTGCCATGTCACTGGTGTACCTGAAAATTCTCCACTCTTTCCACTCAGACGTGTGCACAGTAACATGAAGTTGGCGAGCACAGAGCAGGCTTTGCCTCCTCTGTGCTGGTGTATATTTCTGGAAGCACATTTCCTCCTCTGTCTGTGTTTGCTCAGTCTCTTTTTTGTTAGCGGCTGTGAAACGTGCCCCTTCATGGGTGTGGTTGGGCTGCACAGCACACACATTTCAGCAAGTGACTCTCGGATTGTAGATCCATGCAGTAGAGTGGAATGCTCGTTCAAGGAGCTAAGGGCGATACCACAGCACCCCGCATCATTTTGGAGGAATGCAAACATTGTGAGATTGACCAAATAATAGATTTGTTTAAATAGAAACGGCGAATTCGTAGGCTGCCGATATTGAGACATGCTGACTTGATGGCTGTTAAATATTGTGTATAAGTGACTTCCTCCATGTGTTTGTTTGGAAACAGGATCGTCTGCACCACAGCTTGGGTTCTCCAGAACCAAATACATACATACAAGTCTCCATTTGCATCAGTCTTTCATATTGTGGACTTCAAAAACTGTTGTTCCTTATACATTTAAATCTCGATGTAAAGAAGTCTGTATAATTGGCACGTTGCTTCACTAAATCGAAATTGCATTATATTGAAATTCAACATGTCATGCAAAGTTGCAGACTGATTTTTCTTGCGTGAAAGGAGCTGTACAACTTTCCAAATTATCGAGCAATCAGAAAAGAGAGAATTTCAATGATTAAAAAATTAAATTTTGTGGAACTTGAGAGTCGATGAATAAAGCTACGGTTTCATGCCGTGTCGATGATATCTTCACATTGGCAGTACGAAGTGAATCCGGCAAAGCTTTCGCACCTGCTCAGCCACCACAGCTGATGGTGTTGCTTGCTGTGGGACGACACTATTCCAGAAGATCTCAGGCAGAGGGAAGCAAGTGCTTTGTGTCTGCCTTTTGCATCAATGTGTCTCTATCCGAAACTCGAGATTATGGGACCTCCAGCACTAAACGTATGGAAAGACAGCACAGATAAAGCCATGGCCACCTCGGCTTGCCCAGCCTTTGTGCTCGCCGCAGATCACCTCCAAAATAGGACACGCATGCGCATGTGGGATCAGCTGCACTGACACTCACAGGCAGTCATGGACGTGCCAGAGGAAGGGACATGCGCTCCCCTGCTCCCCATGTGAAAACGACAGATGAGTTTGAAAACACGCACAATTTTTCTCGGCCAGAAATGAAAGATGCAGTGCCCTTGATTGTTGCCTCACCAGATTTTTTAGGAGAGAGAAATAGCGATTTGTTCTTAGTTGGCAAGAGAAAGTTTAGTACTACATCCAAGACACAGTTAACCGGACATTGCTCATCATGTTGTTTAAGTCCTCCTTGTCATTGTCTTCTGCATAGAGCAAGTCATGTTTGGTTTAGTGCATGGCTGTTGACATCTTGCATTCTTTTTAAATGCCCTGCGTACTGGATTATGGCATGGGATACGGACAACACATATTACAGTTTTGGTTTCATACTCGACTCTAACATGCGTGTCATAGTTCAGTGAATTCTTCAGGAACATATGTGTGCACTAGAATGAAATAAATACAGCACGTTGAAATTGAGAACATCTTCGACGCTGTGGTTCATGTACAAAATTCAGAACTGGAAACTTTGCCCTCAATTTTTCTTGCTATTAACCAACCTTTTATTGCTATAGCAATTATATGGACACTCCAGGTGGATTTCTGCCATCGCCATCATCATGAGGTTCCATATGTGAAAGTGTGAGAGGGTGAACTGGCGAATGCGGTTGAATCTCATGTGTGTGAGTGAGGAAAGCAACCCAGATGCGGGCCCTCTCCTGTGGTGCGCGAGGCAGGGGGTGAGGCGAGGGAGGAGGGGCATCTTTCTCCGGCAGCTGCTACAGTGCCTCGATGTCCTCCTCGCCTGCTGCTCCATACAGAGTGGACACAACCGCGGTGTCTACTGCGGCGTTGGCCACACGAATTGTGGATGCTCTAGTAGATGCCTTTGGCGGACGCTATAGGGACGCGTTGCTGGCGCTCACGTGTCTTCAAAGTGATCTTTGATGTGGCTAGAGTGCACGCCCATGTGGGCCTCATCTTCAAAGTGATCTGTGATGTTTGCAGAGTGCATTTAGTGCTGGTAGCTCCATATGCGCTGTGCTTTCTATGTTTCGTATGCGTCGAAGCGACAGGTGCACGGAGGTCAATTGGCTCGCGGCTGCTGCCGCGATTCCTAACTCCGGCATTTTCACAGGCAGTTCCCGCTGTCATCGAGCAATGTGTGTTTATGTTTGCCTTAACGCACATGACACCATGCTCGTTAATTTATTTTAAAAACGTTGACGGGCTAGTTGGTTTGAATACATGATTGAATGTGTAAGCATGACTGAACAAGGACGTAGAAAGAAGCAGACACACAAAGACAACACCGTCTCCATGTGTCTGTTTCTACGTCCTTGTTCAGTCATGCTTACGCATTCTATTATTGTTAATTTAGTTAGTAAGCAAATGTTTACAAGTATATATGACCGATAAAACTGCTATTCTTACTTCGCACAGCTATCCTTCACTAATTTGCCATCTCAAACGATGCTTCGCCTTTGCGGCGGAACTGCGAATTTTTTGCACCATTTAAATGCACATCAGTTTTCGAAGGGACACCTTACAATACCAAACTAACAATAGTGTCATTCTTTAGTCGGTATCCTTTGGTTAATAGCTCCCTCATAGTCCAGCTATTCATTTCACATGTATGCATCAATAAATGAATCTCACGGACAGCTTTTGAGCAAGAAGAACCAGGACAACTGAGAAGCTTTATTTTTTGTTAGTAACAACCATATGAAGCCAAGGGAACTGTAAGCAATGCTTTTCCTTCACTTCATTGTCTGTGGCGTTTATTTGGCAGTTACAAACAGCTTTTGTACATCAAGAGGGTGAGGACTTCTACAAGGTTGGAAACTTGCAGTGCGCTGCCCTACAAAAGCACAGTTGCAGTGTGGCTAGATGAATGAGCACAAATTTCAGGCTGCACGGCTTGCCCTGGATCATGGCTGGGCAATCCACCTCGGCGGTGGATTTCACCACGCAAGCGCCCGCCGAGGTGGCGGCTTCTGCTGCTACGCCGACATCACCCTTGCTGTACGTGAGCTACAGCGGCATGGCAACATCAAGCACGTCATTGTGGTTGACTTGGATGCACACCAGGTGTGTCTTGTTTGATGAGACAGCTGCGTAAATGGACGGACAAAATAATTATTTAGGTGCTGGTGTTTTGCCGAAGCACAAATTTAATTTCGAAGTAACACATTAGCAGGCTCTAAATTCAAATGCTATTGGCAATGTGTTGCTCAACATCTTACAGTAATTGTATTCTGAAAATTCAAAAAGAAAATCGGGACTTATGCTAATGAATAACTTTAATTGGTATAATTAGTGTTCCTCCTGCAACAACGCCTCTTCGTCCCTGTAATTGTCCCTTAACGGCACCTCATAATCAACACCGAGGTCCTCTGAATGAGAGTTGATAAGTTCTTTTGGAATTTCTGCATCGTCCAAAAAACATGTGGGCCGTGCAGCAGTTCCTTCATGTTGGAAAACAAGGAATTGCAACAGTTGATACAGTCACTGAGTTGCCTTTTTAAACTGGCAAGCTCTGTCGTACCATCTGTACTGTAAAAAACAGAACCTACCATAAAATTTTAGTTTGACCAAACTCTGAGTAGGTGGCGCAACTATTCTATGAATGTTTCATATTCATTACTTGTCTCAGGCATGGCCAGAGGTGTGCATTGGGGGCTAGACAATATACTCAGGCACGGCACTTAAAGGCTCAATGAGCTGACTCACTCTCATTCAGACCCACCTAAGAGACTGTGCCAGGGATGAACTCTTGTGGCTCGAAGGGAGTTTTTTAGGAAAGTTTGCAGTTGGGCTATTTGGTACAGTCTCAGTTTCTTGCCCCATTCTTTGTGCTCTTTTTGTTTTTAGAGTCCAAGGGAGTGTCAGTCTGAGCATGAGTGGGCACGAGGAAGTCCTAACTTGGTGTGAGTTACGCTTTGAGTAGGTAAAAAATATGCCTTGTGGGTGAATCTGTGCAAATTATGTTCATTGTGCCAATCTGTGCACAGCCGTGCCCTTATATGCCAAGTGATCGATCAATTTATCTTTTTAAGCAGCAGCTGTGGTTGTAAACTGATTATATTTTTAACAGTCGCTTATGAGCTAGGTTAGACATCTTCATTGTCCAGCAAACAGTACATAAAGAGCTCAACAAACTCATTCATATTTGTGAAATATTACGACAAAAAAGAATAATGAAGGGAAAGTAACATAAAAGAAATTGATTGATATAGTACTTTTTCTTTTGTAAATGCTTGATTATTCTTCCGAGGCTGTAATTAATAAATGGAATGAATTACCTTTCTGAGTAATGCAAGTGTGCTAATAACCGGTCACATTTATTCTTCGATGTGTACGAGAACAGTGGCTTGAGCTGATGGTTGGGACTAAATTCTAAAACATACAACGCAGGGCAATGGATATGCACGTGACTTCCTGGGTGACAAAGATGTGTATATAATGGATGTCTACAACAGAGCGATCTACCCAGGTGATGAGTACGCCAAAGGTATGCAGAAAAGGACAGCTGTAGGATTTTCAGCTTTTGGTACCTGGTGGAGGTTGCTGCCTTCCCCAGCTTAGTGTGAAAGAAATGGTAATTCAAGAAGGCAGTGAAGGCTTTTTTCATTGTGGCGATTGCTCTCTTGTCCTGTATTCTTTCTTTTTGCATGTTTTCAACATCTCTGTAACACGGGTGCGCATGTCATACGATGCACTTTTGATTGCGATCTAGCCTGATCGGGATCGAATTTCACAGTCGCGATTGCCTCCTTTGCACAAGCTGCAGGATGAAGGCAGTCGTGGTTGACAATTCCAGTCTGAATCAGGCTAAGTCATCATCAGAAGTGCTCATGTGACACCGGTATCAGTTGCCTGTCCTGCACTTTTGCATTTACAGTTGAACCTCATTACAGCAAAGTGACAACTAGTAGCACAGAAATACCTTCAATATATCCAATATTCATTACATAATGATACAGGCAATAAAAATTTTGGATTTATTTCACTATATCCAAGAACTCATTGTCCGTGTTGAATACATCAGAATTCGACTGTGTAGTCGAAAGCAAAAGATGGATACTATCTCTCATTGCATAGCTTGCTGCTTATGCTTTCAACTCTGCACCATCGCTGGCAGCTTTGAATGTCTCCTATTGCTTTGCGGGGAGGGGTCAACCTTTGAAAGGGAAATACATTAGAACCTCATTATAATGAAGTCCCGTCTGACATGAAAATAGCTTCATTGTATATAATATTAATTATAAGTATACATTTGCTGCACTCGATATTGGCAAGAAACATTTTAGGTGTACTTCATTAAATTTGATAATTTATTATATTCATGTTAGTTACTAGTATAGCTGCTACCTTGTTCCGGATATCTGGTGCAAGCAAGTGCCATAAACTGAGCCACAAAAGTGCCAAATTTCCTAGAATGGCACACAGAGGACACAAAAGAATTAATGGCAAGCACAGCAGGCTTTACCCCGAGTGCTTTATGCTTGAGGTCTGTTAAGCTTTCAGTATGGCTGCCAACCTAAAGTGATGTAAAAAAGTTTGACTGCATTTAGCAGACAATGGTCTAGTGCTGTGCTATAGTAAGTCACTCAAAAAGAGAGCGATGTTGTGCATAGAAAGTAGTTCTGCTAGCAAAGTATCTGTGGTGCTACCAAGCTTAAGCATGATTCAGCAAAATGAAAGGTGCGCGGATAAAAATGGATAACAGTAAGATGGCTAAACCAAATAGAACCTGATTTTCTCTTCAGTTACTGATCTAGTAATTAGTCTCTTAACTTGCTTGGTTGGTTAGTTGTACCTTAGGTTAGTTGGTTGAACCTTAACTTATGCTTGCAGGTGTTTCTGGATTTTAATACCGTGTGGTCTTAGTTAGTCAGCTTGGCAATAAAGTACCCTGAACAAGGTTATGAAGAAGTGATGCATTAGAAACCAGCCGGCAGATTACATAATTTACTGCCCCTCCCAAGAAAAAGAAGGCACTGCTATGCAGCCAAACCTCAACATGATGAACACGGATACTATGTTAAATTGTTGCATGTAATCAAGTAAATCAAACTTTTTTGCTCACTGGTATTAGCATGTAACGAGTATACATTGATATAGCTACAGGGTTTGTCCATAAAGTAATGAGACTGCCTGCCGCACGACGCTGCAGTCACCAGGGAGCATTCAGTATGCATTCAGTAAGCGATTAATTTTGGCTTTCACCTGGGCAAAATCGCTTCTGAGATGCCTGCCTTGGTTAAGGAGCCTTACAAAGACAACGCCCTGTCAAGGGTACAGGTTTTCCGGTGGTTCAATGAATTCAGGAACGGATGGGAAACCGTTGAAGATGTAGAGCGATCTGGATGCCCTTCAGCAAGTGGTTTGGACGAAAATGTGGCCAAAGTTAAATATCTCCTGGACTCCCACCATCATTTGAGTATGAGATTAATCATGGAAGACCTCAACATGTGGAAAACAACGGTTTACAAAATTATTTCTGAAGATTTGAACATGTGGAATGTTTGTTAGAAATTGGTGCCAAGAGTGCTGAGTGGTGAACAAAAACCATGACAAGTTGACTTCCCGTGAGATGTTGGTGCAGTTAGAAAGTGAATGGAACTTTTTAGACTGCATAATAACAAGTGACACTGGGTGTGACAATAATGGGTGTGCCAGTATGACACTGAAACAAAGTGCCAAAGTTCAGAGTGGAACACCGCGAACTACCTGTGCCCCAAGAAAGCGAGAATATCAAAGCACAAGGTAAAGACAATGTTCATTGTCTTTTTCGCAAGCGTGGGGTGGTCCATAAAGAATTTGTACCTCTGGGATGAACCGTCAATGCAGTGTTCTACAAAGAAGTTCTTGAGTGCCTTCTTGAGCCGTCAATAGAAAACTAACCAGAAATTGCCGATCGCTGGAAGCTCTCCCCCAGCAACACTTCAGTCCACACCGCCTTCATTGTGACCGCCTACCTGGCCCAAATAGGGGCTGCAACCTTGCCGCAGCCAACCACACAACCTCGGTTTGAGCCCGGCAGACTTTTTCCTATTCCCAAAGCTCAGGAGAAGCTTGAAAGATCACTGTTTGGACGATGTTTCCACCATCCAATGGGCTGTCACAGAGTCTCTGAAAGAGGCTATGGCAGCTGACTTCCAAGGAAGCCTTTTCAGCATGGCAATTGCACTGGCAGTGGTGTTCCATTGCCCAAGGAGGCTATCTTGAAGAATTATAAAATCTGTACTGATTGGGTCAATAAATTATTTTTACCAGGCCCTGTCACATTACTTTACGGATGAACCCTGTAGTTCTGACTGTGTGTAAAATCAAAAGACTCCTGTTTTTTGACAAACATATTATTGAGTGATGTGAATAGACATTGAGAATACTTATAATAATTAACAAACAAAAAGACAGAGCTTAGTTGTTATAACTAGGATGCTTGTTAGGTCAATGTAGCCATCAGAGAATTATGAAAAAGGTCTCAGCTTTGCAGGTTAAATGGATTAAAAAGTTAAGACAGCGAAATCTTGCTTTGTGATACCCGTGGGATATGCATGTTTAGGGTATTGTGTATTCTCTTCCGCTGTGGAGCTTAACTTTGTCATGGCACTCGCTTTTGCTAACGCATATGGAATGCCCATTGCAGGGGCCATTCGGCGCAAGGTGGAGTTGCGGCCGGGCACTTCAGATGAGGCTTACCTAAAACTGGTGGACGAGTGAGTGACTCAAGCGTGCCATGTGCTTCGTCCAGTGCATGCTATTCGCTCATTCTTTTGTGCTTGCACTCATTTTTACGCAAAAGCAACTTGCTTTAACCCTTTAAGGGAATCTGACAGCTTTAACTCATTATAGGATTTTTTATTTGTGATGAACCCACCGCATCATGGGCAATTTACCACTTCCTGAATGGCTTGTTGCTTATGGAAAATGTTCCAACAGTGTGTTGTTGTTATTTTGTTCTTTAATGCGTTAGAGTTAAGAACAAAGTGGAAAGAACTGTATGTGAAGTGTGGAAAGTCGGTCACATGGTCTAATATATATATATATATATATATATATATATATATATATTAAAATGGCTGAAGTAGGCAAAACATCTCTCCTTCATTCTTTTTCTCCCCAATTCCCTTCCCCACGCAGAGTAGCATGTCAGCGATGTCTATGTGCCAGCTAAACTTTCTGCATTTCATTAAAGGGCCCTCTCTCTCTCTGAAGTAGGCAAAGAACACTAATAGCCTTAACAGTGAAGTCTGTATAATATTTTCTGCAACTTGGATATAGCTAAACCTTGATATAACGAAGTTGGTAAGATCAGAAATTTGCTTCGTTATATAAAAAGCATGTTGTATAGAAAATCGTCATTTTATGCAAATATTTTCAGTCCCCTACCGATTTTTCTTGCATGGAAAGGGGCCGCAGAATTTCCCAAATTATCAGACAATCGAAAAAAGCAAATTTCAATAAGAAAACAATTTCTTTTGATGAATTTGGGAATCGGCGACGAATAATATGGTTTCATGCCATGTCAACGATATCTTCACATTGGTGGTACGAATTAAGCAAAGCCAGCCATGCTTTTGAGCACAATTTGCCCGAACGACTGATAGCGTCGCTCGCTCTGGGATGACGCTATCATGAAAACTGCCGGCAGCAGAGAGCAAATGCTTCGTCTGCCTCTCGCTCCAACAAGTCACCGAGACTCGAGATTACGCAACCTCCAATGCTAAATGCGGGAAGATAGCTTACATGATGCCATGCCATCTCAGTATGCCCACTTTTTGCACACACTGCACATTATTTCTAAAGCAGGGTGTGTGGCTGCGTATGTGTTCAGCTGCGCTTACAGCCATGTGCAGCTACGGCCAAAACGAGCATCAGAAACCAAGACGCACGCCACCTTGCCCCATTGCGCCGCATGCATGCGTTACTGCGAGCTCGCTCCCCTCCCCTCTTTCCCTTTGCTCGTGCAGGAAAGCGTCACTCATGAAGACACCACCTTTCTTGTCTCACCCTCGCGTGCTTTCACTCAAACCTAAAGCACACAGCGCGCAGGGTGCCATAGAATCTTATCATAGTTGGACTTTATATATGCAGAACATGATGCCACTTCGGCGATCGCTCATGTCACGTGGCACGCAATTCTTGAGAGGTGCGTTTACGAACAGCCACTTTCAATTAAATTCTTTGACCATTTGCATCCGCTGAAGTTTTCGTTTATTGTCTATTTCGTCTATTGACTATTCTAGCCAGCAAAAAAGTTATCTTTCCTTTAGCTCTGCAATCACCACAGATGGCATGGATTTCTGATTTGGTTGCAAAGGTATACACAGGTATTAATTGGCTCAGAAGGCTGCCTTTCTAAACATTACATGATAAAATAGGACTGTATTTTCTCTGAAGAGCCCCAAGTTTGCTAACAACCTGCTTAGTGGTTCCTAATGCTCCATTTGGGATTTTAATAGTTAAATGATGCTTCATAACGTGCAATGTAATGACAGAAATTTCCTAATGTTGTAAGTACTAGAATGTGAAAATTGTTTAATATTAATAGTCAGTTTAGAATAATGCTTGTACAGTATTTCAGTATTCAATATTCGATTCGCTACACTTATGGGGCTGTTCGATTCATATTTGATTCGGTCTCAAAAATTACAATTATTTGTGCACCCCTATCTTACTGTTTCTACATTTCAATTAAGCATAACAATTAACATCTCTGCTTTCTTTGGCTTTATTGTCTGTTTTTTTTCATATGATTATGACAGATAGGCCTTCTTATAATATATCTCTCTCCCTTTTTTTGGCATGCAATCTGATAGAATTCTTCTATCATTTACGTTCCCATGTACCGGCTATTGCTTCAGAAAAAGGGGACATACAGAGTCCCTGTCAGTACCTTTTCAACACGTTAGAGACCCATTTTTTATAAAATAACAGTACCAAAATGGTACATTTCTTTATGATGCGAAATGCTTCAATAAGATGTTTAGAATTTAAAATTAACCCTGCAAGAATTGTACAGCAAATAATAATTTATGAATTTGCTTTGCCCACTTCACTTCTGGAACTCTGAAAAAGAGAGAGAAAAAGAAAAGATTGGTTTGAGTTGAAGTAGTGTATTGAATTGTTTTGAAATGCACTGTTCCACTATTGATGCCATCCAAACTAATAGAGACTACCAACAGGGCCCGCACAGGGCCTGGTGACCATCTCATCCATACTTTCATCGTCTGTGGAGTTACTGCCACCTAGAGTCTTCTTCTTCACTGATCACTGTCTTCTTCACTTGAAGAATGAAACACCAAGTCGACATCCTCGTCACTCTCGCTATCAACATCCAACGGATAGAAATCAACCGCACTAACACGCTGCACATATGATGCTAAGTTTGTTTGAAAGCGCAGGGAAATCTAATGCAAACAGGATGAGCTCAACACATAAGGAACGCCTGCTGCCATCTAGGGTGAAAAAGCGTATTCAATAAAACAGTGGAATTCAAAATTGCTACTGCACTTATGTTGTAAATGCTAAAACGCCCTTTGACGACCTCTGTTTGTCAAAAGCCATTCAGAAAGTGGCATGAACAGATGGGCTCATCATGGGCATTGACGAGCTGAGGTCGTCAATGCCCATTATTAAGATGTTAATTCCTGCCTTTATGTGTGCAGCCACTTGCAGATGGCCTTGGCCGAATTTGACGCTGACTTGGTTGTCTACAATGCCGGCACGGATGTCCTCAGTGGCGACATGCTCGGCCACCTCAACATCTCGGAGAAGGTATGCAGGCATCGGATCAAGAAGAATACGTGATGCTGCGATCATTTTCAGCGCACATATGAAAGATATTCCACGCCACATACATACATGATGTACCGTATTTACTTGCATATTGATTGCACTTCTCTATAAAAAAAATTTACTCACATCCAGGGGTACGATCAATACGCAGGTTAAATTTCCCGCAAAAAGGAAATTTTTTTCATCCCGCAGCAAATGCGGGATGACAACAGGTCAATAAACAGGCGGCTTCTGCTGTAACAGCATGGGACACCAAAACAAAAATGGCTGCCAACGGAGCAAGCCGAACGCACCGCACGGATTTTTTTTTTCTTTTCATGAGTACATTACGCGCATTGAAACAGTTTCTTCCGTATCAGTAATGGATAATATTGTTAATATCGGCAAGTCTCTGGCAATAATGCTGCCATGTCCACTTTGAGGGGACAGAAACAGAGATGGACGTGCTTAGCTGCTAGTGACACAGAAATACATGGCAGGTATGTTGCGGAAATTGCGGCATCTGTCTTCACTACTATCCTAATATGGCACGTTACCGCTAAGGGTGGGTGAATATCTTAGCTGTGTTACAAGCGTCGGTCTATGAATAGGGTACACTTCTGACATATCAGTGTAAATGTACAGTACACTGGCTGTAAGTGGCTACTATTATTTCTGCTCATGATTTGTTGTGTGCCCGCGAGTGCAGACGAGAAGAATTGAAAGGCGGTTTTTTCTTTTTTACCACAACCATTATAAAGCCTACAAATAAAGCTAAGCCTATCCAAGGCAAGTTTGTTTGTAGCTTTTTTTTCTGCTTCATGAAAGTGTGGAAAGTCATGAAAGGAATAAAATGAGGCATCTGCTTAAGAATGCTTGTTGCGTGCAGACCGCTTGGTATGTCTTGAAGAGCCGTTCGTGTAGCATTCGACAGATGGTAAGCGCAATCATCATTACTTGGCACACGACATATCGTTGCAGCAAGGTCGGGGTGCGATTGCAATGACAAATCTTGACATCAAAAATCGAATTTTGACGACAAAATTCAGGGGTGCGCTCTTTACGTGAGCGCGATCATTATGCAAGTAAATACAGTATGATCTGATTATTTGGCACGCTGTATATTGGGGGACTGTGGATTAATTTCGACCACCCAGTGTTCCTTGATGTACACCCAATGCACAGTACACGAGCGTTTTTACATTAAGCCGCCGTAGGAATGTGGCCACCATGGCAGGAACCAAACCCACAACCTTGTGCTAAGCTGCCCAGCACCTTGCCGGGTTATATGCAGGGGACTTCACCGAGTCTTTAAAGCATTCTTTGCAGTGTATATGCAGCAGGTTTCTTCATTGAGAACGCATTCCTGAATAAGGAACCGTTGTGGAGTTGCAGGTGCAGCATGTTTATTGTGTCTTTGCTTATACCTTTAATATAAAATTCACGGCTGTGCAGCCGTCATGCTGAGTCACCGCAGACTGAGCCAAGCCTCATGCCCTTTCTTTATTTTGTATGTATTTTTGAAAGGCATCAATAAATTATATTTTATTTGATCACAGTTCTCTTTTTACACTAATGATTGCTCCGTGTTGTTTTGGCCTTTGATGTCTCTGTTCACTTTTAGAAAAGACAGTCATGATTATAAGCTGTGAAATTTAAGAAATGAAAATTGGGTGCATTGACGTCGATTCATTTTTCACATCACATTAGTGTTGCTACCATTAATTTTCTTTCACACGGTTCTAAAACTTATCATTGCGATGTCATCATGGTAGCAGTAATTAAAATGCCTCACTGAGGTAAATGTCATCATTGAGCCAACCAACACTCGCATGTGTAACACTAAAAGATTATTGGCTCACTGCATAGTTTTTTTTTTTCTTAGCGTATACTTTTATGGTGGGTTGTACGAGAGGATGCTGAACAAGTGAATGACTTTTAGTGTTACACATGATTTCTATGAGTTGAATACTACATCAATGTTTACTTTCCGAGCCCATCTCATGCTCATCAGCACGGTGAAATAGTTGTTAGTTTTAATCTTGGCATACAGAAGCATTTGTTTGGTTTATTTAGATACAAAAAAGAAAAACCATAAAAGCATTGTAGCGGGAAATTTCAGAAAGCGAGGTTGGTTTGTAAGAAAACAAAAGGTTTAGGTCAAACTTAAAAAACCATAAAAGCATTGTAGCGGGAAATTTCAGAAAGCGAGGTTGGTTTGTAAGAAAACAAAAGGTTTAGGTCAAACTTAAAAAACCGTAAAAGCAATGTAGCGGGAAATTTCAGAAAGCGAGGTTGGTTTAAGAAAACAATAGGTTTAGGTCAAACTTACAAAAAGAAAAATTCAATAAAGGTGGCTAAAAAGCATGCCGTGACCCGGACGTGATTCGAACACGCAACCTTCTGATCTGGAGTCAGACGCGCTACCGTTGCGCCACCGAGTCGCTGACTTTAGGTTCGTTTGTAGACGAACCGCGGGTAGACAGGCACGCGCATATTTTGGTGGGGGTTTTACGTGCCAAACAGATGTAGGCCAAACGCACGATCTCCGAAATCAGGGCACGCAAAAGGTGTCCGGCGATCGAAGTTTCAAGACTATTTTAAACATGTATCACACTAGTCGAAGGGGCTATTTTTGCACGAAAACATAAATAAGCAGCGTGCAAGACCGATATGGCCTTGGTGGAGTAGAGTGCATGTAACATTGGTGTAGAAATAGCCGCTGTAGTTAAACACTGCCGCCTCTCGATCATAGTGCAGCGTGAATATGCGGTCATGGCCACGGACTCGTGAAATGCAAAAAATCGTCGTCGACTCGACTGTAGCACTACTGTGTGATGGATGAGAAACTGCCAGCGTAACGCGTTTACGACGGCAAATAAAATAATAATAAATAAAAAAAAAAAACTTTGACCCGGACGTGATTCGAACACGCAACCTTCTGATCTGGAGTCAGACGCGCTACCGTTGCGCCACCGAGTCAGCTGTAGGGGCGCTCCCTATACGATGGCTTAGTGGTCGTGGCGGAGGGCAGCGCATTTTGTGTTTCCACTGTTTCGTTTTGATTAGTGTGCGAGTTCACCGCAGTGCCGGTCCTTTCACTATTAACGTGTAATATTCTTGCTCTATCGATCTGCCGGCTTGCGCTGTTAACAACTTCGTTCACTTGAAACTCAATTGTCAGCGCTGCCATAGAGAAAGAAATGGCGCTGCGCCTGTGACTACAAAACGTTTACGACGACAGCATAATAGTGCCGGACTTTCCAACACATGCATGTGTGAGCTTCGCTTTTAATTATCTTTACCTAGAGCAATAGTGCTGTCGCGAGGTCCGTTCAGGCTTGGCGTTCAGCACCACTCCGGCTTTTCCCATCTCACGTACGAGCGGAGTTGTACACACGCAAGTCGCCACGCCAGCTATCGCAGACAGGCCGGCCATTTGAACACCTTCGAAAATGCTTCTCCACGTGCGCATATATTAGTTATGCTTGATGTTGAAGGTTAGGCATGTGTAGTTAGCAGTTGGAATGTCCAACGGCTGCCCGTTTTACGTGGCCGGTGCAACTTTCGCGCGCAGATCACCGCAAAGCGGCGCAGCCAACAGGATCGCTGTGTTCCAACAAGCAGACCGTGAAATATGACAACAGAAAAGAGAGAAAAGGAATAATAAATAACCGACATCGTTTTCAATAGTATTACTCCAAATATGTGTAATATTAAATATAATCGAATGTGTGATCTAGAAATGCACATTCATACTTTGTTGCAGAAATGGAGAGCTTATCGCGCACATTCTAATATGAAATGCTCCAGCTATGTCACGTGTACGCTGGCCCTTCCTGACGATGCGTCGGTTTGGAGTATGTATATTTGACATAGCCAAGGAATTCATGCCGATTCCAACTAACCTATAGCGTCCGATCGTCTATGCTAGTTGTGTAGGCATTCAAGATTGCCATGCTACTGGCCGCTCGAGGCACTTTGCATGTATTCGCGGCCCACTTTCGCGCTCGGAAAAACACTTTTATGTAGCACGTATTGAACAGCATAAAGCCGTATCGCGCGTTTTTCATGTTGCTCCACAATTCTCTCATTGACACTTTTCGTCTAACTATAGTATTTCAGAAGTTGATTAATTAATTAGGAGTAATGTAATTAGGCGGAATGCAAAAATAACCCGAGTATCTTCAAGCGACGTTAAACAGCATTACCTTGGTTCTGACCAGCTACGTGGCATTTGACTAAAGTTACGTGGGACGTACACCTTGCATATAGTAAGGTTGCTACAGAAGTTAATAAGCTTTTCGGTTAAAGAATCAGTAGTCCGGTCAACAGCGTACAAAAACGGTTGACAGATCTTTTGGCATTTGTGAAGATTATTAATATAAATTAAAGATAAAATGGACCGCGGCTATTGATCCTTATTGAGCCTTCGTAATTGATTATGAAATTAGATGGGACTAAATTTAGAAACGAAGACTGCTTGCTTTCGGTAAGACAAGTAATTTTCAATTAGTGGTAATGAGATTACCTAATAAAATGGTATCTGGTATTGAATTACACGCTTTATTTTAGTGAGATCAATTAAAAGCGCACCAGCGTTATTTTCAGTGTCAATTCCGTGCTTGCCTTTTTTTTTTTTTTTCAGTGAAGGTTCATAATGCGATGTTCTTAAGCTTTCCGGAATTTTTTTTAAATTGAATGAGGCAGATAGCATAATTGTTGTCCTTGGGCTGGATTATTCGAAGAGGCGGACATTAGTAGCTCGAGAAATAAATTTTTTGGCTTCAATGCATGAAAGAGCATATCATATTGACCAGTAATAAAGACGAGGACAGGGGAAGAAAATGCAAAATGACGACGCGGGTGGTCGTTTTTGTGTTTTCTTACCCTGTCCTCGTCTTTATTAGCGGTTGATACGATACGCACTAAACTAAAAAGCTATTCTGAAGCCTAACAGAGCGTTTTGTTACAAAAGTAAGTGGAACCACACTGCATTTGTACAGCGAGTTTGATGGCGCACATCTCCAAACTGGTGCATGTCGTTCTGGAAATTCATTCCAAGTAGATAAACCTTGCAAATTCGCTGGCTACCATTCGTAATTTGCAATATGTGCCGTAAACTAATCAATTAGGAAGATTAGGCATTAGGGGGGAGAATGCGGTCCCATCGCGTGCCATGCGTTGAGTGCTCTCTGAAGAACCACCGAGTGACCAAAATCAACCCGGAGTCCCCTACTACGCCGCGCCTCAGGCATAATCGTGTCGGGGTTCTGGCACGTAAAACCTCGGAATTGAATCTCTTAACGCTCTAGCTGACGCATGCCCTCCACGCACACACTTTCCTTCGTTCTCCGTCGTCGTGCTACAGGGCGTGGTGCAACGCGACGAGCTGGTGTTCCGGCGAGTCCGCAAGCAGGGCCTGCCGGTGGTGATGCTGACCAGCGGCGGCTACCAGCGCCAGTCGGCGCGCGTCATCGCCCGCTCGGTGCTGAACCTGTGTCGCCGGGGCCTGCTGACGAGGCGGCCGCCGCCGCGCCGCAGGACAAGCAGCTCCGCGCACGAGGAGGTGACCCGTGTGCAGCACTGGTGGCACAGGGGCTGATTCATACGAAGATGAGAAACGGGCATTGTATTTACAGAATGTTATCTTACGTGCACGTACGCTCTGAAATAGGAGATAAAGACAGAAGAGAAAATTTGCGTGCGGAAGCAACGGTATGCAGTGTCAAGTATTAAAAGCATATTTAGCGCCAGCAAACAAGGACGGAAGGGAGACGACACCACAATGCGCATTGTGGTGTCGTCTGCCTTCCGTCCTTGTTTGCTGGCGCTAAATATGCTTTCAGTTTATCAACACGCCCAACAAATGGCAATGTTAAGTATTAACGCACTCCGACGTACACCGAGGGCTTTGCGCACGTGCACAACCCTATCTTGGCATTTCTTGTACTCAGGTAGTGTGTTAGGGAATTGCGCATGCGCACAGCCCTCGATGCCCTTCTTTTTTTCCTTTTTTTGTTTTCATTAAGCATGACCGATATCCGCTAGCTTTGGGTTTTTCGCGAATGTTCGTTCGAATGCCCTAATTGGGTGAGCAGAAACACTAGAGGGGGAATGGGGAACCGAAGATCTGCGCACGAATGGCGAAAGGTCTGACAACGTCGGCGGTCTGTCGCACAATGCCGATGATTTCGGAGAACGCAGCCTTGCTTTTAAAGCCCCTTAGGCCGTCGTCCGTCGGCAATAGCAGAGTCATTCGTGCTAAGCTCCAGGAATCGCGTGTTGCATGGGTGGACTTGCCGAGTTTGTCATGCGCACGGTCATCAGTTCTATGTAGGTTAGTCAGCACCGCGGTGTTCGTCTCGTCGTCGCGTATAGTTCGCTGTCACGACTGACTGGCATGCGAGCGCCTGTCAATCAGAAAACGCTATTGCGATGAGCGTCCATAAAATCGGAAATCACGTTAGCTCCTCGTTCTGCGCCGTGCTCGACACTCGCGCAAAACTCGATCGTATATCCATGAACTGCTAAAGAACAACAACACGCCGATCGTTCTCGAAGGTGAAGTGCGTGTTTAACATGCACTCCTACGTGAAACAGCTACACTGGCACCAATCATGACCACAGCGGCGTCGTGCGATCACTAATTTCGCCATTTTTTTTTTTTTTCGCTGAATTTGATTCAGGCCGCTCTATATTGGCTCGCACACTGGCCTGCATGCCTCTTAAATGTGTATCGTCGTTATTTACCGTCTGTGTTCTTCGTTTCAGGACAAGAGCTCAGAAGAAGGGAAGTGATGAGGAACTCTCTGCCTGGCGACTCAATACACCAGCGACCGTAGCCACGGCTTTTCGCATTTATCAGAGAATATACGCGATCCCGCCTATACGATCTTCCTTCGCCGATCTGTCTTAATTTCTCTGGCCACTAAATACTCGTTGTTTTGTTCACCGACGCTTGTTGGTTATGTATTCATGATATATATATATATGCTAACTGCATCGTTATTTTTTGCGCAACCTATATTTAACTGTACATAAAATGTAGATCGACACATATACATCGTTGTTGTTAATAAACGCTATATTGCCAGTCCGAGTGTGTATCGTCCTGTTTTGCTCCTTTGCTGCTCCCTGCAACTGTACTAAGTTGCTGCACGACACGATTGACCGGTGACAACAGGCAATGTTCTACGGAGCCTTGGCGCACAAGCTCTCCAGCAGAAAAAAAATAAAGACAGAAGGATTAAGGCGCGCCATATGTTACTTCCTTTTACAGTTCTGTCTTCTATAAAGATCAATTCATTTTCTGTTAATGAGTGGCGCCTTCTTTGCGTAAGAGCTGTGCAGACACGGTCTCTGACAAGTATACATGGACTGCAAAAAAAAAAAAGGAAAAGAAGAAATATTGCGGAAGAGACCAGCCTCGATGAATTAGCTAAGTAAACGCGACGCATTTACCCTTGCACACGCGGCCATAACCCGAACAAACCCGCGTCCTTCAGGGGAAAGGCTCGCTCCAGGACCGCCACATGCGGAGGCAGCGACACCCTGACGACGTACGATCGGAACCTGAGGCGGTCGTAGCTAGACGCTACACGCCGCACCAAATTCGTCTTCGGCAAAGTGCTTTTGAAAGCAACCGTCTGCGTCCCGCAAGTGGCTGTACTCAAATCGGCGCTCGGCCGAACGCGCCGGTATTCTTCGGCCACGTGTCACTTGTTGCTGATACGACCGTTCGTATATATCTCGTGGGCCCGCCGCTTGGCCTCCTGCTTCGATACTTTGGTACGCATCGCATACCTCTGTAGTCTCTGCGGTAGCGTCTGCAATCTTCCCGACTTACTATCCCAGCGTTGGCAAAAGTACTGTGTCGTCTGCCAATCCAGTGCTCACCGTGGTGGCCGAAATACCGGCCTTGTGAGCCGTGCCTACGGCCATCGTGGCCACGGTAAACACGAGTGCAGGCGCCGGCGAGAAGGCGCTCAATGGCGGGAGCTGTCACGTGAACACAGATGGCAGCGCTCATGGTATGGAGCGGTAAACAGTTTGTAGTTTCTGTATATGGTTCCAGCAACTCTAGGACACTGGTAGTCTCTTACACTGCGCTTCGGAACTTAGGAACGTGCTGGCCCGTGCTCAGAGCTTCGGGGGTTGTTTGCTCTCGCTATCGCGTGATTAGTAAACGAGGACACCTCCGCGCCTTCTTCGCACTAACGAACGATCGTACCTTTCGCTACCGATGATACCCTTAGATATATTTCCAGCTTATTTCGATAACGTGCGCGCCTTCGACATCCGCGCAACTTCCCGTTACATATTTTATACTGCCGTTCTATATACCTTTTTTTTCCATCTGCGTGCGGGAAGATATTCTTGCCTTGCGTGACGGCAGTTTGGTAGCGTGCTGTCGCTGACCTGTATTTGTGCGCAAGTGTTCCATTACGGAGTTGCGTCTTGAGTGCAGATTTTTCCACAAGGGCGCGGATGCCATCAGCACAGCACGTCCATACCACTTACGTCAGGAGCTGTGCACCGTTACATATGTAGCAAGCTGGTCGCACCGTGTGTCACTGAATCTTGTGAAACCAGTTTCTAGGTCTTAAATGTGGAGATCGTACTATGCGGACCGTGCACTGGCCGAGCTGTGACGCTCCATCAGCCTTTCACCATGCCATCATCGCCACATGCATACAATTTGACTCGTGGGGTTTTAGCTTCCAGAAGCGACACCGCAGGGGTTATGAAAGGCCCCGTAATAGCAGAGCGTTGAACCGAAAAGATTCTGGCCAGCTTGGTTCGGGTTCAGGCGTCTGCATGTTTTTGGGCTCAGCTCCGGAGCAAAGATATAACGGTTTGAACCGGTTCGTACGGGTTCACAACGGTTCGGAACCTGCCGAGAAAGGGCACGTAAGCTGTGTGTTGTAGCAAATTTGGAAACCAAATATCTTGCCTCTCGGCGACATATTATTCGAGGTTGCGGGTATCAAGGAACGTGTGATTGCTTTTTTAGTACACAACCATTTCATTCCGTTTGCGCCAATATACACAAAAGCTTGTGTCATTAACTTTTCTGTTTGCATAGCATTTGTTTTAATATTGGCACACGTAACACCGACTCCCACATTTGCGTGGGATCCGCCCAATTTTCGTATGACTGGACGTCGCTGTTGGCGCACTGTGATTGGGGCTCTGTGTAACAAATATGCAACTAGTACGTGAGAGCGCTACGAGGTAGCATGGTAACACGCGTAACCCTGCTTGGCTTGTAATGCAGGGTCATCTTCATGTTTCAGCGCTAATGGTACTTCACCCTTGTGGCCGTTACTGCGTGTGGCGGGGTCACGGCTCTGCTTGTCAAGCTGTGTGCCGTACACACACCGAGCAGCAACCTGCACCTCAAACGACCACACAAGGTCATCGACACCGTGCTGAGACCAATGAGCTTGCTGCTCACGTGACACCCAACCGCAAGCGCAGTGGGTGCAGCTGTGATTGTTCCACACCCGTCCGTGGAACGACGAAGTTGCGGTTACTCCTTGGCCGCCACGTTGTCATGGCAACTACAGAGTGCGAACAACAATGGTACCAGAAACTATTGTCGCGGAACATGTCTCCAATACACATAAACCAAAGACAATTGATTCAGCTCGATTTCGGAAAGGTCTGACAGCGTATTATCCATGTTTCAATAGAATCTTCATGGGATTGTCATCCCAGCACCTGAATTTTGTTTCTTTTACATTGTTTTCATATCACATTCATTTGTATAAACGAGCAGAAGGGAAACGGAGGGACTCGAGTTGTGTTAATCACGACCATATAAAGCCAGCAGGCAACGAAGTCAAGGAAAGCATAGCGGTAATTAGCTGTGGTTGAAATTGAAATTACGTTGTCTATCTTCATCACAAGGCTAAGATTGCTGGGCCTTGCATCACGTTCCAGTGGATACCTGGCAATGTCGGTATTTTGGGAAACGAAAAAGCGGATGAAGCTGCCCGAAATGGACTTCAATACCGAAATTTCAGATCATTTTTTTTTTTTACGGGAGTCGACGTTTCGAACATGGCAAAAAAAGTATGCATATCAAGAAAGAGACCGCCTCTGGAATCTGCCGCTTCACCGAGATAACTTTCTGCGCTAAATTGAACCAGAAGCGAGATAGAAAATTACACGACCGGTTCCTCGACAATTAGAGACTGTACCGACTACGGGGTAGGAGGGGAGCAGGTGACTACGGTGCCCGAGCCCCCTCCGCAGCTTTCCGAGAGAGACCCCCCCGGCGATGCCAAGCCTACCCTCCCCCTTAAAGTGTCATTACCAGAGTTCTGTTACCCACATCATTTGATGTTTCTTTATGTTGGCTCTACCTTTTCACTAAAAATTCTATAGCGGCTAAAAGCTTTCTGCATCATTGTTAGCGCGGATGTGCCCAGCTGTTAATTAATGACTTAAAACCAAGGCTACGGCGCTAAGCAGACGAGGACGACCTGAGACACAAACGACATATACGGGCGCCCGCATATGTCGTTTGTATCTCACTTCGCCCTCGTCCGCTTAGCGCCGTAACCTTTGTTTTTAATCATGAACCAACTAGCTCAGCAACCAGTATTGTTGCCAGAACGCACGGATTCGCTTACAATGTAGCCCCTTATGGCAACACATTCTGATTTAATATACATAAGCCATTCGTTTTCATGTCTGCAATAAAGCTTACAGAGTTCTGCGGACTACGCTAGAGGATACAGACCCAGGTTGACATTTGGTCAAGGGTATAGTTGGCCTCTCAACCGACTGCCATAAGTGATCAGAGGAAACAAGGGACTCCATGTGATAATTATTAATTTATTCATTGCTTGAAACCTGCTTTCAATCAATCAGCTATGTGTTCAGGGGCTATCCTGCAGTCCACCTCTGTTTGGTTCGAAGGATGTCAGGGCTGCCTTTCGGAGCGCCGTCAGAAGGGGCACCAATTCGCTATAATCGTATGAAGTTTTAATCTAAAACGCGCACTCCTTTTACTGTGACTTCACTTAAGTGCTCGAAAACTTTGTTTACTTTGTCAGTATCTTTCGCGCTCACGACGTGAACTAAAATAAGTTTTCTCCACAACCGCCTTCATTGCAGTTTGAACCCAAGCCAGTGAGGTAATGACACAATGGGAGTGGATAGCACTAACCACTCAGCTAGCGCTTCATTTCTTCGCGGTATTCTTTACAAATATAAAACATACATGCGTAAGGTACTTATATAGTGGCCAAAATAGTCATAGCCGCGTCTACAAACGCAAAACAACCACTTCACTGCACAATTATTCCAGGAAACAGTTCTCTAGAATACCATTGAGCTATAGCGCCACAAGAGTTCCGGGCCACTAATTCAACCTCATGCGATGCACACAGACTCTGAGAGCAGTGGAATCTATACGTGCATTTCGGAGGCCAGAACAAGCAAAATTGTCGCGCACGAGGATTCCATCATGAGAGCGTAATGTTTACCGCAGGTATTGAACGCGAGTATACCAATAAAAGGACGCACAGGACAACGCTGGACTTGCAGCAAAAGCTCAATCCGATGAAGTTCTATACATCGCCGGCGCGCATGAAGAAACCAGCAACAATAAACAGCCAAAAAAACCTTGCCAGCCCCCCCCCCCCCACCTCCACCCTCCCCGAGGCCCTCAACACGTACTTAGAGCGGTGTCTTTAGAGAATGAGAGAAAAATTCAACTTCCTTATCGGTGAGCAGGACCGATGTCTTACTCATATATAATTGTGTGCCCACCTTTGGGATGTATAGAAAGCTTCGCACGCCTCTTTTCAAGTTTACCGCGCACTCTCCCAACTACCGAAACACACAAAGTCTGGGCTGCAGCCGCTCTTCAGGCGATGCAAGGCGAAGTTCCCTGCATGGTTGCGGCGGTTAAGATGAGCCTTCCCGCACCAATCATTACAAACCCCATTTAATTATAAAGATAGTCAGCAAAGGTTATTAACTCGATTAAGCTGACCTGACCAAGGCGGCGGTCAGACTTGCTGCGCGGCTGAGGGTGCTAAGAATTTCTGGATCCGGACATGCTGCCACCTGAACCTGGCAACGTTAAACAGGCGAACCCTCTCAAATGAGTCTTGCTTAGCGTGGCTCTTTGAGGAATTATCAGGCATTGCCTGGCACAAAAAGTAACTGCCCAAGCACTCCGTACAGACAATTAACCAGCGAAGCTGAAACGGGCAGCACCGGCGTTAAAAACTGGGTTAATCCCGACGATTCATTAAACGACGGCTTGGTAGGCCGCCGGATCCTCGGTACGCAATTGTTGCTTGCGCTCGGCTGCACGAACCTGTTCTTGTGCCTGGGCTGCAGCATCGGCACGGCGTAAACGAGCTCGTTCCCGGTTCTGATCGTGGCGTTGCTTATCGAAAGCTGCCTGCTCTTCAGGAGTGCACTTGACGCGTGGCCTGCCAATTACGGAGCCGGATAGAAACTGGTGCGCGCGCTCCTTGGCGACTGGGAAGAACGACGTCGCTACTGGCGCAGCTGATCGCGTGCTTCTTTCTTCTTTTTTGTGCATGCGCATGGGGTTGCGCCGGAGAAGTTTTCGGTGTACAGGCGACAGACGGATGGACGAATAGGCTAGCCTTGATGACCTTGACTTGATGATGACCTTGATGATGTTAGATGAACTGGTCCGACTGCTACAGTGCTGTCTAATGGGCACATCATCTGCTACAGAGGTATTTCAGGTAACAGAGCATACGAGGTAAGATGCCTAATGCGTAAGAACGTAGCAGGCAACATTGATGAATACTACAACATTAATGAGAGGGACGCAGTCATCATAAAGCTAAATAGGCGATATAAATTACAGGTAGTACAAGCCTACACTCTAAGCTCCCGTCATAATGAAGAACAGTTATATGAAGATGTTGAATTAGCAATGAGAAATGTGAAAACTCGGTATTGTGTAGTCATGGGGCTACTTTATCGCAGAGAGAGAGAGAGAGAGAGAAAACAAGGATAGCAAAGGAAGGGAGGTCAACCAGAACAGCATCCGGTTTGCTACCCTATACTGGGGGTGGGCGAAAGGGGAATAGAAAGAAGAAGAAAGTGAGAGAGTAAGCACTGCGTACGTGTGGGAGGGACACCATACACAAGGCCACTATAAACGGTCTCTTAAGCCGGTGCACTTCAAGTACTGCACTAGTGCACGAGTCGCTTTTCGAGCCAGTGACGGGTGTTGGCACGGTCCGAGTATCTTTGACTCGGTGAACGGTCTCGAGTCCAGTCGGCGTAATATTGCGCGCAGAGAGAGGCGTTGGACATCGTAGCGAGGGCAGGTGCACAAAAGGTGCTCGATGGTCTCCTCGCACCCACAGGAGTCGCACATCGGGCTCTCGGCCATTCCCACACGGTAGGAGTATGCGTTCGCGAACGCCACTCACCAGCCACAAGCGACACAACAAGGTTGTTTCGCCGCGGGAAAGGCTAGATGGCAGTTGTAGCCGTAGCGTGGGGTCCAGTTTACGTAATCTGCAATTGAAGGGACTTGAAATCCAGAGATCTTGTGACTTCTTGCGTAGAAATGGTAAAGAAAGCAACTGGCAACTAAGGCATAGGTTCTAGGAATAGTAGAGTAGAGATGTTGGTAGATTCGGCCCAAATGGATAGACTCGGAATCAAGATCTTCTACAGGGAACACATTAACAGGAATTGGACCTTCGTGCTGTGCATTTTTTCACCGCACACTCAGCGCCGAGATCACACAGGAAGCACAAAGCTACGAGCCCTTGACGCCCCTAGACTCTGCCCCTAACGCACACCGCTCTCAAGATACGATAGCGCGCAGCCACCACATACGCAGTTTCCACCGGAGTAGAATGCCGCACCCTCTCCCTTCTACACCTCCCCCCCCCCCCCCCGCCACCACCCGGCACCTCGCAATGTTGGTTTCCTCGCGCGCGACGGGATACGGCGCACTTCCTCCCCTGTGTCGCCTTTTTTGGCAGAGAAACAATCGTGCCCTCTCTGCACAGCGATGCGTTAAACACAAACAAGGCATTCAGAAAAGTGTGCTTCTCCTCAACAACACTCATCAGGAGGAAAAGCCTGTCTTTAAGGAAGACTCAAGAGTAAGCGGCAAACTGTAAATAAATCGACGAATCTACTTGACAACGTCAGCGTGTATTTCCGTGTAACGTCATTATTTATGCAGCTGTAGGCGCCCCAACTGCACCCACAGCCGTGTGGCACATCAGACCAGGGCACGACGTCACTAACACAGCATTTGAGTCTCACGTAATGGCGTTTAATACGCAAGCCCACTGCACAAGAAAGTCATGAGAACCCGCGGCAACGTCTTTATGGGTTACGATAAGACGACCAAAGTCTGTATTTTGTGCAAAATGGTAAGAAGTGCGGAAGCGCAATCATCAGAAGGAAAAAATCATGAAACGATACTAGTGAGTTTCACGTAAAAACGACAAAAAAAAAGAAAACGCTCTCCACACTCAGGTTTCGCTACATGTGAATATCGGATGCTTTTAAAGCTGCATACGGAACAGAACACGTAGGTAAGATTGTTTGTGTATGCTTTATTGGTGATGAACACGCTATCGAAATGAAACAAATTTACAAAGTAAAAATTTGTTCTCTAAACTTCGCGATTGGTGGGATCGCCTACGGATTTTTCTATGTGCATAAAGTGACGTTTTTACTTCCTCTTTCTTCTCCGAAAGAGATGGTCAGAAAGGCCGCGTGTTTTCGCTGAAAGGTAACTTCAGCGTAGACATAGCCAATGCCAGGGCATCGGCTTCAGGGTCCTGGAGTCGAAGAAGACTGTGAACGATTTTAAGTGGATATAGTACTGTTGGTTTTATGCACAAGCATGCGAATAGAAAATTTGGATATATACTTTGAAATACCCGTCCACAAGCACTCAGGTGTTAGGATACTGAAAAAAGAAAATACCAGAGCAAAGTAATTAGGCTTAACAAATAACAATAAAAATAATATTTCTTGCAGTAGTTAACGCAAGCGCCCCCTAAAATTGTTCGAGTAGTCCTCGGTTATTACGAAAAAGCGGAGAAAAGATGCGCAACCACCACCTTTTCTTTACGATGCATCGTAAAGCTTAAGTTAAATATAAGAGGTTGTTTATGGGAAAATATAAATTATTTGCACCTCATAAATGGCAGATTTCAGTAGTCATAAATGCCTTTGTAGAAAAAGAATATACTACCCCATGTATATTTACAATGGTTTCGCCGTATAAACGTACAGAGTTCTGCTGCATTCCTCGGAAGGTATCGTGCAAGCCATTTCTCAGCACGTGCAAATAGATATGGAAATGCAATACATTGTTGGCATCATAGACGAGCAGTAAATGGTCATTTTCTCAAATCAGACGATCTGATGAATAAAATAAATGTAATTAGACATTAAAACATCGTGCCTCCTTGCACAGCGTCGTGACGGTGCTTGGCCTCCGGTAGACAAGGCAACTTTCCCAGATGTGCTTTTCAAGCGCTGGGAGCGTCCTAACGAAACGGAACTCGAAGCAAAAAGGTAGATCTGTCTCGCATATATGCTTCAGGACTCTTACTTTCCCTCTAACGGCCCGGCAAGGACATTGACAAGTGATTTTTCCATGTATGTCACGCAAGAACAGGACCAATCCTGACGTTCGATATGCCGTAGACTGTACGCCAATCTCTGCTGTCATGCGCAGCTACGCAGGACTTGTTCGTCGATGTCGGAACAGTCTGAATCGAAAACCGGAATGCAGCCAACCCGGGAAGCCGATCAGCATTGCAGGACGCTTCGATAAGTGCTTAAGACGTGTACGAGTTTACAGCGAAACAAGAAAGGATACGTACTGTCGGTTGTTCGTAAACGCCAACAATAACCTATTATTATCATTATCTCACGTAATATTTCCACGTACCTTGTAGGTGATTGTTTCAAAACTTTATCCATGTATAACAGCAAAGAAAATGTTCAAGTGTGCTCTTGATTGCACTTGAAAACCACCCACTAAACAATATTAGTGACGGCATTTGTCCGTGACAAATTGTTATCGTTCTCTTCTTTCTGAAAAAAGACATATGACTATGGTGACCTCGAAAAGGGTACACCTAAATAATAGTCCGCAGTCAGCTACACACGAGATACAGTGTCCTTTTATTTTCTTTTATTTTCTCGTTTTTTATGTTCAATGGCAGGGGAACAGTCGTGCCGTCTCTGCGCTGCGGTGCAGAAAATAGCAACGAGGCATTCGGAAAAGCGTTCTTCTCCTCACAAATACGCGCGAGGAGAAAGAAGCCTGCCATCAAGGAGGACTCAAGTGGGAAACGGCGAACAGTAGCGAAATTAGTAAAGCGACTTCACAACGTATGCGCACAACCGTATAACGTTGACATTTATCACTGCAGTGGTTGGCGTCGCGACGGTGGCCACAGGCTTATGGCACATCAGACTGGTGACGTCACTTACCCAGCATTTGAGGCTCACGTGATGGCATATAAAGCACAAGCCCACTCCGCAAGAACGTCACGGGAACCCGCGCCAACGTGTTTATGGACTACGGCGAGACGAAGTTTTCGTCTTGTGCAAAGCGCAATCGTCAGTATGAAAAAACTTTAAACGATATTAGCGAGAATTTCACGTAAACTAAAGCTCTCCACACCTAGGCTTGGCTGCGTGGGAATACCGGATGCATTTAGAATTGCGTACAGACCAGAACAGCTACGTTAGATTGGTTCTATATAATTTATTTGAATGAAGAGACGTCGAAATTAAAGATTGACTTGGCAAAGTAAAGAAAATTTTTTTATTTAGACTTCGCGACAGGTGGGACTGTCCGCGGATTTTCGTACACCGGTAGAGGCCCCTATTTTGCGGCGTCTTTCTTCTTCGGATGAAGGGGCCCGACAAGCCGCGTGCTTTCGCTGGAAGGTAACTTCAGCCGGCTCGTCATTCATGCAATACGTGGACATAGCCGCAGCCCGGGCATCGGCTTCAGCGTCCTGCGGTCGAAGAAGAACGTAAGAGGTTGAGCACTGTGAGCTTTGATGTATATGCACGAGAGAACGTAATTTGAATATATACTTGGATATGCACGTTCACAACACCTCAGGCGTTAACATAAAGCGAAAGAACAAAATACTAAAGTAAGCCAATTAGGTTTAACAAACAATATAATATGATATTGATAGTGGGAGTTAAGGTAAACATCGCAGGAATTCCTCGATGAGTCTTCGGGTATTACGAAAAAAAAAAGGAAACAGATGCAGAACCACGACATTTCGTTTCTAATGCATCGTAAATGTTAACTATACTCTAGGAGGTAGCTTATGAAAAATTATGAACACCTTTTGAGTGACAGATTTTCGAATTTGTAAATGCGTTTGTAAAGAAAAATATACTACATTATGTATATGGACACCTGTTTCACCGTATAAGTGTACAAAGTCCTGCTACATTTCTCGGAAAATGAAAGGAAGATACCGTGCAACAATGTTCCTAGAACGTGCAATCAGGCAAGATGCGCACCAAATTGATATCATTACAGACGCGCAGTAAATTGTAATTTTCTTAACATTGATTCTCTGAGGATTACACAACTACATTTAGATACCTAGAAGAAAAAAGAAAGAATGCCGAGCAAAGCCCGAGAAGTGCTATGTGCAAATGCAGAACCGATGACGTCGTGGAGTGAATCGATAATGAAGCGGAAAGAAATACGCGTCCCTGCCGTTTCCTAAATAGAGTTGTGTACAAAAAGTTGTGGGAGATGCCCGCCATTCTCTTTGGCCATGCCTTAGGATAAGGAGGGCCCACGATACAGCATTCATCAGCGTGAAGTGAAGAAATGACCAGCCTGATGGCTACTAGCGATGACTCATGGTCAATGCCATTCACGAGTTGCTGCTGCAGTATCTCTATGAAACTGATTACACACAGTTCATTCTAATGTTGTGCCACGTAACAAACAAAGCGAGTACAAATATGCGAGCATGAATGACGGGAAACATAACGTCGCGTAGCAGCCCGTGTGAGTAAAATAAAGTACAAGCATGCATTGCAGAGAACATGGAAGATCATACCTCCTGAAACAGCGTCGTGTAGAAGCTTGGACCGCGGTAGACAAGGCAACTTTCAGAGATGTACCCTTGAAGTGCTGGTAGCATTATTAAGGGATCCAACTCAAAGCTGGAAGGTAGATGATGAACTGTCTCGTCTCGGCTCCATGGTTTCTCTTCTTCCTCTGGCGGGCCCGCAAGGACATTGACGAATACTTCTTCCTCGCGAGCCACGCAAGGACAGGGTGGGTCCAGGCATTCCAAAGGCAGTAGGCTGTACGTCAAATCGTCCTGTGACGCGCAGCGACGTAAGATTTTGTCATCAACGTCCGAACAGTCGGAGTCGTAGGCCAGGCCGTAGTCATCCAGGGAAGCCGCTGGGCCCATGCAGGATCCTTCGATCATTGCTGAAGACCTGCGCAAGTGTGCATCGAAAAATTAGACGCCATACGTACTTTTGGTTTATCGTAATCACCAGCAGTAACGTGCTATTATAATTATCACACGTATTATTTCCACATATCTGCCCTGTGATTTCATCAAAACTTTACTCGTGCATAACGGAGCAGCAAGTGTTAAACTATGTTTTTGATTACGCTCGAATACCAGCCACTAAACAATATTGTTGACGGCATTTGTTCACGGCAGATTGTTATTGATATCTTCTTTTCTACAAGACGGTATCTGATGATCGCTATGGTCACCTCGAAAAGGGGCCATCTAAATAATAATCCGCACAATCAATTGCACATTAGATGCAGTGAGCTTCTTTTATTATCTTTCTTTCTTACTTTGAAGCTGTCGATAAAAACAAACTCGCCATCCCTGCCCTGAGAAAGTGGATGTGCACCGACCTGCTGAGGGCGCTCTGCATTGCTTTAATGTGATGATAATTTGGAGTAATGGTACTAATAGTAATTTTCAAAGCACTCCGCCGCCCATAGCAATGCTGCAACAACATTGAAATCACTTGTTAGGTGGTTCTTTTACATACCAGTCTAGGGACGTCACCCCCCCCCCCCCCCCCCCGCCCCTCCCAACAGCAACAGAAATATTTACCGGGAAACATATGCGGGGAGCGCTACGTGCTTCGCAATGTTATCAGGAGCTCATTATCATTAAATACGTTGTTCTAATGCTTGTTTTGTTTTTTTATCGAAGTAGGCGCGTTCTGTATAGGTTGTATGCGCAATTCCAAAGAATGCATGCTCTTTAAGCTTCACTTTGCTAAGGGCTTGAAGCCGCTTTCACACGGGTGCACGAGCCGCCCCTCCTGTACCGCCGCCCGGGATCGGCCCACATTTTTGTTAACGGACGCGTACACAAAGGATCCCGACCACCGAGAGGCGCACAGCTTCGCTGTAAAAGAAACCTTGAAAATTTTACTCGAACTATCTAAGTAGAGATAAATTATGAAAGAGAAGCTTTCTTTGCCTCTTCCTTATTCCCACTGCTGCTGTTGCTGCCAGGCACACAGCGTCGGAGGGGGGGGGGGAGGTGGTGGTTCACAGAATGCATGTGTTTACATGACAGGGGGGAGTTCATGACAGGAAAGGCTATGCTAGAAACTCGTTTTCACGCCAATGCGTCGAATGTGCACAGTGCTTCCTGGAGCTCCCTGGCCGTAGCCACGTTCGCCTCTTGACAGCTGTAATTATCCGTGACCCCCCCTCAAAAGCATTGCAGAAACTGCAGCGCTTCCCTTTCTACTAACGTGCGAGGCCATAGGGGACGTAGATAGAACTGCAGAGAGGAAGGAGGAGAAGAGGCAGTTCCCATACAAGGGAAGGGGGGTGACGTCAGAAGGCAAGGAAACCCTACTACTAGGACAGCGGTTGCGGGGAAACTGGATGAGCTGAAGTTCAGGATACGGTACAGTACGCTGCTGCTATTTCTGGAAAATGAACACCATGCAAATATGTCAAGTGGACAAACTACGCAGAAGTAGAGCCGCATTAATTGAAGCGCACCACAATGTCTAGGCGACACCACGAGAAACGGTCGACCGTCAAATCAACACTTCTGTGCCAGCCGCGTTAGCTTTGCGGCTATGGCATTTCTCGAGGTCGCGGGTTCGATCCCAATCGCGGCATTTCGACGGGGGCGAAATAGAAAATGCACGTGCACTTAGATTTTGGGACACGTTAAACAACATCACGGCGTGAAAAGTAATACGGAGTCCGCCACTACGGCGTGCCTCGTGATCCGATTGGGGTTCTGGCGCGTACAGTACCATAATCCAATTCAAGTTTAGTACTTCTGCCCCAATACGACGTGCCATGGGAGGCAATGACTATGCTCAGCCCTCTCAGAGGTTATGAAATATGGCGCACAACAAAGCCTCAAGCAAACACCTCTCCCTGCGTGTTCTGTGTACTACGCAGACAAACAGCACTGGTGCCCGTAAGGCAACGTTTAACATGAACTCACCACTCTCGTGTTAGACTAAACGTTGAAGAAATTAAGCTTTAGCCGTCATCACCGCTAATTATTGTCAATCAAAGCATCCAGCGCGGAAAGCTTCGCTCACATCGATTCCCACAGTGCGTGGGAAATGCACTTTTTTTTTTGCATATGTGAACATCGATCGCAAGAAAAAACAGACCCAATTCGTTCACCCAATAAACTAATTACAATAATTAACTTGTGCGGCGTAAACATTGTGCCACGTCTTTTAAACTGGGAAGTTGAAGGAAATGGACATAATAAACGAGCATTTCCTGGTTACTGCTGTTATTTACAGCAAGTTAGATCCAAATAACTGGTTCAAATGATCTGGTAAATTCACCTCATTACGAACGCCGAACCGCTGCTTACGGTGAAGCCGTCCTGTGGCGGAAAAGGAGGGGGGTGGGGGTGCAAAGTGATGTTTTCCGTAGCCGCAGAATAAAGCCATAAGGCAGGCCGATTCGACGCCGCTGTTAATTACTTCACAGAACGGGTCTAATGGATAGCTGAGCTACACGAAACACGTATGTAATAAAGTAAATTGAATGAATTACTTGACGCCAGTTATTTAGGCGTCCATGGAACTTTTGAATGTAGGAACAAGGAATAAGAATTATATGAATATTTTCTTACATTCTTTTAAGTATAAGCATTACCCTTAAGGCTGGTAACTCAATGCGTTACTAACCTAATTGGTTTATTTAGTGTTTGAATTTATTTGAATTTTCTTGCAAATGACGTCCGCATGGGGAGGTAATTTTTCTGTAATGGTCATAGTCGGCTAAATTTTGTAGGCTTTAATAAAAGGTGTCTGAAGTAAAACAAGCACACTGTACGCCAGAGCATTCTACTCTCGGCATAGTGCAGGCAATTACTTTACCAGGATGCAGTGAAAGGAATGTTATGTTAATGTTATCTTTAGAATGCCTTTAAAACCAGTTTGGTGCCCTATTACGTGAGCAACGAACAAGGTACTCGAACTCAAATGCAGCAGGAGTGCACAATTACATCGATCAGTAAGACAACAGAATGAAGAAATATGTGTCATATTAAAAAGTTCGAGAGATGAAGAAAAAAAAATATGGGCGCACTCACGGTTCAAAGTAAGTGACGACTTGCAGCAGATAGTCACCGGAATTCGGAAGATGGGCTGGCGCAGTTGAATCTCGATTTGGGAACAGAAAAATAGGGAATCACTAGAAAACTTCGAGAACAAGCGTGCTGGTCAGACAATCGGGCTCGCCAGTAGAACTCTGCTGAGTGTGTTCCAACACAGAGTATCGAAGTGAGTGAGTAAAACGAAGAGGGAAAGGTAAGGAGGTTAACCAAGGACGTGTGCGGTTGGCTACTGTACCCTTGGGGAAGGGGAAAAGGAAAGAGAGTAAATGAAAACTCAGGAGAGTAAAGGGTGGCGGTAGAGACCGCTGAATGGAAAGTAGTTGTCTTTGTTTGCCCTTTACTTCTGCTGGGGGTAATTGAATGCGGACGTTCAAGATTGACGCAGGTGTTGATCCACGAAACCAAAGTGTCACGTCAATGAAAACTGGCGTGACCTATCGTCACGCGCACAAATTATGTGCGGTGCATGGGATAGACAGGTGAATTTTTTCTTCCGAGAAAAAGAGGTTTAGCTTCTTTTCTGCCCTTAACAAGTGTGGCGAAATCGGCTCGTTGGTAGTATTTGAGCACTTTGTAAAGACGGGGACAAAAAGGTGGTACACGCACGCACGGACGCTACTCTCAACAATGAAGTTTCTCGACAGAGTCGAACAAAACTGGCTTCGAACACATCACCGACCACGTGAACGATGTTGCCCCTGGGGAGCTAGATGAAAAGGTAGAGCGTTTCAAACATGGAAAAGAGCTCTGTGCAATAGGAATACATTGCAAAAGGATATATAGGTGGTCTAGTTGGTAATGCAATATTATAAAACCTAAAAGCACTCTAAACACACAGGACGTAGAAAAATAATAAGACAACAAACACTGACACCAAGGACAACATAGGGGAAAGTACTTATGCTTAAGAAATGAAATAAAGAAATGGTAAATGAAAAAGAACACGACATGATCGTTTATTACAAACGGTGACGTAGAAAAAGAAACACACCCCACGCGATACAGCACGACCGAGCACGTGGTCCGGGTGGTTGGTGACGTGTATTCGAACACACATTTGTTCGGCAGTGTCGAGGAATTAAACTGCATTGTTGTGAGCAGCTCCCGTACGTCATTGTGTCTCTTGTTTTTTTTTTTGTTCTCGTCTCTAATAAGCGCTCAAATACTGCCATCTTTCTGTCTCGCTGACTGCGTCTAACATGCAAGGCGACGCAGAGCCCGCAGTTGAGTTCTTTGAAAAGAGCTCAACCTCCGAGGCCTTCGTTCTTTAGCATGAGAGAAAAAAAGAAATGGGGGTAGGGGTGCTTATGATTGACAAGCTTGACACTCGCTGGTGACCACAACAAATAGAAAAGAAAGAGGGTGCGCCACAATAGACCCGTCCTTTCATCGTCTGTATAGTCCGCAAACACTTTTTTAGAAATACGTGGCTGCTAACATCTATGCACTTCCAGTTGATTTCTTTTGTCAGAAACATCGCGAGATATGAATAATAATTTCAAGAACTCTCTACAATTGACGATGATGATGTCATCCACGCTTAGCTGGACTGCCTCAATTTATATATAGCAAAGTCGGCAGCAATGACGAGGCCATTTTAATGGGGACGAACGATGCTCAGGTAGTGGCCACTCATTGAATGATTCCTGAATGACTAGGATCATGTTTTCAAATTATTAGGGACGTTATTTCGAGCACAAGTGAACCGTGCGCATAATTCTTATCATCACCCCCCCCCCCCCCCCCCGATCCTTTATTATTGATTGCGGGTAATGAAATGTCCTTCTTACTGCTGTCTAATCTTATTTACCGATAATACAAACATAGCACTTGGAGGCGTTCAGCTTTAAACCTCTTGCGGAGGACCCCATGCTATTCAACGTACCCAGTGTCCTTTACCAGGTTAGTTCCCTTGGCACGTTTATTAATATCAGAGTGAGATTGAGAGAGCTTTTCCCATTTTCAATTTACCCACAGATAGCGAAGATGCTTCGTCTGGTGTGGCTTGCTTTAGTGGCCGGAAGCCGCACGACGACAGCGTGGTTCGTTTCGTCGTGCGGCCTTCTCGCCCTTTTCCGTATACAACAATTCGCCTTTCTCCGTATACAACACAAGTTAAGCTTCGTTCTCACGGATGCTTATTCCGAACACTAAGTGCCCCATACCGCTCAGCCTACCGGAAGACTAGCACTGCACCGGTTTGAGCAACCTGCGAGTGAGTGGTATGTGGGATCAGCTGAGCAACACTCTTGATAAATAAGTACGTAAAAAAAATTATCCACAGTCTGTTAGATGATACGACTCAAATAAAGATTTGAGAAATGCAGCCGTCATTAGTCTGATGATAATGCATTTGCAAAAACTTCCTGATCATGCCACATGAAGCAAAGTTATCTTCTAAGCTTGACACCACATAAAACTAGAATGATCTATTGTTTCCATTCATACACTTCGCTTTTACACCTGTCGAACGCGGCACATTTGTCTGAATTGCTAATGTTCTGTGCTCCTGAAGGCCCTTCAATAGCAGCAATATATTCTTTCTCGATGGGCACCTGCAGCGGTTTGGGAACTATAACCATTATAACGACAGGAAATGTTCTGAGTAATTATCGGAATCATTTTGTACTCCCGCTTCCTTCATGGTGGTCATTCTAGTTAGGAGTGAGGCGCAGGGAGGAGGACTACACTCGAATTACATATCTCGGCCGCACATAGAGGCGGTTTTGTTCTCAAGAAAAAAAAAAGCATTTCAACGGCCACCGACTTATCAGTTTTAGCAAACGGATTCTACACGATGAACTGAATGGTGACAAGTCATACGGGACGAGGATAGAATTTTCCTCAATTAGCAAAGAAAGAACTTGCGTAACTGTAGCGAATGGAAACGCTTAAACGACGCTAAAGGTGCTCCAGCTGTCACGAAGTTTGTTGCTTTGGACGCTTATCGTCGGGTGCACTTGTTCTCCAACCACGCAGCGAATTATCAGGCGCTGAAGGTTGCTCCGAATTTCTAACATTTTCCGTTACGGCTAAACCCATTTGCTACCTCAAACAAACCTGTGGAGTCAATCATCTCTCTAGCACTATAACTTGCTTTCAGAAAGCGCGATACTCAGCCCCTTCGCAATACACCGGAGCGCAATCGGAACGCGCTATTCGCCTCATTGAGAATGCTTCGCGAAAATATAGCACCAAATAAAGAGTACATTCTCTATCCTGAAGAAAAAGCTTGCCATCGTTATCAGTTTTTATTAACGCCTATCTGTCCGGCATTGTTCTTCGTCCAATCAGTGCTGAATAGAGCGTAAGCGTCGTACACTTTTTGCCAAGTTTTGCATCCATCCATCCATCCATCCATCCAATGACCTTCCAATTTTTAACCTCTACATCTTTCTGCCACTCAAAAAGTCTTTGAACTGGTCCCACACCCTCCTCCATCAGATACTTTCTCTGTACGCTTAAAGCGACATTCCTTTACTGCCTTCCATCTTAGGTATACTTTGTGGCGCAAAATACATTCTTGAAAAGGGACAGTACAAAGGAAGACAGTGAAGCGCCATTCTGTCCCTTTTCAACAATGTATTTTGCGCCACGATGTATACCTAGGAATTCTAAGCACCAACTTGCGCAAGAAGTCTTTTTGGAATGCCTTCAATCGTCTCCTTTCTGGTTCTTTTGTGAAGAGCCTTCAATGGCTATCTGCTTTCTTTTTTTACCTTTCAGTGACTGCTAGGTAAGGCTTTTACAAAGGCAGTTGTTCGCGCTGCAGGTGACAGTATTCGTTACCTACAGGAGCAATGCTTGTGAGGCCACCGCGAATTGGTTTGTGAGGTCACTCACTCGCCGTTTGAGTCTCTTAGACAAGAACACTTGAAATTGTATTTCCATTTTCAGATTGTTGCTCTGCATACATCGTTAATATACGTTGCAGATAAATCGCCAGCTCCTGAGATAAGCATTTCATTTGCCTGCTTTATATGCCCATACATTGGGAGGGCCTCGTTATATACGCATAATTTAAATCAGCCCCCCACCCTCGTAACAACAATGTCAAGATTATTCGATAATCTTAAGGCCCAAAGCATGAGTCAACAACATCAGTGGGAAAAAACACAAAGCTTTCCGGGAGCTAATTTCAGTTAATTACACTAGACGGGAACATTTAACGGTAACGAGCGCACCGCAAATGCAATAAGAAAAAAAGAAAAGGGCTGCGGTGCTGTCACTGTCGTCATGAGCGTTTGTGCTTTCGTCGTGTGCGCTTATTAACGGACGCTATTTGTCTCTGGCTTCCCGTTATATCTCCGAACTGCGCTGCTAAAAAGAATAATAAATAAATAAATATATGCCATAGATGTAAACATCGGTGAACGGTATGAGCTTTATTAGGCTTATACTGATACACTTCTTTTTTGTTTTGATGTGTGAACATTTCACAGTTTCGCACCGAAAATTACGTTCGGGTCAGATACATTTCGCGATCTTTGTCAGAGATTTGGCGTGCAGGTCTTCACGCTCTCTTCAATTACGTGCAAGGGTGCAGCGTCCTCTTTCTCCTCTCCACATTCCAGGGATCCGATAGGCTGACGGAAAGGCGAGGTGAGGATACCCCACTAAGCTCCCTCCCCTCTACCATTCGCCTCTCTCTCTTTCCTGCCTGTCACATCCCGTGTACCCCAGGGCCGGCAGCGTTTTAGGCCCCTTGTTCTTCATATTACATATTAAGGATATTGTTGATGTTCGCCCTGGTGTGGAAATAAGATTTGTTGCTAGTGATTGTGTTTTGTTTAAATAAATTAGTTCCCAAGTACGATTAAAACGACCTCAACACTAGTCTGGGCAATATACATCGATGGTGCGTAAAATGTGGAATGGCCCTTAACACGAGCAGATGTGTCTGCCTTCCAGTAACTCGCCAAAAAATCCGCTGTCATATACCTACATATTAGAATCTTCATCATTACAAGAAGTACGCTGCTATAAATATGTCGGTGTAACACTCACTTCAAGCCTGTCTTGGAATCTTCATATTGATGATGTTTGTTCATCCGCCTTCCGCAAGCTTTGTGTCCTTAAACATAAATTTAAAACTGCTCCCACTAATGTTAAGCTGCTCTGCTATACAGATCTTGTGCGGCCAAGGCTAAAATATGAGTGCATTATATGGGATCCTCATACTAAGCGCAATATTGATTGTCTTGAACGTATTCAGAGAAAGGCCGTAAGGTTTATTTTTAATAAATTGTCACCAGGAGACTCACCTTCTGATTTAATGCAAGCACATGGCATTCCCCTATTACAGGCACGAAGATAATAATTTAGATTATAAGTTCTTTCCCAACTCACGGAAAACAAACTAGCGCTAGCTGCATCAACATATTTGTCACCCTTGACTAGCAGGCGCACCCGACACCACAATGAAAACGCCCTAACCCCACATTTTGCTCGCACAGACCTATTTATGTTTTCTTGTTTCCCAGAACCATTAGTGAATGGAACTGCCTTATCTAAGCAAGTGATCTAACTTTGAAGTAACCTTTGTGAGCCTGTATTACTGTTGCTTTTATTTCGTTGCTGTTTCTTTTTTATTTGTATCGACCACCCTGCTTGGAGCACGAGTCCGCAGTACTGTATATATAAATAAAATAAAATAAAAATACTCGTTGTCTTCTTCTTGAAGCGGCACTTGCTCCCAGCTGTTTGGACGCGCACTGTCGAGAGTTCGCGAGCGACTAGCACGCGTTTTCTAGCGCACATGCTGTGGGAGTGCGGGTCGACATACCCCAAGTTCATCAAGGAGGAGTGGGACTCGCTTCTGCGTAGCCCCGCTCTAGAAAAACAAATCCTGGCTGTCCGGCGTGCCCGCGACCGGGCCGGCGGGCTAGACCTGCCGGTCCCGACGTGGGACTAGCCAGGTGCGCGACGAGTTCGCGTCCTCGCCGGACCTGCAATAAAAGTTTCTTCACTCACTCACTCACTCACTCACTCACTAGCACGTGTTTTTCGGAGACAACACCGACTCGTGGAGGTTCTGCAATCGAGCTTGCAACGGGATGGTGACACCGTCTCCGAGTGCTACCTAGTTACTCAAAGGTTAGTCTTACCTATCTGAAGAATGCCAGTCGCGAATGTAAATAACCTGAACAGTAGAATTCGATCGTTAGATTGTGCAATGGCGCGAAGGCTAGCAGAGAATGAATTTCATTTGCTGATGCGTGCTTTTTCTTTCAGATTTTACTTTTTATGTCGATGTATAGAAACTTTATTTGACAGGAAAATATTTTAAGGACGGATTGAAAACTGCTTGACATGTTGAGAATTTCATTGCAAAGACGTTAGCAGATCGATACCCAACGCTATACGGTTAATGTAATAATAATGGGGATCGGAAACATTATTTCACTATCTCTGAACTTCTAGTTTACCATAGATTGCAGTGTTTAAGATTGTATGGTTGAGGACTCGGCGCGTTCATGTAGCCTACCATAAGTTGGATTGTGCAACATCTATCGTATTGTCTGTCTTGTTTTTCTTTCATTTTGCATTGCTGTTATTCAACATTTCATATTTTTCTCCAGTTTACACGCTTACCCTGTAATAAAATGATCTTCGTGTAATCTTGCAAGAATCTCTCCATGCGTACTTCCCCATTTTTTTCGTTCTGATTTCAAGTGTACTTTTTGTATTAACTGTTTTTTATGTTGCGTGCTATTGTTATCTGTGAAGAATGTCTTTTTTTACTTTTATAGATTTTTAACAACGCTTACTTTACGTCGATGTAACCGGAGTTTCCCGCTTTCTTGACGGCCTATAAGGCGTTCCTTAATACCTAAATCAACACATGCGGTAGTGGCTATTTCCAAGCATCCCGTTTCATTCAAACATCTGTGCCTCAGAAGTTACTAACGCTATTTTACTGTAATTATTTTTGTTACTTGTACATGAAACACAAAAGTAACTAATCCAGTGTATATCATAAGAAGCCAACAAGCATTGACACCAAGGACAACATAGGGGAAATAACTTAAGCTTAATAAATGAAATATAGAAACGATAAATTAATGGAAATGAAAGTGGATGAAAAAACAACTTGCCGCAGGTGGGGAACGATCCCAAAACCTTCGCATTTCGCGTGGTGGTGGTAACAACTTTATTGAGACTCTGCTCAGTTATGATCTGGCAGGCCCGAGTCCTAGGATGGCCCCTCACGAGGAGCGACCCTTTCGGCCCAGGCAACGAGGGCCTTTTGTACTTTTTCATCCGGCGTTCTGAGCAGCTCTTCCCACGTCTGTTGTGAGGGAGCTGGCAGGAGCGACCTGGGAGGGGGTAAGCTCTCGCACCCCCAAAGAATGTGATTTTGGGTAGCCAATGTTTGATTTGTGCAGTTTTGACATATTGGGTTCCATTGCCCGTTGGTAATTATGGCTAGCCAATGTGGGCTGGGGAACGATTTAGTTTGGATTCGACGCAGGATCGAGGCTTGCGCTCGCGTGAGGCTTGCGTTTGGAGGCGGGTAGATTCGCCTTTTTTGCTTGTAATAGTTGGTTATTTCGTGGTATGTCGTCGGCGCCTCATCAATGGGATCCGAGTCTGAGGGGCACATCTCCCGGTTGATTAGACCTCGGGCTACCCAGTGCGCCTCCTCATTCCCTTGATTCCCCGAATGGGCAGGGACCCATACGAGTTCAACAGTGTTTTCATTATTAAAGTTCCGTAGGACTCGCGCTACACAGACGCCTATGCTGCCTCTCGAAAAGTTGACTATTGCCCTTTAGGAGTCGCTTATGATAGTTTGCACAGAAGGATTCATGATGGCCAAAGCAATGGCAGTCTCTTCCGCTTCCACGGTGGACGCTGTTTTTATGGTCGCGGCGTTGAGGATACTTCCCTCTCCGTGCGATGCTCTACCAATTGAGCTACCGCGGCGCCGTTGCCCCAGCCACTTTCTTGGGTAGTTGTTTCCTTGTAGGACCTTGGGAGTGTTAGCCAGCGCCACCACTCAAAGACCTTGGCGGCAGATGTGGAACATCCTTTCTGCCTCATTCGTCACGAGAACGTGAGTGAGCGATTGTGAGTGAGTGAGTGAGTGAGTGAGTGAGTGAGTGAGTGAGTGAGTGAGTGAGTAAACGTTATTGCAGGTCCGGCGAGGACACGAACTAGTCGCACACCCGGCTAGTCCCACGTCGAGACCGGCAGGTCTAGCCCATCGGCCCGGTCGCGGGCACGCCGTACGGCCAGGATTTGCTTTTTTAGAGCGGGGCTACGCAGAAGCGAGTCCCACTCCTCCTTGATGAGCTTGGGGTATGTCGACCCGCACTCCCAGAGCATGTGAGGTAGAGTGGAGGTCTGGCCGCAGGACGGGCAGGCGTCGTCGCGATACACGTAGGGGTAAGCCTCGTGGAGAGCGGACAAACACGGATATGTGCTGGTCTGTAGAAGCCTAAGCGAAACGGCTTGCCCCGTATTAGTGAGTGAAGAAACTCTGTGCTTGTTCGGCAAGGACGCCAACTCGTCGCGCACCCGGCTAGTCTAACGTCGGGACCGGCAGATCTAGCCCACCGACCCGGTCGCGGGCACGCCGGACGGCGAGGATTTGCTTTTCTAGAGCGGGGCTAAGCAGAAGCGAGTCCCACTTTTCCTTGATGAACTTGTGGTATGTCGACCCGCACTCCCAGAGCATGTGCGTGATCTCTTTGGGTGAAGGCAACCGGTCAATAAACCCACCCATGCTACCTGAAGGCATTAATGTTGCCGGATTCGAGACCTTCCTTATGTAATAAACGAGAAGAAAGGGGGTTAACCGAGAGGCAGCATTTTTATTAGTCATATCATAAGAAGCCAACAAACACTGACACCAAGGTGAACTATATATATATATATATATATATATATATATATATATGGGAATCGGTATTATGCGAAACATTTTGCTGGGAACGCAGCGTCGTTTCGAATGATGCAAAGCGTTACCAGTTGGACGAACAGCTATGTGTATGGCGCGAGCGTGTGCGTGACGACAGCAGCAAGACGACGGTGACGACGGTCATGTGACGCCAATGGCATGATTTCTACTCCGTCCGTTCGTTGCGAGCTTACGACATGACGATTGTTGGGTTGTGCTTAGCTACACGACGAGGCGATTGGCGACTACGTGTTATACAGTCGTACCTACATATGCTTACGCCAAATAGTGTTTAAAAAACTTCGAAATGACATTTGCATAGCAGCGACGAACCGTTGAAACCCTTTCGACCTGCACAGATCGACAGATCGAGGTGGCGGCACAGCGTTGCAAGGTTTCTACGTAGCGTTAGCTGCTACGAGGAATGTACTGGGGAATGGGGGCCTAAACCGAACATAGTTAAGTATAACTCGCCGTCCTAATGCGGAAGCTGTCACGTGGATAGAACTCAAGAAACTGCACGTCACGCAGTCGCCGCACGTCTCAAAACGATCGTCGGCCTCGGCCCGAGAGTATGCGTGCAATTGCAGTCAGTAAAGACAGAAAAATGCGATTGTATGGTGTAGTGTCTAGAGCATTGGGTTGCTGGGTTCGAAGGCTATACGGTCGATTGTACTGTCGGTCAGGCATTTCTTTTCAATTCAGGGATCAAAGTGCGGCGAGACAGAAAGTACCTGCTAGGTACCACGAACTGGCTGGAATGAGGCAAAGAATGATCTGCATTAAAGCACTTTTTAAGAACGCCATCATTACCGGCGCGGCATCAATATCAGCAAACGCGCGAGGCCTTGAGATCTGTGCCATACCTGCTTACCCAAAGGCGTTCGCGCAGTCTCTTAAGATACTATTTAAAGGCTGTTATTAAAAAAACAAGAAAGCAAGGTCTCCACGCATATTTCTTTCTTTCTAAGTTTGTTTCGATCTTGTATATCAAAGCGATATCTTGTTATTATTGCTCCTTGGTACTCGAAACTTTTTACAGATACCGCCAGAAGAGTAGTTCCGAAAGGAAAAACTGAGCTTTGCTCGCAGTGGGGCTCTATCGTACTTCCAGTTTGTCAATCTTCCAAATGGGTTCAAGCTAGAAATTGGTGTGCCTACTGTATTCGTACGTAGCGCTTCTAAATGCCGTACATTTGAAGACATTTCAAGCGTGACCTTGCGCTGACTAACCCAAATGACCACAAGCGCACCAATTGAGACGACAGAGGGATGCTAAGCAGCGGAAACGAGATGAGCGCAATTAATATTGAAGACAACGCTTCTGTAATGCGCGCGCTCGGGCGTTTCCTATGGACGAGCGCGCACACAGCGCCTCTGGCATGCCTCCAGCGTTGGGAACTTGTTGGCACCGGCCAGGCAGTGCTGCAGTTTGGATTCGCCGCCGGCGGAAGGCAGCTGGCGGCATCGCCTGGCTCCGGAACCACGCGGAGACGCCTCTGCAATGAAGCCGAAGCGCAGCTGCTTGACGTTGCAGGCCACGCCTTGTGGGACAATGCACGGCGGATGGCTCCGCTTGGCGTCGACGCATCTGCGGACGCACTCCAAGGACGTCGGGAAGACGTTTCCTTCCGTGGACGGGCAACGACCCCGAGGAAACCTCCAGTGGCGACAGCCCTTGCCTTCCAGGTACCACCACCACGTGTCCACGACGTCCCGTCTGCAGCGACCAGTTAAGAATCAGCGGTGGAAATGCGCAGGTTCCCAAAGTGGCGCTTTGTCGCGCTGGCCACTAAAACATAGATGAAATGGGCCACTGTGAGGAAAGTGACGCAGTGGCGCCGCGGTGAGCCATTTTAGTACGAATAGTAGGGGGCGTATTCCCTAAAAAAAAACTCTTACGCCAGAATTGTTCGTAAGAGCAAACTCCATCCAATCCTGATGCTGTACATATTATTAGCGAAGGTGGCCAGCTAATGGCACAGAACACTTACGAAGGAAAAGCTTTGAGAATTTGGTCCCAGAGCCCGTATTCACAGATTGCCGTTCAGTTAAAATTGCCGTGTTAGAGCAAATTACAGCCTATACTGATGTGTATGGGACATATCATTAACGAAGGCGGCCAGCGAATTCCAAAAATCACTCGCAAATGACAAGCATTGTGAATTCTGCCAGATTTTTACACGATTAAAGGTGATCGCACGCTTACACAGAATTATAGACCCATTTGCGTTCTTCCATTTTTTTAATAAAGTTATTGAAGAACTTATCGAAAAGCGTCTAACAAAATATTTAGATAAATTCAGTATTCTTTCCCCTTATCAGATTGGCTTTCGTTTTGGCTTTTCAACTAATCTAGCAGTTATTTCTCTTACTGATTATCATAAAAAAGTGATTGACGATGGTAATTTTGCAGCGTCGACATTCGTTGATCTATCCAAGGCATTCGACACACTTAATCATACAATTCATTGTGCTAAACTTGAGGCCATCGGAATAACTGGTTCGCCTCAACTTCTAGTCCGCAGTTACTTACAAGAGAAAAAACAAGTCGTTAACATTTCTGGGTACTGCTCTAAAGAAGCTACTACTAACATTGGTGTACCACAGGGGTCCATATTAGGTCCTCTACTTTTCCTAATTTATATCAACGATCTGCCTAGTTGCCTTCCTCATCGAAGTGTATTCTTTACGCTGATGATACTACTATATTTAATTCTAACAAATGTATATCAACGCTAACACGCAAGCTAAACGAAGATCTCGTGAAAATTTCCACATGGTGTCAACTTAACAAGCTGCAAATTAACCATAATAAGACCAATTTTGTCGTCTTTGCCTCACATCAGCGATCGCCTGAGCTTCTTCAATCTATTTCCATCAACAATCACCTAATCACTGCAGTTGATCATTGCACCTATTTAGGTGTGAATTTGATCGTAATCTTAAATTTCACCTTCACATAGCTAATGTGAAAAAGAAAATGGCATACGGAATACGCGTTTCAATCAAAGCACGCCCATATTTGTCATTTACAACTCTCAAGTCGCTTCATTATGCTTTTGTTCATTCTCATATTAACTATAACATTGAATCATGGGAAACACTTATTACAGTCACCTAACTTCGTTGCAAGTCATTGAGAATCAAGCTATTCGACGAATAACATTTTCACCTCGTAGCATTAGCGCAAATCAGCTGTTACATGCACATAATATTTTGAATGTGACTGATCTTGTTAAGTACAACCTGGCCATATTTATTTTTAGGACATTAAACAATGATATTCCAGTAACCATCATACCAAAGACATCCATTACTAATGTAAATAATACTAGATTTGCAGGAAATATGAACTTCATTTTACCCATCGTTCGCAGCAACTATGGTAAGTAGTTATTACATTTTTCAGCTTTATCTCTGTGGAACACATTACCATTACCTTTAAAATTGTTCAAAGCTCAGAGGTTTCGTACAAGTATTTTCTTTTAGCTTCCTCCGAGTTTCCAATTTGAGTGTACTATGTGTTATATTTTAACTTTCACTTTGTTTCTCTATATGTCTCTCGCATTTTTTTTACTTCTTTTTTTTCTTCTTAAGCAATTTTTTTGTAGTTTCACCTTTTGTTGTCTAATCCAAAGCCTTGTTTTTGCTTGGTACATTCATCTGCTGCTTTTCTGTTCATTTATGCCTTGTCTCCTAATACCTCTATTATCGGAAATTTCACATGTTGCCATTGTTGTTTTATTAATTCTAGTCGTCATGCACAGGAGGTCCCATTTCAGTTTCTAACTACGGGACCTCCTTCTGTATATACTTATCATGTAACTATCCCCGTTTTTATCTTGAATAAACTGATTCTGATTCTGATCGCAAGCGGCTAGCCGTTGTTACGTTTCGCCTACAACGCGCGGTAATGCCGGCGCGGATGCAACGGACGCCGGGGCTTCATTCAGAGCGGCGGACATTTTGGCCCGTTCGACGCCGCCGCAACGCCTCCCCGCCAAGCGTGTCCAGGCGTGTTTCAGTGCCACGTGTCTTCTTGTGTGCGTGTGTATGTGTGTGCCCACGCTTGTCAAAGCGCGGCAGCCGGGGAGCGGAGCTCCCCAAGTGAGGAGCCAGCAGGTCTGTCCGTCGGCGGGTTGGCGATGCGTCACTACACTCGGCTCACCATGTCTCTCGGCTCGACCGTGCGCGCCGTCGTGGGCTCATGCTCCGCCGTCGCGTGGGCTCATCCCGTGACCTTCCTTCTGGCCCGCGACGCCGAGAGTATAAGAGCAGCTGCCCCCGGACGCCAGGAGAGAGGCTCCGATTTGTACTGTTGAGTTACGTGCTCTCCCGTCTCTCCACTTCGGTCGACCTGACCGGCCGCTCTTTTGCTATGTTAGAATAAACAAGTTGTTCTGTTACCAGTCTACTCTTGCTTTGCCGGGACCTTCGGATGCTTCCAGTGCCCCAGGCCGCCAGGCCAACGCTACCCTTGGGGCTTGCGACCCATTGGCAATAACGGGCGTCAGCACCGAGCCCCCAACAACTCGTGCCAGCGGTGCGATTCAAACAACTGGTTGCCAGCGGTGAGATCGCGACAACGGAGGCCAGCAGCGAAGAGATGCGGTTGACTGTATGCTGAGCAGCACAACGACCATCCGGGAGCAGTGCAACGAGCCCTGTGTGATGACTGGTTGCCTGCAGCGGAACGACTGCGCTGAATTCTTGGCTGCGAGGTTTGGTGAGTGCGGGACTTTCTTCTTCTGAGTTTTGCCAGGCTTTTGTTAGTGTTAGAAACAGAGCTGGTAATTGTGGTTGTCGTTGCTGCCGGGTTAGTTTGCGGCAAGACAATAGTAGGCAGTAGAGAAAGCAGCATTCAGAGCAGCCATGGATTTGAAGTCGTTGCGCAAACCGAAATTGCTGGAGCTTGCAAGAGAGTTGTGTCTGGATGTCTCAGACAAACTCAGAAAACCAGAACTGCTAAGGGCTATTCTTGAGTTAGAAGCTGAGGATGACGAGCTGTCGGAATGCCTTGAGACCATTGAGGAGAGGGAGACGGCAAAAAGACAGGAGCGTGAACTTAAAGAACAGAAAGAGAAAGATGAGCGCGAACGTAAAGAACAGAAAGAGAAAGATGAGCGTGAACGAAAAGAACAGATAGAACGAGAGCAACAAGAGAAAGAAAGAGAGCGCGACCGTCAACACGCTTTGGAAATGAAGCGTCTCGAGTTAGAGATGGAACGCGCTCGTAATGGAAGTCAGGCACACGGTGCAGGAGAACGAGTATTGTTCAAAATGACTGACCTGATGTGGCCGTTTAAGCTTGGAGAGGACATTGATTTGTTCCTGGTTAACTTTGAGCGAACGTGCGAGAAGCAGGGGTTCTCTCGGGAAACGTGGCCACAGCGCTTGCTCACTTTGCTACCCGGCGAGGCGGCCGACGTAGTCGCTCGCTTGGAGAGAGAGGAGGCAGAGGATTTCGACAAAGTGAAATCGAGTCTGCTAAAAAAGTACCGGCTGTCAGCGGAGGCGTTCCGTCGGAAGTTTCGGGAAAATGAGAAAGGCAAAAGTGAGTCATATACAGAGTTTGCGTACAGGCTTATGTCAAACATGCAGGAGTGGCTCAAAGAAGAGAAAGCGTTTGGTGACCACGAGAAAGTTCTGCAGTGTTTCGGGCTAGAACAGTTTTATAGTCGGTTACCTGAGAACGTGCGGTACTGGGTCTTGGATAGGCCAGACGTTAGTACGGTGGCTAGAGCCGCTGAGCTAGCCGAGGAGTTTGTGACGCGTCGGGCTCGCGGAGCTAAGGACGGTCAAAAGGGTGAATTTGGCTCCAAGTTTGAGAGGCCGAAGTTCACACCCATGAGAGCAAAGGGGGATACACGTAGTGCGGATGCGAGTGAAAGCAGTCCGACCGAACGTACGGAGACGGCGGCAACCGAAGCCGAACGCAGAAAGCGGTTCGAGACGAGGCAAGCGCGCGTTTGTTATACGTGCCAGAAGCCGGGTCACTTTTCGGCGCAGTGTCCAGAAACAAAAACAAAAGTCGTGTTTTTGTCTTTATGCAGCACTGACGAGAACATGAAGCTTCTCGAGCCTTACATGCGAGACCTCCTCGTAAACGGGAAAGAGTGCCGAGTGCTTCGCGATTCCGCAGCTACAATGGATGTAGTTCACCCCTCTTACGTAGAACCCGATATGTTCACGGGCGAGTGCGCATGGATCAAGCAAGCAGTGGAAGCTCATAGCGTGTGTCTGCCGGTAGCAAAAGTGCTTATTGAAGGACCTTTCGGAGCACTTGAGACGGAGGCCGCAGTGTCATCTATGCTGCCCCCCCAGTACCCGTACCTATTTTCGAACAGGTCCGATCACCTCCTGCGCGAGAAGGGGCTTTTGTTTGGTGAGGCTAGCGTACAGGCCTTAACCAGATCGAAGGTTCGGGAGCTCGCTGCAAAGGCGGTAATTGCGGGGCCGACGTTGTTGAACGATGAGAAATGGTCAGAGGCGCAGCAAGCTGGTATTCAGAGCACGCCCGAACGGGATAAAATTGAGCCTGTAGCGTTAAAGGCACCAGATACTGGAGAGGAAATTCCCGATGCGGGAAAGTTAGAAGAGCTTCCGGTCGAGCTTCCGGGACTAGGCTCAGTGACGAACAGGAAAGACACCGATCAAGTCATTAGTGACTTAATAAGTAAAGCATCGCTGTCGCCTGAGCAGAAAACCGAACTACACCAGCTCTTACAAGAGTTTCAAGGTCTGTTCTCTGAGAGGCCTGGTAGGACTTCTGTCCTTACTCATGACATAGAACTTACCTCCCCAGAGCCAGTACGATCCAAGGCGTACCGGGTGTCACCCCGCCAGAGCGATATTATGGAGGCTGAGGTAAAGAAAATGCTACAGCTCGGTGTTATTGAAGCGGGTGAGAGTGATTATACCTCCCCTTTGATTTTAGTTGAGGTACCGGGCAAGGAACCTCGTCCTTGCGTCGACTACCGCAGGCTTAATTCCATCACTAAGGATCAAATTTATCCGATCCCTAACATCGAGGAGCGCCTTGAGAGAGTGAGTAGCGCTCAGTTTATTTCCACTCTAGATCTTGTCAGGGGTTATTGGCAGGTTCCACTTACAGAAGAGGCTAGTAGGTATGCGGCGTTCATTTCACCAATGGGGACATTCCGTCCTAAAGTTTTGAGTTTTGGTTTGAAGAACGCGCCATACTGCTTTTCAAGCCTCATGGATAAAGTGTTGCGGGGACAGCAAGAATTCGCTTTACCGTATCTAGACGACGTAGCGATATTCTCCGCATCCTGGCCTGAGCATATGGCGCACTTGCGGGCAGTGCTAACCCGCCTGCGCAATGCGGGCTTGACAGTCAAGGCTCCCAAGTGCCAGTTAGCACAGGCCGAGGTTGTCTACCTCGGACACGTGATTGGTCGGGGTCGTCGCCGCCCCTCTGAAATAAAGGTGGCCGCTGTGCGAGACTTCCCGCAACCGCGCACGAAGACCGATATTCGGTCGTTCTTAGGTGTCGCCGGCTACTATCAGAGGTACATCCCCAGGTACTCTGATATCGCGGCTCCCCTAACGGATGCTCTAAGAAAGACAGAGCCGCAAACAGTCGTCTGGGATGAGACAAAGGAAAGAGCTTTTAGCGCCCTAAAGAGCGCCCTAACAAGCCAGCCTGTGCTACGATCGCCCGACTACAAAAAAGGGTTCGTTGTTCAGTGTGATGCTAGTGAGCGAGGCATGGGCGTTGTACTGTGCCAACGGGAAAATGGAGAAGTAGAACACCCCGTCCTGTATGCTAGTCGTAAGCTGACGAGTCGTGAGCAGGCGTATAGCGCCACCGAGAAAGAGTGTGCGTGTATCGTGTGGGCCGTTCAGAAATTGTCATGTTACCTAGCTGGCTCGAGGTTTATCATTGAGACGGATCACTGCCCTCTCCAATGGCTGCAGACCATCTCTCCCAAAAATGGCCGCCTCCTGCGCTGGAGCCTCGCTTTGCAACAATATTCCTTTGAGGTGCGTTACAAAAAGGGGAGTCTCAACGGTAACGCCGATGGCTTAAGTCGAAGCCCCTAACGTGGGAATCAGCCTCAAAATTGCTTGTTACTGATGTTTTTCTTCCTGAGGCAGGATTTTTAACCTATTGCTTTTGTGTAGTGTTTCAAAGTGATGATGTGCTTTCTAGTGCAATTTTCCGATTTGTGGACGCGTTCTGAGTTCTGCTAAACTACTGTAAGGAACTAGGCAGCAGTATAAAAGGGGAAAGAGCCTGGCAGGGCTTAGTGAGGGTTGTGCCGTGCTTGCTGACTGAGCGGTTGACTTTCGGCGTGGTTCTAACGCTTGCCGGAAACGAGAACAAAAATGTCAACTCTCCCGAAGTCACTTTGCAGTGTCCTGTGTGCACCTGAACGTGAGAACGAGGCCTTCTCTGTGCGCTGCGCTCAAGAAACGCCAAAGGACGCCCGACTTCGGTTATGAGCATCATCGAGCGACATCCCTCCGGACAGCGGATGCAGTCCCCTGACCATCGGGATCTCCTTCCCCCGGCGGGGCGGTCTGTTACGTTTCGCCTACAACGCGCGGTAATGCCGGCGCGGATGCAACGGACGCCGGGGCTTCATTCAGAGCGGCGGACATTTTGGCCCGTTCGACGCCGCCGCAACGCCTCCCCGCCAAGCGTGTCCAGGCGTGTTTCAGTGCCACGTGTCTTCTTGTGTGCGTGTGTGTGTGTGTGCCCACGCTTGTCAAAGCGCGGCAGCCGGGGAGCGGAGCTCCCCAAGTGAGGAGCCAGCAGGTCTGTCCGTCGGCGGGTTGGCGATGCGTCACTACACTCGGCTCACCATGTCTCTCGGCTCGACCGTGCGCGCCGTCGTGGGCTCATGCTCCGCCGTCGCGTGGGCTCATCCCGTGACCTTCCTTCTGGCCCGCGACGCCGAGAGTATAAGAGCAGCTGCCCCCGGACGCCAGGAGAGAGGCTCCGATTTGTACTGTTGAGTTACGTGCTCTCCCGTCTCTCCACTTCGGTCGACCTGACCGGCCGCTCTTTTGCTATGTTAGAATAAACAAGTTGTTCTGTTACCAGTCTACTCTTGCTTTGCCGGGACCTTCGGATGCTTCCAGTGCCCCAGGCCGCCAGGCCAACGCTACCCTTGGGGCTTGCGACCCATTGGCAATAACGGGCGTCAGCACCGAGACCCCAACACCGTATATGTCTAGTGCTTGGACTTACGGCAAACCTGGCTTCAGCAAGACCATAATATGAGAGGGGTCAAAACGAATCGGTTCGGTTTTTAAGCAACTATTTGTCGGGACCTGGGGAGACTAATCAGACATTGCCAATCAATCGAACTTTGCCGTTGAACATCTTTAGACTCATTGAATAGTTTTCTGCGGAGCATCTGTGATCAGCCACTTTGGTTTTTTGAATATAGTTTGTAATGTTCGGTCTCATATTTTCTCGATACTGCTCGCTCGCTCAGGAATATTTCATAGCGTGGCACCCGAGAAAAAGCCTTATTGTTTCTTACGTTTTCGAGCCATTCTTTTTGTTTATGATAGCGCACTTTGTTTGTCAAAGTCGAGTACCAGTTCTCTAATAATCACATTTTTTTTTCACGTTGTAACAGCTGCAAGCGTATAGAGCCCTGTCCCTCGTTTACCGTGGGGCGTGTTCACTTCCCGAAACACACAAAGCCAAGGTCCTGAAAGTGGATTCCAACCACCGCAATTAAGAACGCGCCTTAACTCAAAGTATATGCTTCACTTGATCTAGTTGACGCTTGACGTGAACGCGCCCAAGGAAACGCAATGAGGGTTTTGAGAACGTTCTGTCCAGGCGTCATCTAGATCAAGCCAAGAATGGGCTTCAATTTAGAAGGCATTTATGAATAGAGGGGTAAGTTTTCAAAGCATCTTGCTATATTTAATTTTGGTACAGCGTGAACTCTTCTTCCGTGCAAACGAATTCGTATCATACGGGCAAGTGTCAACCATAAGTGATTTAAGAATAGCCCTCGTAACACTTTCCTTTTTGAGAGCGTCTTACTCATCACGTGTCTTGATTTCTTGGGGTCTGCTACCACCTCCCTTCGGCGTGAAATTTTCAAAGTCCGAGGAATTCAAAATGGCAGACCCCATTGTAAATCGATATAGCAAATCAAATGGTGATTGGTTGGTGACGCCATTAGTATATCGAATTGGTTATTATTTGGTGATGTCACTGATATATCCAAGATGGCCGCCAATTGATGACGTCACCAATAAATTCAAGATGGCGGCCCCCATAGTAAATCAGTAGCAACCCAATTGGTGATTGGTGACGTCACGTGACTGTGACGTCATAATACATGATTGCGGCGAAATTATGGTGTCAATGATGACGACGTAATCCAATATGGCGGATAGCAATGAATCCACGTGAATATGACGTCATAATAAAAATGGCGGCATAGTTTAGGAATCTCAAATCAACATGGCGGCCAAATTTGGGTGCCAATGATGACGTCATAATCTAATATGGCGGCTAGAAGTGATTATGACGTCATATTCAAAGATGGCGGTATAGTTTTGGAATATCAAATCAAAGATGGCGGCCACATTCGGGAGCCACTGATGACGTAACGGTCCAAATGGCGGATAGAGGTGGAACCACGTGATTATGAAGTCGTGGGACGAAATGGCGCCATAGATTCGGTTTCCCAAATTCAAGATGGCGGCTCTTGGTGTGACGTCATAGCCAAGATGGAGGCTACTACTATTAGTTGTGCCCGTGTTTGTGCTAATATTAGTTGTGCATGGTGTTTGTGCTAATAAAGAACAGCCGAGCAGAAGAAAGTGAAGACGATGTTGAGCAGTGATATCTGAGATAGTTGGTTGCAATATGTACAGGTGAAATGTTTGAGTCTGTTTATCATGTGGGAAAATAAACGCATAAGCTCGTATTTCCATTGGTGTACCTCACTTCAACCTCATTGATATCAATTCTAGTAAACCAAACGCCTAACGCTCGTTACTTGAACGGTTTCCAGATCGTAGTGGCATTTTAGCACATGTACAGACGTCCCTACGTCAATATGAAGCGCACGAATGTTGGGCTGCAGAAAATGGGGAGAGTAATACCAAGACAACTGTGAGCTTTGTGGCATCAAATTGCATACTTAAATCATTAGAGAAATACCACGTTTTACGTTTTTTCACCGCAATCTTGCGTGGGAATTTCAAGTCGCTTACGTTTGCCACAGCCGTCGCTCAATGCTATTCTCACCTTACCAAAACGGTCACCTCATGCCGTTATTAATGGGGAAGACTGCTGGCTCTCCCGTAATCGAGAGTAGATGTAAGCATGAAATGGCAACCGGCAAAGTAGATTAGTTAGAGATGATACTAGCCACTATCTCAGAATCGGTGTAGTGCATGTTCGCAACGGCCCAGCCCACCGCACCACGCCGTACTGGCTACTGGTCTATATGGACGCTGCCCAGCTAGAAGAAAGAAACCGGCCGAAGACGGCACGACAGGCAGCGAAAGACGCCAGGGAGACAGAATGCACTTCCTAGCTTCAAGAAGAATGAGTTGAATCGATTTGATTATGAGGCATGCCGTAATGGGGAACTCCGGATTAATTTTGACCACCAAAGGATAATTGCACTGAATGCACGGGACATGGGCGTTTTTGCATTGCACCTCTATCGAAATGCGGCCACCGCGGCCGGGGTTATATCCCGCGACCTCGTGCTCAGCAGCGTAACATAATAACTGTTGAGCCACCGCGGTGGGTAGCCACGCCTGAAGCTGCATGGCGCCACCTCTCGAGGCGACGCAAAACTCGCGCCGCGTAACTCGCGGACCGCTGGCTTTCAGAGTAGGGCTCAGTGCCAAAAGGTCACAATGAAGTGCATGGTGCCCTGTATCTGCCTTTTGAACATCGCTATTGGAAATGACAAATAAAACTTCAGCGTACTAGAAGTTACAGCTTGAGTGACATTGTGAACAAACATTAGGAAGAACTTGGAAGCAATATTTTTTATTGCTTGTTTGAATAGGGACTAGCGTATGTGATACGGTGCAGTACAAAGACTTGGGGGCCAGAGATCGCATTTTCTTAAGTTTGGACTGGTTGCCCGGATTAATCTCGTTTTATTTTCTCAGCTTGCCCGGATAACAGCTCTGGCTTTTTGCTCGAGGTCAGTTGAAGGTCGCCGACAACGGGAGCTACGAGCACTTCGTACTTAAAACCACCGTGCATGCTATAGGAAACAGTGTAGTTTCGAATTCTGACTCGCGGCCATTCTGTTTCTGATGAGCAAAATATAATTTACTAATGCGCTCCCTCCTAAAGGTCATAGGTTAGGATTTGTCTGAAATGTGACATTGATATCTCTAATCAGTTGTCGATGGACTTTGCCTCGGTTTTGATGCATACTACAGTCCCACCCTTACCCGCCGTGGTGGGGTAGTGGCTTAACCGCTGTAAACGACAAGTGACGCACAAAATTATCGTGTTATTTCTTTGCAGTGCGCCATCCAAGCAATCCCGACATCTTCACTGTATAACGAGCAGCAGCCAAGTGCTTGTTCCTCTAAGTAAACATGGCAAGCCGAAGGTGACTCACGCCTCGCATTGCGCCAACACAGCCTTCTGGTAGCATTCCGGAGCCGGGGTGTCTCCTTCCACGCACTGTTGCCGACAGCTTTCCATAGACGTGAAGCGATTGCGACCACGGTTACAGAGGCCAAGTCCGTCTCGTGTCAGCATCATGCATGCCTGTCTGGCGCCGTTGTAGTAAAATTCCGCCGGTCCCCCCGAGCAGAATCTGAAGGCTGGCCGTCCGCACGTCTCGTGCACCTTTTAAAGAAGAACGAACGCAGGAAACATAACAGTCACGATATTCGAAGAATCGTATGAGGGGTACTTATCACACGAACTCGTGATGTCATACTGCGTGTTAACCGGAACCTTTCATGCAGAGGCCTGCTACGTCTTCGTTTTCGAGAGCACGGGCCATATTCGCATAGCTTTTTTTTCGTAAGTGTTCTTTGTTATTAGCTGCCCGCCTTCTTTAATTATATGTCCAACATCAGCATGGGCCGGTATTTGTCCTAAGGAACGATTCTAGGGTAACAATCTTTTGTGAATGCTGGCTCAGGCTCATGTAGGAAGTCCTCACATTCTGTCAACTGTTTTTATTGCTTGAGTCCTTTAAAGCTTCCGCATGTTATCTTTGCAACGCAGTTGAAGAGATAATAAAGATAATTTTACTATATATATACGGCAAATAGTTGGTGGTCGAAACTGCCAGGAAAAGTCCAGTAGAATAAACGGCGTTTTTTTTTTTTTACAGTGTAGGAACTGTTATAAACATGCGTGTCTTTCGTGAACTGTTATCAAACACTGGCTTTATATCCCGGTGTATCGCCCTGTTACGGTGTGTAGTCGCTCTTGCACACGACCGCAGAGCTCACCGATTTGTTCGAACCCGCGAAGCCGTTCCTTTTGTAGGCTTCGCCAGCAGCGCTGTGCATCTGCTCGGCGTCTCCATTCGGCATCACCTCTTCGACCCCGCTCGCAGTCACCTCCTCCCCTTCTTGAGGCCGTGCGGTGTTGACGTCTTCCGGTGTGGTCGCCTCTTTGTCTCGTTTGCTCTCGCGTTTCGGCATCGGCATCAGGAAGTCCCCGTGGCCCACGTCGGTGCCTTCGCCCGGCGCTGCCGCAGAATCGTCGCCCGGTGCGGCGGCGTCAGCACCTCGGGCTCGGGACCCCGGCAGCGCGACGTGGAACTCGTCGACGACCGCGGACAGCAGCATGGCTAGCAGGGCGCCTGTCATGACGGCCACGACCGCGACAAGTGCGGGTCGGGGATTGTGGCACCATTTTGCGCGCCACCTGAAAGGCGACAGTGCATCATACGGATTGAGTGGCGCCCGAGGTATATCGTACAAGTTGTATAGGTCGAGTTTGAAACCTCGAATGGCTGATCCAGTAAAGGGAAGCGGAACGCAAGGCCAGAAGTGGCGTTTATGACATGGCGAAGTGATGTTTCAGCTGTGGGTAGTTCAAGAAACAAGTTACTAAATAATTATGTAATGTACAGATTAAGTTTTAACTCCAATTATTTCATTACTTTTCACTTCTACAAATGTACTCTCCATGACAGAAATAACGGCGAAGAAGTTATTTTTGTGGATGTGAAACCGTGTTTGGGAATTTGAGGGCCAGAGTTGCTAGCGACGACGGGGCAACTACATCCGTCGCTAGCATCGTGGTACACTTACCTGCGTTTCTAATGTTAAAATCCAAAAGGAAACAAAATGCACATACGTTCGCTTAAATTTTCTTTTGCAACAAGGTTGCATCCTGCCTAAACTTGACGCTATATTTTGTCAAATATATCAGGGGAAGAAAAATCATTGGCCATCGTCTACAACCCCTTGGGGTTTCATCAATGCGCTCCCTCCTATGAATAATTCAAGCAATTATTTAAGGTCACGCTTTGCCGGTACTGAAGACGCCAAAAGGTGTCCTGGGGACGTCTTATGTGGTGACATTTTGGATAGCACATATCGCGATAGGCGGAGACTGCCATGACTTCGTCATTTTTTTTTTTTTTGTGAAACCAGACAAGGAGCTGCATCAATTGTAATATCGTACAATAAGCACAATAAAATTTCATCTCACTTCGAAATTTGAGCCAATGTCACTGCATACCTGCACTGCTAACGAGTACCCTAGCCGTTCTGTACGCGCATAGGGTTCAATCTGATCTAACACCTCAATAAGTCAAAATAGCCTATAGTTAGGGCACCGGTAAATATTCCTTAGCCGGTAACAGGCACGCGTTTTGCTCGCGCGCCAGGTGATTGCGTTTTGGTGCGCCTGTTTGTTTGGCCTTCCTTGGTTTATTTTCTTTAATTGGGACGAATAAATTTATTAGTTTCCTTTATTGGGGCAATTTAATCACCCACCGCGGTAGCTCAGTGGCTACGGCGTTGCTTTGCTGAGCATGAGGTTGCTGGTTCGATCCCAAATGCGGCGGTCGCATTCCATTGGGTGCAAAATGCAAAAAAAAAAAAAAGCCCAAGAAACCATGGATATCCGTGGTACCTCCGCCACGAGTTCCGATGTCCATGCATCTACATATTCATCACGGACGTCCATAGGACGTACAAGAAATGTCCCTGTCCCATTCTGATGTCCGGCGTACATTCTCTTTTGAACTTCCTCTGGCTGTACATAAATAGTACGTCCGGACAGTACATAAGCTTAGTACATAAATTAGGACATGGATCAATCTGCTAGTATGAAAAAAGAATAGTTGAAAGTTCTAAATGTTCGTAATTCATTTTACATTTCCTTTTCATCTTTGCGCATTCTATCAAACACATAACCTGAGTTATTTTTGCAAGGCAAAACGAGTAGCTGACACATCCTTGAAACTTAAGACGACTCTCAAAGTGTAACAAATCTCAAAGGCTATGCATTCACTCGCGGCATGAACGATTACAGATGCAAAAAAGGATACGTCATAAATGCCATGTAGTTAGACAATCTCTAAGGCTATGCTTTTGCTACAGCTTTTCTATTTGAATTCTCTTTGAACAGAGTTAGTAGGTTTATGATAATGGGTACGTGGAACTGGAACTGCTTGTTGCATTCACTGAGCCCGGATTTCAAAGCCTGTGTGGTGCCTCCATGTGCGTAAAACACTCAGGCTTCTGCTACCCTGTATGGTGCATAAGTCGCATGTTTTTATTTCATTTATGACCGTTGATTGGTAGCAAAAGTGATAGAATGAAATTTGGCAGGAATAGCTAAATGTGTGTTTTGGTGCAATGTTACGTCCTGAAAACGTGGAAAACCTGAAAGGAATTGTGGGAATGCTATTATGCTGGGACCGTACTTTATCTTAAATGTCAGGTTGACAGGGTGAATACACTGAGGACATCTGACTGAGCACATGCTCCGAACTCTGTGATCGGCATGCATCAGCGACATTACAAATTGAGGAGAGTTGACGTATAACCAATGATACAAATTGTAGAGACTTACAGATAGTGGGTCTATACTATTTTAGTGCAGTTTGATACATGACAAAGCCTAGAATCCAAGTATTTTTGAAATCTAGTTCGCGGTGCATTTCATTCAAGGCATATGTAAAATTCTTCGCCCGGTTAGCCTTGCACACAGGGAAACCTGCGGCGCACTGCGGCATTGGGCAAAAAGAGCCTACCTATGCAAGAAACTGTTTCCAGCAGCAACACTCGCACAGCGGACGACACTTCTTCCCCGCTGTCTACGTCAGTCATTTTTGTTGGAAATCTTTTCTCGTGATGGGGGTGCATAGAACGGGCTCAAGCAAAGACTGTACTGCTCTGCACTAATTCTTAGCATGCACGTGAGGCGATAAGTCTTCAGTGTGGAGGGATTTCACGATGATGGGATTTAGAGATTGGATGGGTTGTTAGCATTAAGGGCAGGTCTTAAGGCTAATGACAACTGGTAGAAGAAACGTAAAAGCAAGGAACTTTTGGATCGCAAACTTCAAAAAGGCGATCCTAGACTAATCCATCAATCCATGCTTCAGGTTACTGATAAACACGCATCATGATCAGAGAGCACACGCGTTCTTCAGCGAACTTCCGTTTTGGATCAACCCGAAATCTGTCTTGTTCACTTTCTATTCGTTCCTCGCCACTTCTCGATTCCTCCCCAGTTGGCTACTGTGCAAGTAGTTGTTAAGCGGTAGCAAGTTGACACATATAAAATGATTGCATGTGCATGCAACGGAGTGAAAGTTCAATAGATACATACGAGTTCAGAACATGCTGTTTCTCGGAGAGAAATGGGGTAGTAAGGGAATTGTGTAAAAAGAGCAACTTGTTCTGCTTTTCCCAATGCAACAAATCGGCACTGAAGCGCGCAGCTCGTATTCTTGAAGATATTCTCCATAGTAGAAGAAATCGAACCACGGACCTTTCACTGCTGAGAGCAACAGCCAACTGCCGAAACCATAAGCCTTTTCGAGATTGTCGCGATTTTCTGTCCAGAAACTTCTTAGTTTTAACGATTAGCGAAATGGTGGCCATACGGGTGTCAAATTTAAAATGTCGTATGTCACAGGGTTCCTGGGAATGTTGAGGCAAGCTCATTGTTGAAGCAATAACGCACCCCAGATGCAATGGCGTTCACAGGCAGAAAAACAGCCGTTATTTCGCTCAGTTGTATTTTATTAGGCCATGTTCAATTGCGAAATATGTTGAGAAATTCACAGCACAATTAACAGGACATGAACATCATGCCTGCTTTAGAAGAAAGGCACACTGTCCGACATTCCGAGTGGGCTGCCTTCTTCCAGTGCCGTAAGGAGTACGCAAAATGTCATACCCACCATTGCTTAAAGAGGAACACAGAAAGAACATTAAGACGTTCTCAACCAAAGCGGGAGCCATTTGCCTAGCAGCAGCTTTCAACTTGCATTATTATGGGTGATAACATTATTGCGTAAACAAAGATGAAAGGCAGCACACGTTTCGAAATAAATCTGCATGTTTGTTTGCTCCTCGTCTTAGTCGTGCTTCAATCATAACCCCCTTTGTTCATGTAGCGGACAGTTTATTTCTGAACCGCCGTTGCTTCCGACCCCCGCGAACCATGGGAATTGATAAGTGAAGGAATACCCGTAGCATTTTTCCGTCTGGCATGGACGGCTGCTGAGAGCGGCGTGCATTCTTTTTTGTTATTTCCTTCTTGTCTTCGCAATCGGTGAAACTCACCCGGACCAGTCGCTGTCGTCAATCGCCGGCAGCTCCCTCTCGCGGCCAATTTCGCGCAGCGCCACGTCGGTCTTTCCGCTGCTGTCCTCCTCCGAGTGGCGGTGGCGGAAGTAGTGCTTGATCTCGTCCGGCATCCAGTATGGCGCCAGGCTGCTGCACTCGGACGCGTGGGTGTCCGAGCGGCCACTCTGCCTGGCACTGAGTGACGACACGGCGCCCACGGTCAGCGAGACGCCGGACGCCATGTCCGCTTCGGACGCGCCGTTTTCGACGGTTTCAGGAATCGTAAGAATGGCAAACGGTGGCTCACTCTTCCCACTGCCACGTCCTGCGAGGGGGGGCAAGATTTCTTGGCCGTTTTTACTTACAAGGAGTAAGTTTAGCTTATCATTGCTGTTCTCTGAAACTGATAGCATATATACCGCTGAAGAAAACCACGGTTAATACAGCGTTTAAGGTCGCACGGAAGTACAGATGCAGCATAGGAAGAACCTGACGCTCTTTCTCTTGTTCCTTTAGCATTCAAAGAGCCAGCTAGCTCGCGATCTAAATAGTGTGAGCGCACCCATATAAGGCACATGAAAAGTGGGATAATTGTAGGGGCGCACTTAAAGCTCGTGGGGGTGATCTAGCGGATGACCTTTTTTTCTAATTGTGCATATTTCTTCAAAGTAACAAAGTTTGTATGTATTGGCTGGGAATCAGATTGGCTGGGAATCACATGGGCTTACAATTTTGGTCATAACCTCGACGCGTGGAGCCACTAAGCCTTTCGAGCAATGTTTTGCAAAATACTCTGGTAACAACGCAATATTTCTGTGGAAACCCGCAAGGTGGAGAGAAGTAATTAAGGGAAAATGAGACATCAGAGACGTAATTAATTAAGGGAAAATGAGACATGCACCTTAGGAGGATGTCTCATTTTCCCTTAATTACTTCTCTGCACCTTGCGAGTTTCCGCAGAACTACTACTTCGAAACCGTGCCTTTGCCTAGACTTGACAGATTCGACTTCGCCCTCCTATATGATATAGCATATAGCTAACGAGGTGGCTATAGCTAACCAGGCGGCTATATAGCCGCCTAGTTAGCTCAGAAGGTACAGCGGATGCCCCGGTAAAGTGGTGGTACCGGACCAGGACGAATTTTTCTTCAACTGCGAGGCTTTTATATCGAGGAACCAGCATTGGTTTCCTTTTAGAAATTGCTACGATTAGGTGGATTTCTCATTTTCCCTTTATTATTCTGGGAACAACTACGTAACTATTGATGGTAGCACACTAATGTGTGGCCTTGAAAGCCAGACGGAAAAAAAATATTTGCGAAGTAGATTTAGCTGGATATAGCATATCGAAGTGTCTTGCCTGCAACTTTAGGTGAGTAACGTTTTTGGTAAGTTCAAGAACATGGCTGTGTATCATAATGATTGCATTGTTAAGCGTGGCAGAATAAGAAAATATGCGGTTCCCATGCGCTGTGAGGAACTTTCCTTTTTACGGGTAACGTTTTTCTTGTGTAGCGACTGAATTCAACGCGTCTTCACCGAGCAATGCGTAGCTCAAGGTGAACTTGCGGCGTTTCATCATCAAGCAAACGTCAGAGGGAAACCAGTCCATTGCTCCCTCTACATACCGGACCAACAGCGTGCTGCACGTACTACTTCTCGAAATGCTTGTTGGCATCCGTAAAGCCCGATGTATACACTCTAATCGCCAGGCACCGCAAGCCGCACCGCACGCGTGCGGTCGTGCCAAAATAGTCGCAGTTTCGTCCGAAAGGCAAAGCGTCGATTGCGATAGCTACTTAGTAGACAGCTATACGAAGTAAGGATATAGTAGCTTTATCGGCTGTATAAACTTGGAAACATTCGCTTACTAATAAACTGACAAGCATGGTGTCATCGTCGACAGGAAAAAATGAACTCGTCACACTCGATGACCGCGGACACCCGCTGTCAAAACGGTGGCGTGAGCACGCGCGGCAGCAGCAGCGAGTGAAGTGACATTCGTGCGGTCTATCGCTTCAACGCTAACGGAGCGGCGAGAACACAGCACACACCAAGTTATGAGCTGTCTGCAGATCGCTTTAAAGATAAGGAGCGCGCGACAGCCCGCGGCCGCCCAAAGTGCGCAGTTGGAGCCGGAGAAGAACACCCCCCTCCCCTCCCTCCCTCCCGCGGAGCCACGATTGTCCATTCTCTTTGCGCGCGGTCGCGAAATACGCAGATGCTGGCGGAGAACAACGCCGCCCTCCCTCCCTCCCATTCCACCACGCCCTTTTGCGCGACGGAATACAGCGCATTTCCTCTCAGCTCTCAGCAGCTATCGTCGGCACCCCCTCGACCCTTTCACTCGCACATACAGCATACGGCGCGCGATGACGGTGTTATCACCCCTGGACTTTATACGGAACATCAGGGTTACGGCGACGACAAAAATGCGCCTGTAGTGCACATATAATAGATACTGCGATAAAATCGCACATCCCGAACACTTGAGCACAAATTTCGGTTTGCACCGTCTATAAAACCATCACTACCACAAGGCCAAGCAGGTTAGTTCGGCCCCTGACCGTTTGTGACCAAATGTGCAAGATAGCTGGAAGCACCCTTGAAATACGTGTCACTTACGAAGTTCACAAAAAATGGCAGTCCTCATCTGCGACTTCTCTTCCAGCTGTGCTTTGCGACCTAACAAGACACGCAACGAAGAAATCGCCAAGTTTATAAACAACGCTCAAAAGAGAAGTCTTACCTTTCCGGCTATCGGCGACCCATTCTTTCACGTGCGCTTTAGTAGCTATCGCCGTACCAGGCCGTGGCAAGTCCATTCCGAACGTATCCGTCCCAACTGAGTCATGGTCTTGGACTCGCGGCTGGTCCGCACGAGACATGCCAGGGTGCGGCTCCTCCCTGATGGCTACGGGATTCGGTTCTTCGGGGTTAAAGAAAAACGCGTACCAAAAAGCGAGAGGCCCTCCTGCCTGCCAACGAAACGCCATTGCTGATTTCTACTGACTTCTTCTGCCTCTGTACGATTTGCACGTTCTACGCAACAAGGGGCTCGTGCTGAGCTATTCCTGGACAACAAAAAAATAAAAGAAAGAGAATCGCGTGATTGGCTGCGCAAGTGGCGACGTCGTTGTTCTCCGTCGCCGAGGAGCGCGCACACCAGTTTCTCTCCGGCTCCGAAATTGGTAGGCCACGCGTCAAACGCACTCCTGAAGAGCAGGCAGCTGACCTCCCCAGCGGCACGTCAACAGCCGCAAGGAGAGGATAAGGTGGTCACAGAGGCGTCCCTCCCGCCACCAACGAAGCGCAAAATTCAAGACGCCGACCCTATTCAGGCTATAGAGAAAAGGGTCGAAAATTTGGAAAAGTTAGAGGCCAAGATGAATGAATTTATGAACCATATCAACATCCAAATTCAAGCTGTCCTCGGGGCAGTTCAGAAACAGGCCGAGGAATGCCAAAGGCTAAGGAATGAGATGGTCGCCATGAACGGGTGGCAACAGAATATGGAGCAGATCGTCACGCAACTGCAAAATGGCCAGGCGCGCAAATGAAAATCAAATCTGGCAGTGGAACTGTCGCGGCTTCCGGCGCAAGCGGTCGATTCTGCAACAGTACCTTCCGCTATTAGATGAGACTCCTTTGGCGATTGCCCTCCAGGAAACTGGAGGACCCACAAAACTGTCAGGTTATCAGGCATTTCATAGTGGCAGGGGGGAGAAATCCTCGGTCACAACGCTCGTGAAAAGAAATATCGCGGCCATTGAACACGATCTAGAGTCGAGAGAGATCGAGAACGGGTTTGTCGAAATTCTAACCGGAAAACAGAAGGACCCTAGTTTATTCCTTCTAAATTTATACAGCTTACCCAGGCAAAGGAAGGTGAGGTTCAGGGCTCTGCTTCGCAAGGCCCTCAAAATTTCAAGCAACCAGCCACTGTTGATAGTGGGGGACTTTAATGCACATCACCAGGAATGGGGGTACCAGCACCAAAGCCCGAAAGGCAGACAGCTGTGGGAAGATACGCATGACATAGGGCTCACTCTGCACACGGACCCTGAGAGTCCAACGAGGGTGGGCAATAGCGTTAGTAAGGATACATCTCCAGATCTGACATTCTCGAAAAACATTAAAGATCTAGAATGGCATAATTCGGATCAAAATTTTGGCAGCGACCACTACATAATTGTTTCCATACTGAAAGAGGGCCTTCAAACGCGCAGGGCTCGCGCGCCGGCCGTCGTTGAATGGGATAAGTTCAGAGATATCAGGAGATCGCAGGAACTGGGGCCCATCAGAAACATCGAGGAATGGACGACGGCGCTCAAATCAGACGTTAGAGAGACTACAAAAGCGCTCGAAGGGGATAATGCCCCGGAGATAGCGGACAGCCGTCTTCTGCATATGTGGGAAGCTAAGCAAAGCATGGAGCGTCGTCTCAAAAATCAGAAATGGAACCGCAACCTCAGAAGAAGGATTGCTAGGCATAATAAGGAAATCGAAGATTATACTTTTACATTATGCGAACAAAATTGGGCCAACAAGTTTGACGAAATGGAGGGGAGCATGAACCTCTCCAAGACGTGGAACATCCTCCGGCACTTGTTGGACCCCGCAAGCTCGAAAACTCAATCCGGTATAAGATTGGCAAAAGCTAGGCACGCGTTCGTAGGGAACGATGATAATTTCATGAAGAAATTAATTGAGACGTTCGTGGGGGAAACATCGCGAACTCCACTACCCGACTATGGTGGAGCGCCTAACGAGGCGTTGGACGCCCCCATCACAGAAGCGGAAGTGCGAGCAGAGATTGTAAGACTCAGAACGAAGTCGGCTCCGGGCCCTGACGGGGTAACGAACAAAATGCTCAGGAACTTAGACGATGATTCCATTAGTTATCTAACGAAGTACATGCAGGAATGTTGGGAAAAAGGCGAGCTCCCACAACAGTGGAAGACAGCAAGCATTATTTTAATACCAAAACCCGGAAAGCCTCCGCAATTGGAAAACTTACAGCCAATTTCCTTAACTTCATGCGTGGGGAAATTGATGGAGCACGTCGTCCAGACCAGACTGATGGGCTTTATGGAGCAGGGCGATCTGTGGCCACATGAGATGGTCGGGTTCCGGCCTCACTTGTGTACGCCGGACGTCATGCTCCAAATCAAACATGATATAATAGACTCAAGGTCTAAAGATGCAAAAGCAATTCTGGGACTGGAACTCACGAAGGCTTTTGACAACGTAAAGCATGAGGCGATCCTGGAAGGGCTGAACAAGATTAATGTAGGTACCAGGACATATCAATACATCAGGGACTTCCTGACGGGAAGAACTGCTTGCATGAGGTTCCAAACGCTGGAATCCCCCACAATTGAGCTAGGGAGTAAGGGTACGCCCCAACGATCAGTGCTGCCTCCCCTACTCTTCAACGTGGCTATGAGAGAACTCCCCGAGCAATTGGCAAAGCTCGAGGGATTGAAATTTAGTATATATGCGGATGATATCACCCTCTGGGTCAACCGGGGAAGTGATTCAGCCGTCAAAAGCCTGCTCCAGGCCGCCACCGACATCATAGTCGATTACGCGGCCGAGAGAGGCCTAGCATGCTCGCCGCAGAAATCAGAATTGTTTATATACAATCCGGAACACTTAAGGTGCAAGGCACCGTCGGAGATCAAAATTAAAGTGGCGGGTAAAGCGGTACCAATAGTCGAGCAAATTAGAATCTTGGGCCTGATTCTCCAGTCACACGGCCACAATGGCGAGACCGTCAAGAGGCTGCAGAATCACGCAATACAGACCCTGAGCCTAATTAGGCGGGTGGCCAGCAAAGGCCGAGGGCTAAAGGAGAACAATTTAATTAAACTAATACAGGCGTACATATTCAGCCGGGTGAGCTATGCAACGCCATATCTCGATTTGAAAGTGGTGGAAAGAGAAAAGATTGATTCTCTAATGAGAAAATGCGTAAAATGAGCGCTGGGACTGCCCATGTGTACATCAACAGAGAGACTGATGGCTCTAAGAATGCACAACACATGGGCAGAACTGGCGGAAGCGGTGCGAACCTCTGAGATTGAGAGACTTAGCACCACGAGGACAGGAAGAGCCATATTGGCCAAAGTTGGAATAAATCCGGACAGAGGCCCCACCCAAAAGGTGGAAGTAGACAGGGAAGTTAGAAAAAATCTGATTATCCCCCCCCCCCCCCCTGCCAAAAAACATGCACCCGGAACATAGCAAAGACAGGAGGCATAAACGAGCCGAAGCATTAAAAATTAGATTCGGTAATATCTCGGAACATGAGGTGGCCTATGTAGACGCGGCGGGAGGTAGCGGCAGTTTTACGGTGGCAACGGCCGTCAGCGGCCGGGGTATTCCCGTGACCGCTGTCACTCTACGCGGGCGCAACATAGAAGTTGCCGAGGAAATTGCGATCGCATTAGCTGGCGCTGGAACGGACGCGAAATTTGTGATCAGTGACAGCAAAACTGCCATACAAAATTTTAGCAAGGGAAGGATCTCGCCCTTAGCGGCCAGAATCCTAGGCCAGAGAAAGCTAGATAGAAAAATTCAAATAATTTGGACTCCGGCGCACGAAGCCGTCCCCGGCAACGAGGCGGCCCACGAGCTGGCTCGAGATTACCGCCGAGCCGCTACGGGGCCCCTCGATGACCGAGGGAGCGGAGAGCGCATGCTAAAATATGGGGAGATCACGCAGCATTATAGATTGGCTCGTAGACTGGTATCCCCGCCAGACCCAAAATTAAACAACAGACAAGCAGTCGCGTGGAGACGACTACAAACTTATACATATCCGCACCCGGTTATGGCGAACCACATGTTCCCCGAGGCCAGGAGCGATAAATGTAATCTTTGTGGGGCGAGAGGGACCCTCGACCTCATAATATGGGAATGTCCGTACTCTCCCGGGGGAACGCACAAAATTGGTAGTAGAGACACCTGGGAGACCCTGCTGAGCAGCTCGGACTCTGAGCTCCAGCTCCGGCTCGTCCAACTGGCTGAAGAGGCTGCTGGGACCCAAGACCTCCCAGCCTGCATCTGAGGCGGCGGCACTCGCCCCCTGACCTGCGTGTCGGGGGGTGGGTAGATCACCTTATCCGTTGGACATTAAAGTTTATTCAATCTATCTATCTCGATCAGCAACGCCACGATCAGAACCGGGAACGAGCTCGTTTACCCCGTGCCGATGCTGCAGCCCGGGCACAAGAACAGCCTCGTGCAGCCGAGCGCAAGCAGCAAGTGCGTACCGAGGATCCGGCGGCCTACCAAGCCGTCGTTTAATGAATCGTCAGGATTAACCCAGTTTTTAACGCCGGTGCCACGCGTTTCAGCTTCGCCGGTTAACCGTCTGTACGGAGTGCTTGGGCAGTGACTTTTTGTGCCAGGCAATGCCTGATAATTCCTGAAAGAGCCACGCTAAGCAAGACTCATTTGAGAGGGTTCGCATGTTTAACGTTGCCAGGTTCAGGTGGCATCCTGTCCGGATCCAGAGATTGTTAGCACCCTTTGCCGCACAGCAGGTCTGACCAACGCCTTGGTCAGGTGCTACTCTGACGCTGGTTATTCAGGGCCGTGGGTTAATGACAACTGCAGTAAGGGAGGTATAGGGCCGATAACTGGCAATAGGAATGCTAATTCGTCTTCTGATGGGGGATTGTCTTTGTTGAAGCTCGATGGACTACCTCGGCCGTTGCAGAACGATGGAGGACTCTGGGATTGCCATTGTGGTTGTTCTCGCAGCCTTTATTTCCTATATGACGAATTTTCTGACGCATTTCACATTGAGAAATTCAATTACTTCAGTAACGCCTTCTGCGTCACGTGGAGGGCCTGCGTTTATCGGGACGTGTGGACCGGGATGACGTTTCTCATGCGGACATCGCCGCCGGTTTTTCTAAGAGATGGGGCCCTTAACTCTGTCGGGTTAATGCCCTTTACTGTCTTTATTATTAAATGGGGGTCATAATGGTTGGTGCGCGAAGGCTCATCCTGACAACAGCAACCAGGCAGAGAACTTCCCCTTGCCTTGCCAGAAGTTCGCCTGCAGCACAGACTTTGCGAGTGTTTCGATAGTTCGGAGAATGCGCGGTAAACTTGAAAAGAGGCGTACGAAGATTTCTATACATCACAAAGGTGGGCACACAATTATATATGAGTAAGACATCGGTCCTGCTCCCCGATAAGGAAGTTGAATTTTTATCTCATTCTCTAAAGACACCGCTCTAAGTACTTGTTCAGGACCTCAGGGAGGGTGGAGGTGGGGGGAAGGAGGGGGGGGGGGGGGCGTGGCAAGGTTTCTTTGACTGTTTATTGTTGCTGGTTTGTTCATGCGTGCCGGCGATGTATAGAATTTGATCGGAACGAGCTTCTGCTGTAAGTCCAGCGTTGTCCTGTGCGTCCATTTATTGATGTACTCGCGTTCAATACCTGCGGGAGACATTACGCTATCATGATGGAATCCTCGCTCGCAAAAATTTTGCTTGTTCTGACCTCCGAAATGCACGTACAGATTCCACTGCTCTCGGAATCTGTGTGCAGCGCAAGAGGTTGCGTTAATTGCCCGGAACTCTTGCGGCGCTATAGCTCAGTGGTATTTTAGAGAACTGGTTCCTGGAATAATTGTGCAGTGAAGTGTTTGTTTTGAGTTTGTCGATCCGGCTATGACTGTTTTGACCGCTATATGAGTACCTTACGCATGCATGTTTTATATTTGTAATAGACACCGTGAGGAAATGAAGCGCTAGCTGAGTGGTTAGGGGCTATCCACTCCCACGGTGTCATTACTTCACTGGCTTGGGTTTAAACCCCAATGAAGGCGGTTGTGGAGAAACCTTACTTTAGTTCACGTCGTGAGCGCGAAAGAGACGGACAAGGTAAACCAAGTTTTCGAGCACTTAGATGGAGTCACAGTAAAAAGAGTGCGCGTCTAAGATTACAAGTTCATGCGATTATAGCGAATTGGTGCCCCTACTGACGACACTCCGAAACGCAGCCGGGACATCCTTCGAACCAAACATAGGTGGACTGCAAGATAGCCCCTGAACACTGCTTGATTGATTGAAAAGCTGATTGATTGAAAACAGGTTTCAAGCAATGAATAAATTAATCATTATCACGTGGAGTCCCTTGTTTCCTTTCATCGTTTCTCGAAGTCGGATGAGAGGCCTACTATACCCTTGACCAACTGTGAACCTGGCTCTGTATCCTCAAGCGCAGTCCGCAGAACTCTGTAAACATTATCGCAGACATGAAAACGAAGGGCTTATGCATGTTAAATGAGAATGGGTTGCCATAATGGAGCCACATTATAAGTGAATCCGTGCGTCTGGACAGATAGGAACACGGGCAATACGCTGATCTCGGTGGATAGGCCTGGATGGGACCTGGGTGATGGCTTAGCATTCCATGTTTGCTTAGGTACTGCGTCGTGGGCGCGTCTGTTTTAAATTGTGTCGCATGTTCACTGGCAGAGGAACAGTCATGCCCTGTCTGCGCTGCGGTGGAGAAAATAGCAGCAAGGCATTCAGAAAAGCGCGCTTCTCCTCACAAATACGCAGGAGGAGAAAAAAGCCTGTCATCAAGGAGGATTCAAGTGGGCAACGGCGAACAGTAATGAATTTCAGTAAAGCGACTTCACAACGTATAAGCGCGTAATCCCGCATAACGTCGATATGTATTACCGTAGTGGTTGACGCCGCGACCACAGGCGTATGGACTTACCCACCATTTGAGGCTTACTCGGCACTTATTCAGCATTTGAGCCTCACATGGCGGCGTATGAAACGCAAGCCCACTGCGCAAGAATGTCACGGGAACCCACGCCAACGTGTTTATGGATTACGGCGCGAAGTTTGCGTCTTGTGCAAAGTTGTATGAAGTGCGAAAGTGCAATCATCAATATGAAAAAAGTTTAAACGATATTAGTGAGTTTTCACGTAAACTAAAGCTCTCCACACCTAGGCTTGGCCGCGTGGGAATAGCGCATGCTTTTAGAACGGCGTACGGACCAGAACAGCTACGTTAGATTGGTTCTATATAATTTATTTGAGATGAAAAGACTATCGAAATGAACGATTGACTTTGCAAAGTAGAGAGAAATATTTTATTTAGATTTCGCGACAGGTGGGATTGTCTGTGGATTTTCGTGCACCGGTAGAGGCCCCAACTTTGCTGCGCCTTTCTTCTCCGGATAAAGTGGCCCGACAGGCCACGTGCTTTCGCTGGAAAGTAACTTCTGCTGGCTCGTCGCTGATACAATACGTGGACATAGCCGATGCCCGGTCATCGGCTTCAGCGTCCTGCAATCGAAGAAGAACGCGAGAGATTGAGCACTGTGAGCTTCGATGTACGTGCACTGGAAAAGAAACTTTGAACGCATACTTGAATATGCACGTTCACAAAACCTCAGGTGTTAACACAAAGCGAAAGAGCAAAATACTACAGTAAGCAAATTAGGTTTAACAAACAACAATATAATATGATATTGCTAGTGGGAGTTAAGGTAAACGTCACAGGAATTCTTCGATGAATCTTCGGGTATTACGAAAAAAACAGATGCAGAACCACGACATTTCGTTTCTTATGCATCGTAAAAGTTAAGTCTACTCTAGCAGGTAGCTTATGAAAAATTACAAACACCTCTTGAATGACACATTTTCGAATTTGTAAAAGCATTTGTACAGAAAAATATACTACACTATGTATATGGACACCTGTTTCACCGTAAACATGTAAAAAGTCCTGCTCAATTTTTAGTAAAGTAAAAGGAAGATACCGTGCAAAGATGTTTCTAGAACGTGCAATCAGGTAAGATGCGCAACAAATTGATAGCATTACAGACGCGCAGTAAATCGTAATTTTCTTAACATTGATTCTCTGAGGATTACACAACTACAATTAGATATCTAAAAGAGAAAAAAGAACCGAGCAAAGCCCGAAAAGCGATATGTGCAAATGCTTAACCGAGATGACGTCGTGGAGTGAATAGATAATGAAGTGGGAAGAAAGAATACACGCCCCAGCCGTTTCCTAAATAGAGTTGTGTACAGAGAGCTTGCGGGAGATGGCCGTTATTCTCTTTGGCCATGCCCTAGGATAAGGAAGGCCCACGATATTGGATTCATCAGTGGGAAGTTAAGAAATGGCCAACCTGATGGCTACTAGCAATGACTCATGGTCAAGGCGATTCACGAGTTGCTGCTGCAGTATCTCTATGAAACAGATTACACACAGTTCATTCTAATATTATGCCACGTAACGAACAAATCGAGTACAAATATGCGAGCATGAATGACGGGAAACATTACGTCGTGTAGCAGCCCGTGTGAGTAAAATAAAGTACAAGCATGCATTGCAGGGAACTTGGAAGATCCTACCTCCTTAAACAGCGTCGTGTAGATGCTTGGACCGCGATAGACAAGGCAACTTTCAGAGATGTACCCTTGAAGTGCTGGTAGCATTATTAAGGAATCCAACTCAAAGCTGGAAGGTAGATGATGAACGGTCTCGTCTCGGCTCCATGGTTTCTCTTCTTCCTCTGGCGGGCCCGCAAGGACATTGACGAATACTTCTTCCTCGCGAGCCACGCAAGGACAGGGTGGGTGCCGGCATTCTAAAGGCAGTAGGGTGTACGTCAAATCGTCCTGTGACGCGCAGCGACGTAAGATTTTGTCATCAACGTCCGAACAGTCGGAGTCGTAGGCCAGACCATAGTCATCCAGGGAAGCCGCTGGGCCCATGCAGGATCCTTCGATCATTGCTGAAGACCTGCGCAAGTGTACACCGAAAACTTAGACGCCATACGTACTCTTGGTTTATCGTAATCACCAGCAGTAACGTGCTATTATAATTATCACATGTATTATTTCCACATATCTGGCCTGTGATTTCATCAAAACTTTACTCGTGCATAACGGAGCAGCAAGTGTTAAACTATGTTTTTGATTACGCTCGAAAACCAGCCACTAAACAATATTGTTGACGGCATTTGTTCACTGCAGACTGCAGCGCTTCCCTTTCTACTTATGTGCAAGTCCAGAGGGGACGTAGATAGAACTGTAGAGAGGAGGGAGGAGAAGAGGCAGTTACCATACAAAGGGGGCGTGGGGATGAAGGTGACGTGAGAGGGCAGGGAAACCCTACTACTACGACAGTGGTTGCGGGGAAACTGGATAAACTTAAGTTCAAGATACGGTGGAGTACGGTGCTGCATTTCTGAAAAATAGACACCATGCAAATATGTCAAGCGGACAAACTACACAGAAGCGGAGCCGCATTAATTGAAGCGCACCACAATGTCCAGGCGACACCACGGAAGCGGTAGACCATCAAATCAACACTTCTGTGGCAGCTGCGTTAGCTTTGCGGCTATGGTATTGCTAGAGGTCGTGGATTTGATCCCAATCGCGGCAACTGCATTTCGACGCAGGCGAAATAGAGAACATCCCGGGGTGAAAATTAATCCGGAGTCCGCCACTACGGCGTGCCCCATAATCCGATTGTGGTACTGGCGCGTACAGCCCCATAACCAAATTCAAGCTTAATACCACAATGCGATGTGCCATGTGAAGCAATCACAACGCTCAACCCTCTCAGAAATTATGAGATATAGCGTACAACAACGCCTCAACAAACACCTCTCCCTGCGCATTCTGTGTACTACGCAGTCAAACAGCACTAGTGCCCGCAAGGTAACGTTTAACATCAACTCATCACTTTCGTGTTAGTCTAAACGTTGAAGAAATTAAGCTTCAGCCGTCAACATCACCGCTAATTATTGTCAATCAAAGCATCCAGCACGGAAAGCTTCGCTTACATCGATTCCCACAGTGCGTGGGATCTGCACAATTTTTTTTTGCCTATGCGAGCATTGATCGCAAGAAAAACAGACCCAATTCATTCACGAAATAAGCTAATTACAATAATAAGCTTGTACGGTGCCACGTCGTCTAAACTGGAAAGTTGAAAGAAATTGCCATAATAAACGAGCCTTTCCTTGTTACTGCAGTTATTTACAGCAAGTTAGATCGAAATAACTGCTTGAAATGATCTGTTACGTTGACCTCATTACGAACGCCGAACCGCTGCTTACGGTGAAGCCGACCTGTGGCGTAAAAGGAGGGGGGGGGTGCGAAGTGATGTTTTGCGTATCCGCACGATAAAGCCATAACGCAGGCCGATTCGATGCTTCTGATAATTACTTCACAGAACGGGTTGAATGGATGGCTGAGCTTCGCGAACCACGTATGTAATAAAGTGAGTTGAACGAATTACTCGATGCCAGTTAGTTAGGCGTCCACGGAAGTTTTGAATGTAAGAACACGGAAAAAGAATTCTACGAATATTTTCTTAAATTCTTTTCAGTATAAACATTACTCGTAAGGCTGGTAACTCAATGCGTTACTAACGCAATTAGGTTATTCAGTGTTCGAATTGATTTGAATTTTCTTGCAAATGACGTCCGCATGGTGAGATAATTTTTCTGCAGTGGTCATAGTCGGCTAAATTTTGTAGGTTTTAATAAAATGTGTCTGAAGCAAAACAAACACACTGTACGCAATTATTGCAACTATTTTGGCGCATAGATTTCGGCCTGGTGCAGTCAATTAATTTTCCAGGATGCAGTCAATGGAATGTTATCTTTAGAATGCCTTTAAGACCAGTTAGGTGTCCTATTACGTGAGCAACGAACAAGGTACTCTAACTCAAATGCAGCAGGAGTGCACAATTACATCGCACAGTAAGACAATAGAACGAAGAAATATGTATCATATTAAAAAAGTTCGAGAGATAAAGGAAGAAATGTGGGCGCACTCACGGTTGAAAGCAAGCGACGACTTGCAGCAGATAGTCACTGGAATTCGGAAGGTGGGCAACCGGAGTTGAATTTCGAATTGGGAACAGAAAAATGGGGAATCACTATAGAACACTTCGAGAACAAGCGTGTTGGTCAGACAATCGGGCTCGCCAGTAGAACTCTGCTGAGTGTTTTCCAACACAGAGTATCGAAGTGAGTGAGTGAAACGAAGAGGGAAAGGTAAGGAGGTTAACCAAGGACGTGCGCGGTTGGCTACTGTACATTTGGAGAGGGGGAAAAGGAAAGAGAGTAAATGGTGGCGGTAGAGACCGCTGCATGGAAAGTAGTCGCCTTTGTATGCTCTTTACTTTTTCTGGGAATAATTGAATGCGGCCGTTCAAGATTGCCGCAGGTGTTGATCCACGAAACCAAAATGTCACTTCAGTGAAAACTGGCATGACCTATTGTGACACGCACAAATTATGTGCGGTGCATGGGATACACAGGTGAATTTTTCTTCCAAGAAAAAGAGGATTAGCTCCTTTTCTATCTCCAACAAGTGTGGCGAAATCGGGTCGTTGGTAGTAGTGGAGCACATTGTAAAGACGGGGACAAAGAAGCAGGCACACGGAGACGCGGACGCTACTCTCAACAATGAAGTTTCTTGACAGAGTCGAACAAAAGTGCTTTCGAACACATCACCGACCACGTGAACGATATTGCCACCGGGGAGCAAGATGAAAAGATAGAGCGTTTCAAACATGGAAAAGAGCCCTGTGCAATAGAAATACATTGCAAAAGGATATACAGGTGGTCTAGTTGGTAATGCATCATTATAAAAACTAAGAGGACTCTAAACACACAGGACGTAGAAAAATCATAAGAAGACAAACACTGACACCAAGGACAACATAGGGGAAAGTACTTATGCTTAATAAATGTAATAAAGAAACGGTAAATTAAATAAAACGACATGATCGTTTATCACAAATGGTGACGTAGAAACAGAAACACACCAAAGGCGATAGACATAGAGCGTCCTTTCGCGTCACCGAATACACTTCACCGACCACGTGGTTCAGTTGGTTGGTGACGTGTATTCGAAGACACTTTTGTTCGGCTGTGTCGAGGAATTAAACGACATTGTTGTGAGCAGCGCCCGTATGTCGCCGTGCCTCCTTTTTTGTCCTGAGCGCTAAAATACTGCGATTTTTCTGTCTCGTTGACTGCGTCTAGTATGAAAGGCGACGCAGAGCCCGCAGTTGAGTTCATCGAAAAGAGTCCAACCTCCGAAGCCTTCGTTCCTTAGCATGAGAAAAAAAAAAGAAGTGGGGTAGGGTGCTTATGATTGACAAATTTGACACTCGCCAGTAACAACAAGAAACAGAGTAGAAAGAGGGTACGCCACAACAGACACACTTTTTAGAAATACGTGGCTGCTTACTTCTATACACTTCAAGTTGATTTCCTTTGTTAGAAACATTTCGAGAGATTAATAACAAATTCAAGAAATTTCTAGAACTTACTACGAGGACGTCATCCACGCTTAGCTGAACTGCCTGGATTTATATATAGGAAAGGCGGCCGCAATGACGAGGTAATGTTACTGAGGACGATGTTCAGATAGTGGCCATATACTGAATGATTTCTATATGGCTATGATCATGTTTTCAAATTATTAGGGATGTTATTTCGATCACAATTGAACCGTACGCATTATTGTTGTCATCACCCCCCCCCCCCCCATCCTTTAGTATTGATTGCGGGCAGTAAAATGACCTTACTGCTGTCTAACCTTATTTACCGATAATGAAACATAGCAGTTGGAGGCATTCAGCTCTTAAACTCTTATGGATGACCCAATGCTATTCAACGTACCCAGTGTCCTTCACCACGGCTAGTTCCCCGGCACGTTTACTAATATCAGAGTCAGACTGAGACAGTTTTTCCCCTTTTTCGATATACCCACAAATAGCGAGGATGCTTCGTCTGGTGTCGCTTGCTTTAGTGGCCGGAAGCCGCACAACGACAGCGAACCACGCTGTCGTCGTGCGGCCTTTTCGCCCTTTTCCGTATACAACACGAGTTAAGCTTCTTCCTCACGGACGCTTATTCCGAACACAAAGTGTCGCATACCGCTTAGCCTTCCGGAAGACTAGCACTGCACCGGTTTGAACAACCTGCGAGTGAGTGCTATGTGGAATCACCTGACCAACACTTTTGATAAATGAGTGCGTAAATAAATTGATCCACAGCCTGTTAGATGATACAACTCAAATAAAGGTTTGAGAAATGCAGCCGTCAGTACGCTGATAATACTCTTGCAAATACATTTGCAAAAACTAAAATGATCTATTGTTTCCATTCATACACTTCGCTTTTACACCTGTCGAACGTGGCACATGTGTCTGCATTGCTAAGGTTCTGTGCTCCTAAAGGCCCTTCAATAGCAGCAATATGTTCTTTCTCAATGGGCACCTGCAGTGGTTTGGGAACTATAACCATTATAACGACAGGAAATGTTCTGAGTAATTATCGGAATCATTTTGTATTCGCGCTTCCCTCATGGTGGTCATTGTAGTTAGGAGTGAGGCGCAGGGAGGAGGACCACATCCGAAATATATATCTGGGCTGCATATAAAGGCGGTATTGTTCTTCAGAAAAAAAAAGAAACATTTCAACGGCCACCGACTTATCAGTTTTAACAAACGGATTCTGCACGATGAACGGAATGGTGACAAGTCATACGGGACGAGGATAGAATTTTCCTCAATTGGCAAAGAAAGAACTTGCGTAACTGTAGCGAGTGAAAACGCCCAAACGACGCTAAAAGTGCCCCAGCTGTCACGGAGTTTGTTGCTTTGGACGCTTATCGTCGGGTGCACTTGTTCTCCAACCACGCAGCGAATTATCAGGCGCTGAAGGTTGCTCCGAATTTCTCAAGTTTTCCGTTACGGCTAAATCCGTTTGCTGCCTTAAACAAACCCGTGGAGTCAATCACCTCTGTACCACTATAACTAGTTTTCATAAAGCGCGATACTCAGCAATTTCCCAATACACCAGAGCGCAATCGGAACGCGCTATTCTCTTCATTGAGAACGATTCGTGAAAATATAGCACCAAACAATGAGTGCATTCTCCATCCTGAAGAAAAAGTTTGCCAACGTTTTCAATTTTTATTAAAGCACACCTGCCCGGCACTGTTCTTCGTCTGGTCAGTGTTGAACAGAGCGCAAGCATCGTACACTTCCTGCCGACATCACCGACCTTCCATTTATTAACCTCTACATCTTTCTGCGACTCAAAAGGCCTTTGAACTTTGTATTCAGTTTAGACCAGTAGTTACAAAGAAAAATGCCACCTGAATCATTACACCAGATTTGTTATCGTTCAGGAGAGACGCAAATGAAATGACATGCTTGAAGGCGAAGACATCCCCCTCCTGAGATAGTTTCTAGGTACGCCCTAAAGCGACATTCTTTTACTGCCTTCGATCGGCTCATTTCTGGTTCTTTTGTGAAGACCCTTCAATGGCCGTCTGCTTTCTTTCGTTACCCTTCAGTCACTGCTGGGTAGGGCGTTTACAAAGCAGAAGCAGCCCCACACATGAGCATCCCAGAGTTGTACGCGCTGCAGGTGACGGTATTCAAGACTTACAGGAGCAATGCTTGTGAGGCCGCATCGAATTGGTTTGTGACGTCACCCCCTCGCCGTTTGAGTGTCTTAGGCAAGATCACTTGAAATTATATTTCCATTTTCAGATGGTTGCTCTGCATACATCGTTAATATACGTTGCAGATAAATGGCCAGCTCTTGAGATAAGCACTTTATTTGCCTGCTTTATATGCCCAAACAATGGGAGGGCCTCGTATTACACGCATAATTTAAATCAGCCCCCTACACTCGTAACAACAATGCCAAGATTCTTCGGTAATCTTAGTGCCTAACGCATGAATCAACACCATCAGTGGGAAAAGCACAAAGCTCTGGGGAGGTCATTTCACTTATTTACACTAGACGGGATCATTTAACAATAATTAGCACACCGCAAATGCAAGAAGAAGTAGAACAAAGGCTGCGGTGTTGTCACTGTCGTCATGAGCATTTGTGCTATCGTCGTGCGGGCATATTAACGGACGCTATTTGTCTCTGACTTCCCGTTATATCTCCGAACTGCGCTGCTAAAAAAAAAAGGAATCTATACCACAGAAATAAACATCGGCGAACGGTATGAGTTATTAAGACTTATACTGAAACGCTCCTTTTTTATTTTGATGTGTGAACATTTCACAACGTCACCTCGAAAATTACGTTCGGGTCAGATAAATTTAAGTTTTCTTATTTCCCGAGAACCGTTTGTGAATGGTACTGCCTCATCAAAGAAAGTGATCAAACGGTGAAGTAACCCTTCTGAGCCTGCATTATCGTTGCCTTTTAGTTCGCTGCTGTTTCTTTTGTATTTCTTTTGTATTTGTGTCGACCACCCTGCTTTGACCACGATTCCGCAGTGTTGTATAAATAAATAAAATAAAAATATTCGCTGTCTTCTCTTTGAAGTGACATTCGCTCCCAGCTGTTTGGACGCGCACTGTCGAGAGTGCGCGACCGAGTACCACGTGTTTTTCGGAGACACCACCGACTCGTGGAGGTTCCGCAGTCGAGCTACCCAGTTATTCAAAGTTTAGTCTTACCTTTCTGATGAATGCCAGGCGCGAATGTAAATAACCCGAACAGTAGAGTTCGATCGTTAGACTAGAAGAGCATGAATTTAATTTGTTGATGCGTGCTTTCTCTTTCAGATTTTGCTTTTAATGTCGATATATAGAAACATTATTTGACAGGAAAAGTTTTTAAGGACTGATTGAAAACTGCTCGGCGTGTTTGGAATTTCATTGCGAATACGTTAGCAGATCGATACCCAGCGCTAAGCGGTTAATATAATAATAAGGGTGACCAGCAATATTATTTCACTATCTCTGAACTTCTGTTTTATCATAGATTGCAGTGTTTATGTTCGTAAGGTTGAGGACTCGGCGCGTTCGTGTAGCATACTAGAAGTTGGATTGCGCAACAGCCAAAGTCTTGTCTGCCTCGTTTTTCTTTCATATTGAATTGCTGTTATTCAACATTTCATATGACTTGCTCCCGTTTACACGGTTACCCTTGTTAAGAATGGCCGTACGGGCCAGCTTTCAGCCCGCTGCACGTGTTCCAAGCCCACCGGACAGGGATCCATTCCGAGAACTGCGGACGGCCGGCGGCCACGTGGCGCGCGATCAGCTCAGGAAATTGGTACTTGGCCGAGCCACCCGGGACAAAGTTCTACGAGGCCCTCTGACGTCGGCACTGAAAGCTGGGCGGTTCCGAGAACTGCGGATGACCGGCAGCCACGTGGCGCGCGGTCAGCTCAGGAATGTGGTACTCCGCCGCGCCACACCAGACGGAGCACAGTTCTACGAAGCCCTCGGTCGTTGACTCCGGAGCCTTTGTGTGTGTGGGCGTAAACGATACTGCGGAACGGCGCCCCTCTGTCGTCGGCTCCAGACCTTCGCACCTGTGTGTTTGCGTGTGTGTGGGCGTAAACGATAGTGCGGAGCGGCGGTAAGTTTACAATGCTTGGACGAACCTTCCCGACCGTATCCTGCTCCGTCCCCGCCGAACAATGACGTCGAACTATGACGTCAAGCGGAGAGCTTATAAGCAGCGTTTGCCGGCTGCTAGGGGTGCTCGTGTCGTGCTCGTTGTCGGGAGCTGAGTGCTCTGTCATGCTCGAAATGTAGTAGTGAGCTGTGTGCTCGTAATCTGTTTGCTGTATGTTAGTTTTGCGGGCTCCATATGGGAGTCGCGCTAGTCTGCCAATGTATCCTGCTTAAACTGTTAATATGTAAATAAATCCTGTTCACCGAGTTCCTGTCTACGACCTTCAACTCCTTCAAATGGTGGCAGCGGCGAGTTAGTCCGACGACTCCTACATCTGGTTGACAGCGGTAGGACCGTCCGACAAATCTTACACCCTGTAATACAAGGATCTTCGTGTAATATTGTAAGCATCTCTCCATGCGTACTTCTCGCTCTTTTTCGTTCTGACTTCAAGTGTACTTTTGCATTACCTGTTTTTATGTTGCGTACTATTGTTATCGACGACCAATGTCTTCTTTTCTTACTTTTATAGATATTTTAACAACGCTTGCGTTACGTCGATGTAACAGGAGTTTCCCGCCTTCTTGACGGCCTGTAAGGCATTCCTTAGTACCTACATCATGTGGGGATGCGCGACTCTCGCGCTTCCCCTGATGTATTTTCCCGCATAGCGCGTCTCCTGCAGGGCGGCTTCGCCCGCCGCGTGGCCTGGGGCCCGCGGCGGTCGGAGTGGTTGAAGCGCAGTGCGAGAGATGGCGCTAGTGTTGCGCTGCGGCGGAGGTTACTTGGGCGCCGGAAGACAAGGCGCTTGCTCTTTCCCGGCGGGTCGGCGCACGGCATGGACGTCCCGCGCGCGCGCGCCGACCCATGCTTCTGCGAGACCGTCTCGCGTGGCCGCCTTCGAACGCGCCACCGTTGGCGTGACCGAACACGCGAACGACTAAGCGTTGGGATCCAGGATGGGGCGAACATATTCGCTCGTTTTCCGGTCGCGGTGAGTCGGACTTCTAGATTTGTCGAGCGCCCATCGGCATGTTTTGTGGATAGCCACTCGGCTAGCAGGCATTGATCTATGAAAGGTGCAATAAATGCCCTTGTGATTGTTTGCACTACTGTGTTGTCGTTCCTTTGTCCCAAGAGTACGGAGGAGAACCCCATATCTCCCACAATCAACACATGCGGCAGTGGTTATTTCCAAGTATCCCGTTTCATTCAAACATCTGTGCCTCCAAAGTTACTAACGATATCAATAACGATCATCAATCAAAATCCGCCAATGAGATCAGTCATGATCATCTGGGCGCCAGCTCATCAAGGCATTCCTGGCAACGAGGTCGCCAACCACGTGGCTCGAGATCTGACCCACCGAGCCGACGCCGAGGAATCTGAACCCGAGCGCATGCACCCTCTAGTCTCTTACCAAGACATCACACAACACTACAAGCTCACCCGCAGAACATATGCACCCCCACACAAGTCACTACCTAGAGAGCAGGAGCGATGCCTCCGAGCTCTACAGGTTAATACATTCCCCCACCCAACCAGAAATCACCTCATAGACCCTACAAAATTCTCTCCGCAATGCCGCTTCTGCGCAGAGCCCGGGTCCCTCAGGCACATAGTAGGGGGTTGCAGAGCGGCTCCATTAAATCCTCCGGACCCTTACCCCACTAACGAGCTTTGGGAGAGAGCCTTGGCCAGCTCCGACCTCGAGGATCAGCAACGGCTGATTGCGAGGGCCCAGGACGCGGCCCGAGCTCAAGGCATCCTGGAATGAGGACGCCTCTCCAAAGCTTCATTCACCTAACAAAAAAGTTTATTCTCTCTCTAACGATATATTACTTTTACTAACGCTATTACTTTTGTTACTTGTACATGAAACACAAGAGTAACTAAGCCAGTGTATATTATAAGAAGCTCACAAACACTGACACCCAGAAGCCCACAAACACAACAAGGACCACATAGGGGACATTACTTGTGCTTAATAAATGAAATCAAGAAAGGATAAATTAATGAAAATGAAAGTGGATGAAAAAAACAACTTGCCGCAGGTGGTGAACGATCCCACAACCTTCGAATTTCGCGTGCGATGCTTTACCAATTGAGCTACCTAGGCGCCGTTTCCCCAGCCACTTTCTTGGGTATTTATGTTTCCTAGTAGAACCCTGGTAGTTTTAGCCAGCGCCACCACTCAAAGACCTTGGCGGCAAATGTGGAACATCCTTTCTGTCGCATGCGTCACGAGAACGTGATCGTTTTTGGGTGAAGGCATCAATGTTGCCGGATTCGAGACCCTCCTTATGTAATAAACGAGAATAAAGCGGGTTAACCGGAGGGCCCGATTTTTATTAGTCATATCATAAGAAGCCAACTAACACTGACACCAAAGACAACATATATATATATACATATATATATATATATATATATATATATATATATATATATATATATATATATATATATATATATATATATATATATATATATATATATATATATATATATATATACATATATATATATACATATATATATATATATATATATATATATATATATATATATATATGTATATATATATATATATATATATATGTATATATATATATGTAGAGGAATCGCTTTTATCCGAAACATTTTGCTGGGAACGCAGCATCGTTTCGAATGTTGCAAAGGGTTACCAGGTGGACGAACGTGTTTTTGTAGGACGAACAGCTATGTGTATGGCGCGCGAGTGTGTGTGATGACAGCGGCATTGCAAGACGACGGCGATGACGGTCATGTGACGCCAATGGCACGACTTCTACTCCGTCCGTTCGTCGCGAGCTTACGACATGACGATTGTTGGGTTCTGCTTAGCTACAGGACGAGGCGCGAGCGAGAGAAACACCGAGTTTGACGTCATCGGCGTGTACTGTACGTGTTATACAGTCGTACCTACCTATGCTTATGCCAAATGGTGTACATAAACAGAAAAACTTCGAGATGGTGTTTTCATTGCAGCGATGAACCATTGAAACCCTTTCAACCTGTGCTTATTGAGTTTGCGGCACAGCGTTGCAAGGTTTCTACGTAGCGTTTGCTACTACGACGAAAATATAACTCGCCGTCTTAATACGGGAGCTGTCACGTGGGTGAGTGAGTGAATAAACTTTATTGTAGGTCCGGCGAGGACGCGAACTCGTCGCGCACCCGGCTAGTCCCACGTCGGGACCGGCAGGTCTAGCCCACCGGCCCGGTCGCGGGCACGCTGGACGGCCAGGATTTGCTTTTCTAGAGCGGGGCTACGCAAAAGCGAGTCCCACTCCTCCTTGATGAACTTGGGGTATGTCGACCCACACTCCCACAGCATGTGCGCTAGAGTGGAGGCCTGCCCGCAGGAGGGGCAGGCGTCGTCGCGATACACGTCCGGGTAAGCCTCGTGGAGAACGGACAGACACGGATACGTACTGGTCTGCAGAAGCCTAAGCGAAACGGCTTGCGCCCTATTTAACTTGGGGTGAGGGGGTGGAAAGACCCTTCTAGACATGTAGAAGAATTTAATGATCTCGTTGTGAGTAGCGGGAGCGTCCCTGTGGCCGTAGGGAGGAGGGGAGTCGGTGCTTCTTGTAGAGGAAGCGCGGTCGGTGAGGTCACGCGCAGCCTCGTGAGCAGACTCATTGAGGTTCGGGGGAGCACCCTCGACCGACCCTACGTGAGCTGGAAACCAGTGGATTGAATGATGCGTGAGAGCATCTCGACTCGAGCTGCTAAGAAGACGAGCAGCTTGCTTGGCGATGCAACCCTTCTGAAAAGCCCTAACTGCTGTTTTGGAATCGCTATATATCTCGGATCCACGACCGTCTAGCAGGGCGAGGGCGATGGCGGCTTGCTCGGCGACACCGGGGTCTGAAGTGCGAATGGAGGCGCAGTTGGAAATCTTGCCGCTGGAGTCGACCACAACGATGGCAAAGGTCTTCCCATCGCTGTACTCCGCGGCGTCGACGAAGCCTGCTCTAATGTCTCGTTGCTTGATCTGTTTGAGGATGGCTGCTGCTCTGGCCTTGCGTCTGCCCTCGTTATGGACGGGATGGACGTTTCGGGGCACAGGGGCCACTTCGAACTTGTCTCGAATGCACCTGGGGATCGGGGTACTGACCATCGGGAATCCCGCAGGTTGGTAACCCAGCTCTTCGAGGATGTGTCTACCTGCCGCTGTGGTGCTCAAGCGAGTGAGTTGCGCGCGTTCTTGGGCTTCGGCAATCTCCTCGGCAGTGTTATGCACCCCCAGCCTAAGGAGATCCTCGGTATGGGTCCTGATGGGTAGCCCGAGAGCCCTCTTGACCACTTTGCGGATGAGAGCGTTGAGTTTGTCTCGCTCCGCTCTGAGCCAGTTATGCATAGAAATTGTGTACGTAAAGTGACATAGTACGAATGCATTGATAAGCCTGAGGAGATTGTTTTCCTTCATTCCTCGGTGCCGGTTTGCTATTCTGCGAACGAGGCGGAAAGCGTTGTCCGTCTTTGCGATGATCTTGCGGAGAGCCGTTCCGTTCCCGCCGTTGAATTCGACAAACATGCCCAGGACCCGAATAACGTCAACCCTGGGTATCAACCCCCCGTCACAAGTGCGAAGACTGATGCTGCTTTCGGAGACTGGCTTCCAATCTTTGGGTCTGCCTCCCTTCTCTTTTCTGTAAAGCAGAAGCTCCGACTTGGCGGGGGAGCATCGAAGTCCGGTGGGGCGGAGATACTCCTCGATCACGTCTATCGCCTCCTGCATGGATTCTTCGACTCTGCCCTCGCAGCCGCTGGAGCACCATAAGGTGATGTCGTCGGCGTATATGGTGTGCTTGACGCCCTCTACGCGTGCCAACCTCTCGGAAAGACCAATCATACAGATGTTGAACAGGGTGGGTGAGATGACGGCGCCCTGAGGAGTGCCCCGCCCTCCGAGGGGCACATCGTTGGAGCGGAAGTCCCCAATGCGAAGCTTGGCCTTCCTGTCCGTTAGGAAAGAGCTGACGTAGCTATGGAATCTGGAGCCAAGACCCAGATCTGAAATGGTCTTTACGATGAAGCTGTGGAGCACGTTGTCGAAAGCTTTCTCGAGGTCCAGACCGAGCAAAGCCTTGACGTCTCTGGAACGGCCATCCACAATCTGATGCTTTATTAGGCGCATTGCATCCTGCGTCGAGAGTCCGGCGCGGAAGCCGATCATGTTGTACGTGTAAACCTCGTTGTCTTCGAGGTACCCGTTGACCCTGTTGAGGACGACGCGCTCCATGACCTTGCCGACGCAGAAGGTTAGAGAAATCGGCCTGAGGTTCTCGATGTTCGGGGCTGTTACGTTTCGCCTACAACGCGCGGTAATGCCGGCGCGGATGCAACGGACGCCGGGGCTTTGTTCAAAGCGGCGGACATTTTGGCCCGTCCAACGCCGCCGCAACGCCTACCCGCCAAGCGTGTCCAGGCGTGTTTCAGTGCCACGTGTCTTTGTGTGTGTGTGTGTGTGTGTGCCCACGCTTGTCAAAGCGCGGCATCAGGGGAGCGGAGCTCCCCAAGTGAAGGTTGGCGATGCGTCACTACACTCGGTTCAGCAGGTCTCTCGGCCCGACAGTTCGCGCCGTCGTGGGGTCATGCTCCGCCGTCCCGTGACCTTCATCCCGTGACCTTCATCCCGTGACCTTCTCTTTTTGGACCGCGACGCCGAGGGTATAAGAGCAGCTGCCCCCGGACGCCAGGAGAGAGGCTCCGATTTGTACTGTTGAGTTACGTGCTCTCCCGTCTCTCCACTTCGGTCGAACTGACCGGCCGCTCTTTTGCTATGTTAGAATAAACAAGTTGTTCTGTTACCAGTCTTCTCTTGCTTTGCCGGGACCTTCGGATGCTTCCAGTGCCCCAGGCCGCCAGGCCAACGCTACCCTTGGGGCTTGCGACCCATTGGCAATAACGGGCGTCAGCACCGAGACCCCAACAACTCGTGCCAGCGGTGCGATTCCAACATCTGGTTGCCAGCGGTGAGATCGCGACAACGGAGGCCAGCAGCGAAGAGATGCGGTTGACTGTATGCTGAGCAGCACAACGACCATCCGGGAGCAGTGCAACGAGCCCTGTGTGATGACTGGTTGCCTGCAGCGGAACGACTGCGCGGAATTCTTGGCTGCGAGGTTTGGTGAGTGCGGGACTTTCTTCTTCTGAGTTTTGCCAGGCTTTTGTTAGTGTCAGAAACAGAGCTGGTAATTGTGGTTGTCGTTGCTGCCGGGTTAGTTTGCGGCAAGACAATAGTAGACAGTAGAGAAAGCAGCATTCAGAGCAGCCATGGATTTGAAGTCGTTGCGCAAACCGATATTGCTGGAGCTTGCAAGAGAGTTGGGTCTGGATGTCTCAGACAAACTCAGAAAACCAGAACTGCTAAGGGCTATTCTTGAGTTAGAAGCTGAGGATGACGAGCTGTCGGATTGCCTTGAGACCATTGAGGAGCGGGCAAAAAGACAGGAGCGCGAACTTAGAGAACAAAAAGAGAAAGAAAAAGAAGAGCGCGACCGTCAACACGCTTTGGAAATGAAGCGTCTCGAGTTAGAGATGGAACGCGCTCGTAATGGAAGTCAGGTACACGGTGCAGGAGAACGAGTATTGTTCAAAATGACTGACCTGATGCGGCCGTTTAAGCTTGGAGAGGACATTGGTTTGTTCCTGGTTAACTTTGAGCGAACGTGCGAGAAGCAGGGGTTCTCTCGGGAAACGTGGCCTCAGCGCTTGCTCACTTTGCTACCCGGCGAGGCGGCCGACGTAGTTGCTCGCTTGGAGAGAGAGGAGGCAGAGGATTTCGACAAAGTGAAATCGAGTCTGCTAAAAAAGTACCGGCTGTCAGCGGAGGCGTTCCGTCGGAAGTTTCGGGAAAACGAGAAAGGCAGAAGTGAGTCATATACAGAGTTTGCGTACAGGCTTATGTCAAACATGCAGGAGTGGCTCAAAGAAGAGAAAGCGTTTGGTGACCATGAGAAAGTTCTGCAGTGTTTCGGGCTAGAACAGTTTTATAGTCGGTTACCTGAGAACGTGCGGTACTGGGTCTTGGATAGGCCAGACGTTAGTACGGTGGCTAGAGCCGCTGAGTTAGCCGAGGAGTTTGTGACGCGTCGGGCTCGCGGAGCTAAGGACGGTCAAAAGGGTGAATTTGGCTCCAAGTTTGAGAGGCCGAAGTTCACACCCATGAGAGCAAAGGGGGATACACGTAGTGCGGATGCGAGTGAAAGCAGTCCGACCGAACGTAAGGAGACGGCGGCAACCGAAGCCGAACGCAGAAAGCGGTTCGAGGCGAGGCAAGCGCGCCTGTGTTATACGTGCCAGAAGCCGGGTCACTTTTCGGCGCAGTGCCCAGAAACAAAACCAAAAGTCGTGTTTTTTTCATTAGGCAGCACTGACGAGAACATCAAGCTTCTCGAGCCTTACATGCGAGACCTCCTCGTGAACGGGAAAGAGTGCCGAGTGCTTCGCGATACCGCAGCTACGATGGATGTAGTTCACCCCTCTTACGTAGAACCCGATATGTTCACGGGCGAGTGCGCATGGATCAAGCAAGCAGTGGAAGCTCATAGCGTGTGTCTGCCGGTAGCAAAAGTGCTTATTGAAGGACCTTTCGGAGCACTTGAGACGGAGGCCGCAGTGTCATCTATGTTGCCCCCCCAGTACCCGTACTTATTTTCAAACAGGTCCGATCACCTCCTGCGCGAGAAGGGGCTTTTGTTTGGTGAGGCTAGCGTTCAGGCCTTAACCAGATCGAAGGTTCGGGAGCTCGCTGCAAAGGCGGTAGTTGCGGGGCCGACGTTGTTGAACGATGAGAAAGGGTCAGAGGCGCAGCAAGCTAGTATTCAGAGCACGCCCGAACGGGATAAAATTGAGCCTGTAGCGTTAAAGGCACCAGATACTGGAGAGGAAATTCCCAATGCGGGAAAGTTAGAAGAGCTTCCGGTTGAGCTTCCGGGACTAGGCTCAGTGACGAACAGGAAAGACACCGATCAAGTCATTAGTGACTTAATAAGTAAAGCATCGCTGTCGCCTGAGCAGAAAACCGAACTACACCAGCTCTTACAAGAGTTTCAAGGTCTGTTCTCTGAGAGGCCTGGTAGGACTTCTGTCCTTACTCATGACATAGAACTTACCTCCCCAGAGCCAGTACGATCCAAGGCGTACCGGGTGTCACCCCGCCAGAGCGATATTATGGAGGCTGAGGTAAAGAAAATGCTACAGCTCGGTGTTATTGAAGCGGGTGAGAGTGATTATACCTCCCCTTTGATTTTAGTTGAGGTACCGGGCAAGGAACCTCGTCCTTGCGTCGACTACCGCAGGCTTAATTCCATCACTAAGGATCAAATTTATCCGATCCCTAACATCGAGGAGCGCCTTGAGAGAGTGAGTAGCGCTCAGTTTATTTCCACCCTAGATCTTGTCAGGGGTTATTGGCAGGTTCCACTTACAGAAGAGGCTAGTAGGTATGCGGCGTTCATTTCACCAATGGGGACATTCCGTCCTAAAGTTTTGAGTTTTGGTTTGAAGAACGCGCCATACTGCTTTTCAAGCCTCATGGATAAAGTGTTGCGGGGACAGCAAGAATTCGCTTTACCGTATCTAGACGACGTAGCGATATTCTCCGCATCCTGGCCGGAACATATGGCGCACTAGCGGGCAGTGCTAACCCGCCTGCGCGATGCGGGCTTGACAGTCAAGGCTCCCAAGTGCCAGTTAGCACAGGCCGAGGTTGTCTACCTCGGACACGTGATTGGTCGGGGTCGTCGCCGCCCCTCTGAAATAAAGGTGGCCGCTGTGCGAGACTTCCCGCAACCGCGTACGAAGACCGATATTCGGTCGTTCTTAGGTGTCGCCGGCTACTATCAGAGGTACATCCCCAGGTACTCTGATATCGCGGCTCCCTTGACGGATGCTCTAAGAAAGACAGAGCCGCAAACAGTCGTCTGGGATGAGACAAAGGAAAGAGCTTTTAGCGCCCTAAAGAGCGCCCTAACAAGCCAGCCTGTGCTACGATCGCCCGACTACACAAAAGGGTTCGTTGTTCAGTGTGATGCTAGTGAGCGAGGCATGGGCGTTGTACTGTGCCAACGGGAAAATGGAGAAGTAGAACACCCCGTCCTGTATGCTAGTCGTAAGCTGACGAGTCGTGAGCAGGCGTATAGCGCCACCGAGAAAGAGTGTGCGTGTATCGTGTGGGCCGTTCAGAAATTGTCATGTTACTTAGCTGGCTCGAGGTTTATCATTGAAACGGATCACTGCCCTCTCCAATGGCTGCAGACCATCTCTCCCAAAAATGGCCGCCTCCTGCGCTGGAGCCTCGCTTTGCAACAATATTCCTTTGAGGTGCGTTACAAAAAGGGGAGTCTCAACGGTAACGCCGATGGCTTAAGTCGAAGCCCCTAACGTGGGAATCAGCCTCAAAATTGCTTGTTACTGATGTTTTTCTTCCTGAGGCAGGATTTTTAACTTATTGCTTTTGTGTAGTGTTTCAAAGTGATGATGTGCTTTTTAGTGCAATTTTTCCGATTTGTGGACGCGTTCTGAGTGCTGCCAAACTACTGTAAGGAACTAGGCAGCAGCATAAAAGGGGAAAGAGCCTGGCAGGGCTTAGTGAGGGTTGTGCCGTGCTTGCTGACTGAGCGGTTGACTTTCGGCGTAGTTCTAACGCTTGCCGGAAACGAGAACAAAAATGTCAACTCTCCCGAAGTCACTTTGCAGTGTCCTGTGTGCACCTGAACGTGAGAACGAGGCCTTCTCTGTGCGCTGCGCTCAAGAAACGCCAAAGGACGCCCGACTTCGGTTATGAGCATCATCGAGCGACATCCCTCCGGACAGCGGATGCAGTCCCCTGACCATCGGGATCTCCTTCCCCCGGCGGGGCGGTCTGTTACGTTTCGCCTACAACGCGCGGTAATGCCGGCGCGGATGCAACGGACGCCGGGGCTTTGTTCAAAGCGGCGGACATTTTGGCCCGTCCAACGCCGCCGCAACGCCTACCCGCCAAGCGTGTCCAGGCGTGTTTCAGTGCCACGTGTCTTTGTGTGTGTGTGTGTGTGTGTGTGCCCACGCTTGTCAAAGCGCGGCATCAGGGGAGCGGAGCTCCCCAAGTGAAGGTTGGCGATGCGTCACTACACTCGGTTCAGCAGGTCTCTCGGCCCGACAGTTCGCGCCGTCGTGGGGTCATGCTCCGCCGTCCCGTGACCTTCATCCCGTGACCTTCATCCCGTGACCTTCTCTTTTTGGACCGCGACGCCGAGGGTATAAGAGCAGCTGCCCCCGGACGCCAGGAGAGAGGCTCCGATTTGTACTGTTGAGTTACGTGCTCTCCCGTCTCTCCACTTCGGTCGAACTGACCGGCCGCTCTTTTGCTATGTTAGAATAAACAAGTTGTTCTGTTACCAGTCTTCTCTTGCTTTGCCGGGACCTTCGGATGCTTCCAGTGCCCCAGGCCGCCAGGCCAACGCTACCCTTGGGGCTTGCGACCCATTGGCAATAACGGGCGTCAGCACCGAGACCCCAACAACTCGTGCCAGCGGTGCGATTACAACAGGGCCTTGCCGGGCTTGGGAATGAGCACCGTGCAGGCCATCTTCAATTCTGCAGGAACAACGCCGCTATTCCAGGACTCGTTGATTTTGTCGGTCAGGAAGACGATCGACGTGTCCTCGAGGTTTCTCAACATTCTGTTGGTGACTCCGTCTGGACCCGGCGCAGACTTGCGATTGAGCGCGAAGATGGCCTGTCTAACCTCGGCAATGGAGAAGTCTTCGTCGAGCTCTGGGCGTGGAGGGCCTCGGTAGTCTGGGAGTTGGGTCACTGGATCTCCGTCGCGACGGACGGGCAAGTACTTCTGTACCAGTTTTGCGACGAGCTCATCGACCGTGTGAGACCTGGTGGCCTCGTGAAGGGCCCTGGCCAACGTATGCCTCTGATTTGACTTTGAGCCGCTTTCGTCGAGAAGGTGCTTCAGCATACCCCAGGATTTGCCGTTGCGCATCTGTCCGTCGATGGATTCGCAGAGCTCGTCCCGCTGCTGCTGGCATAGCGCCTTGCAGTGGTCATCGATGACCTTGTTGAGCTCCGAGATCTTTTTTCGGAGTCTGCGATTGAGCCTTTGACCCTTCCATCGGCGGAGCAGGGCGTTTTTGGCCTCGATCAGGTGGGCAAGTCTGCTGTCCATCCGCTCGACGTCGAGATCGGTTTCCACTTTCTTGGTAGCCGCGGAAGCGTCGTTCCGGACGCCTTCGCACCATTCTTCGAGGGTGGCGGGTGCCCTGGCTCTGCTGGGTTCTTCGCGAATCTTGCGAAAGTGGTCCCAATCAATGAACGTGAATTCCTTGATCCTACTCCGAGACACCTTGAAGTTGGTCTCGAGAATGTAGTGGTCGCTGCCGAACTCCATGGCGGTGTTCTCCCAGCCCACGTCCTCAACGTTCCTGACGAACGCTAGGTCAGGTGTCGAGTCCCGGGTGACGGAGTTGCCGATGCGAGTAGGAAAATTCTTGTCAGTGACCAGAGTGAGGTCCATCTCGTTGGCGTCTTGCCACAGGTTGCGCCCCTTGGTAGTGTCGTAGACGTAACCCCAGATGCCGTACGGTGCGTTGAAGTCACCGACGACGACCAAGGGTCGAGGGCCGGCCAAGTCGGTCGCTTTCTTGAGGATGGTCTTGAACTGCTGGCGCGAGTCCCTGGGGTTGCTGTAGATATTGAGGACGAACACGCTGTTTCTGCGCTGATTCTGGTGTGGTACGTCGAGCAGGATCTCAACCATGACATATTCGATTCTACCACACTCCAGCTTGAGGTCGTGGGTGAGATGAGTCAGCCTTTTATCAATCAAGGTGCAAATCCCTCGCCCCCCGGGCAGGCCCAACACGGCCCTGTAGCCCTGGAGCGAGGCGGCGGAGACTAATGTTTCCTGGAGAGCAATGACTTGAGGTTTGACAGCGAAGGACCTGAAGAACTGCTGCAGAGGTGCTTTTTTGTTAGAATATCCCCTGCAGTTCCATTGCCAAATGCGAAAACTCTCTTTGGACCTATCCATTATGGCGGACCAGATGGACTACCACCTAACGGGGCAGTTAGGGCTGTGCAAAGACTGGGACCTCCTGACGCCGCCCTGGTTGGATATTGAAGTCTAGCTTCCTTTAGTATGGCGGGAACGGTGAGCGGTTGTACGACGGAGGCGGGTGTAGCCATTCGCGCCTCAATGGCGTCTATGCGATCAGCGAGAGCTCCGAGGCCCCTGTTGGGGTCTCCGAGTGCAACCTGAATTTGACGAACATTATCGGTGAGACAGTTGACGCTAGCAGTGACCTGTTTGAGGCCATCTGCCAGCCCAATGAGAGATTGCTTAATCTCGCTGACTTCTGAGGACATCGCTCCCGATTCACCTGTTTGTTTTACTACTGCTCTGCGTTTGGAGGACGTCGCAGTACCGTCTACTGGGGCTGGGATTGGAGTCTCTGTGGCCCTGCCTGGCGCACCGTTATCAGACGCATTCGTAACGAGTTTCCGAATCTCTGCCATTTCGTTAACTAGCCTCTTGATCATGCTCTTGAGGTCGTCGTTCTCTTTTCGTAAGCGAATGACTTCCGCGTCCCTAGCTCGCTCTGGGTGTGGGTCGTTACGAGGTGCCTGAGCAGCTTCTATATTGGCACCGGGCTTGGGACGTGCCAGATCGGCCCAAAGGAGGGTCGGCTGCTTCCCCAAACGTGTGGAAGCCGGCTGAGGTCCAGATGCTGGCTGGGTTCTGCAACCTGGGCGGCCCCTGGAGCCGGATCTGGATCGTGATCGGACTCGGGATCTTGACATCGACCTGGCCCTGGAGACGGAGCGGCTCCTGGTGCGACCCCTGGAGCGGCCACGAGACTTGGATCTCCCCCTGGACCGGGAGCGGCTGCGACCGTATTGGCGTTCAGGCGATGCTTGCCGGGCTTGATTCGCGCTCTCCATGGGCGGGAAATGTTCGGCGTTGAGGGCGCGCGAACGTTCCCCCCGTCTGCGCCTGACGAGATATGGCGTCTGAAATCGTCGCTTGCACTCCTTGGCGGCGGTAAGGTGGTCGCCACCGCACAGCTTGCATTTGGGATCGCACCTATGCTGGACGTCAGGGTTTGCTTCTCCACATCCTCTGCAGATGGCGTCGTTGGGCGAAGGGCAGACGTCGGAGCGGTGCCCGAGCCTGCCGCAGCTGTAACACACGTCCATTTGCTTGCGAAATAAAGTGCACCTGACGATAGTGCCGCCGTAGGAGACAAAATTTGGCACTCGGTACCCCTCGAACAGGACCACCACGGTGCCGGTGTTCTTGATTCTTTTGGCGCCCAGCGCCGTGGGATTTCTCGGGTTTACGAGTTTTTTTGTCGAGCAACGCGGGCCCGTCGGTAAGGGAGACGCCTCGGATGACGCCCTTGCACGTGTAGTGGGGGGCGGCCTCGTAGGCGCTCACCTCGAAACGTTGACTGGCGACGGAGATGCCTTCGATGCCGACGTAGCGTGCAGCGTTGTTCCGGTTTGGTGTGCTGATCACCATTATGTTTTGTTGAAAGTTGGGACACATCGTGTCCGTGTCTCGCGACGCCGGATCGAGCCCGGCAGCCTGCCATATGGCGTCGGCGACTGCGGTAGGTCCACACTTGCTGATACACAGGCCTCCCCTGGGCCGCACGACGATCTTTGCCTCTTCTTTGGGCAGCGGAGGCATCCTGGCCCCTCGAATTATCTTGCTTTTAATGCCTGCGCGGTCGGCGGGACGCCGAGCGTTGGAACCGGCGTTATGCTGAACGTCGGCCGCACTGGCATTGGCCGCATTTCTCTTGCTCCCTAAAGAACGTCTGGCGGCAACGAGCTGCCACCCGGAGTCTTTAGTGAAGTCCTCGGGGGATAAAAACTCCCCTTCCACCTCACACTCCATCACAAATTCCGTGGGTAGAACTCGAGAAACTGCACATCACGAAGGCTCCGAACGTCTCAAAACGATCGTCGGTTTGGCACGGGAAGAGTATGCGTGCAATTGCAATCAGCAAAGACAAAAAAGTGCAATTATATGTCTAGAGTATTCGGTCGCTGTGCTCGAAGGCTATAGGTTCGATTCTACTGTCGGTCATGCATTTCTTTTCAATACACGGAGTCTAAGTGCGGCGAGGCAGAAAGTACCTACTAGGCACCACAAAGTGGCTGGAATGAGGCAATAAATGATCTGCATTACAGCACTTCTTTTTAAGAACGCCATCATTAACGGTGCGGCATCAAGAACAGCACACGCTCGACGCCTTGATATCTGTGTCATACCTGCTTACCCTCAGGCGTTCGCGCAGTCTCTTAGGATATTATTTAAAGGCTGTTATTAAAAAACAAACAAGAAAGTAAAGCCCTCACGCATATATTTTTCTTTCCAAGTTTGTTTCGATCTTATATATCAAAGCGATATTTTGTTATTATTGCTCCTTGGTACTTGAAACTTTTTACAGATACCGCCAGAAGAGTAGTTCCGAAAGGAAAAACTGAGCTTTGCTCGCAGTGGGGCTCTATCGTACTTTCAGTTTGTCAATCTTCCAAATGGGTTCAAGCTAGAAATTGGTGTGCCTGCTGCATTCGTACGTAGCGCTTCTAAATGCCGTACATTTGAAGGCATTTCCAGCGTGACCTTTCGCTGACTAACCCAAATGACCACAAGCGCACCAATTGAGACGACAGAGGGACGCTAAGCAGCGGAAACGAGATGAGCGCAATTAATTTTCAAAACAACGCTTCTGTAATGCGCGCGCTCGGGCGTTTCCTATGGACGAGCGCGCACACAGCGCCTCTGGCATGCCTCCAGCGTTGGGAACTTGTTGGCACCGGCCAGGCAGCGCTGCAGTTTGGATTCGCCGCCGGCGGAAGGCAGCTGGCGGCAGCGCCTGGCTCCGGAACCACGCGGAGACGCCTCTGCAATGAAGCCGAAGCGCAGCTGCTTGACGTTGCAGGCCACGCCTTGTGGGGCAATGCACGGCGCATGGCTCCCCCTGGCGTCGACGCATCTGCGGACGCACTCCAAGGACGTCGGGAAGACGTTTCCTTCCGTGGACGGGCAACGACCCCGAGGAAACCGCCAGTGGCGACAGCCCTTTCCTTCCAGGTACCACCACCACGTGTCCACGACGTCCCGTCTGCAGCGACCAGTTAAGAATCAGCGGGGGAAATGCGCAGGTTCCCAAAGTGGTGCTTTGTCGCGCTGGCCACTAAAACGTAGATAAAATGGACCGCGGTTAGGCAACTGATGCAGTGGCGCCGCCGTGAGCCATTTTAGTACGAATAGTAGGGGGCGTATTCGCTCAAAAGAACTCTTACACCAGAATTGTTCGTAAGAGCAAACTCCATCCAATCCTGATGCTGTACATACTATTAGAGAAGGTGGGCAGCCAACGGCACAGAACACTTACGAAGGAAAAGCTTTGCGAATTTGGCCCCAGAGTCCGTATTCACAGATTGCCCTTCAGCTAGAATTGCGTCTTAGAGCGAATTACAGCCTATACTGATGTGTATGGGGCATATCGTTAACGAAGGCGGCCAGCTAATTCCAAAAATCACTCGCGAATGACAAGCATTGCGAATTCGGCCAGATTTTTACACGAGCGCAAGCGGCTAGCCGTATATCTCTAGTGCTTGGACGCACGGCAAACTTGGCTTCAGCGAGATTATAATATGAGAGGGGTTTTTAAGCAACTTTTGCTCTTAACGTGTGGAGGCTAATCAGACATCTGAAAATGTAGCACCCAATGTTGCCGTTGAACATTTTTAGAGTCACTGAATACATTTACGCGGGGCACCTGTGATCAGCCACTTTGGTTTTTTTGAAAATTGTTTGTTGTGCTCCGTTTCTTATATTTGCTCGAGACTGCTCACTCGCTCAGGAATATATTATAGCGCGGCACAGGAGAAAAAGGCTAATTCGTTCTTTCTTTTTCGAACCGTTCTTTTTGTTTGTGATCGCGCCCTTTGTTTGTCATAGTCGAATACCTTTTTACGTAGTTCTGCAACAATTACACTTACTTTATTCACGTTGAAACAGCTGCAAGCACATAGAGCTCTGTCTCTCGTTTACCGTGCGGCGTGTTCGCTCCCCGAAACACACAATGCCATGGCATTGCATGTGGAGCCTAACCCCCGCAATTAAGAAACGCGCCTCAACTCTTATATGCTTCACTTGAACTATAGTTGACGCGTGACGTGAACACTCCGAAGGAAACGCAATGAGAGTTTTTAGGACGTTCACTCCAGGCGTCATCTAGATCAAGTCAAGCATGGGCTTCAATTTAGGACACACTTCTGAATACAGGGGTAAGTTTCCAAAGCATCTGGACATGTTTAATTTTGGTACAGAGTTCACGTGCTCTTCTTCCGGGCAGACGAATTCGTATCGTATGGACAAGCTGCTGTTAACCATGAGTGATTTAAGAATATACCTCCTTTCACTTTCCTTTTTGCACACGTACAGACTTCCTCACATCAATATGAAGGCCACGAATATTGCGTTGCAAGAAACGGGGAAAGTAATACTCAGACAGCTGCGAGCTTTGAGCTGTCAAATTGCATACTTACATCATTAGTGAAATACCTCGCTTTACGTTTTTTCACAGCAACCTTGCGTGGGAATTTCAAGTCGCTTACGTTTGTCAGAGGTGTTCCTCTTTCTATTCTCACATTACCAAAACAGTCACCTCGTGCCGTTATCAGTGGGGAAGACTGCTGGTTCTCCCGTAATCGAGAGTAGATGTAAGCATGAAATGGCAACCGGCAAAGCAGATTAGTTGCAGATGATACTAGCCACTCTCTCAAAATGGGTGTAGTGCATGTTAGCAACGGCACACCCTACCGCACCACACCACGCCATACTGGCCACTGGTCCATATGGACGCTGCCCAGCAAAAGAAAGAAACCGGCCGCAGACGGCACGACAGGCAGCGTAAGACGCCAGGAAGACAGAACGCACTGTCTAGCTAGAAAAATAATGAGTTGAATTCTGTGGTTTTACGTGCCAAAACCACAATTTGATTATGGGGTGCGCCATAATGTGGAACTCCGGATTAATTTTGACCACTAGGGTACCCTTAACGAGCGCCAAATGCACGGGACATGGGCATTTCACCTCCATCGAAATGCGACCGCCGCGGCCGCGATTATATCACGCGACCTCAGGCTAAGCAGCGCAACACTATAGCCGCTTAGCCACCGCGGTGGGTAGCAGCGCCTGAAATTACGTGGCGCCATCTCTCGAGGCGACGCAAAACCCGCGCCGCGGAACCACGGCCGCCTCGATCACGCGCGCACGGCGGGGCCCCGCCGTGCGCGCGTGATCGAGGCGGCCGTGGCGGAACTCACGGACCACTGGCTTTCGGAATATGGCTCAGTGCCAAAAGGTGACAATGAAGTGTATGGTGCCCTGTATCTGCCTTTTGAACGTTGATATTGGAAATGACAAATAAAACTTAAGCGCACTAGAAGTTACAGTTTGAGTGATATTGTGAATCACCATTAGGAAGAACACGGAAGCAATATTTTTTTATAACTTGTTTGGACAGTGACTAGCGTATGTAATACGGTCCTGTGACTCACGGTCCTGTGACAAATTGGTCCTGTGACAAATACGGTCCTGTGACAAATTGTGACTCACGGCGCCATTGCGTTCCTCATCGGCAAAAGATAATTTACTCATGCGCTCCCTTCTAAAGGTCATAGGTTAAGACTTGTGTCTGGAACGTGACACCGATATATGTAATGACTTGTCGATGACGAACTTTGCCTCGGTTTTGCTATATTTCTATTGTTTTTTGCAGCGTTACAAAACAGACAACAGTAGGCAAACTTATACAATCACAAGTTACTCCGCTATTCGGGACTACTTTATATCGGCACGAAATATTGATACACCATATTTATTACCTCTTTTCTTTTAAATTTTCTTAGTCTGTATTCGTTCTTTTTTGTGTACGGCGCTGCAAATGGTGAGTGAGTTACGTATTTATAACCTTACAATTGAACTTCGTGCTTCATTAGTTTAGTTATGTGCTTTGTATATGCGGAAGTTGGTCTTCGCATTTTCTCGTAATTTTTTTACTGGCGCCGCAGTAGTTTTCTGGGCATGCGTATTATTATTATTATTATTATTATTATTATTATTATTATTATTATTATTATTATTATTATTATTATTACACGGCTATGAGGTTCATGCAGTCAGCTGCGATCTGCAAGCGTTACCGCTGTAAATGACAGCTAAGGCACAAAACTATCGTGGTATTTCTTTGCAGTGCGACATCCAAGCAATCCCGACATATTCACTGAATAACGAGCAGCGCCAAGTGCTTGTTCCTTCAAGTAAACATGGCAAGCTGAAGGTGACTCACGCCTCGCATTGCGCCAGCACAGCCTTCTGGTAGCATTCCGGAGCCAGTGTGTCGCCGTCCACGCACTGTTGCCGACAGCTCTCCATGGACGTGAAGCGATTGCGACCGCGGTTACAGAGACCAGGCCCGTCAGGTGTCAGCATCATGCATGCTTGTCTGGTGGCGTTGTAGTAAAATTCCGCCGGTCCCCCCGAGCAGAATCGGAAGGCTGGACGTCCGCACTTCTCGTGCACCTTTTATAGAAGAACCAACACAGCAAACAGATCAGTCACGATGTTGGAAGAACCGTATGTTGCACTGCGCGTTAACCGGAATCTTTCATGCACTGGCCTGCTGCGTCTTCGTTTTCGAGATCGCGGGCCACATTCGCAAAGCTTTTCTTTCGTAAGTGCTCTTTGTAATTAGCTGCCCCGCTTCCTTAATTATATGTCCAGCATCAAAGTGGGCTGGAATTTTCTTTAAGGAACAATTCCAGCCGAACGATTTTTCGTGAATGCTGGTTCAAGCTCATGCAGGAAGCCCTCACATTGCTGTCAACTGTTTTTACTGCTTGACGTACACTCCTTTAAAGGCTGTGCATGTTATCTTTGCAGTGCATCTGGAGGAATAAGGAAGGTAATTTTACTTCGCAGAATACATCAATAGCCATGGCACATCTGCAAGTTGTCTGCGAGGACGTGGGTTTGACCTCCCGCACTGCTTGGCGGCGGCATTCCTATAAGGTTTGTATACATATTCGTACCGGGTGTTCAAAATTAATATACTTCTTTTAAATTTAGGCACTGTAAGGCACGCGAATACCACCTGTGCATATAAGTTATGTGGCCAGGGGGACCCCAAGTGATATGATAATTATCGCTGTCAGCAGCCCAATTAACTAAAATGTAATAATTACACTTTTGTTGACTACGTTAAGTGAGTATCTTTGTAATGAAGTAAAAGGCAGTCATGTTTCTATGCAGTGTCAGTTGAACGAATTCTTCTAACGTGTCTGTGCTCCTGGATATCCGATTCCAAATTTCAATTGTCTTTCGCAAGATTACGCGGCTCCCTTATGTGATGCGGCTGTTGTGTGCGGCGTTTGGCCTGACAATAGGGCGGAGGCACAGGCAAAGGTGATAACTGTTCTCCTTCCCCTCTCCAAACGTGTGGATCCAAACCGCAAGTGTTTAGATCCACGCAGGCAGAGGTCCCAGTAGTGGCAGCAGCTGAGTTATTGGAATAGCAGTGACCATATTTGTTTATACCGCCTAGGTCTGAAGGCCTACAACGGCTGTTAAAAGTAGACAGTTCATCCAAAACCCCATAATTTATTTATTTTTTCTTCTTATACTGTCAGAATAAAGTGAACTCTGGTGTAGTGAGAACGTCACTACGCAAAAATTTTCATGGTCCAGAGCTTATACTCTGTTCAATATCTGCCACACAACTCAATAATCTTGCCATTCTCCAGCGTGGACTTCACCAATAATGAAACTGTAGCCGCAAATGCTTTTTTCTATTCAACACTGCCAGTAAACTACTTCTGTGAAATAAACCAGTTACTATGTACCTTCTCGTTTATTTACCTTAGTAGTTTATGTCAGCAGGGTTTCTGCTTATGGAAACCTCACTCGTCAGCATTTCGGAATAAGTTGCTTGTTCATGCTCTCATTGGAGTTAAGTAGGGCGTACGTACAACAAGCTTTGTCCTTTATTTCTCGTGTATGCTGTAGGACCAGTGGCGTAACAACTATTTGTCAAGGCGGGGAGGCAAACCACAACGTATATATATATATATATATATATATATATATATATATATATGTAGTCTGTGGTTGGCCTCCCCGCCTTAACATATAGTTGGTACGCCACTGGTCCTACAACATACACGTGAAATAGTAATGAATATTATTGATAACGAAGAGTTTGGTCTCTCATATCGGGTTGATTGTTTTTGTTAATAATCTTTGTTATTCTGCTTCTCCATACGCTTTCGATTATTTTTCATGCTTTTTTATCCATAATTAGTAGTGCCATTAACTTATGTATCCAATTTCCTCTTATAAATGGTCAACTTCCCTAATTATTGTTATTGTTCACAGGACCGTACTTCGCTGTTTTTTGTATAATAACAGTATTTATGTAATCATAGGAGGTACCTTTGGCAGTTTTTTCCAAAGCTCTGAGACCTCCCGCTATAATACTGGTACCATGTAACTCCAACATGACTGTTGTAGGGTACATTCTTGTAAACGAGACGACGTGTTTTTGTGGTGTCATGAAATGAAAGTACATACTCTGTATTCTATTAGGGCAAATTGCCGTAAACATGCCGGCGCGTTATTGCAGCGCTGTGGAATGAAATCACGAACGCCTGTACATTGTACAGGAAATAGTTGGTGGTCGAAACTGCCGGGAAAAGTCCAGTAACGAAAACGGCGGATTTTTTTTTTTACAGTGTAAGAACGGTTATAACCACGCCTGTTTTTATTTCGAACTGCTATCAAAATGATGCTTATATCCTGGTGTATAGCACTGTTGTGGTGTGTATAATCGCTCTTGTGCACGACAGCAGAGCTCACCGATTTGTTGGAACCCGCGAAGCCGTTCCTTTTGTAGGCTTCGCCAGCAGCGCTGTGCATCTGCTCGGCGTCTCCATTCGGCGTCGCCTCTTCGACCCCGCTCGCAGCCGCCTCCCCCACTTTGTGGTGCCGTGCGGTGTTGACGTCTTCCGGGGTGATCGTCTCTTCGTCTCGTTTGCTGTCGCGTTTCGGGATCGGCATCAGGAAGTCCCTGTGGCTCACGTTGGTGCCTTCACCCGGCGCTGCCGCAGAATCGTCGCCCGGTGCGGCGGCGTCAGCACCTCGGGCTCGGGACCCCGGCAGTGTGACGTGGAACTCGTCGACGACCGCGGACAGCAGCAAGGCGAGCAGGGCGCCGGTCAAGACGGCCACAATCGCGACAAGCGCGGGTCGGGGATTGAAGCACCATTTTGCGCGCCACCTGAAAGGCGCGAGGGCATCATACGGATTGAGTGATGCGCGAGGTGTATCGCACAAGTTGTATATGTCGGGTTTGACACCTCGAATGACTGATCCAGTAAAGGGAAGCGGAACGCAAGGCCAGAAGTTGCGTTTACGATATGGTGGAGTGATGTTTCAGCTGCGGGTAGTTCAGTAACGATATTACTAAATAATTACGTAATCTACTGATTCAGCTCTAACTCCACTTATAGATCATTACTCTTCGTTTTTACAAATGTACTCTCCATGACAGAAATAACGGCGAACAAGTTCTTTTTTTGGATGTGAAACCGTGTTTGGGAATTTGAGGGCCAGAGTTGCTGGCGACGACGGGTCAAGTACATCCGTCGCTAGCATCCTGGTACATTTACCTGCGTTTCTTATTTTAAAATCCAAAAGGAAACAAAATGCACATACGTCTGCTCAAATTTTGCAACAACGTCACATCCTGCCTAAACTTGACACTATATTACCAAATATATCAGGGGAAGAAAAAATCATTGGCCATCATCTACACCCAACCCATTGGGGTTTCATCAATGCGCTCCCTCCAATGAGTAATTCGAGCAATTATTTAAGGTCGCGCTTTGCCGGGTACTGAAGGCGCCAAAAAGTGTCCTGGGGATGTCATATATGGTGGCATTTTGGATAACACATATCGCGTTAGGTGGAGACTACCATGACTACGGCATTTTTTTTTTGTGTGAAACCAGGCAAGGAGCTGCATCGATTGTAATATCGTACAATAAGCACAATAAATTTCATCTCACTTCGAAATTTGGGCCAATGTCACGGTATACCTGCACTGCTAACGAGTACCGCAGCCGTTCAGCACGTGAATATGATTCAAGCTGATCTAAGAGTTCAATATGTCAAAACAGCCTACAGTTAGGGCACGGGTAAATATTTCTCAGCCTGAAGACGCACGCGTTTTTTTAGCGCGCCAGGTGATTGCGTTTTGGTGCGCCTGTTTTGGTGGGTCTTCCTTGGTCTATTTTCTTTAATTGGGACGAATAAATTGGTTTGTTTGCTTTAATGGGGCAACATAATTACCCACCGCGGTAGCTCAGTGGCTACGGCGTTGCTTTGCTGAGCATGAGGTCGCTGGTTCGATCCCACATGCGGCGGCCGCATTCTATTGGGTGAAAATTGCAAAAAAAAAAAAGCCCTAGCAACCACGGATATCCGTGGTACGTCCGCCACGAGTCCGAATGTCCATCCATCTACATATTCATCACGGACGTCCATCGGACGTACAAGAAATGTCCATAACCCGTTCGCTCGTCCGGCGGACATCCTCTTTTGAACTTCCCCTGGTTGCATAGAAATTGGCGAAATGCGATTGCCGAAATGGCGGCCATACGGGTGTCAAATTTAAGATGTCGTATGCCACAGGGTTCCTGGGAATGTTAAGGCAAGCTCATTGTTGAAGCAATAACGCTCTCCAGATGCAATGGCGTTCACTGGCAGAAAAACAACAGTTATTTCGCTCACTTGTATTTTATTAGGTGATGTTCAAGTGCGAAATATTTTGAGAAATTCACAGCACAATTATAGGGACATGAATGCCATGCCTCCTTTAAAGGAAATGCGCGCTGGTAGACGTTCCGAGTGGGCTGCTTTCTTCCAGTGACATAAGGAGTACGCAAAATGTCATGCCCACCATTGCTTCAAGATGGACATAGAAAGAATATTAAGACATTGTCAACCAAAACGGGAGCAATTTGCCTAGCAGCAGCTTTCAACTTGCAATATTATGGGTGATAACATTATTGCGTAAACAAAGATGAAAGGCAGCACACGTTTCGAAATACACCAGCATGTTTGTTTGCTCCTTGTTTTAGTCGTGCTTCAATCATAACCCCCTTTGTTCATGTCGCGGACAGTTTATTTCTGAACCGCCGTCGCTTCCTACCCCCGCGAACCACGCGAATTGATAATTGAAGGAATACCCGTAGCATTTTGCCGTCTGGCATGGACGGCTGCTGAGAGCGGCGTGCATTCTTTTTGTTGTTTCCTTCTTGGCTTCGCAATGGGTGCAACTCACCCGGACCAGTCGCTGTCGTCGATCGCCGGCAGCTCCCTCTCGCGGCCAATTTCGCGCAGCGCCACGTCCGTCTTTCCGCTGCTGTCCTCCTCCGAGTGGCGGTGGCGGAAGTAGTGCTTGATCTCGTCCGGCATCCAGTACGGCGCCAGGCTGCTGCACTCGGACGCGTGGGTGTCCGAGCGGCCGCTCTGCCTGGCACTGAATGACGACACGGCGCCCACGGTCAGCGAGACGCCGGACGCCGTGTCCGCTTCGGACGCGCCGTTTTCGACGGTTTCAGGAATCGTGAGAATGGCAAACGGTGGCTCACTGTTCCCACTGCCACGTCCTGCGAGGTGGGGGAAGACTTTTTTGTCTTTTTGACTTACAAGGAGTAAGTTTAGCTTATCGTTGTTGTTCTCTGAAACTAATATAGTATACCCCTGAAGAAAACCGATATCTATATCTCGATATCTAAATATTGTGAGCGCACCCATATGAGGTACATGAAAGGTGGGATAATTGTAGGGGCGCATTTAAACCTCGTGGGGATCGAAGACTCTAGCGGATGGCCTTTTTTTCTAATTTTGCATATTTCTTCAAAGTAACAAAGTGTGTATATATTGGCTGGGAATCACGGATTTTCATTCTGCGACATGCATATTTGCAATGCAACTGCAGCCAAGACATGGGCTTACAATTTTGGTCATAATTTCGAGGCGTGAAGCCACTAAGCCTTTCGAGCAGTGTTTTACAATATACTCTGGGGAACAACTACATAACTATTGATGGTAGCACAGCAATGATGGCCTTGAAAGCCAGACGAAAAAAAAAAGAGTTGCCATGTAGCTAGGTTTAACTGAATATAGCCTACCGAATGTGTCCTGCCTGCAACTTTAGGCAACTTTTTCGTAAGTACAAGAACATGGCTGAGTGTCATGATTGCAAGCGTGGTAAAAAAAAAAAGTATGCGGATCCCACGCGCTGTGAGAATCTGTTTAAGGGAAGATTTCTTTCCTTTTTACGGGTACCGTTTTTCTTGTGTAGCGACTGAATTCAACACGTCTTCACCGAGCAACGCGTCGCTCAAGGTGAACTTGTGGCGTTTCATCATCAAGCAAACGTCAGAGGGAGACCAGTCCATTGCTGCCTCTACATACCGGACCAAACCCGTGCTGCACGTACTGCTTCCCAAAATGCTTGTTGGCATCCGTAAAGGCCGATGTACGCTCTAGTTGCCAGGCGCCGCAAGCCGCACCGCACGCGTGCGGTCGTGCCATAAGGGCCTGTTTACGCTCGAGCCGCCCATCGCCGCAAGCCGCACCGCACGGTCATGCCATAATAGTCGGAGTTTCGTCCGAAAGGCGAAGCGTCGATTGCGATAGCAAATTAGTAGACAGTTATACGAAGCAAGGATAAGATAGTAGTTTTATCGGCCGTATAAGCTTGAAAGCATTCGCTTACCAACTAAATTAACAAGCATGGTGTCATCGTGGACAGGCAAAAATGAACACGTCACACTCAATGACCGCGGACACCCGCTGTCAAAACGCTGGCGTGAGCAAGCGCGGCAGCAGCATCGCGCGAGTGAAGTGACATTCGTGCCGTCTATCGCTTCAACGCAGACGGAGCGGCGAGAACACAGCACACCAAGTTATGAGCCGTCTGCAGATTGCTTTCAAGATAAGGAAGGAGCGAGCGACAGCTCGCGGCCGCCCCAAGCGCGCAGTTGGTGCCGGAGAAAAACGCTGCCCCCCCCCCCCCCCCAGTTCCCGCCCTCCCTCCGGCGGAGCCGCGATTGTCCATTCTCTTCGCGCGGTCGCGAAATACGCTGATGCCGGCGGAGAACAACGCCGCCCGCCTCACTCCCTCCCTGCCTCCCATTCCCCCACTCCCTTTTGCGCATTACCTCAGCTCCCAGCAGCGGTCGGCTCCCCTCGAACCCTTTCACTCGCACGTACAGCATGCGGCGCGCGACGACGGTGTTATCGCCCCTAGACTTTTTACGGAACATCAAGGTGACGGCGACGGCAATAATGCGCCTGTAGTGCACATATAGTACATACTGCGATAAAATCGCACATGCCGATCACTTGAGCACAAATTTTGGTTAGCACCGTGTATTGTTAAGAATGGCCATACGGGGTGGCAACGTGCCAGCTTTCAGCCCGCTGCACGTGTTCCAAGCCCACCAGTCGAAGCGCCCTTCCGAGAGCTGCGGTCGGCAGGCAGCCACGTGGCGCACGATCAACTCCGGAAATTGGTACTTGGCCGCACCACCCGAGACGGAGCAGTTCTACAAAGCCCTCTGACGTCGGTACTGAAAGCTGGGCGGTACCGAGAACTGCGGATGACCGGCACCCCCGTGGCGCGCGGTCAGCTCAGGAATGTGGTACTTGGCCGCACCACCCGAGACGGAGCACAGTTCTACGAAGCCCTCGGTCGTCGACTCCGGAGCCTTTGTGTGTATGGGTTCGCACTTGTGTGTTTGCGTGTGTGTGGGCATAAACGATAGTGTGGGGCGGCGGCAAGTTTACAATGCTTGGACGAACCTTCCCGACCATTCTTGCTCCGTCCTCGTCCGAACGATGACGTCGAACTATGACGTCAAGCGGAGAGCTTATAAGCAGCGTTTGCCGGCTGCTAGAGGGTGCTCGTGTCGTGCTTGTGTCGTGGTCGTTGTCGGGAGCTGAGTGCTCTGTCATGCTCGAAATGTAGTCGTGAGCTGTGTGCTCGTAAACTGTTTGTTGTATGTTAGTTTTGCGGGCTCCATATGGGAGTCGCGCTAGTCTGCCAATGTATCCTGCTTAAACTGTTAATATGTAAATAAATCCTGTTCACCGAGTTCCTGTCTACGACCTTCATCTCCTTCAAATGGTGGCAGCGGCGAGTTAGTCCGGTGACTCCTACATCTGGTCGACAGCGGTAGGACCGTCCGACAAATCTAATAGTATACAGTGCAAACCATCACCACCACAAGGCCGAGAAGGCTAGTTCGGCCCTTGACCGTTTGCGACCAAATGTGCAAGATAGCCGCAAGCACCGTTGAACTAGGTGTCACTTACAAAGATCACAAGAAATGGGAGTCCTCATCTGCAACTTCTCTTCCAGCTGTGCTTTGCGACCTAGCAAGACATGCAACAAAGAAATCGCCAAGTTTATAAACAACGCTGAAAAGAGAAGTCTTACCTTTCCGGCTATCGGCGACCCATTCTTTCACGTGCGCTTTAGTAGCTATCGCCGCACCAGGCCGTGGCAAGTCCATTCTGAACGTATCAGTACTAACGGACTCGCGGTCTTGGACTCGCGGCTGGTCCGCTCGAGACACGCCAGGGTGTGGCTCCTCCCTGCTGGCTACGGGATTAAGTTCTTCTGAGTTAAAGAAAAGCGCGTAACCGAAAGCGAGAAGCCGTCCTGCCTGCCAGCGAAACGCCATTGCTGAATCCTACTGACTTCTTCTGTTTCTTTACGATTTGCACGTTCTGCGCCACAAGGGGCTCGTGCTGAGCTGTTCCTGGACAACATAAATGGAACAAGCATTGCATATAAATAAACGGATAACATTCTCTAGTTATAGTGCACCCTTCCTGGAAAAACGATGGCTATATTTACAACCTACGCAACAACATTGGTTGGTTGCATAAGCGCTAAATATAAATGCTCTTAATAGCAAGTTCTTAAAGGAAAGCTGAAAGGTTTTCCAGAAAAAATGAGTGAACATCTGCACATAATGGTTTTCAACCCTCCGAATTCGAATATCGTATCGAAATTGAGCGAAAGAAAGCGCAAATATATTTTATTTCGACGAAAATTGCAGCAGCGGACACGCCCAGCTCGCGCGTCTCGTTTCCGCCTGTGATTGGTCGGGCGCCTCGTGACGTCAACACTAGTAACCGACCGCTGCCGCTACACATGAAGCGCGGTGCCAGGTAGTTTGGTCTGTTTTTCTGAGACGGTAATGGAAAATTTAGAGAGACTGCGTTTTTCTGAGGAGTTCGGCATTACTCCCTACATGTACGAGCCGATTGCGAAGAGCCGGCCTCTCGAAGACGCAAACGATGCTGGTGCGAGCAGTGCTTTCGACGCGAACGAAAGCGAAATCTTGGGATCTCCTCGTGTTGGAAATGCTCTTTGGTGAGTATGTTTTTTGCAAAGCGATCTAGTGATCTCGCCGATCTTTCGCCGATCTAGTGAGCTCGTTTCCGGTCAAACAACTGTAGTGTTGTGTTCCTGCATGCCTCCTCGTGGAACGTAAGCGGGGATGCGATCGTCGGCATTTGTGCGCTGTCCAAAGCTGTCGGCAATCTACAAAGACGGTTTAAACGCTTGAAAAGCTTCCCGGTTCATGCAGTACGTGTAGTGACCTTCATCTTTTGACTACCACGTTGACTACCACTCACGCTACTAGAAGTTCGGCTGCACGACATCTAGGGTCTTGTCTGCCTTGTTTTTTTTTTTTCATTTTGCATTGCTGTTATTCAAAATTTGATATGGCTTTTGTCCCTTTTGCACGCTTACCCTGTAATGCAACGATCTTCGTGTAATATTGTAACTATTACTTTTCATGCATACTTTCTCCCGTTTTTTCGTTGTTTCCAGATGTGACTGTTTTTATGTTGCGTGCTACTGTTTCCTGCGATTAATGTTTTTTTTACTTCCATATAGTTTTCAACAATGCTTGCTTTACGTCGATGTAAGCGGAGTTTCCAATCTTCTTCACAGCCTGTAAGGTATTCCTTAATACCTAGATCAACACATGTCGCAGTGCTTATTTCGAAGTATCTCGTTTCATTCAAACGTCTGTGCCTCAAGAGTTACTAACGCTAGTCTGCTTTGTTTTTGTTATTTGTACATGAAACACAAGAGTGTGTAAGACAGTGTATCTGTCTCAAACCCTTCCTAAGTAAAATGAAAAAGAAATTAAGGTATGTTTTGGTTTGCCTACAGGACACCAACTCCCGTGCTCAGCGATGTCTAGCTGCCAAAGGACAGGCATCCCAGGATCTTTCACCCTCGAAGTCCAGGATCTCTCACCCACGCTGACGCCACCGGAGAGGGGCCTCACGCGCTCTCCTCCAAAGTGGGCCTAATTGATACATTGCCACCTGGACTTCCTTTTCTGGAAAACAGGACACCGTGGATCTTACGCCCAGTTTCGGAGGAAGAATCGGTCCACATTCGCCAAATGCTACAATGGATGCGCGGCCATCTTCTGCGCGACCCAACCGCTTTCAAGAAGGTACTATTTTTTTAAAACATTTTATAGGGAAAGTCTTCGTTTGTATGGTGAGGGAACGTTATCCCTACCACCGACCTCTTACCGCTAATCAAGTGGTGATAACGTGCTCACTTGAAGAGATGTCGGAAGTTTTTGTGTTGGCCATTGCCACGTAAACAGTAGCCATAATACGAAAGTTCCTCGTGCCGATTTATTCTTCTGGCACGTTGTTTTACGATTCTGAATAGTGGTAATGACTAATTAAACTACACGTATAAATCGTTGCCGCACATTACAAGGAGAATATTACCTAACTTACAGGATATGTTCGAGCTATGCCTCCATCCTTCTCTATTTTTCATCATTGTAGAACAAAATGATGGCAAATTGTGTGTGTGTGTGTGTGTATGTGTGTGTATGTGTATGTATGTAATCACTTACACTCTAACATAGAACTCTGGGGCTACCACTCCCAGGATTCTAGTAGGAAACATAAATGCCCAAGAAAGTAAATGGGTGGGAAAACTGCGCCGCGGTAGCCCAATTGGTAGAACATCGCACCTGCGGCAAATTGTTTTCAAATCCGGTTTCATTTCCAATACTTTACCATTTGTTTAATTCATTTAGTAAGTACAAGTAATTTCCCCTGTCTTGTCCTTGGTGTCAACGTTTGTTGGCTTCTTGTGATATGCTTCGTGAAAATCGGGCCCTTCGGTTATTCGCCTTTCTCCTTGTTTCGCACATTTCTTATATTCGCACATCTCAGTAGTTGTATTTGACATCGTTGTTTTGCACTCTGCGCAGCGCCACGTGTGACTCCTATGCGAGGAAGGAGCGTGCGGAGCCTTTGGATGCCACCCGCACGTGGCCCGACTCTACGACGAGGAAGACATGATCGCGACGCTCGAACAGCGAAGCGTCGTCGCCTTGGGAGAAATAGGCCTCGACTTCACCACGAAGTGAATGCTCTCCGTCATACATTTACCATAGGCGGCAATTACGGAGATGAACTTATGCATGTGAGTGGGTTTCCCCCTTTAGTTTGTCTCAGCAGCCAATGAAATTCATTTTATAGAATATTACGGCATTTGGAGGTTAGTGAAGCGTCGTTCAATCCCTCGTCGAAGCTTTTTATTATTGTATGCCTGTGAGCGCATTTGGGTTGGCTTCAATAGGCTAAATTGCATTCGCACTTGTTGTGATTCCTTGTTAGGAGACCAATTAGTGAATGTTCTCCAAGAGTGTTTCGATGATCGCGCTCATTGGGTTGCACTGAAGTGCATCAGAGACCACGAAAAATAAGAACAAACGGTATTTATTTAATTAAAAGGGGGTGCGTCTTTCACGTGAGTCAGCCGCTTACCTTAATCTTTGGTCGTTGCAGGCAGTGCGATCATCAGATACAATAACGCATCTTACGGCGGCAGCTACAGCTTGCAAGGAATGATCGTCTGTTCCTTGTAATCCATTCGCGGGATTCCTCACTGGACACCCTGCGAATCCTGAAGGAGGTCAGGTGTATTCTTTGTAATACTGTTTATCAGCTTCACTTAATCATAGGGACATTCTAGACTGCTGCAGAAATCCTTCAAAAAACCTTATTTTCACTCTTGTTGTATAGTTCATGTCAATACACAACTGACAGTGTAACTTCGAGTTCTTAGCCGTGAAGTTTTCACTTGACGTCAGGGGTCTCAACGGGCCTCCTCGTGTTTCGTTATATTGTGTAGATAGTCTGCAGAAACTCACCCCAATAAAAATGGCGCCTAAATGCGTCTCCTTCTTTCGTTTTAACAAAACATCCACAACAATGGGGTTCATTATTGCTGTTGCATGTAGCGTTACTCGGATCTAGTGATAGAAGTTGAACGGTGGGTTTGGTGCTGGTTTTACGCAGGCCTCCGTTCTGCTTAAATATAACCGGGGCCAGTTCTCTTCAATGCAACAAAACAAGAAGCTCATTCTTTTACGTGCGTATCCTCAGCAGCAATTTCATCTTCACGGTTGGTTCTCTTGGGTACTCACGTGACACCTACGCCAGCGTAGCGTCGTTTGTGTCAGTGTAAGCTCACTCCTGCTGTGTTCTATCTCACACAATCAGGTGGTGCCTGCTGACTGGCCCATCCATCGCCACTGCTTCGCCGGTGACTTGACCGAGGCGCAACTGTAGATGGACACGTTCCCCAACCTGTGCCTCGGGGTGACTCCTCTTCTGGAGTTTTTCAATGCTGTTGCTGAGGTCGGCCCCAGGGTTCCGCTCGATCGTCTGCTGCTGGAGACGGACGCTCCGTACTTCCTCCCGAAAAGCGTACGCGTGAATTGTATCATCACCAACTATTCTTATCAGCCAACTAAAGCAGCCCTGTGTACACGCGGTGTCAAGACTCCGCTCTTGCAACAAGTTTTTTTTTTATTATTCCTTGAACTCCAGTCGTGGTTATTTCGGTAATGAGAACGTACTGACGAATGCAGGTTGTTCATAGCTTTCTAACAATTTTTACCTGCCATCACATAGCTGTTGTTGTAGCGTGTTATAGGTGAAGCTACGAGATCACTTGCTCAATAAAATTTCACTGTTTTCGCATAAACTTTACAAAAGCTCATTATAAAAAGTTAGTGCGCAGTGGCGCTACTACATATCGCGAATTTATTCGCTTATCGTGCCCCCATTCTTTCTGAACAGTTAATTGTGGTGCGACCTACGCGTTAAGTTGGAGTACAAAACGAAAATTTTGATAGATGTTATATCGCATAAAAGCGCTGCTTTGATAAAGCTACCCGAGTGAGTCACCGTCTGTGATCCGGACTGATTGATTGAGTGAGTGAGCGAGCGATCGATATTCCCAGTGGAATTTCTCTTCTTTTACTCTTTCCCTCCCCTTTCCGCTGTGTAGGGTAGCCAACCGGGCTCAGTCCTGGTTAACATCCCTGCATTTTATCACTTGCTGTCTCTCCCTTACTAGATGTTGCTCAGATTCTCCCTTTGAAACTCGAACATGCTACGCTATGAATGCCCGAGGCTCCTAAACGCAGGAAGTGCTTCACCTGCAGACAATACCCGGAGATAATGTCCAGCTTCGCTAATGATGTGTCACGCATAATGATTCGCTAAAATTCTCTTGCCACCAATTCTAGCGCAAGAAGTTTTAGTGAATGCTAGTCCCGAGTCCTCATTTTATTTCAGTGAATTGCACGGGCTATTTCTGGCAGAGGTGAAAAGTAGATATGCGTCACAATCAAGTAATAATGGCATTTCAGTGTGGAGGGGGAAATCTTCAAAGGCAAGAAAGATAGGGACATGGACGGCGCACTAAGAAATACCTACAACGGAAGATTGTGTGTTACGTGTACTTTGAAAGGGGGGACCGTGGTTGAACCTAGGCGGCCCGTCACTTTTATCCGATGGTTCGCCACGACTATAGAGCGTATAGTCTATCAGTGATATAATTCTCTGTATTCATGTCTGAAGTCTACTACTCTGAGAATTGCACTCCTCTGCTGTTACACCGCGTGGAAACTGAAAAAAAAAAAAAGCATCCGAATTGGAGTAACCTTTTGCGTATGCTTGCTTCCATTCTGCAGGAGTCCGGCCGCCTCACGCATTCACATCCAGGGATGGTCAACCACGTGGCCACCACTCTGTCCAAAGTGTGCAGGTTCCCTTTTGAAGACATCCTCGTCACTGTCCGGCAAAATTCGCGGAAGATCCACCGCATTTAAAGCGACCGCGAATGAGCAAGTCTTTTAGCTTCTTTCATGTGCAATTTCGATTGAAGCAACGCCCGCAAAAATCTGCTGGGCCATATCCAGAGCACATTTCTTTTATTTGAGAACAGGGATGCGACTTGTTGTGATCAGATTTCTGCTAGAAAGCCTTCTAGAACATTTCTAGAAGGACTTATAGACTCGTTTTGAGCCTCTTGTGCTTAGGCGTGACCTCACGTTGAGTAGCCGAACGCCTTGGCCAGTCATTTTTCGCGTTGAGCAGGTTATCGGATACAAGCTTCAACCCCAACCTGACTGGGAGCCCGTGTCTTAATCGTTATGTGCCTATGTAATACGGCTTTGATTTTATCAGCGCTGTTGCAGACTCGCGAGTAACAGTTTGTTTTAAGGTAGTCTGCAAAATGTTCCAAGCCGGTGAATGTTAGCTAGCAACCTTGGTAGTGCTAGGGAAGACCAGCGAATAAAGTGCGTATTGACATTTACCTGTTTGTTTCTCCGGCGACCACTTCTCATCGGCTAACAAATGCTAAATGTTTTCGCTTAGAGCAAGCACGCGCCTGGATATTGGAAGTTTCTCAAAGTTATGCATGGTTCTATCACTTGCTGTTATCAAACCCCGTGTACTCTGATTGTATACGCGACGCGAATTGTGTAGTACTTTCTGGAAGTAACGCGGGAACCAGCGATTAGGCTGGAACCATCGACGGCTCATGTATAAAAGCCGACGCGCTTAACCTGTTGATCAGATTTTTCGACGATCGCCCACTGTGCTCGCCGCAATCGTTGTGCTTGACTGTTGCTTGTTTTTTTCTGCGCACAGATTCGCCCAATAAAGTTATTTTCGTGAGCCACAGATTTTGCTATTGTGCTGTTTTCCGTCACTACAACATGGCATCTGGTGGAGGTGATTTGCGTTCACGTACCGGACGCCTCCGCAAAGCCGTGATCCAAGCCCGAACCGCGAATGCAGCACCAACGTGGCCACGGACCTGCGAGCTAGCCAGAGGCCGCAAGAATGACTAACGGATCATGGACCTCTTCTCGCGAAGGCCATTGAAATCAAAGCCATGTCAACAACCACAATGGCAACCCCAGCGTCCTCCATCCTGCTACAACGGCCTAGGGAGCCACCGGCCTCCCTCGGATCATCGTTTGAACAGGCGGAATACTGGTACTAAATGGCCGCTACATACAACAGCTGGAGATCCGAGGACAAGCTGTGGCACGTACACTTCTCCTTGGAAGAAGCCACCAGGACGTGGTTAGAGAATCGCGAGTTGAGCCAGACAACGTGAGACCTCTTCCGCAGCGCCTTCCTAAACACCTTCACGAGCATCGTCCGGAAAGAGAGGGCGTAAGCGATACTGGAGCCGCGTACGCAGCTTCCAAACGATATCACGAATTAAACCGAAGAGATGACCGCCTGTTCCGCCACGCCGACCCGGACATGTGAGGACGTTTCACCGGATCGATTCGGTGCGCAGCCTCAGTGACTAACATCAGAGAGGAGATCCAGCACTAACTTGAAGTCCCTGAATCGCCTCGGCATGAAGCGATGATCTTCTCCGCCGTAGCCTACCGTCACGTCCCCCTCCGCGCTCCCGACCACCGGCCGCTCTGCTATCACTGCGGAGAAGCGGGTCACGTCTACCGCCGATGCCCATACCGTGAGATGGGACTACGAGGCTTCGCCATAAACATCCACAGCTTGGTGAACGACCACTTGACATCGCCGCGATGCAATGGAGACCCCGATGTCTTTTTCGTTCACCTTCGCCAGGACGCTACCTGTCACTGCAGCGCACACCGTACACAGGACCAGCCCGTGGCCGGTCCGTAAGCCCACATCCGGAAAATCAAAGGCGGCAACCGATGGAGGTACGGTTGCTGTTCATCGAAATGCCCAAGGTTCTCCCCCGCCAACGACGACGTTGCAAGAACCACATCGACGATGCCGCAACTAAACTGAATTCGCCGTCTTTGCAATACGACAATAATTTGTCGGCAGTATTCCGTAAATGTGCAAGTGCAGTACGCCGGTGAATGTTACAGTTCAGCCTAGGCATGGCTAGAGCAGACAGGCGAGTAAACGTGCTTTCTCTACATGTTGTAAATGCGCGAGTGTTGTACACCGGTGAATGTTCAAGCGCCGGCGGCAAGAAAGCTACTTACTTGTTTTAAATCAATAATTTAGGGTTGTATTATGTTATCTTCGTACGTTTGCCGCAATTTTCCCTTTGATGCAGTGCTTGTGGTGTACATATCTCCAATAAATGTTTTACGAACAGTGTCAAGCTTGTGTTTGTGTTACTATTCGACGCATGCGACGTCCATTTGGAGCATCTGGGCAGAGCTCCTTCGATCGATGGATCTCTTTGCACAGCGTTAACCCATTTACATTTGATTTTTTTTAAATACAGGTACAATATTCGCGGCGAGGACTTAAGGAGTCGCCATCTGTCCGAAGCGCTCGACTTGCATAGTGTGAAGGATAACGCGGCGCGCTTCTCATAGGTTTGGCTATCGGCGTGCTCAATCGGCGGAGCAAAGGCAGACCACAGGGATTTTGTTCTACAGATCGTCAGTTCGAATTGTCGTCTATTCCATTACAGCCAGGGGGGCTACTATAGCCCAGGTGCAGCCAAATTAGGAAGGCCCACTAAGCTTCAACAAAGGCTTCAACAAAACCAGAACAGGAACTCGTCTCGCTGGTGAATTATTCCCCCACTACCTCTCTCATCAATATTGCCCTTAACCCGTGGTCTTCAGTCCTCAGCGGCTGAAGGAATACCTGACCAAGCCGGCAGTCAGACCTGCTACGCGGCAGAGGGTGCTAGGAATCTGTGGATTGGGACAGGCCTCCACTTGGCACAGAACCTGGCAACATTTAGCACGCAAACCATCTCAAGTGCGACTAGGTTAGCAGGGTTCTTTGAAGAATTATGCATTGCCTGGGATAATATACGCAGACTGGGCAACAAGCAATTGACAACTACGGCATCGGTTCTAAGAACACTAGAGAACAAGTGTTGGTAAAATTCGAAGAAAGAAATAAGCTCCGAATAATGGAAACCTTTTTCAGGAAGCGTAGCAACAGGAAGTAAGCCTTGAAAAGCCCAAATAGAGAAACAAGTGAAATAGATGTCATACTTTGTGCCGATCCCAGCATAGTGCAGGAAAAAATGTTAGGTAGGGTATAAAAGGTAGCGATCATAGGACTGGGTCTAAGATTGGGGGCTCTCAATTTAAAGATAGGAAGAGCAAAATTGGTCCGGGAGAGACGGGCCAACCTTTCAGTTTAGTGTAACTTATTCACCAAGATAACTTACAATAGTCAGGACAGCATTTAACACCAATCAACCAGGAGAACAGCCAGGATTCAGGGAGAGATATTCTGCAACGGATCATGGGATATCACGGAATCATTTTCCATGATATCATGAGAAATATCTACAAATATTCCACAGCTACCGTGTTTCTCCACAAGTTCAAAGCTACCTATGAAGAAATGCATCAGGCAAGGAGACAATATCTCGAATGATATTCACTGCGTGCTTAGAAGTGTTCAAGTTATTAGACTGGGAAGGCTCAGGATTAAAGCTCAACGGTGAATATCTCAACAAACTTCGGTTTGTGGATGACATTTTCCTGTTCAGCAGCACTGAGGATAAATTGCAAAAAAAAATGATTGAGGGCCTTAACCGAGAAAGTTTGAGTAGGTTTCAAGATTAGTGTGCAGAAGACAAGGGCAATTTTAATAGTGTGGCAAGGAAACAGGAATTCATGAACGCATCTCAGCCTCTAGATCTCTCTGCAATAGCATGCTAACGAAGGCGAATAATCCACAGGGGACCCTGATCATGAGAAGGAAATTTACAGAAGAATAAAAATGGATTCGAGTGCATATGACATACATTCTCAGATTCTGACTGGAAGCTTACCGCTATCATTGAAAAGAAAGGTCTACAATCACTGCATTCTACCGGCGCTAACACATGGGGCAGAAATTTGGAGGCTGAATAAGAAGGTCGAGAACAAGTTAAGGACCTTACAAAGAGCGATGGAACAAAGAATCTTAGGCGTAACGCCAAGAGACAGGAATAGAGTGGTGGGGATCAGAGAGCAAATGCGAATAGCCGATAATCTTCAACTTCAGGCGCGAATAGCGCAAGTGGGATAGCAGCGCCATTAAGTAGCGTCGGTCGAAGTTGTTCCCGTAGAATAACCCTGTCTTTCAAAAAAAAAAAAAATATTTGAGGATGGCTGGGACGCTCTTTATGTGATGATAGGAATGCAGGCAATAATTGCAGCGCGCGTGTAGTCTGAGCCTGTTTAGTTTCTGGCCCACCATATACGCGCCAACGAAAGCCCACATGCAGGATTAGAGATGAAGAAGAAATTGGCTGCATACGAGCATGGTCGTTCACTTGCAAACACTCCGTCTGTCAATGATGGGTCACATGTGGCGTCGAAAGCGTGATTAATAGTCTTATCTTATGACAATAAAGCAATCTTACAATGTGAATCTTATCCGCCTCGGAGGCAATGTGCTGGGTGCAGTTATTATTTGAAAGTGTGTTCAACATTTTCTAAAGACCCAAATATCAACGAGTGCAGCAACACATTCCATGTGAAAAAGGAAGTGGCGCTTTGAAAATTGTGGGTCCTCTGTGGAGCACTAGGTTAGTGGTTAGTGGGACTTGTACGGCAACTAGTTGCTCTGTAATCTGCAATGCCTCTAATTAATGATTTGTTCACTTTGTTTGCGACTTTGCGGTCGTCCTCTACAAACACAAGACCATTCATGCTGGCGCGTTCAATTAATCCGTTATGGACAAGCCACAGTGCTGCAAACAGTCTATCACAGGTGTCACAGTGAGCAACACCACAAGTCACAATGCAGACAACATAAAAGGCGGACGGCGAGCCTTCTCGCCTCTCTGGCTTAAGCTATCGGGCGCAGCGATGCTTAAATGTGTTGCTGCAGCGTACTGCGGAATGATTGGCAGATGATTGGCGTGACATTCGTGTGATGTCAGTTCATACAAGAACTTCGGGGAGCCACTGTGTAGCCTTTCGATGCAGGAGTAAATACAATATGCGGAAATTTCTCTTTGGTGCGAAAACAAGCCACGCGCATCATCAGCCGTGGTGTGTGGGTGTTGTGAACTATTTTCACTTGATCATTTCTCACTCGACAAAGAGAAACGGTGTCAGCAAATGCCAGCGTGAACTTAAAAAAAAATCTTCTACCTATCTGATCGCTTGACGTGCGAACTAAAACATAAAAGTGCATTCTCGTGTACGGCTAATCCTATGCAACTCCGAAATATCAAAGCGCCAATCGTTGTGAAATATTTGCGTAAGCCACTGGCATCGTTCTCACCCATTTCAATCCTATTGCACTTGAAGTCACTATGCTATGTCTACGCTAGCCCCCTCCCCTGTATGAGGCCGATGACGTTAGTCCACACAGCGATCACTGCAATGGCTAAAGCAGCACGAAACATAGACGATATGTGCTTCGGCATTTTCCTTCTGCCCTGTAAAGCAGTAATATCCTACGGTGATCGCATGAAGAAAATCCGACGGCTATTTGTAAGGACACAATTTCCGTAAGACGCGGGGGTGGGCCGAGAGGACGGGACGAACAAGACCCGGAAAAAAATCCGTTCTCAAACTCCTCTTTCGCGAAGAAAAAGAAAGAAAGAAAACGTGCCAACGCCGTATGTTTTGAAACAACAACAATAAGACCTCTTACGGTCATGCCACATGTTTGGACAATGTGCTATATACGAGGATGAATTAGGAAGTCCTTGCCCCTATTTTTTACTAGCCAATATAAGGTACACACAGGTAACTGCAAATATATATGTGCTATTCTACGTACCTTACGCTACTTTTCCACAGTGCAGGGTAGCAAACCGGACGTGCGTCTGGTTAACCTCCCTGCCTTTCGTCCCTTCCCTTTCTCTCTCCACGTAGTCCCCACACCGGTTCAGACATTTGTCTCGTCACAGCAACAAATGTGAGATGCCCCTGTCGTCGATCTTCGCCGCGCGCGGCCTCCCCGCACTCTCATTGCCGTGCAAGTCTTCACGGCCCTTTGGCGAACCTCACACCACCACCACCTCACACTTCTCAAAGCGAGACACCTTTCCCCACACGTGAGCTGTATTTCCCTGTGGACTTCGATGGGCGTTTGTCCCTTGCTCCATAAAAAACTAATCGCACTTGGTCGCTCGCACGCCGTGGACGTGTGAAGCACAACCGCCACCTTCAACAAATAACAGCAGCGCCGGGCAGCGAAGCTACCTACAGATAAGGCTGGGTCGATACAAAAAAGGTCCACCGCTGGGAACGGGTGTGTTGACTTCGCATTTACAGCCGTAATTCAGCTGAGTATAACAGGAGCAACGGCTTTCTCCTACGCCCTGGTAGAACAAACAGATCTATAACCTGGCATCTACCACGGCTTCTGAAGCTCGCGTTGTCCGCAGACGGTCATTGGACAAGTGTAATTCACGCTCTACCGTATGCTGCTATTACTAACAAAAACTATTTTATTCGTAAGCTAAAGCCTCGTCCAACAAGCAAGGTGTTTGCTCAATTTATCCACAGATAACATTTTTGAACGCCTGTCAACGTAAAGAGCACCACTTAATCCGTAGCAGAACAGTACCCATGTCGTGGGATCGTCATATGCTTCAAACCTACTCATTTCGGCTTAACTACAATGAGAGTGCTGCACTAAGGTCACATTACAGAGCCTAGTTTTCAGATATACAAACCTGATCACCGAGGCTCAATGTGGGCTCAAACGAACGCGCACACATCGCGACGGCTGCTTCGTCCTCAACGCCGCAGAAACTCCGATTATGCTGACTTAAATTGCTTGATTGCGTCCTACGGAACCGTTTCCCACGAGGAAGGCGCCACGTCATAATAAATAGATCGTGCGATGCGAAGACAACCACTGAGAACTGCCGCTGAGCCTATATATACGTGGCATACAACACGGAGAGCTCACCCAAGCAAGTGTTCCGACTGCCCATAGAAGACGCCACTGCGTACGCAATATGGCGATGCCTATTTAAAGATGGTCTATAGGATTTGTAGTGTTTATTTCGCAATTGACGAAAAATGGTGACTGGTAGTATGCATAAAGCCGCTGCGGCAGGGTGGTTGGCTTTTTTTTTTCTTTGTGGGGTGGGCTTAAATACTCAGTACGGACACAAACATACCGATGCGCAATTAGATCGCAGACCGATGGCAAATTTGTTTAGCTTCCATTTTTTTAGAGTTACAGCGTTTTACTGCAATATGGATACATATAGTAACGCACCAACTAGCCCAACATGTCCGTCTATAGTTAGATGACTGCGGTCAAGAATGATTACCATGTCAGAGTGCTTGTCTGGAAATTCATTTGTGTCCAGCACTTAGCGTAATACTGACACGTGTAGTACATGTTTATCTTTCTCGGATGGCCACGTTTCACCGCTTAACAAATGTTATCACGCAGCGCATGACGCGCCTGCACGTATAGGAAGTTTCTGGAATGTTATCGATGGTTCCATCCGCTGTCTCTCACCGAACCTTGTGTAATCTGATTGCATGTATGCGCGACGCGAATAGTGTAGAACTTTGTGGAAGACACGTGGGTCCCAGCGATTAGTCTGGAACATTCGACGATTGATGTATAAAAGCCGACGCGCTTGACCCGTTGATCAGATTTTCGACGATCGCCGACCCTGTTCGCCGCTATCGTTGTGCTATAAGTGTAGCCTGTTTTTGTGGGCACAGGTACGCCCAATAAAAGTTTTGCCTTTCGCAGTATTGCTACTGTGTTCTTCAACGTCACCATCACGTGACAATACGAAGCTGTGTGGATGAGCGCAAGAATTCGTGGATGCAGTGATGTGAAAGCACGCGACTTCTGCCCAAACCGTCAAAGGTGAAACGGCGGCCATCGAGTTTTATACACCTGTCGTGAATTCTCTATCTGTGAATACCGCTAAGATCACATAATATCAGACGGAAACTCCCTGTGACGAAAAGCGCGACGAAGTTCGAAGCTGAACGCCAATAATAGTTAAGCTTTCCTCTTATAAAACCAAGTCGGCCAAAACACAGGCCTCTCCGCTCGTTCACGGGCCCTCTGGACAGCCAGGAGCCGGACTTCTTGTTTCGGGTCTGTGATGACCTTCGTCCAGTCTTCTTCTCAGTTAAAATTCTGTAACACAGGGCACTGCCAGAGCATGTAATTTAATGAGCTAAATTCAGTGCCACAATCTGGGCAGAGTGGATCAATTAGATCTTGTGATTCAATGGATGCTAACTGTCAGTGACAGTTAGCTGTCTTTTTCTCACTAGCCTGCGCAAGCATGGTACCTAATTATAAGAAAATAAGTATTCCTGCTATAAACATGTGTGTCTGTGTCCGATTATTCGATATTAGATTCGACAGTCGATACTTATTAGTCGTATTTGATTAGTAATGGAAACATGTTATAATTGTCCGAATCTACTAATCAGCAAAATTCCGTTAATTGTTTTGAAACCAACGTCACGAGCGAGAAAGTACGTTCTCGCTTACCCCCATAGCCTTTTTATGAAGACCTGCATATTCTGAAACAAGAAAACACCGTGTATTTGGTCACACTGCTTAAGTCAAAGGTTGTGGGTTCAACCTCCACCGGCGACAAGTTATACTTCCGTCCACTTGCATTTTTTTTCTTTATCTTGTACATTTCAATTACAACCACAGCCAATTACGCATACGCTTTTCTTGGCTTCGTTGCCTGCTTGCTTTATATCGTCGTGATTAAAATTTATAGAGCCCCTCTGTTTCTTTTCTTCTCGTTTGTACAAATGAATGTGAGGTGAGGCCAATGCAAACGGAACAAGATTCAGGAGCTGGGGTGACAATCCCATGAAGAATCTATTGATACGTGGATAATACGCTCTCAGACCATGACGAAATCACCCGCCGTGGTTGCTCAGTGGCTGTGGTGTTGGGCTGCTGAGCACGAGATCGCGGGATCGAATCCCGGCCGCTGCGGCCGCATTTCGATGGAGGCGAAATGCGAAAACACCCGTGTACTTAGATTTAGGTGCACGTTAAAGAACCCCAGGTGGTCCAACTTTCCGGAGTATTCCACTGCGGCGTGCCTCATAATCAGAAAGTCGTTTTGACACGTAAAACCCATAATTTAATTCAAATAGTTAATTCTGAAATCGAGCTGAAGCTATTGTCTTTGGTTTATGTGTATCGGAGTCATGTTCCGCGACAAATAGTTTCTGGTGCCATCGTTGTTCGCACATCCTGTAGTTGCCATGACAGCGTGACGGCCTATCTTCAAGGAGTGCCCGCAACTTCGTCGTTCCACGCACAGGTGTGGAACAATCACAGCTGCAGCCAATGAGCTCGCGGTCGGGTGCGTCACGTGCGCAGCAAGCTCATTGGTCTCCGCACGGTGTCGACGACCTTGTGTGGTCGTTTGAGGAGCGGGTTGCTGCTCGGTGTGTGTACGGCGCACAGCTTCACAAGCAGAGCCGTGACCCCGCCACACGCAATCACGGCCATCAGGGTGAAGTACCAGTAGCGCTGAAACATGAAGATGAGCCCGTATTACAAGCCAAGCAGGATTACGCGTGTTAGCATGTTACCTCGTAGCGCTTTTGCGTACTAGTCGCATATTCATTACACGGAGCTGCTATTGCAGTGCGCCAATAATGACGTACAGACGGTCCAGTCGTAAGGATCCCACGCACATGGGGGAGTCAGTGTTAAGCGCGCCAATATTTCTAAAAATTGCTATGCAATCATAAAGGTAATATTGTAAACTTTACTGTGTATTGATGCATATAGAATGAAATGGCTATGTATTAAGTCTAATATAATCAATCGTCACACTTTCTTTGAGGCCGGCAAGCTCGAATAATGTGTCGCAGAGAGAAAGATATTTGGTTTTCAGATTTGCTGCAACACACCGTTTACGTGCCCTTTCTCGCCATATGCTGGCCAAGTTGTAAATACGCTCATCTTCGAAGCATCACAGTAAAGAAATGGCGAGTGAAAATATTGCCGAGTGGTTTTTTTTCTTCTGCGACAGCTGTTGTACATGCGCGTAAAGCAATTTCATGGCATGTGCGTACTTGCAGTCTGTTGTTTTGATTTATTGATTGATTGATTGATTGATTGATTGATTGATTGATTGATTGATTGATTGATTGATTGATTGATTGATTGATTGATTGATTGATTGATTGATTGATTGATTGATTGATTGATTGATTGATTGATTGATTGATTGATTTCAACGGCCCACAGCAACACTGAGGCTGTGACAAAAGTCGTAGTGGAGAGCTCGGGAATAATTCTGACCACCTGAGGTTGTTTAATGTGCAGCGAAATCTAAGCAGACGAGCGTTCTTGCATTTCGCCTCATCGAAGCCGCGGATGGGAACTGGACCCGCGACCCCGTGCTGAGAACCTGAACGTTATAGCCGCTACGCCAACACGGTAAGTGCCGTCTGCTGTTCCTAAAGGAGGCACAGTGCAAAATAATGTGGAGTTCAGTACCTCATACGCTGCCGAGCAGGAATAGGGTGAAGCAAAAGGACGCTCTTACCACGAGCAAATTCTTCAGGCCCCGCCCGCCAAACACAAGCCAGTGTAGACGGGCGAGGGGACCCTCGGCGTCCACCAGGCGGCACCGCTGGAAGACGTCGCAATAGCCGCGCATATTGTCGCACGGCGCTCCCGGCTCCATCTTCTTGTTGCAGAAGTCCTTCATGCGCTCGAAGCGACACGCCTCCATGCACGCGCTGCCGGTCACTGCACGGCCAAAGGGGATCATGGCGATGGACGGAACGCCTCTCACTCCACTGAAGCGTTGTGTTGGCCATTACGTCGTACAAAGAAGAAAGCATCCCCGAAAGGGATCTACCTTAATCCTATGTTAAAAAGGACGCACTAAAGTGATGAAGGATCAACTTTGTCAAGCAGGTGGTCTGACAAAGCGGGACGCTGCACCAATTGCCGAAGTCTTGTGATGGCTGTCCACGCGACTGGCGCGTTGCGGTGACGCTGCTCCGCCAGCGTCCGCAACGCCGTATTTTGACCACCAAAGGTTCCCTAAAGCGCAGCGATGTGTGCGTACAAAAACTTTCTGGCATTCCATCATCGTCAGTGACCGCGGAGGGCGGGTATTGAGCCAGCGGCCTTATGCTGTAGCAGAAATATTCCCTTGCCGGGTAAAGTATACTAAATGTAATAGTAATCGGATAACAACAGAAGAACCAGACAAAAGCCTCACCTAGGCTGACGCTCTCATTTCGGTCATTCATGCGGATGCCATAACGAAGTGCCGTTACTCTACGGAAAAGCAGTATGCAACAATGTGCTGTCATACTTCTGCAATGTGTTGAGAATCGATGCCGTATGTAAAATTATTTGTGATAAAGAAAATGATTGAATTAACTCCGTGTTTATGTGCCCCTTAGTTCGTATTAGTACGTATTACATAGTACGTATTACTGCCAAATGTCTACACAATAAGATGTCAGTTATTCCACTTGCTGTACTTCGCCGACGGGGTACGCAAATCAGAGAACGCAAATCAAGACGCCCACGTTACCGCAGCAATGAAGACCACGCGGAAAGTTATTACGTGGTGCGCAAATGTGAAATGAACCATCAGATTTGCAGTAACGCTCGTTGTGCTTCTAGTTCTTCCGATGAAATCGGAAATGTGTGGCGAGACCACTTTTTCATCCAAATAGCTGTGTAGAACATGTGAGAGAAAGTGGGGTGCAAACTTGTATGCTGTAATCACTGTTCGAGATAGAGTGTGGTCGCTTTGATATTGGTGCAGAGCAACAACCGCAAGGAGTCCCCAGAAGTTGCTTGCAACGGCAGGATGGCAGAACGGTAACATAACCAATGACTATCCAACATCGAAGTTCATTTAGACAAACCCATATACACAATCAAAAAGAAAGGTTCTGTCGACGCTAGAGACGCGGTCGACGTACAGGGCGGTTACAATTATTCGGTGATTAAATAGTAAATATATTCTCTTTACTGTCTCTTTCTCATGTTCGTTTTTCCCTCATTCTCTATGCTGTTGAGGTCGTATTTCGCGCGCAGTTATGTAGACCTTGTCTTTAGCGTCGACACTTGGTTGACCCTTTCACTTTTTGAACAAAATGCCATGTAGAGTGATCCCGGACAAAGTGAAATTTATGTGCAATACTGGCGCCTATTACGCTCGTACCGTTAATTTTACCTAGTCAGGGGGTAATGCTTAATTCTTGTGGGCACTACAGAAGCTGCCTACCAGACACCGTGACCTCGCGCGAGCCCTGCTTAGTCCAAATGAACTCGGTCAATTTACCAAATGTGGGCCGTACGGCGGCTTCGCCTTATCACGCCTTCATCTACGGCGGTGCACCCTTTACAGGGTCATACGGTAATTTAGTCATTTTCGACTGCATTGGTACTCTTTACCCCCTTACCTATATATTTACATCTTCTGCAGCTAGTTCTCGCTACAACTTTCTGGAGGGACGAAAGGGCTGTTTCATTACTGAAAATGGTTACAACATAGCTGGATCCTGTATACGCCGAACCCGTGTGAAGCCAGCTAAGAATACTTCGTCTTCAAGAAACTGGAGTTTACAAGCGGAAGGAACTCGTCATAAACAATTCGCTGTAAACGAAACATGGGATATTTCCGCAGCATTGTCGTGACTAAACGGAAAACAGCTGCGGCCCACTGCACTCGGCTCCTCCGCAGGTCGTCGCACGGGGTACTTCGCTTATGCCATAGTAGAGAACCATGGAGCAGCCTTCGAATAAACAATGCCCTCACTATGCGCAGCAAAACATGTTGAAGCCCGAACACTGAAGGCTGCGGCGCCATCCGGTTGATAGAAACCGAAACACTATTGTGAAAGGTGGCACCTTTGGTTCGGCTTAACAGCGGTTAATTACTAGTACCAGGTAGCGCAAATTTTGTTTTCCGCAGCTGCTTCACATGCGACAGCTACAGATACAACGGAAAGCGGGTTTCCCGGGTTCGACCATGCTTCCAGACAAAGCCAGCTAGTGAGAACATGCACGCCATGCTGCAGTGTACTAAATTCTAGTACACTGTATTCAATGCTAATTCTCGCAGGTATCGCGTGTCCTTCGTGCCCACTCTTCCTGTGTATAAGCAAGGGTTTCGCGCACGCTATTCTAAACGGCCATCAGTATATCACGTGACAAACAAATCCCGGCGACTTTAATTAAAAGAGAGCACACGCGGAACACCGCCATTCCTTTTTTTGCATTTGCGGTCATCGTCAGTGAGCGAAACGGTCACTTCACTGGCATGTACACGGCAAACAGCGTGGTAGCAGGTATGAGGTACGCGCATACCATTCTCCCGGCAGGCGACGAGGCACAGTTCGTCCGGCGTGCGCTGCGATCCGGTGAGGTAGCACTCCTCCAGGTCGTGCAGGTGACACAGGGAGCCCGTACATTCGCCGGCCCGACACACCTGGCTGCGGTGGTTGCACAGAACGCCGTCGCGCTTGTTCTCAGAAGGAGGGCACTTGCCACCCGAACCGCTGACGTCGTAGCGTCAAGGCGCGAACCATTGGGGCCGTGAAACACTACCAAGCGGGTTCACGAGCGGTTGAAGTCGAATGCTCGGCATAACAATATCGTCGGCGCCTCATGCCGAATTGGTACAAGTGCTTCTTTTTTTTCCCTTCAAAAAGACGCTTTAAAAAGTGCATGCTGTCATCAATTTAGACGTTAGCGAATGTGTATAATTTCCAGCTGTTCAGAGAAACAAGCACTTCCCCTGCCGAGGTGGGGCTGGAATTTGATGAAGGTCGCGGTCTAGTACGCCTACCCCACCCCCAGCCCCTGACTGCGCTGTTAGCAACCCACTGCCTTTTCTCATCCTGTCTCCGGTCCTTCGCCAGCCTTCAAGCGCTGAGAAAACCCACCATGCATTGCTTATATCAACGGACGATCTTTCGAATAAAGAAACCTGTGCAAAGAAGGCTGTCCCGTCGGCCAGGAGCGATCATTTTCAATCTGAATGGGCAACAGGGAAGAGGTACTGCACGAACGTTCATGATTAAGCGCATTCCTCTTCAAAGTTGTGATCGCCGTGACGACTAAACAATGCACGGAGAAAGAAGCACACACCCTTCTACGGAGAACAAATGTAGTCGTGCGTTGTCCAAGGACGCAGTTGAAACGAGGACTGCTTACATGGGGACAGCCATTGGAAGGCTTCGAAGGCAGCTGAACCAGCAGGACTAGAATTAATAACACGGAAAGAAACGCTAGGAGAATACGAGTAGAGTGTGAGATTCGAACCTGTTCCAGGGTTTCGGTGCGGTGATGTAATTCGGATAATCAAGCTGAGCTTCTAGAACTGAAACATTACATTATTGAAACGTGGATTCTCACATGAGCACGTGCGCGAGCGGTGTGCCTTGCAGTGCACAACGCTGCCGTAAATACGAGTGGCACAATACGCGATTGAGGCTCAACGAATGGCCGACTATAGCGGTTCCGGAAAGCAAATAACTAAATGCCTGCATTTCAGCACCTAGATGAATGCAAGCTCGTCCTCACTTCGTCAATCGAAGCATCGTTAACTAACATCATTGTAGCTTTCCCGATCACATGCGCCATTATGATCCCCTAGAGAACGCGGTATAATCGCGTAGCCACATCACTGGCAAGGATACTCGCAGTAGGCCTCGAACTGGCAGTCGTCGTCGTTCCTGCAGACCCAGGTAGAGTTGTGGTACTGGCAGGAGTCGCTGCAGCAGGCACTGTTCGACGGGCTGCGGCACAACAATACGACAATACGAGTGAGCGCTGTAGTCACGAGCCGGAGGTACACGTTACGCAGACGGGAAAGCTGGGCAACCAACGCGCATGGTCTTTCCATGCAATAATGCGCATTATTTAGCTCACATTATCATTGCTCATTCTCGCACTGTAAGCCTCACCACGGAGAATTGGCTTGGCTAAAAGTAATTTACGCTTTCTCTGCGTTCAGTTTAAGTGCGCTCTCGCTCGTCTTTGCTGAATTTGTAGATGTATTGCCTATATTGCCTATATTGCTGTTGGCTCGCACCCGAATTGCTTCCCGTGAGCAGAGCGTCCTTCGGAGGGAGCGGTAACGAGACACGCTCCGGCTGCGGAAGAAAGCGTGATCTCCCACTGTTTCTTCAGAGCCCTGTAAATCGTGCAGCGCTAAAATGGAGAGGGGCGTGAATGCTTGGGTCCGGGGCGAGCCAAAGCGGCCGACTACAGTCGCACCGACCACTGGCGCAGGTTACGAGGTGAAGACACATAGGTCCTAGTGATGGGCGTTGGAATGGGTGCCCGACTGAGCAGGCGGAGCTGTTTGAGGCTTGAGAGATAACGGACTGCTTTCCAAGTGACCAATCGGGGCGAAGGATTGCCCTGACGCTTTTGCTCAGCTGCCTTAATTTGTGTATTCGCTTTCCTTGTTCGTTACTCGCAGCGTAACATCTACATCTAGTGTGTCTGTTTACGATTAAAATCACTTTTACTTGTTTTCATCGAAGATCGTTGAGTGTCTAACGCCGCAGTATGAGAGCAGTCCATTAGCTCCAAAAAGAGCCGACCGAAATCAACTAAACATTCAAGAAAGAAGAACAGTGGTCGAAAGAAAAGCCTGCTTGCACATTATAAAGAGCTTTCCATTGTTGCATACAAGATGAACATACTTTGAATAGTTGAAGGATGAGTGGAGCTTCTATTTGAGGCCTGAGAACAGCAGCACCGCAAGTTCTACACTACAGTAAGGATTGTCAGATGCGTTTATGATCCCAATGTCCTTGTAAAACTCGCTGTTCTGCCGAAAAAAGGCACCTATAGTAGTTAGGTAATCGGGAAGTTTTGGATGGAGAGGACTACGCCATTCACTCATATTTTGCGTTTTCGTGATGCTGTGTTAAGTGATGTCAAGGAACAGAAAAATACGCAAGAAGTTTTGTAGGAAAAAAAAAACTAAGCGGAGACGCACCAAATGCTAACATAAGGATTCGGAGACGAATGCACGGGCCGTAGTCAAATGTCGGAGCCTACTCGAGAAGCGCGCGGAACTATCCGTATACGATGACAAATGCTCCAGACGCCTTTCAGATATTTATCAACGCAGCCGCCTAATCACGCGCGGGATTTTAATATCCTTCACCTGTGATATGCGGGATCTGCCAGGATACATTGAGGGATAAGTTAGGAATGCACCGCGTGGCACCGAAATTGGTGTCTGTCTACTCTGGGCGAAATAAAATGGGCATCAAGTGTATACATAGCTGAGCACAGATGAGATTAACGAACCAGCTCGCAAATCACAAGCAACTTATCTCGATCACCCAAGGAAGCCGTCAACATACCATTACAAAATCCCACTATGTGAGTGTACCCGCTTATCCACGTCATCACACATTTCCAGAAGACGACTCGTATGTCCACTGGAGGCTCCCTCGTGCGGGGGAGCAGAGTGGCAGTCCCCCGCAAAGCTAAAGTTAGAACATAAATGAGATTAGCTGTATTAGCAAATTACTCTCCTACAATAGTAAAAAAGAAAAGCCACTCTTACCGTGCAAGGTTTCTTGATATAAACCAGAAAAGAAAACAATCGCGAGACAACTAGCGACACCGCTTTCAAGTTCCCGCACCAGTAATACGTGACGTCATGAATTGTTACGGCATCTGCCCAGCCGTATTAAACTTTTTGATAGATAAAGTCAGGTTACGTTGTATAATAAAAGAACGAAAGCGCGAACTTGACAAGTTTTCAGAACGTTTACTGCCCTACAACGACCAAATTATAAAAAAAGCACATTGAAAACAATGCGTGACAGTGACATACTGACACTGGAGTTATGGCACAAAATTAAAAAAAAAAAGGAAGTTTGGCCTTAGCTTTCTCTTTTATCAATGCACTTTAGCGCTTTCAACGAATGCCTTATCGGTGTGAAATAATTGAATGCTTCTTTTCGGCATCCTTTTAAAAAAGGCGTACGGTACCGGGAACTATAACTATATTAGGCTCTCAACATCAACACTGCAGTCGCCTATAATGACTGTGCCCAGGTGACGTTGCATTGAAAACGCGCATACACGGCTAACTGTAGAATGAGCACACGCATTGCCATTCGCATGACACGTAACGATATCGTCAATGACATTGGGAGGTATGACATTGGCTCGGCGCTACCTTCGACTCATCGGCTGTACACATTCCCGAATGCAAAGAATGGGATGTACCCGAGACTACGAAACATGTGCGTGGACATGCTTTACAAAGACACATCACAACAATTGTCGATGTTCATCAGGCAACCTTTGTCGGGAAATGCACTGCTGCGATCTTGATAAGACACTTATCGTCGTCATGATGTCTTAAAAGCTCTCGTCAGATCCTTGCACGAGAACGGTCTAGATTTGAGACTTCAAAGAGTATTTGCTGTTCAAGCTCACTCACCACCATCTGCACCCGCAACATCAACCTCTCTCTCTCTTTTACTCCCATTTCCCTTCCCCAAAACTGAGTAGCAGGTCAAAACTTTCATGCAGGCCAATTTCTCAGTTTTCTATCATAATAAATGTCTCTCTCTTTCCGAAGGACGCAAAGCTTTCTAGAATATAGATCTCTGCAATTATCAAAGTGGAATATGGGCAGATTCACAACAGTCATCGCTCCAGCTGATTTTAATGAGTATAAATGGCCGCCATCCAATGATGGCCTTCAATAGTCATTGATATCGACTGCATAGTTGAACCCCTCGCTACGGCTCGAGTGCCATCTAGCCCTTCCCTTCCCAGCCTTCCCATCTAGCCCTTCCCAGCAACGCTAATCCGCTGCGGATTAGCGTTGCTGGATCGCCAATGGCTGGGTGCAGAGTTTACGAACATTTACTCGGACCGTATCGCAATGGCCGATAGCTCGACGTGCGACTCCTGCGGGTGCAATGAAACCGTTGAGCACCTGTTGTGTACCGGTCCTCGCTACGACGTTCAACGCGTCTTTCTCCAGACATCTTTAAACCGGGTGGACCTCGAGAATATTTTCCGAATCAAAGATACTGGGATCGCAGCTGCATCTGTCGCCAGCACAAAATGCTATCTTTGCACTGATGCAGTTCTTAAATCGCACCGGTCTGAGTGACACCGCGTGCAAAGAGTTCTCACTCTCGCCCTCTGTTTCACTTACTATTACCCCTTTCCCTTAGCCCTCGTGTTGCGTAGCAAACGGGAATCTCGTCTGGTTGAACTCCCTGCATTTACTTTTTACATTCTCTATCTCTCTGTCTCTTTATCTCCCTCTCTCTTGACTGGTGGTTATTGCTGTGAACCTCTACATGGAGTAGTTCGCCACGCGTCTTTTGGTATTTATGAACATGTGCCCCTTCGCCCAACAACTTACTTTGCTATGTTATGAAACTAATACTAGCACTCTTAAAAAAAAAACGCTAACAGGAAGAGCAATGTATCTTGCCGCACATCTTGAGGACGTATATCTCTGAACTTGTGCTAGCGCCTAGAAATTTGTGCCAATGTTGTCATGGCTTTGCCTCAATTTATCTCTTGGAACATACCAATAAACTAATTACTTCAGAAGGTATAGCCGTTTTTACACAGAACCTGACGTCCACAGCCGCGAATGACCCGCCGGCAAAAAAAAAAAAAGAAAAAGAAGCGTACTTTCAGTTTTGTTGTGCTGTTTAGTAACTTAAATATCTTATCCTGAAGCACACTGCATACTTCTTCGAGTCAATTCTTTATGCACAACATTGCGACGTACGTCGCACGTAATGAACTTCATTCAAAAGTTCCAAAGTGGGCTCACTCACCTGCACTTGGCGTTTGGTCGCAGCGTGCAGCCCTTGCGGTTTAGCTGGCCATGCTCGCGCGGGTAGCAGCACATCTCGCGGCACTCGTGCCAGTCGAACCCACAGTCGCATTCTTCGTCCTCTTCCCGTATAGAGTTGCCGCAGAAGGGACCGTGGAGCTCTGCGCCGTCGGGCAAGAACGAAAGAAAGAAGCCCACTCGGCCTGACCTACCCGGCATGTGCCTACCCTCGAAGATGTAGACGTATTACTTCGACAGCGTATATTAACGCACTCTGGCATCAGATTGTGTGCAGCGGTGGCGCTCATTCATATCGCTAACGATATCAAATAATCAGTCGCAGGGAAGTGCCATGCACGCCTTGACTATATAGAGTCTCGGGGTGACCCAAACAAGTGCGCTGCATAGTCACAAATTGCAAATTATTGAAAATTATGCTATTGTGGCTGAAGAACCGTATGCTAGGCACCACGGTCCTCGTGTTTTGCCATTTAACAGTTTTGTCTATGCTAAATAAATTCCTGCAGTTATACGTTCCGGACGAAATCTAAAGACCTCTCCGGCATTCGGCCGTCAAGAGGAATGAATCCACGCACGTGAGGACTGCGGCCGCGGTTCCGTGTAGACAATGTCTTCTGCTAGTCGGCGAACAGAAGTCCCGAGCACTCCAAGATAAGGTATACTCCAGGTTAGAACGGCATCATATCCACGGCTGCTCCGCACAGATCATGGTACCTCTCTGGCAATAACAGTGTCTAGGCAGCGCCACGACCTTTTCGCCGCAGAACCTCGTTCCGACGAAACCTCGGACCATCGCAATTCAGACACGTCGCCGGCATCCACCCCGTCTTACTTTGCTATATGTATACTTGGTGTGCACTTAAGTACTGTAACATAGTAGAGTACGGGTGCAGGCCAGTTGGTGACTTGAAGAAAGGGACAACACGAAGCGGTGTTTTCCCTTTCTTAGAGTCTCGTGTTTTGCTTGCGGTAACTTCCCAAGATCAACTCAAGTAGTATAGTATGTTCTTCGCATAAATATTTTTCCCCAGGCTATAGCACATCTCCAAAGCTCAGCAAGTCGGTAAGGACTCTTTGAAAAGTTAGGCGTCAAAAATAGAGGAATGAGAACATTTTAAACGTTTGCTTTTGAACGTTTGTATTTTAGTGTTTCTTGTATCCGTGTTTTGTTTGCCTAACTTTTCAGACCAGGCTACAGGCGTGGTTTCTTCTTCAGCTGTTGGGCAGCAGGGCCATGTCATATATGTGCAGGTAGTTCGTAGCTATATGTGTTTGCATTTGCCCAGACAAGGCACACCTTTCTCTTTTTGCCCGCAGTCTCCAATTGCGGTATAAAACATCCCGGCCGTCTTTCTTTATTGTATGGCCGTCTTTCTTTAGTGTAGTGGAAGCGCTCAGCATGCCGTTAGCTTGGCCAGTTAGCTGCATCGCATGATACCACGCAACGCTCAAGCAATTGCTTGAGGCGCCGCCACATGGGGCTCCTTTCCATCGAAGAAGCAGCGAGCCAAATGTTACAAGGAGTGAGAACTAAGAAAGAGCATGCACCTGCAATGCGTTCAGCCCAGCCTACAAGATACGCGTATATGTACGGTATAAAGGTAGATATATGAGGTACTGATTGAGGGGTTGCAATCTGAGGTGCGGCATCACAAAAACAAATATGTTCTATACCTTTACAATCACTTCAAGGAGTTCAGGTCTTGCGCGTCCACAATTCACATGCCTTATGAAACAACTAAGCGCACTTTGCAGAGCTCTTTCCATAGACGGTTACGCTGAGAAGAGGGGCGAGTGAGACGTATACGTTGCAGCGTGAAAGGTCCGGCGACTGCGGAACTGACATCTATATCGCTTTTATAAAAGCGCAGTAAGTGGTTGTGTCTAGCTGTATCTCACTGACAAGCTGTCGAGCCGATTGGTTTTCAATGTTGAAGGACGTCAACTACTTCGTTTAGCATTATAGCTTTCAAGCTCTGTATTATTTCGCCTTATGTCACAAGAACTGGCACTCAAAGCTTCCTTCTTTTTCAATTACTTCTACGAGGTTCTCTTTAAAACACGCCTTAAAGACATCTAACAGGAAAAGTGCACTTCACCATATAGAGGTTGGTGGCTTAATTGTAATGAATGGAGTGCCGCTGATTCCTTGCACCTACAGCTTCCGAAGCGCAAGCAGTCTGACATGTAGCACCTAGTGGTGCGCGTCGGTACGAACTTTTCCAGGGCCCCAGCCACTGTGCGAAGATCATGAAGAGGACGACTGCGTGAGCTTTATTATCTAGCACGACGAGTGTGAACGCGACTATCGCCTAGAGCCGGTGAAGAAGAAGACGGCCTCAGGTGCAGGTAGCGCGAGAATAGAACACGCTAGCACGCTCGACCTGAGCGGCCGCGATAGCCGCCGCTCCCGAGATCCCGCGGCACCATGGCTGGCCGGCCTAAATAAACAGTGGCTACGGCGGCTACCTCTTCCCGCTGCCTCCCTCAGATTCCTCCTACACGCCTACACGTATGGCGGTATCCAGTCACAGCTATAGCAGACGCATTTCGATCAGGTTTATGGCTTATACACCAACGGGTCATTTCTGTGCACGTTAAGCAGCCTCGATCAGGCGGTCAAGATTTATTCGCAGCTCTTCGCTGCGGCGTCCAAGTTACCCACGGCATTGCTTCGGTATATGGGAAGCTGCTACGTTTACTGATGACCGAGAATAATAAGGCGATCCGAGGGTCTCGATTCTTTCTTAGTCGTAAGCACTTAAAAACAAAAGAAGAAAGCACAGACATTTGATGGGGGAATGACCAATGCGTAATGCGGAAGATGCGGGTTCGGTTCCCACCTGCGGCAAGTTATCTTTTCGTCCACCTTCATCGTACTTCACGTCATTATTTTTAAGTCTCAATTAAACATTGTTCTTTTCCCCTAGCCTTGCTCAGCTTTCCTCGTTTGTTTCTTCGCACATATTGTACCTACATTTCGCGTAGGCCCTTTTAGAAATAGTAGGAACCATGTTAAAGGACGCTTTCACGCACGCACGCGCACGCAACGAATGTGCCTTCTGCCTGTCAGAGCGACAATCGTTGCTGATGCCTCTCGGCTCGATCACTGACGGTGCCCGAAACGGGAGGTCTGTCCCGTGGGAGACACTCACCCTGGAGGCAGTTTGCGCGGGCACCCTGGCCGGCGAACATCTGCGCAAGGACGGCGGAGATGTCGCGGATGCTGCACACGGAGAAGCGCCTGTTGTTGGGCAACGTGCCGTGAGAGGCGCTGCCAAACATCAGGAAGTTGCCCACGTTGCCACCGGGTACGCACTCGGGAGGGTCGTGCTGCAGCGAACGGGTTGGACACGCGCACTCGGAATCTCACGCGGTCTCAATCACGGAGCATAGTCGAACAGCCTGTCATGCTTCAAGCACTAGGCATTCGCAGGTGATTGCAACACTCTGTTGGCCGTCACGCTTAAGGAAATTGTACAGTACATAACGGAAAGTCTAATCTAGTTGTAATGGGCTTGTAGCGGCTGAAGATATGGGACCTTTTGTCTTGAGTGAAAGTTGCGTGCAACTCGCAATTGACTGCTGCATTTCCACTGGACCACTGTCTGTAATGCGAAGACGAAACAATTTTCGCTGCCGGCAGCTTACGAAATCTCGGGATACAACGGGCGACAATCAATGCACAGTCCTGTCACTGCACCGAAAATTATGCGACGTTACAAAAAGTCGCACTTTCGCCTGAAAGGAGAACCACTGACAGCGATAGCAAAGTATTAGACAACTACACGATGCAAGCTTCGTATTTTTATCGGCCGTATAAATTGCAGTAAACATTATCTTACTAATTAAATTCACAAACATGGTCTCACGCGCGAACGCGCAAATTACCATGAACGAATACCACTCGATGGCCGCGAACACTCGTTGTCACAACGCTTGCGGGATGAAGAGCGGCAGCAGCGGTGAGCTAATTCCCCTTCGCGCTTCCTCTCGATCCAACGCGAACAAAGCGCGCGAGAACACAGAGCACATGAGCCCACCAGACATATCTGCTCGCCTAGCTTATGCATCAACCGCAGATTACGTTCAAGATAAGACGGCCACGCCTTGCGCAGCCGAGGAGACCTTACTCGCGTTTTTTCCAACCCATAAGTTCCGAAGTAAAATCTGGAGACTTTGTGCTAGGCACTCTTGCCTCCAAATGTGCATTTCCCTGGGTACTACGGAGAACGACGCTCTTTGCGCCCCTTTACCCGTCGCTTAAACTTCCGTCCGAATGGCACCATAGCAGCCGATACTAGCCATAGCAGCCGATAGTGGCTGGCCCGTGTCACTATATGGCGCGCGTAACATAATGCTTGCTACTTCGCAGTGCGCCTTAGGCGGTATGACTGTACCAGGCTCGTCGGTGAAAGGTGGAGTATGTGCCACATGGGCACGCATTCCGTATGCGCCGCTCAGCCATGAACAAGAGCTTATGCATAGCCTGTAAATGAATATTTGACAATAAAGGGAATTCGCAGTAACAACGTGTCATTATTCATTGGTCTGCTGCCGCTAAAACGGCATCTACCTAAGCCTCCCCTCTCCCCCTTCCCTTGCGCTTGGCGCCCTGTTGCTTCGCTTCCCTTGGCAGGAACCCAGTTTCTCAGGCCTGGCGGTTATGCATAGCTAAAGAACAACTACTGCAGAAGACAAAGGGGAAACTTATATAGTAATGCATATTAAACTAAAAAAAAAGCATAAAGAGCTGCCGAATTGCGCACCTCTCAATCACGAGCGCAGTGATGTGACCGCTACGTCACGAAACACGAGATTGCAGCGAGATTGTCCAGAAGTATTTACCCGCGGTCGCACAGTGCAGCTCGGCTAGGGACAAACTGAGAGAAACGCGTCCGCCTCCGTGGTACTGTAGTACCTAGGCAAGGGCAGATTCCGAGAAGCGAAAGTCCTCAGATGTCTCTCGCGCAATTCGCGTATGCGAAAGAAAGGTCGGGCAAAACGCGAGAAATGAGGTTTCGTTGCGGAGCCGCGGCCGGACTAAAAGAGAAGACGCATGCTAACCTGACCCACATCCCCCCCAGTCGTAGCACGTGCTCACGCCCCCCCCCCCCCCCCCCTTATCTTGCACGACAGAGCACCACGTACCAAGCCACGTATATCCTTCTCGGTCTATCGTCCACGCGTTTTCACTCGCACCTACAGCGTAGGGCGCGCGGAGGCAATTTTATCGCACTTGGACTTTCTAAGGAACCTCACGGTGATGGCGACAGCGGAATTTCGACTGGTGCGTCCATATAATCATTATTGCAATAAAGAGCCACTGGAAATGAGTGTCATATCCTTCGTCACATCAATTTCCACCGGCATAGCCAATCAACGTATGCTGATAACGTTATAACGATAGAGTGTGAGCACGTATTCGGCCCCACGTGGGAACCGCCCGTCCGCGGCCACGTACCTGGGCGCCGAAGCTGTGTCCCAGTTCGTGGGCGAAGGTGACCTCGGACACCCTGTGGGGCACGCGCACTTTCTTGTTGACGAAGGTGACGATGCCCGTGTTCAGGCTGACGTGGCCCGTGAAGTCAGAGGACAACTCCAGCGTCACGTCCGACTGGAACTTCTCGCACAAACCGCCCGCGTTGCCTGTGAGCAGCGGAGTTCGAAGCGCGTTGCGTTCACCGCACAGTTGCTGCTCGGTACAACGCATTTCGCGAATTGTCGTCCCCTCCGCTGCGCCTGTGGTCATCAGAGGTCACATCCACGGTCAAAACGTCTGCGCTCTCCTACGTTTCGTGTCTCGGTTTGACCCAAACGATGTGTTTGAGTACGTCTTTGAGCATGACAGCAGTGCAGCACGGGCCCAATCAAAGGCTGTTAGGGAATTTTAGAAATAGACAGCTTTAGAAAGAGCGTCCCCAAGCGACTTTCTCTATACGCAGAAGCTCAGACAACTTTGTGCGCATTTTGTGTTGCTTTGTTAGCCTGGCCTATAGCGTCCTGTAACTTTGGGTGTACCCTGGCTATTTAAGATCTCCCTATTATTTGCAGTTACGCGCACTTCTAAGTATTCTTGCACTACTGGCGCCGAAAACTCACGGGACGCGCGATCTCAGAAAATATTATTCGGATCCCACGTACTGTGGGAATCGATGTAAGTGATGCTTTCTGTGTTGTTTGCGTTTATTAACGATAATTAGCGGTGGTGAGCGTTCAAGTTCATCAGTGTTTAGTGCCATATTAGAGTGGTGAGTTGATGTTAAATGTTACTTACCTGCATCACTTTCATTTGTATACGTAGTACACATAACGCACAACGAACTGTGTATGCTTGAGGCGTTCTTGTGCGTCAGTGTTCATAGCATGTGAGAAGGTTAGCACTGTCGTTGCCTCACATGGCGTAACACACCGTGACAGAGGTGTGAAACTTTAATTAAATTATGAGGCTTTACGTATCGAGCCCACAATATGATTATGAGTCACGTGACCGTGGGGGACTCCGTTTTAATTTCAAAGCGAAATTTTTTTGGCTCTTCAACTTTACCATTGCTGTTGCTGCTGTGGCTGCTGCTGTCTGGCACACCACGTCGGGGGGATGGTTCAGATGTTGTGCATACATCACAGGAGCGAGTCAGAAGAAAGGCGACGCGAGAAACTCGTTTAAAGCCCACCGCGTTGAATGGGCCCAATACCCTATGGAGCTTCCTGGACGTCGCCACATTAGCCTCTTAAACAGCTCTAATTATCCGTGACCCCTCTCAAAAGCATTGCAGAAACTGCAGCGCTTCCCTTTCTACTAATGTGCGAATCCAGAGGGGTTGTAGATAGAAGTGTACAGAGGGGGGAAGAGAAGAGGCAGTTCTCATACAAGGGACGGGGATGGGGGAAGGTGACGTGAGAAGGCAAGCAAGCCCTACTACAGCGGTTGCGGGGAAACTGGATAAGCTTAAGTTCAATGTACGGTACAGTACGTTGCTGCTATTTCTGAAAAATAATCACCATACAAATATGTCAAGCGGACAAACTACGCAGAAGCAGAGCCGCAATAATTAAAACGCACCACAGTGTCCAGGCGACACCACGGAAGCGGTCGACCGTCAAATCAACACTTCTGTGCCAACCGCGTTAGCTTTGCGGCTATGGCATTGCTAGAGGTCGTGTATTTGATCCCAATGGCGGCATTTCGACGGAGGCGAAATTGAAAACCCACGTGCACTTTTATTTTGGTACACCTTAAAGAACATGGCGGTGTGAACATTAATCTGGAGTCCGCCACTATGGCGTGCCTAATAATCCGATTGTGGTTCTGGCGCGTGCAGTACCATAATGCAATTGAAGTTTAATACTTCTGACACAATGTGATGTGCCATGTGAGGCAACGACTATGCTCAACCCTCTCAGAGGTTATGAAATATGACGCACAACAACGCCTCAAGCAAACACCTCTCCCTGCGTGTTCTGTGTACTATGCAGACAAACAGCGCTGGTGCCCGCAAGGTAAAGTTTAACATCAACTCACCACTCTCGTGTTAGACTAAACGTTGAAGAATTTAAGCTTTAGCCGCCATCACCGCTAATATATCGTCAAAGCAAACAGCATAGAAAGTTTCGCTTACATCGACTCCCAGAGTGCGTGGGATCCGCACAATTGTTATTATTATTTTCTTGTCTTCTTTCTCGCTTTGCGGCGCATTTCCAGAGGCGGATCCGCGCGTTTCTTTCCTACGCCGCAAGCTTCATTTAGAGGCCGAGAGGCTTCTGCGGAACTTCCTATCCGGCGAGGGGGAAACGTCTGGCAACAAGCGCATGGCGAGCATTTTCTCCTTTCTGGTTTGTGCATGCTGTTAAGAATGGCCGTACGGGCCAGCTTTCAGCCCGCTGCACGTGTTCCAAGCCCACCAGACAGGGATCCATTCCGAGAACTGCGGAAGGCCGGCAGCCACGTGGCGCGCGATCAGCTCAGGAAATTGGTACTTGGCGGAGCCATCCGGGACAAAGTAGTTCTACGAAGCCCTCTGACATCGGCACTGAAAGCTGGGCGGTACCGAGAACTGCGGATGACCGGCGGCCACGTGGCGCGCGGTCAGTTCAGGAATGTGGTACTCCGCCGCGCCACACCAGACGGAGCACAGTTCTACGAAGCCCTCGGTCGTCGACTCCGGAGCCTTTGTGTGTGTGGGCGTAAACGATACTGCGGAACGGCGCCCCTCTGTCGTCGGCTCCAGACCTTCGCACCTGTGTGTTTGCGTGTGTGGGCTCGAACTTGTGTGCATTAGTGTGTGTGAGCCATAGTGCGGCGCGGCGGCAAGTTTACAATGCTTGGACGAACCTTCCCGACCATTCGTGCTCCGTCCACGCCGAACGATGACGTCGAACTATGACGTCAAGCGGAGAGCTTATAAGCAGTGTTTGCCGGCTGCTAGGGTGTGCTCGTGTCGTGCTCGTTGTCGGGAGCTGAGTGCTCTGTCATTCTAGAAATGTACTAGTGAGCTGTGTGCTCGTAAACTGTTTGCTGTATGTTAGTTTTGCGGGCTCCATATGGGAGTCGCGCTAGTCTGCCAATGTATCCTGCTTAAACTGTTAATATGTAAATAAATCCTGTTCACCGAGTTCCTGTCTACGACCTTCATCTCCTTCAAATGGTGGCAGCGGCGAGATAGTCCGACGACTCCTACATCTGGTCGACAGCGGTAGGACCGTCCGACGAATCTGACAATGCGAGCCGCAGTGTTGCCACAGCTACTGATCTGTCAATAGGTCCACAAATATTTTCACATTTTTACTAATTTAGTGCTAAAGATTTGGGATATGATCATCTTTAGGGTATTCCAGAAAAACGGCAAGATTTCCCTCTACAGTTTACATCTGCTTCTTCAGCAGATAACTGCAAAGAGCAATCAAGTTTTACTGCACACGAGAAACGATTGCCTTTCTACTTTAATTTCTGGGCTTCTGAAGTGAAACGTTCAGGACGCACTGACTTCAGAGCTCAGAACGCACTGACCACTTCAGACTTGAAGTAGCAGATGTCATCGATCCGAGTCGATTCAAGAACTCGCCTTAAGGTTGGGCCAAGGCATATTTTTAATTGTTACGAAGTTCCCTGTGTACCATGTGGTTTGTAAAGTCACACCAATAATTTTGGAAGCCACTGTATCGTGTTACTGCTTCGCAGATGACACAGTTTATGAGTAACATAAAGCAATAGATCGATGCCGGTTAGTACATTTCAGAGTATAGGTTATCTTCTCATTTCTATTGACTTTTCCGGGCAAGAATCTACTGCAAATTTTTCATGAGTTGCGGTACTATACTGGCGAGACGGAATGGGGCTGCTTTAATGTGTTGTCATCGCTTGGTGTTGGAGATGCTTTAGCTCGTTCTGCGAAATATTTAGGCGGTGTTTCCAAGTCTCATGTGCTGCTTTCATCACGTGAGCGTGACCGCAATCGTCCCATCTTCTAGCTCCTGTATTCGCCCTCTAAATTAACGTTGTCCATCGTGAAGGCAGCAGTACGCTGCCAAGGCAGAAGTCGTTTAATTCCAGGTTTCCACTAATGCACAAGTGAACTCCATTGTTTCTGTCAGCGTCTGACGGCTGGTATTTGTCGCGGTACATTGCCAGCACCCACATTTGTCGCCCGTTCTCGTCGCTTGGCGAAAGGAAACAAGCCCCATCCAAGCACTGCCCCAGCACCGCCTTTGTGTGTGTGTGTGTGTTTGTGTGTGTGCGTGTGCGTGCGCGCGCGCGCGCGCGTGTGTGTGTGTGTGTGTGTGTGTGTGTGTGTGTATGCGTGTGTGTGTGTGTGTGTGTGTGTGTGTGTGTGTGTGTTTGTGTGTTTTTTACGCATCCACTCGTGTAGCAACTCGCAGGTATGATGATCTTAACGAACGCACATAAATTACGCATACATACACACAAAAAGAAGACATTCGATGCACGAAGCTGACAGCGTATGCCAACGCGCGTGTGGCGTGATTTTTGCTCGCCAAACGCTCCCGCGTGTACTGCAACACTAAAACATCGCGTGACCGAAACACCGTGAAGCATCCGAGAGAGGTCAATTGATACGTGCTGCAGCCAACAGTAGATAGCAACTCACGGAGTCAAGTCCTGGCATTCAACTTGTCGATAACGTCTGTCCAACGTTTTCAAGGGTCATCCAAGTGTAACCTCACTTTGCGAAATTTTATTTGGCACACTTGAAGCGAAAACCCAGCGCGTACAGAACCACCCCATTTTTGATTAGTTGCGCACTTAAAGCGTTATAACCCGCTTCGACGAATAGCACTACTACAAGAACTTCGATTTTTCATATGCGACGCGTTTTCTGGAGGGCGCAACAAATCTGGAGCATTGTATTACAATGCAAGGTAGTTTTAGAGGCTTGCCGTAAAAACTAAAGAGCGAATGAGCCATTTTTGAAATCACTTATTTTGGTTTCGAAGCACACATCGGCGTAAGGAGAGGGTCGGTATAAGTTTCGTTTACAAAACTTTCCGCTTCTTCTGAATGCCGCCCGGACAAGTATCCAAACGTACAAATACTGTCTGACTTGGTTTCATTGATTCGTGGCAGCACAGCGAAGTTCGCTGTTCATTGTTTGCTCGACGATAAAAGTGACTGCTGCATTTTAAAGTCTTGAATAGCTGCATGGCAACGATCGCTGGGCCTCGCGATGCACAGCCGGCCTCGCAACTGCACGCTAAACAAGATGGCGTATGCGTGTCAAGTGCTACCAGATGAGCATGCATATTGGATATTCCCTGTTCAGATTAGGGTATGTCAGCCAAAATTGTCTTGCCCCTTTGGGCCTACGGAGCTCTCGTGTCGACAACCGATCTCGGAAAGAGCGGTCGTTTTTGGCTGAATTTTGGTCATTTACATGAGGTGAGAGAAAGAGAGAGCCTGCATCAGCGCTTGTTTCTTACGAACGTTTCGTGTCACTGGTAAATCTGATCACATTTGGCACAGGGCGCGAGCCGATCGCTTCGGCGGGTACCGCCATTTTTGTTTACACGCACAGCTCAGTGGCACACCACGTGGGTGAGCGTGAAGCCAATGAAGCGGTTATCGTCCAGCGCATACTTAGCGGCGAGACACTGTTAGCTATAGGAGCACCCTGGGTTACGGTGCCCCTGTTCTAAATCTGCCTGTCGTTATGGTGGAGCAGAAGTAAATTCGTAGGGCTGCAGTAACTTGACGTGTCGGTTGGACGCATACCGTTGACCTCAGCGACGTAGGCGAGGCCCAGCGTGCCCTTGGGAAAGTCGCGGTACGTCCACAGGTACGACAGGCAGTACATGTTGTGGTTGCTTTTGGACAGTTCGGCCAGCGTGTGCGCCGCGTCCAGCGTGTCGCCGCAGTATGGGTTCGTGTCCCGTACCGAGCCTTCGCAGTGGCTGGAATCGTTGATCTGTGGAGGGGAAAACAGGGACCAGCAAATCGCGATAAGTGCGCGGAACCAAGCAAAGGTTTACTAAACAGTGCTTGCCAGCCCATTGACAGCGCGGAGCTTCGTTTCTTCTTCTGCGAGCCGTCGGTGCATCGGGATTCATCAGTCTGAGAGAAGAGCGAGTCCTCGCACCACTTCGTACCCATAGGTATGCTTGGTTACGGGTGTAAATTAAGGAGGCGATGTCCCCAGTTGCAGCTTTTTGCAGAACCTTAGGTTATACGTCATGTAACTACGTCATGTAATTAAAACGGCATGTTTTATGTATTGTGTACTATGTCAGCGGGAGCGCTTTTCCGCGAGTGACTACTAGCGCTTTCAATGTCCTTTGAACTGTCTGCTGGAATGCCTGCCAGTAGGTATAGTGTTTGAGGCAACTTAAAGCCAAACCCTCGAATGTGCAGGAATATGTCGATAGAACGAATGTTTGGTCGACTTGGTTATTCACTTCCAGTGACTAGCGTATAGACAATGAAAGCGACAAGGAGCTGGATTATATTACAAAGGTCTAGTAAAACATGTACAGTAGGGTCCACTCTTAGCGGAAACACACAGAATGTAGAGAAAGTGCCAAGTTTTTCGACAATCGCCCCGTTTTGCAGCATAGGTGTCTTGTGGTTGGCGGCAGTGGCATCTTTCTACACGCATGCGCAATGCGCTGACATTGCGTCAGCCGGCCATTGCATCATTGTGTTCCCCGCTAGTTACAGCTTAAGCGCCAGCAAAGTGAGAAGCGCGCACCACAGTGCGCCCTTTAACGGTGGACTGCAAAGCATATACTTATAGTATACGTAGTGCAACACGTACATGCCACGCATGGGCAATGACACAACTAGCTAGGTCAATAGTGAGGCAAAAAAGAGACAATGAAACGAAAGGACGACTTTACACTTATAAAAGTACTGTCTCGCTGAGCATTTTTTGGGTGTCTAGCTTGGTTACAACTGCACACCTGCAAGCGTTGCACGACGAACGAGATGTCTGTGATGCCGTGGAAGTTTGTGCGCCCGAAGATTTCAGTGGCTGACGCCACGTGCGTGAACACCATCTCCGTGATGGAGGCGCGCACTTTGGTCGCGTCGCCGTTGAGATCCGAAGACACCATCTGCGTAATGAAATGCAGGGAACCACACCACAATAAAAAAGTGGCATTAACCTTATCTATTGGTGCATCGTAAGGGACTGGGATTCAGCAGCGGTTTTGATAAACTGAAGGCTTCAACGCGCGCATGAGAAAATAGAGGGACAGCTACACCAATTCTGGAGTGAACTTACCTGAGCAATCTGCTGCTCCTTCAAAGAGATAAAAAGAGTGGGAGTGCATAGGCGGAGAAAGAGAAGAGGTATCCAAGCTGGTCGGCGGATTAGCGATAACTCAAAAACAAACAGGGCTCACATATTACATAGGCGGTGCCTGCGCAGCACGTAGTCATTGTGTCCACTATCTTAAATTCAAAGAATTAAATTATTCCACGGCTCCGGCGGCTTTGGCTGCCTACCGGGTCCGCAACACCAGCTACTGCTGGTCGCGCGGGTCCGAACTGGACATCACGGCTTCCCACTGTTTGAATGAGGGGTTGAAGATGAGTGTTGGGCCCAGGTAGCATGCATGGTACAATGACGCGTACGCCTCGCAGTAGGGGCACTTAGGGTACAGTGTATAGCGTGGTATCAGGTGCGCTGTGGGGAAGTATTAATCTGAAGTTGATGCCAGGCGACAGCGTCTTCGCGAGGAAGGAATTTGTGTGGAGGTGGATAGATGCGGAGGAAGAAGGAGAGGCAGTGGTGCTGGAGGACGGTGTTGTACTGGGGATGTGCAGGGTCCACCTGTAAGTGACTGTTTTCATGTTGCGGACCCCGGCCGGCGTATGCCCGGGTGGCAGTGTAAACTTGCTGGTTTCCGCGAATACTTTCGTGGCCAGGCGTCCATACAATTTCTACCTTAGTGAGGAAAAGAAGGGGAACCATCAAGGATACAGTAGGCTGCAGCGGAGATGCGCCCTTTCGCAAAGTTGTGACAGTCAGCTTGATATTCTGTGATGACTGTGATGTACTCATGTGCGGGGCGAGATGTGATGGCGAGGGCGACGGCCGCTTTTTGTGCTCTCGTGATGCTTGTGTAGGTGAAGGAAGCCAACACCACTTCATGGAAATCGGCTTCGATCCCGCTAACCGTGCGAGCGTGGCGGTGTGCGTGGCTGGCAGCGTCGGTGAACAGGGTATCCGGCAGAGTATCTCAACGCTTCTGAAGTGTCCGGGCTCTAGCCTAGCGACGGTGGGTGTGATGGTCGGCGTGCGTATTTTTGGGGATAGGAGCAACACGAACGCAGTTGCTTTTTACCATGGTCTCCAATACACCCCGGTATTACCGACGTAAGCTGATGGCTAACCGTGTGGCCAGATGTGGCGGCGGGGTATCCTAGGCGGTTGAGGACCATGCGGCCTGGTGACGTGAGGGTAAGGCGTTCGTCAGGAATATTAGCTCAGGTAACTAGCAACCGGCTAGTTTTGCTCAGCTTGATCTAATTCGATGACATATATCAATAAATTACTCGCTCTTAACTCCGACGTGGCCTATTCAAACAAATGTAAAACGCAGAAACGCTTTTCTGAGATAACGCTTTGACCGATTTTAATGAAATTTGTAGCGTTTGAGAGAGAAAGCTAAATTCTGGTGACTGTTGGAAGCGGAATTTCGATTTCGGGCCTAAATTTTGTTAAACCTCTTTTCAAAAATTCGAAAGTTCGAAAAATATAGTAGCACGAAGTTTACAAATTAATAGCTCTGCATGAAGAAGAGGTATCGCGGTTCTGTAAAGGGCATCCATTAGACCATTCAAAGCGGACAAGTCTTATATATCAATTTATATGTTACGTGAATTTGTTACGTTGTGTACTAGGGTTTCGCAAAAGCTGTATTTCCATATTACTCATTTTTTTAGATTCATGCATAACATATTTTTTCCGATTTAGATGTACTATCGGATGCAATTTACAGAATCGTAATATCATTTTTCCATGTTTAGTTATAGAGTTGTAAACTTGATAGCTTCGTTTTGCGAAAATTTTCGATTTCTGCCAATTTTTAATAAAAAAAAATTGACGACCTAAGTCAAAAATGCGAAAACAACGGTCACTAGATTTTAAGTTTTTCTTTTAAATGCAATGAACCTCGTTAAATTTGGTGCAGTGGTTGCCGAGAAAAACGAATGCTCCTTTTACACGTATTTAGATAGGAGCACCCGACCTAAAGCTTCCTCTTAGGACCTGAGTTCGAACGCTGCTAGGCAAAGAAATCCATTGTTGCAAACGTGCCCTCTGATCAAGTCGCTGTTGCCGTATAGTCGAGAGATAAAACTTCCTTACAGTCGCAGTGCCTTGAGAAATGTCAGTCTCGATTAGAGTGCCACAGGCATCCATATATTTTGCCGATACAGCGCGGAATAGGATATATCTCAAATTAAAAACTTAATTTGCCCATTATATCTGCAATAACCTTAATTATTGTGCTAGCTAAATTGGCTGTTGTTTGTTTGCTTGGACCTATGTGCTTGCGAGAATTCCTGAATAAAACAATCTACACGCTACGTTACTTCAGTTTTTTAGTGACGGTGTCGTCTAATCAGCTCGAAGACCAGATCTGAGCTCCCTTTAACAAAAATTGAATGTTTACAAACAAGTGCATCTAAGGTACAAATTGGCCACTTGCTTAACTGCGGCTGTATAGGAAGTGCTGCTTTAGCGTAAATTTAAGTAAATTTCACTTTAAATGTGTCCTACCGCGTTTCAATTTGTGCATACCAGATGGCACCACAGCGTTATCTATATTCAGGAGGGAAAATCTGTACGACAACACAAAGGAGCAGTGCCTCGAGACTTCAGCTCGTTGCCTAAGGACAAATACATACCGGATAAAATATTCGCAACTAGATGAGTCATATGTATGCTGCAGTGAAAATTCGGAGACCACTCAGCACATCCTAATGGAATGCAAAGATATTCACCCAGCCAGACCCCTATAGGTAACGTACACCTGCCAGAAGCGCTTGGATTTAAAGTGGACGGAAGCATCACCCGGCCAGCAGTCGAGATAGGCAAGAGACGTTTAGAGTATTGGTGGGAAAAAAAAGCAAGACAGAAATTGATACGCCCAGATCCGTTGCAGACATCGGTAGCGGTACTGGGCAGATAGAGAAGTTTTGGGGAAGAGAAAAAAAAAGTGAGGAGATTTATGCAAAAATGCTAGAATTAAAGGCATGCATAGCATACCTGAGTAACTCAAGCAGGCGTCACCCCTTTTTGTCAGCAATTTGTCACCGCCCTCTTTCAAAGGGGATACCAGTAAATCATCATCATCATTATCATCATCTACATCATCATCATCATATATTAGTGTTTAATAAGGCACCTCGACGTGCGCGCCATCAAGGCAACCTAGTCATTTGCCCTAACTAAAACCTAAAGAAAACCATTTTATCATAATTCTAAAAGTGGCGCGGTACAGCTTTACCACTCATGCGCTGCGTTTGCGAAGAGCGCCGGAATTGTTGATCATGTTTTGTTAGCATGTCGCATTGTCCAAACATATATAAATGTGAACGTATAGTTGCCTTGCCCGGGTCCGGAGGCTTGTGTTGAACATAGAAGGGGAAAGATGAATTAATCTGAAGTGGTCAATAATTGTTAAAGGACGGCTGGAATATTGGTGGTGTGATGGTAGAGAATAGTAATAACGAGAAAAAATTACTTTTTAGGGCAACAATTACCTAAAAGTTCAATGGTTTGTAACCGTGGGGTCTTGAGGGGAAAGGATAAACGCAGCAGGAGGTCAAGTGCAACGTGCTCAGTGACACCAGCCTCTGGCACCCGAATTCAGAACGGAAGCTCAACAATATCCAACCCGCCATAGCGCTAAAGACGCAGAATCGGTATTGAGGCATCTTTTTTAATATTTCCCGGTCAGACAGGGCATTTACGATAGCTCTTAAGCGTGATCAGGATCAAATTTCTCGACCGTCATTGACCCATTTCCGGAGCTTGCGCGAAGGAGTAAATCGCGATCGAGAAATCTCAATCGAGTCATTCCAAAATCAATCCCGATCAAGGTCGATCGTCGAAAGGACCAGTGTTACTAGGGTATTACAAGCTCTAAAGAGGACGCAAGGAAAGCACACTATGGCTTGAATTTCTACTTGAGCTCCTGCGCGCTTCTCGGTGTCATCTATCGTCATTTTTGAACTAGCTAAAATTTTCTCGTTCCTGAATGGTTCCTCTTAAATTAATTCGCCGGCTTAGACTTCTCTTATTCCTGGGTTATTTCCCTCTCTGGTAACATTATACTAGCGTTCTATAGCCCACTGTCTCGTGTTCTTATATTTGTATCTTCCCCCTCCTTCTTAGGCCACAAGGCATACAGTAGGTTGCTAACTGAAGGAAAATAAATAAATACTCTTCTCTCATTGCCATGCCGAACGCCCTCCCAGGAAGCGCGTGCAATCAGCGTGGCGAGACGCAGCTTCATTGTGCTGAAACTTCCTCAACAATGGCAAAGCCCCGTATATGTGCCAGCACCCACCCCGTAGAAGGTGTGGTCCACTTTGATCTCCAGGTTGCACACCCTCTGTACGCCGCTGCGCAGTTGCCAGTGCGCACCGCCCCGCAGATCTCCGGCGCCGACGACCATCCTCCGGTTGGACCACCGGGGTTCGGCCTCGGGCGGCACGTGACCGAGGGCGCTGCCGTTGGTGCGGCGTGCCTGCGGCACCTGGGTCTGCACAGAAGGTAACGCTCCGGCAAACGCCGTGGACGGTACGGCTCGTCTATTCTTCGTCGTCTGCCACGCATAGATAATACGCGCAATTGACAGATTGCGATGGACATGTACGTGACTTTGGCGCATCTCGCTCAAAGATGATTTATTCATTCGTTTATGAATGAATGAATGAATGAATGAATGAATGAATGAATGAATGAATGAATGAATGAATTTATTTCTCCTGTTGACAACAGAAAGGAAGCAGAAGCTAAAGGCCCACCAAGGCTTCTGCTCCCACAACAATTCGGCACGCCGGCCGTACGCAGCAACATGTATCGTACAGACATACCGAAATCAACTGGAGTGTCAAGAGACAGAATATTATTTTCGTGAAACAGAACATGCCTACAAGAAATATGAGAAACCATCAGGATACTCAAAGTACGCTGCATTTTGTTTCAGACCAACTACAACCTGAAAACAAAAGAAACAAAAGACTGACAATTTATACTGCGGTTCTAATCAGACAAACTCAATATTGTTCAGAATGAGAAAAGTTTTGTATGATTTATTCGAACATTCCCTAATTTCATCTTCAAAATCACGTATGCGATTTAGTAGTGAAGGTGCCTGGCAACTGACTAGTTTTCCGTAATTGGTTTTTACTTTTGGTGTTCTCATGTTATGTTGTCGAATGCTGTAATGCGGAGTGGTGGGCACATTCAAGATGTACTGCCATTTGTTTTGTTTAATGTACTGCAGGAACTTGTAATAATACACCTGGTTTGCCTTTAACATAGAATGTTTCATAAAAAATGGTGTGGTTTTAAAGTTTTGTACAAGGCCATAATATCCCTCGAATGCGCGTAAGACTCTTTTTTGCAGCACTATCAATTTACTATAATATTTTGCGAAGTAGTGCCTCAAATTAATATGCAGTAGGTTAATCTAGAATAAAAGAGTGCGTAGTACAAATAACTTTTCAACCATGGAGGAACCAGAATACTCAGTCTGTATAAGCAACCAACAGTTCTGCTTAGTTCCATGACAAGATTGTCGATGTGCATGTTCCAGGCCAAATCCTCTTGGAACCACACTCCTAGAAATTTTTGACATTTTACGTGCTCTATCAGCGTATCTTCGAAAAGAATAGCCGCATAGCAGTTACGTGGTTTATTAGTAGGAGGATCCGTTGCCAGATTTGTGTCCAGAATCCTAGAGACAAGCTGCAATATTTCCGTTGCCACCACAGTTAATTGGATCTCTTCCATGGTCTTGGAACTTTTGCAATATCTCAAGGCGCCATTGCCACTGCAGGACTAACCAGCCTGAAGAGTAGCCGGCGCGGAACATGAAGCAGGAGAACTCAAAGTCCGGCGAGTTGGTAGAGGTTCTTGCTATGTAAGGCCCGTCCGCGCGGTCTTTGCTTTATAACCAACCTGTCGAGACGGTTACTTTGTTCACGTACATGGAGGCGTTATACTTTTGCCACGTGACCATAGCACTTAAAAAAATGAGCTATTCTTTTTACGTTCGTAATATAGCAGCCGCTAATCGAATCGACTTTAAGAGCGACTGTGTTCTCGAGCTGTCCTCGAATCTCGGCAGGGCGATAGAGACGCTCACTCCGGCAGATGCGGGCCGATGTCGCCGTCGAGCGTCGTCCAGGCTGTCCTGCTCGTGTCCGTGCACTCCGCATCCGGCGCCGTCGAAGCTCACGTCCCTCGCGGCGTAGATGAGCGAGTGAAAGAGAGCCGTCGGGGAGGAGGACGAGGACAGGTAAGGGCCGGCACGCTCCACGTAGAAGTCCCCGTCGTCGTCGCCCGGCGTCAGCGAGATGCGCCCGCTGAACACTCCGTCCATCATGGCGCCCACCACGCGGCTGCCGGGGGCGCCTGCGAGAGGCGACGGCACTTCGAAACCTCGTTGCGCTGAAGAACAGAGACCCGCGCTAGGCAGTATGCAGTACAGCAAGCTGCGCATGTGCATTGCGAACGTAACCTGAAAATTACTTCTAGTTCGTCACGGGCTCGTAAGCGTTTAGATCTCGTGCTTAGATTAATCTTGTACTAGAACTCATTTGGCCTATAAACATTTCTGCTTCGTCCTGCACAAATTAACAATTGAAATCCTAGAAGCTTATCCGCAGTGCCGTGCGAATGCCTTGCAAGCGAAACACGTAAACAACTTTTAAAAGTATGCCGCGTTTCTCCGATTTCGTGTTTGGTCCGCAGGCCACCTAGTTGATCCTAATCTTTATTGAAAGCCCAGCAACAGCGCAATGCCCCTCAACAGTAATCATTAAGTCTGAGCAGTACGTTTGATGATAATACACGATTTCTGCTGTCGCGAAGCTGATCTGCGTATTTGTCTGTCTGCTTCGCTCCTTCCTGCGACGACAGCTTGCACTGATGTGACTATAGGAATCGAGTTGGCAAAGCAGGACAGCTGCTCTTGTCCATCCATGGTCTTCCGAAGATAACGGGAGCTCACGCCAGCTGTACATCCATACACCGTTGCTCCATGCCCTTACTCAACATCGTCATGTCTGTCCTCTTTAACCCACCATTTACGCTCGGCTTTCACCTCCGAGTGATATATCGTACCGCACTTGGAAATACGATGAGCTAAACGTGAACAAGGTGAATGCAGGAGCCAACGTTTCGACAAGTGGACTTGTCTTCTTCGACAAGTGGACTTGTCACACTTGTCGAAACGTTGGCTCCTGCATTCACATTGTTCACGTTTTGCTCATCGTCTTGAATTTCCATCTCCCGCATTCCCCGTATTTTCCCCGCACTTGGAAAGGCAATTCGCAAATGGAGCAAGTGCTCGAGTGTCCACTATAGGAGCAAAGCACAGCGCTTTTGGGCCGACCACGACCCTTTATGTGCCCAAAATAGCTTGAGGCTGGGGGAGACGAGGTGCAAAACATGACCTAAATATCGTGTGTAAGGGGTGTCGTTGGTTTTGATGCAGGCATGGTGGCCGCCCCATTTAACTGGCATGGAGATACGACCTTGCAGAGTAGTTGGCGGTACTAAACTCTACATATACTATACTATAGACTATATCTCAGAGGCAACATTTGAGAACAAAGTGTTCCACTACGGAAAAACAGTTCATTCAACTGCCTTTTTGACTGAAAGTATTTTTTTTATAAGGACACTCGAAGTGTGATCACGCCGTCGGTGCCGCTGCAACCGTCGTGCTGTCGTGGTATCAACGACACGTACATACGCGGCCCGCACGTGCAGGGTTAGGACGTTTCCAGACACCCGCACTGCAGTGGGCATTTGACTCCAAAAACGGCGAATCAAGAAGGACGCACCGTAACGCCCTACTCAATCAGTGTCGCAGGAGCCAGGGCAGCGTTCTGGCTTCCGCTGTTGGCATGAGCGTTGCACCTACACACATTGCCGTTCCTCCTTAGGAACTGTGTGCGCACACCACACGGCGGTTGCACACAATGGCCTGAGTGGAACGGATTGCAAAGGCCATGGTCCTTCAATACTCTTCTTGTCACGCTTAATCTATCCGACCTTTTCGTTGGGCGCCGACAAAGGCCGACGGTTTCTCGTCGGTCACATCTCGGACACCATGATGCAACGCATGTAACGTCACTGCCGGTGTTCGTCGACGCGACAGTGGTGTGCAACGCCCGGTTATCTGTCGGGGCGCAGTTGCAGGGGTGCTATGACGTAAAGCTATTCCAAACTCTGTTATATTCAATTTCTGCAACTGGTCCTCCGCAATTAGTCAAGATTTCTCGGCCCACCCCCCCTTCGCGTGTCCGTCGCGCGACGTTGCGAAAACCAAGAAAACTCCCCATCGGACATGACGTGCAGACACTCATTTTGCATGATTAGAGCGAACGAAAGAAAGACACTTTCTTTCTCCTACACTGCGGCCTTTCTCATCACTAACCTTCCGCGGTTGGTCAAAATGTTTTGCTGTCTGTCATGCGACGTCACAGAACCAGAAGAACTCACCACGTGAAAGTGACGTGTGTGCATTAAAACACATTAATATACAAAAAAAAGAATCTAAATTTCTTCTTCTTTTCTCTGAACAGCGGGAGACCGCCCCGCTCCAAAAGAAGTAGAGAATGTCTACCCGCCGATCGCAATGGCACAAGCTAATAGGAGCTGCCCTGGAGAAAGAATTTATTTGCGTGTAAAAAAAAAAAAATGTTTGTGGCAGCATAACGTCGTCGAGCTATTTCGGCACGTACGGCATCACTCTGCCAACTCTCGTTCGCTGAGGCTCCGTTTTAGCGGAATTATTTACCTTCCGTAGCACGCCGCCGCGATTTACCACCAACCACCGCAAGGTATATACGCAAGGGTAAGCGGGCCAATCGCAGACTCCGGCACCACCCTCATGATCAGGCTTTCTACTTTCACTGTGCTAGCTCGGCCCCGCCGAAAACCTCTCCACTACCGCGTGCTTCTCGCCTCTTGTCAGCCTATTAGACAAGGAAAATCTGTCAATGCAGGCATGCCACTCGCTTTGAAAGTAAAAAAAAGTGACCTTCTATAAATGAGGAGAGCGCTTGATTGGCCGGTTCAAACAACGCTGCTGGTCACTGCCCGATTCCAGTGCCGTTGGTTGAGTAAAGTTGACGTCAGGATATAAGAATTAAAACATACTGGAATAGATTTACGTCTTAGGGTCCTAGTTGTGCTAGGTGGCGCCATGCCGCATCCGCGTATTGTTAGGACGTTGTGCGGGGAGCTCTGACGCGCGCAACGCCCGACCATGCTGCCAATGCTTCGTCTTCGGGCGAAGTAACTGCCCATTAATATTTTCCACACAGATCGGACTTATTGGCCCGTGACAGTAGCGAGCGGTGAACAGTAAACGCGCACCTGCTACGTGTCCGGAATATATGTGGTCGAGGCTGGCCTGGACACGCCCTCTGCTCGTCACCAGGGAGAAGTCTTCCGAGAAGGCGGACCGATCCTGCGTCAACTGCAGACGGAACTCCCTGCGATGCCACCGCGCGTAAGGGAACGCCCCGTTGTCACACGATGCGAAGTTGAACATGTGTGTCAAGTTGGATTGATAAAGTGCACTTGTAGGAGGCCGCCGAAAATGACACCGTTACTGTGCGCCGCACTCTAAAAAAAAAAAAAAAAAACAACTTTACACCCTGCGCAGCGTATATTCCGAAACAATAATCGTCATTTGTCTGACTTCCGCTTCCTTGGTTGAAAACTCTGCGCACTAGTTTCTTGTCAAGAATGCTATGTCCCGCTGATAACACGCATGCATGTCGTGACCTGGAAGTAGCGGGCGCGCAGCATTAAAGCATGGTAGATTACGAATCTGCGCTAGAGGTACGATCTGCGCTAGAGGCACGCGGACGCTTCAGAACACATCTTCTCTTAAAATAAGTCTCTTCTTCGCACGAAACAAGCGTTTCGAGGCTTCTGGGATTGTATTTCAACAGTCCACGTTGACTTAATATTAACCTTTAGTGTCCCTTTAAGGAGCCTGTGTCGCAGGAAACCCGGTGTCGGCGTCGGACATCGTTTTGGCAACAAGATTTTCGAACCACACATGCCCAGGCCATCCACGTGACGCAAGGAATTGACTGAAGTAAATGAACTTCCTAAGCTGAAATACATGAAAAAATCGTGGACTACGACTTATACACAAACTACAGACATGATAGCACTCGTATTGTAATCTGAATATACGAGGAAACATAAATCTGTTACGCGAAAACTCAAAGAAACCCCTTTGCAGCGTTTCTATAATTCACAGACCGGCCGCGGTGTCCGCCATTTGCGCGTGCCGGCGCACGGGTGGGTGTCTTGGGGGCCACGCAGCAGCGCGCCCGGTTCCTTGCAATACCTCCAGTCGGCGCTCGCCTCCGCCGCATCGCGGCCCAATGCAAGGGGCCGCGTTTCCACCAGAAAGCCCGCCTTCGTGCATAGCGTTCGCGGCCAGCGTTTCCCGGTAAACATTACCGTTACATACGCTCCAGAGGCCGGGAAGCGTGAGAAGCAGCCAGGGATCTCTGAATACTATCGCGTTCCATTCTCAAAAGCAAAGCTTAAGCGTCCTCCAAATTTTTCTCCCTTGTTCTCTTTCCTCTCCCCCTTTTTCTTCTTTGTCTTTTTTATTCGGCAAGTATATGTTTTCTCCTGCAAGGGTGCTTTAAAGCAACCCGCCTGTTACATAGGGATTAGCCACAATCTATCATCATCATCATCATCATCATCATCATCATCACCACACCACCCTTTTCAAGTACACTGTATTTATGGCGAGATAGATCCAGGCGATACCTTAAGGCGAGGTAGAGTTACTGTGTATAGAGAACCGCACACAAAGTAACTCAAAGACGAGGTAAGGCAAGTTTAAGGCGAGGTGCACAGCAGCGCCATCTCTTCTCCGAATCCACTTCTCCCAAGCGCGGCTAGTTCCTCCTTCTTCCCTTTATCGACACGAAAACCCCTCTTATCCCTTGTTATACTAGAGCAGCTCATGGACTTGCACAAGCAGTAGACAAAGACTACTCGCCTTCCGTGGGCCTTGAAGGCCACCTGCACCGTGCGTGGCCTGCTGCTGTCGTGTTGATGACCGGTGGCCGATCGCTTCCAGCGTCGCATGCCAATGGGTTCGTACGACAGCGGCTCGTAGTGGCGCACGAAACGGTTCAGCACTCGCGCTGCGCGAGAAATCGCTGCTATCAGTGACAAGCATGTATATCGCACTCTTCCTGCTAAAGGTGCCGAGTATCCACGCGTCTTAACCTGTAATTGACGCTTGTGCCTGTGATTGCGAGAGTTAATCTTGCGCACTTGTTAAAGGCTTGTCATAGGTACACGTATGAAAAAAAAGAAAAAAAAGACACGTTGGAGGTGGAGTGATTAGGAAATATTGAAATGCTTAAACTTATTTAGACTGGTGGGTCACATTCATTCAATGCCAAGCTTCGCTTTTTGAATTTTGTCCTGAAACCGCAGAACCAATGACGTCTCTCCGAAGTCAAGGATTTCGCTGTTTTAGCGTGTTTCCCTTCTCTCTCTCTCTCTTTTCTTGCGAAGAAAAAAAAATCCACTTTGAGCTTGCAGCTCTTATGCTCTCGAATGCCATGCAACATCGACAGGCATACGCTCAAGGTAAAGATGTATCTATCCCCAGCTCCCCGCACCCATCCTCAATTTAGGAAATGTAGTATATTATAGCAAGAACCACACGCAATTTCGCGTTTTGGTTCGCCACGTCAACCCTGTATGGTGAAATGACTTTAACTTGCCAAGGGGCTATTTCTCCTGTATCGAGTTAAATATGGCTCCGGGTATGCACGCAGGCGTAGTCATTTAAGACTGTAGACGATCAACTTCTCCGCTTTGCATCTTACGTGGCGTGATTGGACGTGTTTAACACTGGCGTCTATTTGTGCCCGCTGTTACAAGACGGAAATAGAGATGTCACTTCACGCGGTCTTCCAACACACAGCTTTTCAAGACGTTGCTTCCCCGGAAGGGCCTGGAGTATAATAGGGATAAGAATTCCACGCCTACTTTACCACCTTCTTCCGATGCACCGAGGTAACGAATGCTCAGTGAAACATCTTCGCTAGCATATAATGTAAAGCGGTTGTCACCTGAAACATTCACCGCTCAAGCGTGCCGAGCTAGCTCAGTCCATTGCAATACCACGAAAACCGCAACCGCCTCTGTTAAGCCTCTACTCGTGTGCGCCTTGAAGCCGGAAACGCCCATACGCAAACAGCTATTTATTCGGCAGTATAAGGGACACTTACTCGAAATTCATAGACATCCGTCCTGCTGAATGAAGCCGACTTGTACCATCGGAAAAATTGGAACGCAAGCAGGGAATAATATATTATTTTTGTGATCTATATAATAGGCGTTCTGATCTAAAGATCAGTACGCCTATTACGCGCAATTTCACGCAATTTATACGTGTAATCGCCCTGTAGCCAAACATGGAGTAGTCTGAAGTACGCGTTTTGGAGTCGGAATTAATTAAGCCACAGTTACAAACGCAGGTGGTGGTGGTGATAACTTTATTGCACACAGGGGAGTTGCGGACACGCAGGTCCTTGGGCCCCCGCACGGCCCCACTGCACTCAAACGTTCATGTCCCGGAGGCTCATGACGCTGGCAGCCCGGCCTGTGGCGATGGCTTGCTTGGCCGGGTCCTCGGAGCGCAGTAGGGTCTCCCAAGCCTCCCAAGTAGTAAGGTGCTCCAGGCCCCGCGGGGGAGGATCCACCGGGCAGAGGAAAAGAATGTGATCGAGAGTGGCTTTGGGGTGGTGGCAGAGGGTACAGGAGGGGTCGGTGTGGACGTGGTGATAGCGCGAGCGTATATAAGGGGAGGGTAAGGTGCGTGTTTGGAGCCGCCTCCAAAGTGTCTGGTGATAATTGTCGAGGGAGGGATGGGGTGGGGGGTAGAGCCTACGCTCAGTTTTGCAGGCTTGCGTCAATTCAGTGAATGAATGCATGCGCTCCCGTGAGAACCCTGGATCGGAGGCCGCCGCTGCCCGGTTGAGAAAACCTCGGGCTAAAGCGTTGACAGCCTCGTTTCCAGGATTCCCAGAGTGGGCAGGCACCCATATGAGCTCCATGTGGCGGGGCGGGTATGCAGCGAGAGAGTTCAGTATGCGAAATGCAGGGACGTGAACTCTCCCGCGAGCAAAATTTAGTATCGCAGTTTTAGAGTCTGATAATATATACCGGGCCTCCGTGCGCGTAATGGCTAGGGCAATGGCAGCCTCTTCAGCCTCCTCCGAAGTGGCAGTTGGGGATATGTGAAGGGTGGTAATCGGTTGTAGGGAGGGGTTCGTGATGGCAACAACCGCGTCCTCACCTGTGCATGCGGCATCCACCCACACAGCATCCGGTTCCGTGCCATAGTGTTTGTGGAGCGCCCGTGCGCGAGCTCTGCGGCGGGGTTCATGGTAGGTGGGGTGCATGTTTTTAGGGAGAGGTTTAATAAGAAGTTCGCGGTGAATGTGGTGGGGCACCTGGAGCTGTGTGGGATCCGTGGCTGGTATCCTGATACCGAGGGTGTGTAGTATGTGTCTGCCGGTGGTGGTTCTCGCGAGACGTGTGTATTGTGTCTGTCTGTGGGCCTCAATAAGCTCACCTATCGTGTTATGTAGGCCTAGCTGGAGGAGTTTCTCGGTGGAGGTATTTGGGGGTAGGTGTAGTGCTGTCTTAAATGCTGTTCGGATCATGGCATCCAGAGTGGAGATTTCTCTGCACTGGAGTTTAAGGTAGGGGAGCGTGAAGAGAAAGCGGCTGAGGACGAAGGCATGAATGAGACGACATAAGTCATGCTCCCTCATACCCCGGTGGCGTGCAGAAACTCGGCGGATTAGGTGGGATATCGACACCACCGTCCGCTTGAGTTTGTGGATGGTGAGAGTGTTTTTCCCGTCATTTTGGATGTGGAGGCCCAGTACCCGGAGAGTGTGTACCTCAGGGATGTACCGGTTTTCCAGTGTCACGGTTATAGGGGTGGTGGGGCAGTTTCGGGTTGTGGGGCGAAGTATGAGGAGTTCCGACTTCTCCGGAGAGCATGAGAGTCCGATACTCCGTGCATGTGTTTGGGTGAGGGTAGCTGCCGAGTGCAGAGTGTTCTCTATGTCTCCATCACTGCCATGGGTAGTCCATAGAGTGATATCATCAGCATAGAGTGTGTGCCGAAGGTGAGGGATGTTTTGTAGTTTGCGGGCAAGGGGAATGAGAGTGACATTGAAGAGAAAAGGTGAGAGGACAGATCCCTGGGGGGTGCCAATCCCACTAAGGGTGTATGGGCGGGATGTGTGGGGACCGAAGTGAATTTCGGCTGTGCGGTTAGTAAGGAATGCTTGAATATAGGTGTACATACGTTCACCTATGTTCAAGGGGGAGAGCGCCGCCATTATCGCTCGATGGTCTAGGCGATCAAAGGCCTTGGAGAGATCCAAGGCGAGGACGGCTTTTGTGTGGCCCGGTATGAGGGGGTCGAAAATATCCTGTGTGAACTGGAGCATGGCGTCCTGTGCCGACAGGTGGGGACGGAAGCCCACCATGCTGTGCGGGTAGAGGTCGTGCTCCGCCATGTGTTGTGTGAGTCGGGCGAGTGCGACATGTTCCAAAAGCTTGCCCAGGCATGAGGTTAGGGAGATGGGGCGAAGATTTGCAGGTGTAAGGGGTTTGTGGGGCTTGGGTATGAATAAGATTTTGGCGTGACGCCAGGATTGCGGAAGGGTGCCCTCCTGCCAGCATGTGTTGAAGTACTCCGTGAGCTGGGCAATCGACCGATCGTCCAAATTGCGGAGCATGCTATTGGAGATACGGTCAACTCCTGGAGTGGAATTAGAGCGGAGAGTTAGGAGGGCCGCTCTGACTTCTGCTTCCGTAATCTCCGCGTCGAGATTGGCATTCGGCGTGCCTGCATAGGGGGGCAGGGGGTTTGAGGTACCGGGAGTTGTGTGTGTGTTCCTAAGTATGTCGATGAGTGCGTCGGGAGAAAGGTTGGTCTTGTGTATAAGGCGTGTGACGTGATGTTGTGTGGCTGTTTTAGATTGCGTGGGGTCAATTAAGTGACGGAGGAGTTGCCAACTGCGCTTGGAGGACAGATTGCCAGCCATACTATCGCAAATCTGTCCCCAGTTGGATCGGCAGAGCTCCTCAGAGTGTTCAGTAATTTTTGTTTGCAGTGTAGCTAGCCGCTTTTTAAGGGTCCGGTTGAGCTTTTGCCCTTTCCAGCGCTCTAGGATGCTATGATGGGCCTCCCATAGGTGCGCCAGGTGAGTGTCGAGGGTGGGCGTATCTGGTGTGGTGTCAAGGGTTCGAGTGTGTGCGGAGACATCGTTCATGAGTGATGCCACCCACTGGTGGATGTTTGTAATGGGAGCGTCAGGAAGGGCCGCCCGTGCGGCGCGGACTGCATCCCAGTTGGTGAGTTTGTGTGTTAGGTGAGGGGTCGTTCTTTGTTTGTAGGGTACTGTAACGTAGAGGATGTAATGATCGCTCCCTAATGTGTGATGTGTTGCGTTCCACGTAATACCCGCAACGTTGCGGCTCAGTGTCAAGTCCGGGCTGGTGTCCGCGCTGACACTGTTGCCAATTCTCGTGGGGGTGTTAAAGTTGTTGTGTATTGTGAGGCGGAGCTCTTGTACCAAGGACCAGAGTCGTCGTCCTCGTGCCGTGGTGGTGCGGTAGCCCCAGTCAGTATGCTGACTGTTGAAGTCCCCTCCGATTATCAATGGATGCTTGCCTGCAATACGATGGAGATCTCGCAGTAGCGTTTCCAATGAAGCCATCGGATGAGACGGTGGGTGGTATATGTTTGCAATAAAAATAGATGGTGTGGAGTGTGTATGTTGTATGATTTCTGTGATCACGCAGGGCGTCTCGGAGGTGATCTGATGCGTTTGGTGTGTAATGGAGCGATGTATGAGTGTGGAAGCCCTGGGTGTATTCGTTGCGTCCGAGTGCGCGGATGTGTAACTGGGAAGTGTGGCAGGGGCATGTGTGTCCTGAAGGAGGAGGATGTGCGGCGTGGGAAGTGTGGGGAGGAGGAGTTGGAGGGGTGCGCGCTTGCCCCGGAAGCGGCGGCAGTTCCATTGCAGAATTGATAAAGAATTAGGTGGTAGCCCCGCCATACTGTAGCTTGGGTGGGGTGAGTATAGGTGGGTTGGGTAGGGAGTCCTGTGGGGTAGGTGGGCGGGATTGATAGGGGCGATTGGGCAGCTGCAGCGAGGGAAGGGCCTGCTCGATTGTTTGGAGGCGGGTGTCGTACCGTGCAAGGTGAAGCTGGAAACGGAAACAACGCACTAGAGTCGTTCCCCACTAGTTCTCGCTTGAATTTATGCTGATAGTACAATTCTGTGCATCGAATGAAGAGCGCGCGATGTAGAGTAGCGCTATACAGTACACAAGCTCGAATGCGTCTACAGTATAGCTATGACAGCTCAGGCGGTCAAAGGATCCTTTACATTTCTTGCCGTGGCCATGCGTGGCGCTGGCTGACACTGTAGCATAGTGTTCCTGTATATGCCCTGCAGGAGCATATACAGGAACACTACTGTAGCAGGGCCAGATCTTCTACACATATGGAATATTCATGGAAGTAATTGGGAGAACATGGCCGCGATATTGTACATCGATGCCTTTTCCTATGCTATTACTTTCATGCTTTTCTTAGTCAGAGCGGCGCTTCACCCGCGTTATCGAGTGTAATCAGACGGCCGCGAACGGTGAACGGTAAGAGTTGCATAGAACTGAATGGAAGGCATCGCTATACAAACTCGCAGTCCAGCCGTCAAAGTAGATCAATTGGTAGAGCATTGAGGAATATGTGGGTTCGACTCCCATCGCTGGCAAGTTTTTGTCGCTCCCTTTCATTTCAATTTTCCTTGTCATTTCTGCGTGTTAAGTAAACACGCCACAAGTACAATTTCTCCCCGCGCTTTCCTTGGCTTTCATGTTTGTTGGCTTCATCTGGCAGTACGCACTGGAAGCGGAGCAGCGGTGAGCCGCATACAAAGCTAAACAATGTCGTGAAGCCTCACTCACTTACCGGCCTGTATCTCTTGACTGAGGAGCGCCACGGTGGTAAGAAGGGAAGCAGCGAGACTTCTCGGTGACCGCCCCACCGACACTTCCATCATGAGCGACCTTTCAGAAGAATACGACGACGACGACGATGATGATGGTTCGCCTTTAAAAACATGGCACGCACCCACAATATGGGATATGTGGGAAGGATCGGGTGGTTGTAAGAACACTTAAAAGGTTTCAGAAATCTGAGCATGAAACGGAAAAACTAGGAATAAAGCGTATTCTGTAAATGAGAAGTGAAACCAGACGAATGGATTAATGTATTTTAAAAGAAATAAAAATGAAGATTCGCTTAAGAACTTTGAATAAATTTGCAAGAAGATATAATAGAAATAATAAGGAAAGTAAGAATTAGCGTGTTATATCTTTTGTTGCTTGAATGAAATCCCACAAAGCGTCAAACACGTCGCTGTACCTAAAACAAAGCCGGTGACGAAGCCCAAAGGGTGTGTAACACACGAACATTTCAAGCCACGTTTGCTAAACAATGTTTCAAAAAGTGTTTTTTTCTTCTCTTAGCCATAAATCGGCAAACGATTAAAATGTAGTGGCTAGCGCAATTGGTGAGTAATTATTCGCTCATATATTCTGCCTTCCAAGAACGCAGCCGGTTTACAGCCTTGGAATACTATTGGGAACCAGCGCTGGATAGGCGGCGCGTCGAAAAGAGTGCGTTGCACGCCGCCCTGGCGACGAAACGCGGCATATTCCAGCCACACAACCAGACGCCACACACACATACGCAGCCGTATTATAGTTCGTATGTTCCCGTTTTCGCGCCGCTTCCAGTGGACAGTTTTGGTAAAGAAGCTAGCGCCATCAAGTGAAGAAATTATGAAACAAGCTTTTTAAGCTTTATATGCGTCGCGGCGAGCACGTGTGTTTCTTTAACGGTTGCGTCGTGTATCGATGCCATGCTTGCGTGGCTGCCTGCCTCGCAAATCTAGCAGTTATGGCTCCGGTCGTGCTGCGCTATGGTTTCGTAAGTATTAGTTGGCCTGAAGATATTCCATATTTCTCTGGCTAGACATAAAATATTCTGATGTTACTTCGCCACAGCAGTCAATGGAGAAGAAAGCTTTATCGCATCAGCTGACTCGCGCAAGCAAAGGTTTGAGTGCTCCGCTGCTTGATCCGTAATAATCCTGGCTACATTTAGCACTAATTACATAAATTTGCCGGATGCATCTCAGCGCCGAGTCCCCATCCGCATGCGCATTTTTATAAACACATAGGTGGCTTAGTCGCGCGTGCGCCGGCACTATGCGCATACAACTCGTATTACAAGGCAGCTTCCCTCCCACTTAATTCTTGGCAATGAATGGATAATTTTTACCTTTCGTATCGTTCACTTGGTGCAGTGGCGTTGGAAGGGGCTTGGCGGTGGCATTGCGAAGGAAAAATGGTACATATGCCGGATGGTGCATGCTATTGCTCATTTTGTTTCCGACGAAATACCGACTGCAGATTCTGCTGTTTGGTACTGTCTGCCATGGCTGACCGTCTTCACTATCGAATAAACCAAGGATACACGCGAAATTGGATTTAGAAACCAGCCCAACACCGCTTGACAGGGCGACAAGACGGGAGCTTACTCCGCTCGCCTGACTGCTTGGATCCAACGCCGCCTCCGTTCCTGTTCGTAGGGTTTAGATGGAAAGAGGCAGAAGGATACATCCTCCCTCATCCCGACTTAGTTGTGGCACTTGTATACGCAACAGTATCGTCGGCGCCCTTTTGTTTTCCTTCGACTTTAAGGGCACGCAACGCAATTTTCGTCCGCGGGGGAGGCTGCATTGTGCACGTTCTGACCGCCAGGGCGGCGCTGCAGGCGCCGTGAAAACTCCAGCGCTGGTTCCCCATAGGCGCTGTCGCTTCTTCTCATCATCATTGCATTCTTTTGAAGACCGAAAAATGGGGTTCCAGACACGAGCGACATCTTTATCTCTTGAACAATTACTAGAGGGAACTCTTGCGCTACAATCGTTCAGCCAGCATGAAAATGATGGTTAGTACATTTATTTGTCTGAGCTCCGTGCTCGTGGCTTCAGACCTTCTTGTGTCTTTGTCTACTACGCTTCATCTCTCTCTATCGGCCTAAATTTCCAAGCTATCCTACATTTCTAAATGCTGAAGGCAATGAGACTCTGCGAACATGTAAATTGACTACGAATTGTTGCAGGTCTAAAGCAATATTTTGTTCAAAATTAACAACATTTAAAGTATCAAGGCCGTTCGAAGTCAGAAGGGTGAAGCTTAGACATCCATGTATACATATATATCATATGTATCGGGAAGTATACGCCTTAAGTATACTTTTGAGGCGTATGCGCGTGAATGTATGGTATAAAAGGCGCATACGCCTTATGGCGCCTCAAACCTATTCGTCACACATTAAGTGCGTGATACTCTAAGTACTCTAAGTCTCCAATGGCGGAGTTCACACACACACTATTTTTTCGCGTTAATGCAAGATCATTAAACAACCTAGATAAGTTCACTGCTTACTTGGAAGTGCAGGGTTTTCTTTTAATATCGTAATTATTTCAGAAACATAGTTTAATGATAACGATGATTTTCAGCTGCATTCTTACACCAGAACTGGTAACAAAACCGGCATGCCCGCTGCGTTGTAGTGAAGCACGTCTTATCCTCTGCAGGCGCGCGTTTCAGCGGTGTGAGGCGCGCAACGTGGACTGATTTTTGTGCTAGCAGTAATACGGGTCGGGCGCTTCGTCTATAAATAGAGAATTTTAGCGTGTCCGCTATTCCGGCAAACCGGGCGGTTTGGGCGGATTACCGGATGGTCGGGGGCGTAAACGTGAGCGGCCGGAGCACTGCAGCCGCCTGGTGTTGTAGAGCTCAATCAGACAAACACAGAGCTAAAATTGCAGTAACCTACTTTATTCTGCTTCGCTGCTGGTGGAAATTTTCGGTAGCGGCGTAGTTGTGTTCACAGTTACGCCGCTGTCGAAAGCTTACACCCCAGCTAAGAAGAATATAGTAATTGGCTCTGTGTTTAGGTGGTTGAGCTTTGCACCACCAGCTGGCGCCAACAATCTGGCCACTCACGTTTACGCCCCCGACCATACGGTAATCCGCCCAAACCGCCCCGGTTTGCCGGAATAGAGAACGCTTTAAAGTCTCTAATAATCGCGACTGCCATGTGGCGCCGCCTCGCGGCTCCGAATGGCCGTCGTTTCGTCGGGTTTACGGTGAAACGGGGATCGGGAATTGCCGTGTCGCACCCCAAATCTTCCAATTAACCGGGTTGGCCTAGGCTGCCGGTTTGAATTATCCGGTCAAATTTACGTTGGAAAATACGGGACCGCAGGAAACCTTCGAATTATCCGGGTTTTCGAATTAACCGAGTTCGAATTAACGAGGTTTTACAGTATATACATAAGCTATCAATTATAACAGCTACTTTCCCTTCTAAAACGCTAGTGGCAGGGGTTTTTATAGTTTATAAAAAAAGGGAATGAGAATTATTTTGCTAATTATACGCCAATTAGTGTTCTTCCTTTAATTTTTAGACCACTGAAGAATTTCATTCTTATTAGGCTTAATTCTCAGAAATAGCGCACACTTACTGATGTTCAGTATGGTTTTGGGCAAAACCGATCTACAGAACTTGCTCTTCTGCATCAAAACGAGTACTAACTGCGCAATTTTGATCAGAAAAACCTTGTATTAGGCTTATTACATTTCACGGAGGTGTCCGATCACACGTTATATTTTTTTTTCAGAATCTTGAGCTTGCCGGTAATAGAGATAAAGCACTCAAATCTGGTTGTATTTATCACGCGGACAGCAGTACGTTCAAATTAATGAATTGAAATCCACTGTGCGGCCAGTTTTTCTCGGCGTGCCACAAGGCAGCCTTCCTTGTCCTGTTTTAATTATTACATATATTAACGACATTGTAAGCATAATTTCTAACTTATATATTTTATCATTTATGCAGATACCACTATAGTATACTCTCGCAAGAAATGTCTTTTAATTTGTTTTGCAACGCAAATGTCTTGCTAAAGAAAGCCAGAAGTGTGGTCAGACACCAATTTCTGTCAATGTCCCAAAATCAAAGGACGTACTTTTCCGACCTCGAAATAAGAAATATGAAGAAATTATCACCTTGCCTTACAATTATGAAACTATATAATTAGTTGGGCCATTCAATCTCTTGGCATCAGATTCTTCGAAAATATGACCTTGAATGAACACGCTAACCATACAACAAAAAATATCGAAAGCCATAGGTGTCTCATCCCACCACAGAGATGTTCTCCTGCGCAAAGTGAAACTGAAGTTGTACTCAAAAGAACTGTAGTTTCTTGCACATGTGCCTTGACAACATTGAGGGCAACATTCTCTCTTACTATCGTTTCTTTAATACATTCTGTAACCCTTAATAAATTTCAATTGGAAGTAGCAGCGTTTGTCTTGCACGTTTCTTTGTTTAAGTCCCATCAGTAATGCACTTTAGCAAGTTAAAAAGTGCCAAAGGATTAATGCCATAGGAATAATGCATAGTATTTACTTAATTTTTTGGCATGTACAAGCGTGGCATCGGCGAAATGTTACACACGCAGACCATAGATAGCAAAATTGTGGCACATGGACCTTCCCGCACTGCAGTTGCCACCGATCACAATGTCAAAACATAGTAGTCATGAAACGTTTCCTGCTCCCATAGCTTCTAGCAATTCCACGTTGTCGTCACGGATGACGACGTGGTTTATGGCCCTTCTGTATCTGACATGACTAGTGTGTTGACAGTCATGAGGGCGTTCACAGAGAAGTGGGGACTGATGGAGAAACTGGCCCGCGACCTTGTGAGGATGCCATCACCACTGCAAGGCCTCTATGGCGGAAGTGAAAATTGTAGATTTCTTGCTGCCTGCCGCAATAAAACTTGTCTGCACGTGTGTTTGAGCGAGAATGAACACATCTTTTTGGCCGGTAAGTCTATAGCCACACATCTGCCATGGTCAGTTCACTAAATGATCCATGCCCCCTGCCAACTATATTAACGGTTTTACTGCGATAGTGCCCACAACAAATTTCAATGTCCTGTACACTTTTCTGGCTGTGTGTTATAACCTTGTCAATGAAATTATGGAACATATCCACGTATCCTGAAAGTGCCCGCTGTGTCTGCAAACATCGCCTCTGTGAGCATCATTTGCGTGGTGCTACGAGCCTCAGCAGCACCACCTAACTAGCTGGTGCAGAGGTTCCCTGCAAAGCAGCAGCACCTCACCTGCACCATGGTGCAGCAGCACTCTCTTGCTCCAAAAAATTGAGGGCTATAGTACAGCACACCACGAGCTGAGCATGAATCAGACACACCTTATTTGGTAGACCAATCAGTTGTCTTCACCATACCTAATGTAAAAGCATGTGCAATACAGCCCCCGGTCTACAATCAGCCACATCGGTGCACATCACTGCACAACACTCTACGATAAGGCTATAAAAGTGGCCAGCGCACTTTCTTCAGTACCTATCGAGTGTGCATTCAATGGTAAACAAGCCAAATTAAAGTTTGTTCAGGAACCTTGGCCCATGTTTCTCACCAATGGTAGCAGAAAGGCATATATGCACTACAATGTTGAGAAATCAATTAGCACAGACCTTTCACATTTTGACATGGAAAAGATCTGCTCCATCTGCAACTGCATATGTGGCGGCCGTATCTTGAGAGCTATCTGCATGGGGGGCAGAGTCTAGGTGCATCAACGGCTCGTAGCTTTGTGCATGCTGTGTGCTCTCGGTGCTCAGCTTGCATTGAGGTGCTAGACAGCATTACGGTCACTTCACTCGCTGCTGCTGCCACTCTTGCTCACGCCAGTGTTTCGAAAGCGAGTGCCCGGAGTCGTCAAGTGTGTAGCCCACTGACACCACGCTTGTTAGTTTAGTTGGCAAGCAAATGTTTACAATTTTATATGGGCGATAAAAGTGCTATGCTTACTTAGTACGGCTGTCTGCTAATTTTTAATCACAATTGATGCTTCGCCTTTCTTGTGAAACTGTGACCTTTCTTTTCTGGGGGGGGCTGTAAAGCAATTTTTCCCGCACATGCAATGAGGCCGCAAAGCACTCGTTTAGCGACTTCATTCACTATTGCTCTTAGCCGGTGGATGGCAGATCTGAACCGTGCGTCAGAAATTTTTCGCTTCCATTGGGAAATAAAAGATAACACCTTTATTTAGGCTAAACAAGCGGGCCTATATGCCACACTTGGCACATCTGCCATTTACAAATTCTGCCACACAGCAGCACCGTAATTGGGTAATGTTAAGCAAGTCGGAAAGGCTCTTAACAAGTCTGAAGGAGCCAAAGATTTCTCAGCACTAGTACACTGCAGCACTGGCTGATTGGTGTGGCAGTCCATGCAATGCATCACAAAAAAAAACAAAAACAAGCTTGTGAGGAACCTGGCAATGAAGCATCATGCAGCCAAAAGCCCATAGCTTGTTGCGATAGATGCACATCGAATGGAAAAGTGAAGCACTTATGATATCTAATGCTTTACGCAAGCACAAGCCCAAAAAAATCACACAAACTCCTCTGGGTGCTGTCAAAATTTGCATAAGCATTGCCAGTTGCTAATCTCCACGCAGCTCGGTGTCAGCACCGAATGTTACCGAGCACCGAATGTTACGAAACTTGATTTGACGGCACTTGTCAACCCTCACTGGTCAATATCAACCTTATCAAACATGATCCCACCTTTATCAACCTGGATGTTCAGAGGAGCTGTTGCTGAACCACCACAATTGCTGAGGGAGGTATGCAATGCTTTATTGATGGTTTGGATGCTTCTGAGCTTTTGTTTATTGAAATGCATGCTGTTATGTGTGTTGTGTGGGTGATTTCAGAGAATGTATGCACTGTTCGCTTCACTTTGCCGAGCACGTGTAGCCTCTGCTTTACATGGGTATGAGCCAATGCATTCGTCTTGAGACAGACGGACAAATTTCTTGTTGGATAGGCACAGAAATGCTTCCGCATTTAAAAATGAACGATCCACATCTTCATGCATTTGTTTGAGCTTGCCATTCTGTTGCCAAAAAAAAAAACAACGGATGCGACATCCAGGACGTGACATTTGGGCCTGCATTCCATCGACCGAGTGAACGCGAGCAGACAGCTTCACTTCGCAAAGACAGCATTGAAGTCAAACACGATGCAGGCTTTTACCTCATGGCGACCTTTACGCACCTCTCTTCAACAGCGTTGTTGCCATGGTTACAACGAACCACACAATTCACACAATAACAAGTTAGCAGATGCTCCCATGATTTATTGTGTAGCATCTATGGTAGCGGCATTGATTGTCCCATCAGAATCGCATCTCGTTGTCTGTGCCTGTGTGCAGCTATACAGGTGTATCAAGCAAGCTAGTAGCCAACTTGCGCTTCCTGCGGTGTCCATCACAGGGATCCTGAAGTGTTTTTGGAAATTGAAGGAAGTCCGAGAAAATTTTTTATGCACATGGCATTCTTGGCATACTCAGACCAGTTTTCGGCTTTCAAGCTATCCACCTATATCTGTTTTTGAAATAGCTGGTGCACACTTTATTGCACACTTACTGCACTCTTGAAACATCAGAATTACACAATGTTTATTGCAAGACACATATTTTGGCACGAGGGAGAGTGGACAACATATTTAAATAAATATGACAATAAAATAAAATCATGATTACCTGAGCGTGACAGCCTCAAAATGCATCATGCTGCACTCTTATACATTACTTAAATATCACAGACTAAAGCTTTCTTGTTGCTGGAGTTCAGTTATGGTCAGTCTTCTTGTTAGTGGGTACTTTGAGGGCCGCCACTGCTCTTGCCCTTATCTCCAGGTGTAGGGACCCACACCACTGTACAGTAAACAGCACTCAATCCAGAATCATCTCTCTCTCCTAAGTACTCCTTTTCTATGACATACTTTCCATGGGCAGGATCAAACGGCATCCACTCATCACTGCTTCCCTCACTCTGCAGGCCGCCATCCCACTTATCACACGCACTGGAAGGATTAGAAATACTGCTGCACGCGCTGCCACTTTTCAAATGCGGCACGTATCCACCTTGACTTGGTGCCTGGAATGGAACTAATTGTTGAGCAGGCAACTCAGGTTGAATAACCCCAGTCCCAGACTCCCGAGTGATGTCAACAATATTATACCTTGAGGTGCTCTGTTGGTCACTAAAAGCAAAGTCTGCTTTGGAGCCAGAAGTGTGGCCCGCTTGACTACATGCACCAGCTTCATCATCATCTGCACCATGACAATTGGCTATATCCCTCCTCTGTCTACTAGACATGTGTAATACTGAAGAAAGTGATGCAGCAGCATGTCCAAGAGTCAGTTCATTGGCATTTTGAGACAAGCTGCTTTTAGTATTTGACGCAATGGCTTTTCCAGGCAAAACGTCGGTGTGCTGGAGTGATAGTGTTGAGCTCTGGCTGCTGTCCCACAAGTTCATTACAGCATAGGCAGGTTTACCACTTCTGCAATGTCCAGATGGCGCACCAGTGAAACTAGTGGCACCACTGGAATCACTTAAAGCAGGAGATTGATAGGCACCTGCTGCTTCTGCATTCCAAGACCTGCCTGTGAAAGGCATGCAGAAAGGCATACACAAAGAAGCGTGAACTAATACGTCAGATGGAGGCAACAAGCACACATCTGAGCTCCTGTGTACGGTACAGTCATTTTGCTTCACATGCAATCTGCAATTCTTCGGTGACACATCTAGAGCGACACTGCCATAAAGGTCTTTTGGGAAAAGCTCAGTCTCTTCAACAAGTTCTTGCTTCACCACTACCTTTGAGATGCGTTCCACTGCTAACAAGCTGCTTGTGTTGGATGAACACTCAGCTCTTGGTGTTTCCATCAATGGCTTCTCCACAACAGAGAGTGCAGATGCCCAGGGCTCCTTTTCCAAGGTTACGAATGTGCTACCATTTAGCGCTGTTGTAGTCACTGGCTTTGAGTTGTTTGGTATTGACTCTGACTCGGTGGCATTTATGGGTCCTGAAGGACTTGTTGAATCTTGGTTGCTTGCTTCCACACCAGTGAGCTCCGATGTCCAGGGCTCCTTTTCCAAGGTTACAACCATGCTACCATTTGGCACTGTTGTAGTCACTGGCTTTGAGGTGTTCAGTGTTGATGCTGACACATTCACAGTCACAGGTCCCAAATGGCTTCCTGAACCTGGCTCGCTTGTGACTGATTCTGTTATGGTAAGAACAGATACTGAGTGGTCACCTGGCTTTGACACACACTCTGACATTGGACCTGTTTCTGGCCTAACCTGACATTTTAAATGATGTGCTGAATTTGAACTGCTGTCTGTTGAACCTGCTGCGACTGCAGATTCAGAGTGGCTTGATGAAACTGAACTGGTCTCCCCTGTTGAACTTTTTTCACTGGCAACTGCAGGTGTTGAACGAATACCTTTTTTTGAAGTCTTGTTTGATATTTGACGTGCTTTGGTCTCAAGTGTGGACTTGCCTCTCATTGAAACCATCCTGCTATCAACTGCAGATTTCGACTTGCCCTTATGTACTGAGCCACTCTTCTTTGTTAGAGCTGTTTTGGCACCATGGGTGGCTTTTGGCTGTGTAACTGTACTTTGGCTTTGTTCTGTAACTGGCTTTGTACTTTGCAACAAAGCAGCACCACTTACTAGTGAATCGGTTTCATTACCTCCTGTGGATACTGAAGTCCTAGCTACATTTGAAGTGTCTGCCGCTGGGCCTCTTTTTGCCTTATGTATGGATACTAAGTGGACCTTCGTTGTTGAACTTTTGCTAGGTGTTGAAACTATCTTGCTGCCAAATCCAGATATTGACTGGCCATCTTGCTTTGAGGTTATACTGGCACCATCTGTGGCTTCTGACTCAAATGCCTCATTCAAACCACCACTGCCTATTGCTGCACCTGTTCCAATGCTAACAGTGGGTTTGATCTGAGTTGCTGATGCTGAGCCATGTTCTATTCCTGCACCTGACCCTATACCAGCGGTGGAGTTGGCAGGACCAGACAGCATAGTCAAGTCTGCTGAGCTGTTGCATGCTGCTGACCTAGACTTAGAGCCAGCATTTGACGTAGGCTCAGCATATGCACCCCATTTGTTTACATGAAAGTTGGATGTCCCTGTTCTGGAGGCTTGTTTCGGGATGCCTACTGAAGGTACAGCTTTTGCATTAAGGCCCATAAGGCGGTTCTTGTTTGACACGAAGTCGTCCTTCGCAAAGTGCTGAAAGCACACGCGGGGACTTCGTGGTCTGTTGATCTCTGGATCGATGGGAACATTCTCCAGCCAAGCAGAGCGCAGTTGTGCACTGGTTTCTTCGCTAGGCAGCGCAAACAACCAGAGACCAATGAAGCACTGGCCAGTGCTTGAGGGACATCCTCGGACACTACACTTGTAAGGGCTGCCTTCTTCTTTCACCCTGCAGAAAGAACAAGTGGAGGTGGCTGGCTGAGTTAGTGCACTTAACTGGGACAAAGATTGTGTAGAACAGCACAACATTACACAAAGACACATGATCAACAAACACTGTCATCTTTTAAAATGGTGTGCTAGACAATGGATTATCAACTAGTCTGCTTCCATACTCTCATTAGAAATCACATGTGCAGTGCAGTAGTACTATCATCACATACACATCATGCTAGACTCATAAGACTCATACTGGCAAGCAGCAAAAGTGTCAAACTGTAGTTCTCGAGATAGATGCCCCAGCTTTTTGTGTGTACACAAGCAGCTCATCTGTGTAGCAGCCACCTAGAGTAGGTAGGCCAGTCGGCTGAAAGTGGTGCGGACATTCTGATGTCTACAAATGCCCAAGAAGACATTTAGCTTTGCCCAGTGCCATAGGTAGGCAAATTCACTCACACCAACTCATGAGTCTGAATCTTAATTAAATTGAATTCTGGGGTTTTACGTGCCAAAACCACCATCTGATTATGAGGCATGCCATAGTGGGGGACTCCGAATTTCGACCACCTGGGGTTCTTCAACATAAACCCATTGCATGGTACCCTGGCATTTTTTGCATTTTGACCCCATCGAAATGCAGCTGCCGCAGCTGGGATTTGATCCCGCAACCTCATGCTTAGTAGCACAATGCCAAAGCCATTAAGCAACCATGGTGGGCAGTCTGAATCTGAGGAAGCTTGACTAAGTAGGATTATGTCTTGAGCGAGGGATTTAATGGAAAGCCTGCACACTTATTCTCAAAGCAGCCAATCTTCCCACTGACACCACAGCTCTCACCGTCCATGTAACATTCCACAGTGCACAAACAGCCAGCAGCAACGCAAACTACAAAGGCATGTCCATGAAGCGCAGAACGCAATACTGCCACTGGAAATGTGTCATGCAGTGAGGAAAAAAAGACAAGGTGAGAAAGAAAAGAGGTAGGGTGTACGAAGTCCCACAGTTCCCTATCCCCCAGTAACTTACAAGGGAAGCCTCACAGGCCTGTCAAGCTGAAGGACTGGAAATGCTTTCACATTCCCGTCTGTGGGCTCACTCCGCATCACATCTGCTTTCTTCACCAGTGGAACAGTGTTCGAGCTGACTGCAGCATCCATCAGCTTGGCACTGCTTAATGGGGTCTTTCCGCAGCTGTTCTTGCGTTGCACAGGATTATTCCGAGACTTTTTGCCCACTTTTGGTTGCCAAAGTGGTTTGCCACACCCGGCCTTCTTTACGTTTTTTTTGGAAGGCTGTGCCGGCTGCTTGCTACTGCTGCTGGCTTGAGTGCTTGGCTTACAGGTGGATGGCTGTGGCGACTCCTTTGCCGTGCTTTTAATCAATGGCTGTGACTTTGAGCTTGTCCCCTCACTGTCATGAGGGTTGTCGACAATGTCTGATGCCTCTGAATCACTGGTGGGGAGTCCAGCAGCAGACCATGTGCAGACCTTGCCAGTCATCGTCGGTGTCCTTTGCAAGGGAAGTTTGTCATTTTCTGATTGGGAAGGTCCCTCCTCAGTGGACTTTCTGCCAGGCTTGGCTGTGGGCAACCTGATTGATTTTGTCTTCTTGCTTGTCTTGGCAGATTTCGGAGGCACTACCACTGGCTTGGAGGCCCTTACTAGAAGAAAGAGGGCATTATATAATTGAAAACACGTCGACGTTTGATATCACAGTTTCTTCCAACCGACATACACACATGTAATGCTAGCTTCCCTGCGGAGTCTTTAGGCAAATTAATGGAAGTGCAAGCTTCTGTTGCAATCAAATATGTTTTGTGAAATGGAAAGTGTAGGCAAGACTCATGATGAAATCATCTGCCTAAGACAAGTTGCAGCGTGCACAATCAAGTCTTACACTTTAACAGTAACTGGTGCTGCCATTGGTTGGGCAAGTGTTCAATGCAGATGAGCAAACTCCCAAGTAAGAAAAGAGTCTGTTACGTGGTCAGATAAATGGCAATGCAGTGCTGTTTTATGCAAAGAAATGCCAGGGAGAGTAAGCTTTCGATTGTCAACTTTTTCAGAGAGCTAGAACGATTTGCAGAAAGTCTGGGGCAGTATTCTTGACCAAACACTTTGGAAGATAGAATTACTTTCATGAGATTTCACATGAGTTGGCATTAGGAAACATCAAAGTATACAGTTGACAGAATTCATGGCATTGTGCAGTTTTTATCAATTCTGTGTGGCTTAGCAGTAGGTGCGCCGGTGTATGCAGCCGACAGTACTCCTGAACTGTGCCAAGCTATCTTTGCACCATGCCAGGAATGCTGCTGGCCATGTACTTCAACCGTGGAGGAAGTTTTTCATTCCTTTCACGACTTCACCACATCAGGTGCCAAGCCCCACAAATGTAATTGCTCAGGAATACCGCCCACAGTGACCAATCCTCAATTTGCCGTATGAAAATTTCTTAACTAGAACAGCGTGTAACAGAAATTCTGTGTACTGTTGTACGACTATTTTTACCTACAACAAATACTCACACTAAGTGTACAGGTTTTTCAAATGTGAATGGCAGCAGTGGTACGCTACTAAATTTGAAGAAAGCCCATGCTCATTGAGCATGCCTTTCAATCGCACATTTGAGGACAATTAAGACTTGTTTGTATCCAAGGAGGATTTATTGTACAGCCATGGCCGAGACGTGGCCAAGCCATGTCTGAGAAAAGCCATAACTTCCATATCCCATTATCCCATTCTTGCTCAGCAGTGGTGGTGACGAAAACAGTCAGCTCGTGACTAACCCCTATCGACCGACTTTGCAGGTAGTTACTGCCCAAGTGTGGTTACCGATCAGCGCCTGCTGCCCCGTTCACTTCTTCAACACCATATCAAGAATCCAGGAGCCGTATCAAGATCTTACAGTGCCCCCAACGTGACCTACATCATCGGGACGCTTCTACAAAAGGTGCTATCCAGACACCGGAGGACCATTTGCTCAGCGGTGGTGGCGACGAAAGCAGTCAGCTCGTGACTAACCCCTATCGACTGACTTTGCAGGTAGGTGTGCACTGTATCTGCACTTCACTAAAATTGTCGCTGTCCGCCACTGCCACCGCCGCTGTTGCAATAGCTTCCTGTTGGTGATCATTGTAGCTTCCTTTCAACAACCACTGTTACCGTGAGCCTTTGATTTTTGCTCTGTTCTATATGTCCAAGTCCGACGCCTGCCTAGTTTGTTTTGAGCCACTCCTTGATAGTAGCACATATTCAACATGCTCAGAATGCAAATATGGCTATCACCTGGGAGCATGCTCGGGTGTGAGCAAGACGCCCTTCAAAAAAGACGATGCCAGGAAGAAACCATGGAAGTGCCAGACATGCCTTGTTTTGGTGGCCCGAAGCGCACGTGGTGAAAAGAGTCACACCAGCGAGTATAAATTGGCCTACGAGAAAATACTTATTGAAATTAATAAGAAGCTGGCCAATACCTGACAAGCAAAGCAAGGTGGATTCACTAATCGTATTAAAGAATACAGCGGACAAATTGAAGCTGTCTGTTCAGCATTTGTCTGATCAATATGATTCGGTGCTTGCTAATATGCAAAAGCAATCAACTGAAATAGCCGCCCTTAAAAGAAGGGCAGATTCCATCGGGACATCTAACACCAGCATGAATGTTCTTCAGTTGCAAAAGCAAGTTAATGCCCTAGAGCAATACAGCAGGCGACGAAATATTGAAATCCATGGCTTACCTGTCACCCAGAATGAAAATTTGCTCGGGAAGCTGAATTTGGCAACTAAGCTTACCCTTCCTGGATTGACTAGCTCCGAAGTCGAAGGCGCGCATAGACTGCCATCAAAAGCTGGCAAAGTTCCTGTCGTGCTCGTCCGTTTCACATCACGTCACATGTGATCAATGGATGGCTAAGGAAGCCGAATTGAAAACCGCTAATTCTGGCGCGTATTTACTTGACAATCTGACGCCACAGAACAAGAAACTTCTCTGGCTAATAAAAGCAAAACCTGAGGAGTTATCATTATCAGTTCGCATGGTACAAAAACGGCAAGTTTTTTGTGCGCAAGGTGCATGGTGATCGAGCATTGCACTTCCACAGTGAAAGTGACCTTGATAATATTCACTGAATGGCTTCTTTTCTTTTATCCCTTGCATTATTTCAGTTGCTAGTGTTACTGCTATGGCTATCTTACATAAAGCCATATATCATGATGCTGAATCTTTTAAATCTCTTGTGCAGTGCCCTTCTTTTAAGAAGCAGGACAGAACATCGATTTTCCATTTAAACATATGCAGTCTTAGAAACAAACAACCTGATGTGCTGCTTGATTCATTAGATCATACGTTTCATCTTTAGGCCTTCACTGAGACCTGGCACTCATGTGTGCTCGATGTAGTATTTTTCGAAAGATACAAACATAAAGGTGCGTATAGACCAAATTGTAGGGCTGGTGGAGTGTCACTATATATCAAAGACGATATCTTATATGGCGTGGTTCCTGAATTTTGTTGTGTTTGCGCACATTATGAATTTATCGCCGTTCATTGTGTAACATCTCCGATTTCCTCAGTTTATCGCTCCCCATCAGGGGATACTCAGGAATTTTTTGGATTTATAATTACGGTTTTTGAATATGCGTCCTTAAGAAATTTGCCTATTGTCCTTGTTGGTGATTTTAATATTTATCTGCTATTACTTAGCCCACACAGTAGACAATTTTTAGATGTCATTGAATCATTCTTGTGTACGAACTTAATAGGATTACCCACCAGAATAACAACTGTAAGTGAAACTCTACTAGACTTATGTATAACTAACCATGATAGAAATGATGTCAATGCTGGTGTGCTAACAACTTATCTTAGTGTTCATTTATCAGTCTTTTGTTTTTTCCATGTGACAAAGAAAAAAAAAATGATGTTTACGATGCTCCTGTTGCATATCGTTCCTTCAATACCAATGCCTTGTCGACATTTCATGCTAGTATTGAAAGTATTGACTGGAGTGATGTGTACAGTGACCAAAACCCTAACGTATTGTATGATTTGTTCCTACAACATTTAAAGAACCGCAATGATGCTGCCTTCCCACTGCAATACTATAAAAGGCATAGAAAGTCCAGGAAACCATGGATCAACAGAAATCTTTACAACAGAATTAGAGAACGAGATAAACTATACTATAACTTCATTACACTAAGAGATGCATCTCTATTACATGAATACAAAAAAGTTCGCAACAAATCAGACTCAGATTTGAAGAGAGCTCGTATTCAATATTATCAAGCAAGATTTGCTGGAGTCTGCTGTAATCCCAGGAAAGCTTGGAACTCGGCACGTCTGCTCATAGGGAAAACAAAGGCTAGCCTTCCTACGACACTAACCATTGACGGCTTTGAGGTCACTGAAGCCGATCTAGCGGACAAATTCAATAATCACTTCCTAACTTCAGGTGCAGCAGGTCAAACAAATAATACAACAAATGAATGTGAACAATACATTTCTTCTTCCTGCGCACAATCTATTTTCTTGACTCCATGTAGTGAATTAGAAATATTTACATAACTGAAGTTGTTAAATAAATATACTGCCATTGGCTATGATGATGTTAAGGCTCACCCAATTAAACATGTTGCTGAATTACTATGACGCCCACTTCAGCACATCTGCAATCAAGCTTTCGCCACGGGTACTTTTCCTGAAGGCATGAAGACAGCCATTGTTGTAGTCATTCACGAAGGTGGCTCTCATAATGACTTGAATAACTACCGACCTATATCTGTGCTACCTTTATTTTCTAAAGTGTTGGAATATGCATTAAAATCATGATTAATGAAGTTTATTGGCGACCACCAAATGCTTTCAAAGCAGCAATTTGGCTTCCGTGAAATGAAATCAACCGAAACGGCACTCTTAGTTAATAATATTGATAATAAGCAATATATTCTTGGATTATTTCTAGACTTTAAAAAGGTGTTCGATTCTATTAAGCATCTCATTTTGTTTCGCAAACTCCCGCAGTACGGTGTTAGAGGTTTGGTATTAAATCTGATACGCAGTTATCTGTCCGACAGGGTGCAGTTTACTAGCCTAAATGGTTACTGTTCCCAATTACAGCCAATAAGATATGGCGTACCGCAAGGCTCTATCCTTGGACCGTTATTCTTTATATAAATGATATTGTGAACATACCACGAACTCCTGACATAGTTCCCTATGCAGACGACACAAATATTTCTTTTTACAGGTAAACACTTATTTGAAGTTGAAAAGGCAGCTAATAGATGGTTAACTAATCTATCAAATTGGGTGCATTATAATGAACTTCAACTAAATGTACAAAAGACTAAGTGTATTATTTTGAAAAGCCGTAATAAGCCTGATGACTATAGTACCTGTATTAGATTTAAAAATTGTGTTATCGAACGGGTTTCTACTTATAAAATTTCTAGGTGTCGTCTTTGAAGAAGACTTGAGCTGGACACCACATGTAAACAAGATACATGCAAATATGTGCAGGTCAATTTCTATTTTGTATAATACCAGAACCTTGGTGCCAAAATGGTTAAAACTACAGCTATACTATGCCCTTGTACATACACATATACACTACTGCCTACTAATCTGGGGTACAACTACTAAGGCAAATTTAGATAGGTTAATAATCCTACAAAAAAGAGCTGTGCGTTGCATAGAAAACCTTCAACGTAGTGACCACACTGCACCATACTTTTCCAAGCTAAACATACTCACAATGGATCATCTATTCCAACTAAGGCTTGCTATGTATACACATAGGAAAATTCTACATGACCCAAATACTCTGTTCACATTTTCGTCATCCAAAAACTGACAATATCACCTTAGGCATAACAGACTTAGAACACCTATGTTTAGAACCAAATAAGGTACTCAGACACTTGCCTACCTAATGCCTCATTTCCTAACTAATAATCAAGAAATCGCTACTATGATTCAGGAATGCAGATCAACTTACAGTCTAAAGAAAAAGGTTAGGAATTATCTTTTGCCAAGTTCCTAATGGTACTTACCTAGCAATTTCGATAACTTTCTTTTTATTTTAGTAATTTTTTCTCTTACATGTTTTCTCCTATTTGCTACATAATGTTTTGTAACACTGATCAGTATTACTCAATTGTTTAAATATTTCCTTGTTCTCGCACATCACTGATTATATATTATGTATAAAGAGCAACAATCTTACTTCTTTGTATACTTGATTGCTTGCCGCATACATTTGTTCTTTTGCTGTTTCTACATTGTTGCACTGTATATTCATGATGTTCCACCCCCTGAGCATTGTACGGGTAGGGGGGCCTTTTGTCAGGCAGTTGCATCTGCCTTTAGCCCCTGCATCCCAGACAATGCATTGTCTAAACAAAGCATTCAAACATTCCCACGGTGTCCCAGCGCCCTTTAGCATACTTATGTAGACAATGGTACCAAATTTCCGTTTATGTAGTACACAGGAAAAATCTAAAAGCTCATCATGCAGTAAATTACATCAGAGGAGAACTTGCTTTTCTTATATGGGTGGCACACGGTGCACTTTTGACCGCGATGAAGCCCGATCGGGATCGAATTTCTCGGTCGCGATTGGTTTATTTGCGCAAGCTGCGCGAGGGAGCCAATCGCGGTGAAGAATTTCGATCCGAATCAGGCTTGATCGCGATCGAAAGTGGTCGTGTGACACCTGTATTAAGAATTGTGACCGCACAGGTTCAAGCTTTTCAAAAAGCAATACAAATTAAGTTATTTTGTTGATGAGTGTTTCCACATGCAGACTTTTGGTCTTTTAGTGCCCTCTAGATTAGCGTCGTTAATGGCTGATACACAAGTTAAAACTAGAGAACGTTCTCTAGTTCAGCGAAACCTTACATGATATCGTATGCACAAGCCCAGAGTTGAAAATCACTTCATTTGAAATCACTTGAGAAGTACCACCACAAATTGCCTTGATAAGGATCGAAAGTGCCCGTGCTGCGTGTCGCCGATGCAATGGGAAGTCGTGCGCTGTGTGCAACGAAGACAAAAATTTCAGCGTGAACAAGTTTGCGCTTTTACTGGCCACATGGTAATAGTTCAGCCACGCTAGGTGCTTACAACCTCTCATAAGGACACTTTCAAGCACGCCCGAGTCAACTGCTATTTTTATAATCATTCGATCCCCTGCACTACTCAATCACATTTCGGTAATCTTTAGATCGAAGTGCTTGAGCGTGATCACAGGCGACGTCAGTTCGCTCGAATGTTGCGAGATGCCGAACGCAAAATGACGAAAAACTTCAATTGGGATTTAAGGCATTGGATTTTGTGCTTATCATTAACAAGTTTAACAAGAAGTAATAACATTTCGCATTAAGATTCAAGCCCGTGGTTCAAACGCTAGCACACATCAGATCAATAAAATCTAACGCTCGACTCATCCGCCGACTGTGCTAGAATTTTGTTCACTGCGACACCGGACACAATGTCGCCGACTTAGTTACTCGCTATTATATAACCAGCAATTACAAAATTACCTCAGTTCTTCATGACAACTTTCGATTTCGAGCACCGCCGTACCACCATAAAATGAAGAACCATAGAAGAACCAACCACTGCATGCCACTACGTTCGCTACAGACGCCGTTGTTGTGGGAACAGCCTTCCCATATCTCCGCGCCGTGCCGCCTCACTCGGCGTGCGTTCAGCCAAAGGCATTGGTTCAGCTTCCTCCATGGGTTCCGCCGTCGCACGGCTGAACATTGGGCATTGAGTAACGGGTTGAAACATTACCCCCCGAACATCTTCATGGGTAATGGTTGAAATAACCAAACGGGGGTTATCTGATTGGAGGCTAAAATCAAGGAAAGAGTGAAATTTCACCTTCCCGTAAGTACAAAATATATTACTAGTCACGGCTAGGTGGCGTGTGCCGCCGCCAGATTTAAAAAAAGTTGTTCAGCTAGTTCAGCATAGGTGTTCTGTAGTTCAGCCATGGTTCAGCGCTCTGCCATTCATCGCAAACACCATAACGACTGTCGCAGCATATTTCGGCCAGGTCCGCATCGCGTAGTGCATGGTCAAATGAGCACGCATCGACGCGCCGCCTCCACACCTTACCATTGACAACAGCGAGCTTACTTCAGGGAGCCAGTGAGAGAGCGTTGATAGTAAACTGCCAAAAAGCATGCACTCTACTCCCCACATCATTTCCTTCTTTAGGTCACTATCTACTTTACTCACATTTCTTGCGTATCGAAGACGACATTCCATATGCCAGCAAATGGCTACAGTCGTTGGAACCAGCGTCAACCAGCGCTTAGTCGTGCTTTCTCAAAAGAAACGCAATCGCTCGAAACAAGAAGGGAACGCCGCACGAGCAGGCTTGCGACCAAATCACAGAGCCAAATATAGTACAAAATTCCCTTGCGGGACCTCTAGGTGCCTAGGGACCATGCTAGAGCACAGCCATGGCCATAGGCATGGCATCCACGCTAGTTCCTCTGCCAGGGTCTCTACCGGTCTCTACTACTAATTTACGCTTCCAATAAAGTTTGCGTCTCTCTCTCTCTCTCTCTCTCTCTCTCTCTCTAGGGATTTTTAGAAGGTGCGATGGTGGCGCCAACTGACGCCGTGGTGCATTCGTTCCTGTATATGCTCCCGCACTAGTTGGTTCTTTATTCTAGGTAGTGACTGCGGATCTAGGATCTGCATCATGAGACAGAAATAATCAGAAGAATAAGAATGTGCGTTTGGCAGGCATTCTCAGATCATGAACAGCAGGTTGCCATTATCCCTCAAAAGAAAAGTGTATAACAGCTGTGTCTTACCAGTACTGCACCTACGGGGCAGAAACCTGGAGGCTTAAGGAAAGGGTTCTACTTAAATTGAGGGCGACGCAACGAGCTATGGAAAGAAGAATGATGGGTGTAACGTTAAGGGATAAGAAAAGAGCAGATTGGGTCAGGGAACAAATGCGAGTTAATGACGTCTTAGTTGAAATCAAGAAAAAGAAATGGGCATGGGCAGTGCGCTTATCTTCTCGTCTCATATATGTAATGAGAAGGGAAGATAAGCGATGGTCATTAAGTGTTACGGAATGGATTGCAAGGGAAGGAAAGTGTAGCAGTGGGCGGCAGAAAGTTAGGTCGGCGGATGAGATTGAGAAGTTTGCAAGGACAACATGGCCACAATTAGTACATGACCGGGGTAGTTGGAGAAGTATGGGAGAGGCCTTTGCCCTTCAGTGGGCGTAACCAGGCTTATGATGATGACAATTACAGTAGTCTTCCACTTGATGGGGACCGACGAAATTGATGGAATTATCCAGCGGGTCGAATTCAACAAGATGCATAAAAAACGCCAAAACACATCGCTGATTGATTTGGCAGTATTTGCCCAATTTCAACATGAATCAAGTTTGCCCGAATCAAACGCGCGCCCACTTTGTAGGTGTCCAAATTAGTAAACATAGAAATGACCATAAAGCTCCTAAACGTGTAGAACTCTGACGCGCACCTGATTTTTTAGCAAGAAAAGAATTGCTGAACAATGGCGACCTTTGTTTAAAGTGAGATGTGTCACACGGTAGTTTAAGTTTGCTTCGCCGCAATACTTACCTGTTGTGCGGCAAAGCATGCAAATGCTGCGAAAGCGTTTGTGATCCTGTGTCTGCACCACGCAGGCAATCTTCGTCCCTATTTTCTTTTAAAAATATTTCACCGGCGATTATGATACCCCCTAATTCGAAATTGGAGCGCAGCTACTTGTTCTCATTTCGCGATATATTGAGGCATCACACCGATCACTGCACCGACTGGCAGAGCCGCGACGTGCGATGCTGCAGCCTGCAACTGCAGCCTATGTAACGGCAATCTTTACCGGGAACGCTATGCGTAAAGGCGAGCTTTCTTGTCTTTTTTTTTTCCTGGCTTGGCCGGTGCCGCGGATGGATGGATGGATGTTATGAGCGTCCCCTTTGGAACGGGGCGGTGGCTTGCGCCACCAAGCTCTTGCTACTATGCTGTCTAATATCCTACCTAGGTTAACCAATGAAGAAAAACAAAACACTATGAACTACCACGTCCAAATTTTCTGATCCCCTATTGCGAACTGTGCTTTTGTACGTCTCCGTCTTTTGTCATTTCCCTACTTTTCTTCCACCAATGGCACTCACGCAGACGTGAGTGCCATCTGGTGGTGCTTTAAGGTGGCTTCTTCCGCTTTCCTCCTCGCACTCTCTTCCCTATTGCAGTCTTTCCCCAGCCATCCCTTGCTGCGCTCTGCGTTCGCTCTTTCATCTTTTGATGGGCTCGTTAGCTCTGTTACGCCGAGGCACACCGATGCTCAACGCAGGAACGGGCACCTAAGAGCTGCGCTCTAATGAGGCACACATTATCAGACATTGTGAGCTGTGGTTATTGCTTAAAAATCTTCTTGGGGCTGGTCGAAAATAGGTGTTTTAGATGAAAGATGACGTGTGCTCAACTCAGTACCCTAAGCTGCGTCAAGACAAACGTTGCCACAAGAAGGGTAGCTATCGGGGCCACAGTAGAGGTCAGTAACATGCATGCTGACTGGTCAAGTTCAAATTATCCAGCAAATGCCAATTTCAGCATCAAAATAATAAATGTTTGTGCTCACAGACATGCATGGGCACCAGTCGGAACAAATTAACCGATAAATTGCACTGACAGGAGTCAAATTAATGTAAGTCTGCTGTGCTACCCATCATTCCCTTAGGCAGCACCAGGACGGACGGAGGGTGTTTCACTTGGGAATTTCCACCCTTCTTTAGTAACTTTAGGAGCAGTACTATGCTTTTTCACACCCTGCTGTGGTCAAACACAGTGACACAGTGCAGTTTAAAGACCACAATGTCAAATACAAGCTTTATTTACATGTAAAATGAAGGAACGGGGGTAAAAGCTCTGCAGCAAAGGCAATTGTAGATGCCAGGTGATTGTGGGAGCAGAAGATGTCAGAGCTTCTTGCAGAGGTTCTCAATGGCCTCGCAGAGCTTTTTAACTGACTCATCACTGGTGTTACTGGCCATCATTTTAACCACCTGCACACAGAAAGGAAAAGGCAAATGAGGTAGTCAAAGTTTGGTCGTTGCTAAAAAGTAAAACAATGTATATACGATAATATCCCCTTCGGACATGGCATGCACAATTGTGTATGTGACTTCATTTTGCCAGCTCTGCACAATGGTTTCAAAGGAAAAACCATGGATGTTTATAAATTCTATACCCTCTGCATATTGAGTGTGTTTTATTTTTTCCGCTTCAATGTACTGCATATTCCTATGGACGACATATTATGAATGCACTAGCCTGTTTGATGAATTGGTGGTCGTGCCGGATTCCACAAGCAACAATGCAAGAATATTTTTTTTCTTTCTAGCTTGCCGGCAATAATTAACTCGTGTACATGCTGTGAGTCAGTAATTGAACTCTTTCAGTGCAACATGTGAATGCAACATTCCTTACTCCCACAATATATGGGTACTTAATTACTATAATTATGAGCATCATCCTACCACCTTGTCTCTCTTGCAGAGGAGACTGCTGCATTTTCGTATTAAATCATGTAACTGACACACTTAGCAACAGCCCATCTCAATTAGTTACAGAAGGATTAGTGAACATGAAGACAATATAATGAATCATTGGTATAATGGACAAAGATATAACGACGTGAATCAAACATTCCTCACCAATATCAGTGTTTGACAAATATAAGATTTTAATAAATAACATATACTATAATGATGGCATTTGAATGTTGTATATGTGACTTCGTTATACTGCTAATGTTCAACTGCATAAAAAGTAATCTAAGCTAGTGCATGCAAAAGATATCAGCATGTAAAGGATATTGGATATAACGAAAGTATCTTTCTGTCTGATGCAACCTTATTACAATTGAATTGAGCTGTGTTAAAGGGACCTCATAGAGTTTGTTTCACACAATGAAGGAGCTTGCTTAGGCACCGTACAATGCTGTCACAAACATCTGAGTCAAATACTTATGGACTAAACAATAATTTGCACTGTTCAAACAACTGCAGTGTTGGAGTCATCACACAACATTCTGCTCATATTTTTTTTATTTTTGATGAAAAACCGCCGTGAGTGCTTAGTGGCTATGGTGTTAGGCTGCTAAGCATGAGGTTGCGGGATCGAATCCTGGCCACGGCGGTTGCATTTCGATGTGGGCGAAATGCGAAAACACCCATGTACTTAGATTTAGGTGCGCATTAAAGAACCCCAGGTGGGCGAAATTTCTGGAGTCCCCCACTACGCCGCGCCTCATAATCAGAAAGTGGTTTTGGTACATAAAACCCCATAATTATTTTTTTTTATGAAGAACAGTTGTTGTTCTATAAATGACCTATGAGACTGCACTATGAGGAGATGCTTCAAGTCAGTGAAGCAAGTATATAATGTGCATGCCCTGATGGGCATGAAGCTTATACTCTCAGTTTCTGAATAGTGTCTAAAGCATAGCACACATTCTTCAACTTATATATATACTGCAGATATGTGAAAACTCAAGATTTCAATTATGAATCAAGTACTTTTCTTCCAGATGACATATTACATTTGGGAATTAAATGAAAAATTTCTTTTAACGCTAGGCTACAGCTGTATGTGTGGCATTACTAGTTACTAATTGTGTTGGATCATGTCTGCCACGCAAAAGGGGCCCATCCATAAGGTCCAAACGTCCACCAGCTGCATTGAATGGCTGTTGCAGGACTTGCTGTTGTGGCGACTTTTCACTTCTGCTCATATTTTCATCAAGCTGCCCAATCCAAGACACTTCCACACAGCATTGCTTGTGTTAAAGGAAATAAATTGGTTTTTATTTTCTCCCCTGGTTTTCTTCTTTAATTTTGTTAAACAAAAAATACTCATTGAGTCAAACTTCAGGATAACAAACACGGATATAACGATGATCAAATACAATGAAGTGAATCCACCATTTGGTTGGTGTTGCTTTATTTCAGTTAGCGTTATGCTGCTATTATAGTTGTTGAGTGAGTTGAGTTGTTGTAGGCTACTGGTGGGATTAGCCTTGCAGTTGCTGCCGGCAATTGCTCCACCGTAGCGACACTTAAAATAAGTAAATCGCATAATCAGACACAGACCACACAAAATACAAATGGTCCCTCCTCAGTATTATAATGCTGCTATTATAATGAAACAGTAAATGCATGGTTTTAGGCAACACCGGCTGCAGCAAAGCGAATGATGTTCGCTCAGCAGCTTAAGGGGGCACTAAACACAAATATTAATTCAAGCTAAAGTGATAGATTAGTACTCCAGAATGTGAATATTACCGAGAACAGAGCTTTAGTAATCGACAAATTGAGGTAACTGCAGGACACGCTTTGAGACTCCATTGGGACATCCAAGTACTAGTCTCACTCACCAACGATAGCAAAGGACAATGACACCGTATACGTCAAATCACGTCTCCCCAGTCAGGGTTGGGTGATATGAATTGCACCAAAGGTGTGCAGACCCTTCAGATGCAGTTTTCTCTTAAACTAAGTCTCTTCTTGGCACAAAGCAAGCACTGGGAGGTTTGTGGAATGGTATGGTAACAGTCCATGTAGACTTAATGTTTGCCATAAGTGTCCCTTTAAAGTATGTTTTCTCATAGCAAAAATGACAAATACTCAGCGAGAGCAACTTGACATGGCATGCTCTTGATGCACATGCATGTTTTAGCCAACGGCTCGGATTGGTTGGCTCTCAACCGGCAAGCCAACATGCCAAGTTTATGTGGTCACACCAATCACACAAACTGTTACTTATTAACAAAGTGCAGAGCAAGTATTTTTAATTCAGCAATCTTCATATTGCCATGTATCGGCATGGTGCACTGTAGGTCAGCGTACTCACCCACAATTACAGTAACTCATCATCGCTCCATACTCATTTCTCAGGCGAGTGGATGTGGCTGTGAACGGAAGTGAGTGTCAATTAACATGGGTATGAATGAAAGTCAGTAATGGCGAGTTTGACTGGATGTGTATGAACATGGGCGACTGTCGGTGAGCGTGAGCGTGAGTCATGCATGTGAGAGTGCTGGGAGGTGGGAGTAGAAGCAACTGTGACACGAGTGAGTGTTGGTGGTTATGAGTAGGCACAAGTAGGACCACAAGTGAGTATCGATGAGTGCGAATGCACATGAGTGTGAGTGAATGCATAGCCTATAAAAGTATTAGTGAGCGAGTGTGAGAGGGTATTTGCTTGTTCTGCCAACCTATGCTGAGCACAGCCAACTCGCAATCACAGTCAACTGGAGACCCTTTCATTTCATTTCATTTTTCATTTCATTTTATTACCTTAAAGACCCACGAGGGTATTACATAAGGGGTGGGTACATATATTTTGGTGAGCGAGTGTTAACACAATGAAACATGACTGGTAACGTTATCGGCAAAGTTGGATGAGCACGTGATGGCTGCGATGTCATTGTGTAGGTCGTTCCAGTCTGCTGCAGTACGGGAGAAAAATGATGCGGCAAAAGTGGTAGTTCGGGCACGAGGTCGGGAAACTTGAAGCGGATGACGAGCGCGATGAGATATGCGGGCTGGAGGGACGATGTAGGGTGGGCGACCTAGTGAACTATGGAAAAATTTATGAAACAAGCAAAGGCTGGCAATGCGGTGACGAAGTGATAAGGGCAATAAGTCGGATTCAGCTTTCAAAGCTGACACGCTGATGTCGTAAGAATATGATGAATGGATGAATCTGGCTGCTCTGTTTTGGACTGATTCGAGTGCATTTATAAGGTAAGCTTGGTGCGGGTTCCAAATGGGTGAGGCATATTCTAATTTTGGTCTGACAAGGGATTTGTACGCTAATAATTTCACATGTTTAGGGGCTTGGCGGAGATGACGTCTTAAAAATCCAAGTGTTTTATTAGCGGATGAAATGATGTTCATAACGTGTGTACTCCAGGACAAGTCGCTACACAAGGTAATGCCTAAGTACTTGTATGATAGAACCGGTTGTACCGGGACGTTAGCTATGACGTATGGGAAATGAAGTGGGTTACGGCGACGCGTGAAGGACAAGATATTGCATTTTTGAGGGTTAAGTTCCATTAACCAATTGGCACACCATTCCTGAATGCGGTTAAGGTCGTCTTGAAGAGATGTTTGGTCAGAAGCGTTATTAACCTTGCGATAAATTACACAATCATCGGCGAACATGCGAATATTACTAGAGACATGCGTTGGTAAATCGTTAATATAAATTAGAAACAGAAGCGGACCGAGGACAGACCCTTGCGGGACACCTGACGTTACTGGGATAGGATTGGAGTTATGGTTGTTAACGGTGACGTCCTGTGAGCGGTTAGTCAAGAATTCTTCTATCCATTTAAAGATATTAGAGGGAAGGTTCAAATATGAAAGTTTTAGTAGTAGGCGTTTGTGAGGAACCTTGTCAAACGCTTTTGCATAGTCGAGAAAGATAGCATCGGTCTGTACGTTAGAGTCAAGATTAGCCTGCAAATCATGAATAAAAATGGCCAGCTGTGGTGTTTCACATGAGAAGCCTTTTCGAAAACCGTGTTGCGCAGAATGAAAAAAGTTGTGACAATCGAGAAAGCTCATGACATTGGAGTAGATGACGTGTTCCATGAGTTTGCAGGGTACGCTGGTAAGGGAAATGGGACGGTAGTTAAGGGGTGAATTTTTTTTACCCGATTTGAAGACTGGAACGACCTTACCGCTTTTCCACTCGCGTGGTAGTTGACCTGTTAACAGTGACTGTGAAAAAAGTAAGCATAAAAATTGCGCACAAATATCCTTGTTATTCTTCAAAAGCTTTGGGTTAATATTGTCGATATCGGATGAAGATGAAATTTTCATGGTTTCAATTAGGGACGAAATGCCAGATGACGTAAAGACAACTGGTGGCATAGCATAATTTATCACTGAGGGTGGTGCTGAAAATGATGGTGGCATCAGTGAAAACTGTGCCTGACTCATCTGTGAGGGTTATTTCTGGTGCGTGATGCGGATTGATAACTTGCCAGAAGTTTCTGGGGTTACTAGTTAGCATATTCGGCAAGTCTGAGTGAAAAAAGGTATGCTTGGCATCAGAAATAGCGGCGAGATATGATCGTTCAGCTTCGTGATATTTCACCCATGCGCTATGCGTCCCCTGAGACCTGGCTTAACGGTAAAGACGCTTCTTTTTGTTCTCCAAACGTTTCAGTGTTTTAGTAAACCATGGCTTTTGTGAATTAGAGTGAAAACTAATTTGGGGGATGAATCTATTAGTTAGACTTTCGAGTTTGTCTTTGAACAGTAACCAATTTTCTTGAACACTGCGGGAATAAAAACGTGACTAGAAGACTTGAAAAAACGCGTTAAGTTCATTATTTATGGTGTTATAATTTCCTTTGGAAATTAACTGGAGACCCTTTGCTGCTCAGTTCGGCAAAAATATCTAGCCTGGATTTACGTTTGTTTGAGGTTCAATACAAAATCAGTAGACTCAATCGGTAATTTATGCAGTACTATTGTCTCAAGAGACTGTAGAAATATCTTTGATTTAACAAGAGTTTTGCTTACTGACACGCATTGTAGGGGTGCAGCACTATGTGTCATGCGCTCTCTTGACACTGTTTTAAGAAAGGGTAACCGTAGCAGCTGCAAGTATTCACAAAAGCAGAAAATGACATGGTGCTTTGGCACAACATTTACATTTGCTTTGCAAAGAAAATTTAACGCGTGGGGCAGGGTTTTAGAACATTTTGGATTCTGGTTCTTCCTGAAAAGAAGAAAGAAAAATAAAAAAATCTGTCAGTGCCAATTGTGTTTGTTAAAGTGCCACAGTATTGATGTGCGTCCATGTTTATCGCTTTCCTGTCACCGGCTAACAAATGTTGAAAGTTAACACAGCGCAAGATGTGTCTGCGCATATCTGAGCATTCTTGATTGTTGTTTATTTTATCTGCTGTCTGTGCTGACACAGGATATTGTGTAATCAAACTGAGTGCGTGATGTGAATAGTGCTGTACTTTTTGGAAGGTGTGTGAGTGCCAATTGTTATACTGGAACTGTCTATGAGTCATGTATAAATATCCGACATGTCTGACCTCGATATCAGATTTTGATGATCATCGAGCAAGCTCACCACTATCATTGTGTTACTTGTTTTACTGGGCACAGATTCATCCAATGAACAGTTAGTTTCGTGACTGTTAAATTTGTGACTTAGTTTTGTGACTTGCGTTGTGCCACTGTGGTTGTCCACCATCACTACAACATGAAAGTATCATCTGAGATTCAGTTTTACACAGAAATATAAAAATTCTGGTTCCGATAAACAAACGTTTTTTAATTACTGAAACTGATTTAGGGGCAATTCTTCTATTTGAGGGATTTACATTTATCAGGACTCTGTAATATTGATATCTAGTCGATGAGGATATCAATTTTTGTGTTCTAATGAATCTGCAGGTGATAATCTATAGCTTTAATATTCTTTCTTTACATGTCCAGAGATATTAAATGAAGCATAAGAAATGTCAGGAATTCTTTGTGCTTTGGCAGAATTAAGAACTGGTAATTGTAGCTAACATATTTTTCAACTCCATAGCAAAAAATTGTTCTGAAGACAATTATTATTGCAATTTTTTACCGAGAGCATCTGACTGCTCGGCAGCATTGATTACATGCATCTTTAGGACGGGTACTTGCTGGGCCCATCAGATCATCTGTACGGGCTTATGCAAGATGTGAAAATCTACTCACAAGCTGCTTCATCACAACAGCTTTACAGGTGTGGCTGTGCTAATCAGAAAAATTCACAGCGTAGTGCAATTGGATACTTAATTCACTCACTGCTGACGTGATACCCTAATGCTTTACCACTCAATGGTTTGAATCATTAAAAGACAACCATGTGAAGGCTAGCTGCTATAAAACTGAAGTACTATCTGAACCCAATCCATTACAGGACCATGCAATGAATGATGCAATGAAAAATTATAAGGCAATGTTAAAGAACATAAGCCAGGGGTTTGGGTTAATGTTCTAGTTGACAATATAGGGAGCGAGAACCAATTTTTATGATAGCCATCATTTAGTGCGACGTACAGCTTACTGGCCAGAGTGTCCAAGCTTGCAGTGATAAGTAAAACATCATGCAACATTTTTTAACAATTTTTTAAGGCATAGTCTCGATCGTGTTTATGAAGTCCTATACTTGAAGAGTGATTGGAGAGTGCAATAGCCATTGTACGCTGGCATTAGTGGGAAGCAGACAAGTGTGGTCCTAGTTGTAAGAAACTAGTCTGTTTATCAAGCCGATATTCAGGCAGTTCATTCCTGAAATGTTGAAATATTTCTGCAATAATAGCTATGTGCTTTCTTGGTTTCTTGTCCAACTGCATTTGTCGTATAACAGGCAAGCAAAGTTCTTTTTAGCCAAGTCAAGAAACACATTTTTAACTGTATGCGCAGTTCTGTCTGCTGCTCTAACCATGCAAACGCTTTTGATTTCAGTAGCATGTTGTCTCTAGAAAACTTGAGCGAGCTGGAGTGAGAAGAATTTTAGCTTGCACATGTCATTAGAACTTAGATCCACAAGAAATGCTGTAAGGCAATGAGGGAAGCCACTGTTCTGCTATTCAACGCATTCCCATGGCAGCAGTGCCACTTGTAAGTGTGAACTTTTTTAGATCTTAATAGATGTAGAATAAAGCACAAACGAATATAAACTATAAAGAATGCGATATTAAACAATAAATGCGGTGCACTTAAGGACAGCCGACTTATGAACATTAATCTGGGGTCACGTGGTGAACCTGCAATGCCAATATACCAATGTTCCGCCGTCTTTTGCGACTTTCTTTGTGAATTTAAAGTTTAAATTCCTATTCAAACTGAGAACGGGATGTTCAGTTGCATCAGTACGAATCATGTTCTTTTCATTGCCACCAATATTTTGTGACACATTCTGGGAAATTGTCAGTTTTGGGAGTTGAGCAGGGCATGTAAGTTGTAAGGGCCGATTGGTGGTCTTTTACAGTTACAGTACATATGCCAAAAGAAAGGAAGAGTAGTTGAGGACACTAGAGAATTAGGTGGTGGCATAAGACAGCAGTAATTGTAGATTTCCGGGAGAGGTGTTTGTCTTACAATGGATATAAATAGGCTGATGATGAACGTTGTTTTTACAAATAGGACCTTATGCGTAATATTCGCCGCACCAGACCACAGAAACAGTAGGCGATTAGTGTCCATTAAAGATGTAGAAACCAAGTACTTGGGACATGTTCCAGGATTGTCAGTTTTAGAACAAGGTGTTTAGGGAGGCCAAGCTCAACAAGCCTCGTGTTTTAGGGGACAATATGCATATATAATAATGGACAAGGAATGTGCAAGCTCATTGTTGCAGTACCTGCGCCACACAGGGCCACATGGGTGTATTTGATGTGTTTTCGTTCACTTCCATTTTTTTATTGCATATGCCTTGCAGCAAATCCCCCAAATAAAGGCAAAAAAATTATGATGTAATCTGTTCTTGCGTTGCATTTTTGTGGTGGACTGGTCCCACACACTAGTCAGAGTGAACAATATTCATTTCAATGCAACCAATATTGTCATGGATCTAGCATTTCTGGTTTCATTACAGCACTGGAGTACTAATTGAAATAAAGCATAGCCAATCAATTATTATAAAATCTGATCATGTTATAATGAAGTCACATCCGGCAAGAAGACACCATCATATTTTTAATTTGTTCAGAATATGTACGCTGAGATCGAGAAAATGGGGAATTTTATATTCACTTCATTATAATTGCATTCAATTTATCGAGATTCGACTGTATCGACTTCTTCGAATCCAGTAACTCGCTATGTCCATATTCGCTATATCGTGGCTTGATCGTAAATACTGCGAGCCACTGTGTTGTGCACTCTCTTGTTATGTGACAAGCTGCCACCTTCACACTACTCACCTGGCCTTTGTCGACGTGGATATGTACGGGAACCTCCGGAGGCTTGATTGAAACGGGGCTGCCCGTGAGGGACAGCAGTGTCTCTCCCTGGCGCGCCTTTCGTGCCGTTGTTGGCTTCTTTCTGCATGCGCAAGATGATCACCACGGGTTACGCTTGCCTGTTGAATAAAAACACGGCTGCGCAAATTCAGCTCAGAGGGATGTAGTTTTTAAATGGTACAGATACTCGTGCATTTGAATTTCACTGGAACAACCCGTAATCAGAAAAAATAAGAAAAAATCGAGAAGCTAAAATTCCTGCTATATAATCGTGTTTCAAATCTGAAAAAATTTCCTGTGCCAGATAGCACTACAGTGGAGCCCACCTATAAGGATACCGGTTTTAACAATATATTGGTTATAACAATGAAAAGCTGCTGCACCGTCAACTTTTGTATGTTTTCTATGGACGTCAGACTCTGGAGTTTTGCAAGACGCATAGCACCACCTGCCGGTGTGAGAGGCAGTAATTGAGTAGTGCGAAGCCCGACTCCCTTGCTAAGTTGCCTATGCAGCTAGCGACTGCGAAACAACAATTTAACTAGAGTTTGGTCCATATTGCGAGTATTTTGTGCATTTAGCACCCAGACAGAGAGCAATGAATTTCGACGCTAGTCGGACGCGCCGTCGAACTGCCATAAAGCGCTTGCTGGCTCACTCTTCAGACTGATGGCGGAAACGACGGCAACCGGGATAGCTCCTCGTGCTACGAAGAAACACCGCAATCGACGCTACTGTTGTGTTGTAAATTGCCATGAATGTGAAGGACGAAATAACAATGTTCAGTTTTACCGATTTCCATTGCGATCGTATGAAGGGGAAAGGCGAGAGCACTGGATACGGGCCATTCAACCTGTTGGGTAATCGGATTACTTGCACTCCCCACAACAAAGCGGCTCGCATGAGAAAGTGCGACAATTTTGTTCTTCTGTAATTGTGTTGCGTAGCCCTGACAGAAGACCATGGTAACCAAGTGAAAACTCAAGAATCTGCAGCCGCCACTTCGCTGGTAACAGAAAAAACAACGTTGCAAACCATCCTGCACATGTGCTATCGATATCTCCACCTTTTAACAGACGTCCGCCTCTGCTTGACTCAACAAGTGGAATGAAGAGATTTGGCAGGTCAGCTTAACCAAACATTTTGGTTCGTTTATCAATTCAAAATCCTGTTCTAGAGCATCGTTGTATCGCGGGCTCATTTCTACTTTCGGTATTTTGTATGTTCTGCGCAGATACAACAAGCATGCTTCGCAATGTGCTGAGCCTGTTCGACTGCGTTTTTCAAATGTGAGCAATAAAGTTGCTGTAGCAGCACTGGATGTGTAATTGTGAAGTAATGCACATGTGTAAAGAAAAATATTTCACGTTTATTTACATTTATTTGTGCGCGCTTGTTGCTCGAAGGGTCTGCAAAAAGTTAAAATTAAGGTACTGAGCGATGCTGTAGCTCCTGCGAGAAAGAAAGATGCAGCGCGTAGGCACTGTAGGAAGCTTACTTTCGTTATGATCGCACGCTGTTTGCTGCCTTGGAAAATGTTTTCTGTTTGCTACCTTGGAAAAGGCTATGAAAGGATTTACTCTGTAAATAATTGCGAGACAATACATTACTATAAAATACATAAAAATATAGGCGATACTTAAGTCTTGTGTTCAGGACTTATTCAATATGAACCAATTTGAAATGCTTAGATTTTTGTGCTGATATGCCTATAGACAAACCTGATGCTCTCTGTACTTGAGAATTGCAGCACGCCGAAATAACACTTGAGACTTTATTTTATATTGTACACGTACTTAGCCCTGCTGCGCTTCCTTTCCGTAGCGTGGATGAGCAGAAGAAGCTTTCCAGGTCCTTGATTTTTAGGAAACCGTGCCTCAACACAAAGGAAAGAGAAGGGTCCATTGTGGCCTATGCACCTTCGCTTGCGGACAGCTCTCCTTGCACTACTCAGTTCGCGCCAAGACTCCGATGGGGGCGCTGGTGACGGATTTTTCCGCAGCGCCGCCTGGACAGAGTCTGAGGTCTTATGGAGAGATAACCCGCTTACTACAATGTCTCCATGCTGCATTATCGATCGGTTATAACGATGAAGTCTGGGTGCTAGGTGTCGGTGCCCGAAAGGTAATGGAATGGGAAACACTTGAAAAGAAAAATGAACAAGTGAAATGGGAGCCGCTGCACGATTTCCCGCCACGCCAACTGCCGCCGCGCCCTTCTCTCCATAATACATCCTTGCCAGCATCGTGTGCATCTCTGCCGTCGCCCTTCCAACCCTCCGAACACGAATGGGCTGCGTCCATAGCTCTGCGCCGCGCCCCCCTCCGAAACACTAATGGACTGCCCACACTGCACTGACAACGCTGTCGGCGTAAAATGCCAGTGCTGCTGCCAGATTGCTCGTTAGGCGTTCTTTATTATATGGCTAGGCTTCTATGGCTGGGCCCTCATACTGCGCAATTAGTATGCTAACGGATTATCGCTCGTGCTTGTCTTTGTTCGTTGCGTCGAAGTCGTTGCTGTCCACGTAGTTTCTCATCCTCGTTTGACTCGCCGCCGAAACGGAACGTGGCTGATCCGCCGGCTGATCGTCGGCAATGCATGACGTTGCCGGTGAAAAGAAAGCGCAACGAAGTGCTTCTAGCCGATGAGACGATCGTCGCGAACGTGCTTGCATCGGATAGCAACAGTGACGGCCACGACGGCAACGCTGGCGTGGTAGGGCAGGCTGCCTCAACTTTTTCCCCGCGGGTGGTCTTGCAGATGATTCAGTCCCTCACGGGCTTGTTTTCGCGAGGGGTACCTTCCGCTTCACCACGTGGATCCCCTGGATGCCTTGGAAAAGGATGTCGGCAAACTTCGCGTAAATCAAGCAAGGCTGACGGACATGCGGTTTTCTCGTGCAAGCCTCCAGAAAGTACGTGGCGAGATGTTTGTGGCGATCTAGTCCCAGCGTTTCTTCTGGATTTCTCAAGCTGATATGCTACCGCGGCAACCTTCCCGCATTTTTGAAAAGGCGCTTTTTGGGGCCATCAAAGTGATCCCTCGGTGGAGCTCGTATGTCACTTGCCGCCCGTGACCCCTGTTTGCAGTTGTTATAGCAGTGCCATTCTTGAACGTCGGCAGCTGCGGCTTGTTAACAACACGCGATCAAAGCGCGCAGGAACCAGAGTTAAACAGCTAAACGAGTCGACACAATCAGAAGCCGGATGGATGAAGGTGGTGGGAAGAACTGGCCTTTCGCCATTATAGTTTTCTCAGAACAGCTATGCCAGCCCCTATTTTGATTTCTTTTTTTTTTCATGCAACCCTGTTATAACAATTATCGGTCATAAGAGTGGAATTTTCGTGGCACTTGAATATTGTTATAAGTGGGTTCGACTGTATTCTAATCCTTGTGCCGGACTGTGAACAGGACTGGACAGGAAAACTTTATTGGGCTCCTGCAGGACGCACTTCGCGCGTAGCAGGCACACGTTATCTACACAAGAAATCAAAATGCGTACTAATAGATCATCTTCACCACCTTAAGAGCACCCGAAGAACTTCAGTTTGACCTAGTTGGTGTTTACTGCATATCATATTGACCGCAAATGAAGACGGGGACAGCGGAAGAGAACGCAAAAACGACACGGGCGGTACGCCCGCGTCGTTCTTGCGTTCTCTTCCGCTGTCCCCGTCTTTATTTGCGGTCACTATGATATGCGGTTTAGAGCACATGCTCTGGGGCAATGCGGTGCCAGAATAACTGTATCCCTTGGGGCTTTCTCGACCGAGTTCAAGGGACCATTAAGGGGAATGTCAAAACAATGCACTGTTCGTGTATTTTTTCATTTAACTTTAGGGGAAGTTGGGGGGAGTCCACTCCCATTGCAGAATATTTTTATCCTTACCTCTATCATGGTGCAAACACATTTCCTTTACCACAGTTGCCCTTCACCCCGCCAGGAACTACTATAACTACTACTGGCGTGCCTTGCAGCAGTAAAAACTTAGCAAAACTCGCGAGGTTGGTCTATGGATTAAATGATAACAATGCACTTCTGTATCTTTAACCAATTACTTTATGACACATACGGCAATTTACGAATTGAAACCGAGGAGCATCTACTGAGAACAAATTTTGAAACTGGGTCATCATCAGTAATAATATAAGCGCAATAACACTTGCAGTAAGATGCACTGTTGTCCTGCTTATTTTTTTTAACAAGACACTCTTTTACACTGCATGACGAGAACAACAGGGACACCAATGCATTTTGCCGCACAATATACGAATGCATGTCTCAAAATCAGGAGTCATGCTCAGTATTCACCTTAAAGGGAATCTCGAAATGCTTTTCTAACATCATAGTTACCCGCTGTTAATTATAGTACTCTTAAGAATGTGCTCACGATGATGAAATCAGCCAATAACTGTTGGTGGGTTTGGCTGCTTGCAATGTAGCACATTATGGCAATACGAAGGAGAGAGCAAATATTTCTCACCGCTTTTGACACGAGATTGTAAATTACCTGCAGCCTACAGTGCAATAATAGGCGTCTCACATGTTCACAGAAGCCTACCGGTCGGCAATGTTTTCCTACATCCACAAGAACGAACTCACAGGCTACCATGCCTAAAATATAATAAAAAATAAATGAATAAAAATGGGGATCTGCATGTGCGGTGGTGAAACGTGCGTCTTGGGTGAATACGTGCGCCGTGACCACACTGCGAGGAAAGTAGTAAGACAATCTCCGCTGCGAGCGCTGATCAGTCACAAGATTACGAGAATTGTAGCTTCCGTGCTGCTTTTCTGTGGAATAGATACAGGATTTGTTGATTCATTAAGGAAGTAAAAGCGTGTTGATGTAGTAAGCATTTGCTTGTTTTCTTGATACCGGTGATATATCGACATTCGTTTAATTCGGACATATGTTCTGGCCTTGTGACATCCGAATTAATTAGGTTTTACTAGCTTTCTTGGAGAACCACAGATAACAATCGTTGTGCACGGTAGTCTGGGTGTCTCACACGGGGAGGGGCTTGTCCCGTCACCTGGTGGCTACCGCGTATGTACGCTGCGCAGCGGCATGACCTCCAAGATTCCAGACGTCATGTCAAGCAGCCGCACATTACCTCATTTGTAATTTTCAGGAAGCGGTAATGGCGGTGTTTTCTTTAGAGCGCAGCTCTTTGGCGCTTGTTGTTGCAGCGAACATCGGCGTCGGCGTAACCAAGCGAAGGAGTGCAGCGAAGGATGAAAGTGAACGCAGAGCGCAGCGACAGATGAAAGACGGCGATAGCGAAGAGAGCGCGAGGAGGAGGGCGCAGCATTAACATGAGGCGGAAAGCGGAGGAGGAGGGTATGGTGCAGGCGTTAGAAGTGTAGTGCCGCGCAAGACGGGCCCTGCGGCGCCTCTTCTTTTTGACAGCTACACACTCTCTCTCTCTGCGACGACGATGGCTACAAGATAGTGCCAGAGTAGTACACGTCTTCGAGGAGGCCTATCTGCGGTGGCTGCTGTTGCACCGCACTCGGTCCGTACCAACCAATATATCGCGAAATTGAAACATGTATAGTGCTGCGCTCAAATTTCGCATTACCGGGTATCGTAATTGTCAGCGATTTTTTTTTTGATCAGAAATGGCTATTTTTCCGAGATTTTCGTGATGCGCCCGCTTGTATTTAAACATCAAATTTCGCACTGAGGCTCCTTCATATCTGCATCATATTAAACTAAACTTCTTACACGGTCCAAGATTTTGTTGCCTTTAATGCTGTATTGAACGGTGGTGAATGCGAGTACATGTTTAGTGAAATCGATCTCTTTGTAGCCTTCAGAGTGTTCCCTGCTATGTGTAACATAGATTATAAAGAAAGAATAGAAAATGAGAACAGGTGTTATAGCCATGTTTCCTGCTGTACATCTTCCACTGGGAGTTTCGCTGCTTGCTAATAGAGGATAAAGTCACTATACTAGTGGCAGTGTTATGTATCCGCCAAATAGTGTTACGTGTCGGAAGCTTAGTTTCAGATCACTAGTTAAGAAATGCGGTTTTATTAGGTTTTGGGGTTTTATGTGTCAAAACCACAATATGACTAAGAGACAAGCCAAGGATTGCGGCGTCTCAATTGCCATGAATAGCTTCGAAGACTAGGTGCTCTGTCCTGCTGTAGATGATAACGAGGCCTTCGAGAGGAATGATGAGTGACCTCTGTGGATCCAGTATTGCTCAAGTGCAATAAGTTTACTTTTCCAATTGGGAACAAATTACTGTTACTTATTTTTCTTAACCACAAAAATCAGGTGACGGAACAATCAAGGCCGTCGCATGTTGAGATTTTCTTTAATTTTGAAAATCGGGTTGGATGTTACATTTGATGGCAATGGATTTTTATTTACGCTCATTAAAATCAAATGCGTGTTATAAGTGGGTTTATTGGGAGTGCAATAGAGTGCATTATAAATATAATAACAGCAAAGCTAATCAGTGGTCTAGCAAATCCATGATGAACACTCTATTCATGTATGCCAGGGTAAGTTATGTCAAGCTGCAAAAAGGTTGCTTTACCTCTAGCGTACTTCTTTTATAATTACTTGATGTCGTTGCCAAATCATCTTGTGTATACCGCAGGAGGACTTGGGCTAGTTGGTGTTTGCTTAACGACATATTTAGCGTGAAGGCAAAATCACAAAGGCGACACACAGACGCATCACACATGCCACTGATATGCCTGTGTGTCTTCTTTTTGATGGTGCCTTTGCGCTACATCTCATATATAGAATGCTGTGTTTTGTTTCTTTGCTAAGGCTGAAATCAGTGCCCCTTTTCATGTTTTAGGCCAATCATTCATCTCAATGAAGATTTGAATGAAAAGCTGCACTTGCCGGATGTCAAACTTGGGTGCAATGACCGGGGCCCTTCCACCTTTGCTGACTTGTCCAAGTGGAGTCCACGGGCTCCCTTTGCACCGCACCTCTGATGGCTTCCTGGTGGTCTCGCGAGTCTGGCTTCTTGTCTACAAACAAGAGCATGTAGGTCACAGAAATGTCAGATTGTTTGGTGGCCAAGCTGAGACAAAGGATTTATTTATTTATTTATTTATTTATTTATTGACAGGCAGGGTTTGACATCCCAAAACAATGTAGCGGATTTCAGAGACACCACACTGGAGAACCCCGGGTTAATTTTGATTGCCTATGGTTTTTGCATTACACCTCGAGCAGAATGCAGCCATAGCAGCTGGGAGACGAATGTGCCCCTACTGATTAGCTGTCATTTTTTAAAAATGTGAATAGTCATAAACACACCATCAAGAGATATGCAATGTGCAGCTGCAGTTACATTATGCATCAGGACAGATTGAATAAAAGGGTTGTCACGACCTCAGACGGCAGGCTATAAACATTAGCAGTAGTTGTGAAGTATTACTAACTATTAATAACTACTGTTAATAGTGCCAGTGGAGCTTATCAATAATACAATGATGCGTAAACAGTATTAGTATCTGACACATCAATAAATGTTAAATTCAAAGCATTAGTTAACGGTATATGGTCGACTCGTTATTTCTACCCTGACGGAACGGACAAAATTGATCGAATTATCCAGCGGACCGAATTAAACCAAATAAATAGAACGCCAAAAGACACTTGATTCAATAATACCTTGGTTTGGACGAGTTGGTTCATCTTGACAGTTTTCGTAAAAACGCACTAAACACGAAGACGAAAGGAACACATATGCACCCGTCCCTTCGTGTGTGTTCCTTTCGTATTCATATTTACCGCGCTTTTATGAACACTTGATGTATATGGCAATATTTGACCTATTCTACCACGCCCCCGAATCAAGTGCGCGCCCACATCTTATAAGGACAAAACTAGCGCAGAAAAAAATATTAGGGCTCCTTAAAAAAAGTTGAAATCTGAAGCGCACCCGATTTTTTAGCAAAACGAAAGTGTGTGTGTTTGTGGGGAGGCTCCGGTCTAATATACGTTGCGCTGCGGCAGCCAGTTCTTGAGAGTCAACTTCGACGCGCAAATACCTAACGTCGCCTTTGCCCCAGGACGCTTCTGTTAAGTGGTAAAGCATACAAACGCCGCGAATGCGCTTTTGTTTTTGCATCCGATTGCACCATGCAGGCAATTTGCGGCCCAATTTGTCGAAAAAAAATTCGCCATCGATTACGATACATTATAATGCGAAATTTGCGCGCAGCTCTATATGTATTTTTATTCCGTGATATATATTAATTGGCGCAGACAGTCTGTCTCGTGCAGATTGTCGTGCCGAATGTGGCGCGACTGCCTTGCTTATCAGAAAATCGTGAGAGGCAGCGCGTGGGTGACGCGTGCACGCGATTCACAGTGGTCTCCGCTGACTAACATCCGCTCTCGCAACGCTCGTTCTCATATATTGCATCAGTGGCGTCATTGCTGAACTAACGACCCGCCCTACTCTGGCACCATCGTCGCCCCAAAGCCCGTCTTGCGCAGCGCGACGCTTTTCTCATGACGCTTTCGCCATACCATCATCCTCCGCTTTCCTCCTCGCACCCTCTTCGCTCACGCTGTCTTTCATCCACCGCTGCGCTCCGTGTTCGTTCTTTCATTCTTCGCGGTGCTCGTTCGCTCGGTTACGTCGAGGGATGCCGACGCAAGAACGGGCACCTAAGAGCTGCAGCCTAAAAAGGCACTCGCTAGGATTGGGGAAATACCGTAATGAGGCATTGCGGAGCTATGGTTATTACTTGAAAATCGTCCTAGCGCCGGCCTAAAACAGGCGTTTTCGATGGGAGATGACGTGTTCAAGACATTCATTGTCTCGTAACCGTTCTGAGGCAGAAGCTGCCACTAGAAGGATTGCTGTTGGGTCCCCACAGCGGTCAGGTGCGTGCGTGCTAACTGGTCAAGTTTGATTGTTCAGTGAACGCCAATGTTGGGATCGAAATTATTTCGATCCCGACATTGGCCTTCGCTGAACAATCAAACTTGGCCAGTTAGCACGCACGCACCTGACCCCTATGGGAACTTTCGATCCCAGCGTTGGCCTTCGCTGAAAGTTTTATCAAGTTTCGGCCCATAGAAATGCATGGGCGCTGGCTGGGATATATATAAATTAAAACTCAAATTAATGAAAGTCTACTAGCACTTAAAACTTGTTTGATATTGAGGAGCTAAATAATGACTACTATATAGATATATATGCACACGAGATCAGGCGGACATGGTCAAGCAATGTCGTGATTACCAGAGTAGTATTATTGTGGCAATAACTTTACTGTATGCTGGCTTCAATTTACAAACGAACATGGTACATAGCCACACACAAGGTGCACATATGTGGCGCCCGCTGCTGGTCACTCAGAATTTTCAGATATGCACTATACTTACCTTCTTTGTCTCTACACTGGCCGGAACCGTGGCTTGCATGCACGAGCTGGAAAGAAAGTTACATGTCGGAAGCTGCTGTAATTAACCTCATATTTGCACAACTCATATTATTTGAGAAACTAGAGAAAGATAAAATTTTCGCTTCTCAGAAATGTTTGGCAAAGTGAGCCCTCAGGGTATAGCCTTTTGCAATCGTACCATCCTGCTATGTCTTCTTTCCAACACCTTATTTTCGATATGTCATCACAAATTATAAAATGAATAAGGTCTACCACAAAAAAGAAGTGACATCTATTAAACCTGATGTGTCAAGGCCATCTCAGGTACCTCCCTCGAGGGTTAAACGATAGATGGCAGTACAGTGCCACTTTATGTAGACTTTGTGTACACTCAAGGCAAAATTATGCTCGTTCCACCTTTCTAATGGGCAGATGAGCGTGTGAGTGCAGGATTTGCATAGAAACAGGTTATTGATTGCACGCACTCACAGGTATCACTGAGTTCACTGTGGTGTTCTGACATGCAGACAGTGAGTACGTCACAAGATATGACCCTGAAAACGCAAGCTTGGTTCCCCACAGTGAGATGGGTGAATTACTAATGATATTCCAGCACCTGCACCACAAATAGTGTTGTTGAATACTACAAAGGAAGAGCGGTGGCAGGCCCTTGACTGCAAGAAGAATAACTTTAGTGAATATCCTGTCATTCTGGTTTCATCAATGCAAAGTACACGAAAGAGAAGTAAACCAAGTTTGGCATGCTGCGATAGCTTGCGCGCTGGTGTGGTCATCTAGCATGGCTGAGTGCGTCATTGCAGACACATGCAGTATTTGGCTATATCATAAGGTCAACTAGTCACAACCACAGTTGCTTAGCATCTGATCCATGGATCAACAAACATGATCAAATGAAACATGACCAAATCAGAACCATTCCCGCTAGGAAACAGAGGCACGCCACAAGGGGCGGTGATCTCCCCCCTCCTATTTAACATTGCAATGCACGGACTCTCGAAGCGGCTGGCCGCCGTGCCAAACGTGGGACACGCGCTGTACGCCGACGACATTACGATCTGGTGTCCGGGAGGCTCGGAGGCGGCCGTGGAACAGGCGCTCCAGGAGGCCTTGGACGTGACCCAGTCCTTCCTGGAGGGCACGGGTCTCCAACTCTCCCCGACCAAGTCAGAGCTCATGTTATACAGACCGGCAAGGCAGGGGGTTCGGGGGCTCGTGCCGCTCGAGCAAATCCCCATAGATGTATACACGCGGGACGGCCAGAAGATCCCCAGGGTGAATTCGATTAGAGTTCTAGGATTGTTGCTCGATGCCAGGGGCTGTAATGCCAAAACCATTGCGCATCTGACCGCCAAAACCGAGAATATTCTCAGATTAATCATGAGAGTCTCCAATAAGAAGGGGGGCCTAGGCGAGGACAACCTACTTAGGGTGCATCACGCTTTTCTTATGAGCCACATCAACTATGTGGTCTCGGCCCTGCAGTGGACAAAGACTGAAAGGGACAAGCTTGACACGTTGATGCGGAAAAGCGTCAAGAAGGTACTGGGTATTCCGATCACGGCGAGCACGGACAGGCTAATGCAGCTCGGCGTTCATAACACGACCCTCGAACTCATAGAGGCGCAACGAGCGGCGCAGATCACGAGGCTTTCGGGCTCCAGCGCCGGTAGGCGCCTCTTGGAGGCTGCGGGCTTGCAGCCACGTTACAGTCACAGCGAGGTGGTTCAGCTGGACGAGAACTCCAGAGGGACCTACGTCGTCAGCCCCTTCCCTAGAAACGTTCACCCGCAACATAATGCGGGCAGGCGAGCAGCTCGTGCCAGGGCGATATTGAAGAAAACGGTCGGCATAAAAGCCTTCGCGGACGCAGCTCAATATGGGCGCTCCGGTAAATTCACGGTCACGGCGGTCAGCGAAAAGGGCGAGCTCCTATCTGCGGCCTCGATAGGCGCTGTGACGGCCGACGTGGCAGAACAGGTGGCGGTGGCGCTGGCGATGCAGGATTCAAAAAGGCCGTATATCTACACTGACTCACGCGCGGCCGTCAGGGCTTTCGCTTCGGGAATGGTTGCGAGACAGGTGGAGGCGATTCTGAAAAACAAGTCCAGTACTAATTGTGACCCCGTGCATTATATTATATCGTTCCCAGCTCACATGGGCGACAACGTGCTGCCGGACCGCCCGAACCCCAATGAAATTGCTCACTGCCGTGCGCGAGAATTAACGCGCCGCGACGGCGATGGGGCTACATTGGATCCGGAGGAGCTCGGCCACAGCGACCCCTTATTAACCTTCCACGAGATCGTCTCCCATTATAAAGAGGAACGCAGGCGCTTCCCGCCTCCACATCCAAATCTATGCAGATCGCAGTCGATCACGCTTAGGATGCTTCAGACGAGGTCATATCCCTCGCGAGGTTTCTTAAGCAGGATTTATCCAGAAATTGACCCACAGTGCCCGGATTGTGGGGAGGTTAGCACTCTACCTCATATGCTCTGGCAGTGTCCTGCGTTACGGGATACGTCCCTCACCAGCGAACGGGACTGGGACGAGGCCATATCTAGTACGCAACTCATCCATGGCCGTCCAGAGGGCCCGTGAAAGAGCGGAGAGGCTTGGCCTCCCGATTCCGACATGGAAGCAGCCAGCGGCGAGCCGGGGGCCCCAACGGGTCTCTACCGGCTAGTCCCTCAGGACCTCAATAAAAGTTCATTGTCTGTCTGTCTGTCTGTCTGTCTGTCTGTCTGTCTGTCTGTCTGTCTGTCTGTCTGTCTGTCTGTCTGTCTGTCTGTCTGTCTGTCTGTCTGTCTGTCTGTCTCAGAAATGTTTGGCAAAGTGAGCCCTCAGGGTATAGCCTTTTGCAATCGTACCATCCTGCTATGTCTTCTTTCCAACACCTTATTTTCGAAATGTCATCACAAATTATAAAATGAATAAGGTCTACCACAAAAAAGAAGTGACATCTATTAAACCTGATGTGTCAAGACCATCTCAGGTACCTCCCTCGAGGGTTAAACGATAGATGGCAGTACAGTGCCACTTTATGTGGACTTTGTGCACACTCAAGGCAAAATTATGCTCGTTCCACCTTTCTAATGGGCAGATGAGCGTGTGAGTGCAGGATTTGCATAGAAACAGGTTATTGATTGCACGCACTCACAGGTATCACTGAGTTCACTGTGGTGTTCTGACATGCAGACAGTGAGTACGTCACAATATATGACCCTGAAAACGCAAGCTTGGTTCCCCACAGTGAGATGGGTGAATTACTAATGATATTCCAGCACCTGCACCACGAATAGTGTTGTTGAATACTACAAAGGAAGAGCGGTGGCAGGCCCTTGACTGCAAGAAGGATAACTTCTTTAGTGAATATCCTGTCATTCTGGTTTCATCAATGCAAAGTACACGAAAGAGAAGTAAACCAAGTTTGGCATGCTGCGATAGCTTGCGCACTGGTGTGGTCATCTAGCATGGCTGAAGTGCGTCATTGCAGACACATGCAGTATTTGGCTATATCATAAGGTCAACTAGTCACAACCACAGTTGCTTAGCATCTGATCCATGGATCAACAAACATGACTGCTGTCATCTACATGGCTTTATGCTAGTTACGTTAGCTCATAAGTGCTCATTCTGCAAGCTGCCCTGCATTTTACTGATGAAATTCAGAAAAATGCATATTGAATGAAAAAGCAAATTGAATAGGACATATGTGTTTTCTACTTTTGCATGTACTATACACTCTGCACGTGGCGTTCTGGTAGGTGGTAGTGACGTAGTGTTTGGATATGTTTGCGGCACGAAAACTTCAATTTAACGCTGTGCATGAGGGCTCATTAGCATGGGAAACTCACCGAGATCGCAAAAGCAAGTTGTCTACAAAGCGATCCAACGCAAGTGGTCGTAAATAGTTATTTTGTTCGAAAAGTGACTGTTTTGGTTGGTCATTTATTCACTGCTCGATTTTTCTGTTGTGCAACTGCAGTTGCAAAGCTGCTGAATCGATCAACGGCGCACGAGCAGGACATTTGTATACTATGACACTTATCTTACGTGTCGATCGTGGTGCGGGCAGACATTAATGGCACCAATCATAAGAATTTTTGTATGGTGAAGGAAGATCATGTATGCTAGTGTGTGCATCGGTTGCTGTGAGTGGCTCCTTGGTTGCCAGTCGCGGTCGGTCACGCGACCTCTGTCAATCACCATTGTGAATGCATCCAAGTAGCCTTTGTGGAAACCACACAGCAATTCTGGCGAATAGAGGTCGAATAGAGTTGCGAATAGAGAACTGTGCTTGCTTTGGCCAGTGAGACTAATGTCCAGGCAGAGACAGCATGGAAGAGCTATTTTGTAGTTGGTCAAGTTAAGAGGGTGAACAAGCGAGCCATGCACAAGTGTGACAGTGTGTCACTGACATGCATTACCAGCTTGAGACATTTCTGCTACCTCCTGAAGTATTTCGTGAAATATTTTTTTCCATATGATGAAAAAACTGAAGGTAGGCCCACCATTTCATCAGAAAAAAGGAGTGTTGCAACTTGTGCATCCTTGAAACAAAGCTGGACTAACCAAAGGAAATTGCGCTCATGGACTCACTCGAAATCTGCAGCTCAGATTCACTGTGCAAGACATCCTGCAGTCACATCACTGGAACGACCCACAAGCCCCCATTCATCTGGTTGTCGCACACCTATATATCTATGAGCGGAAAAGATGAGTTGAGAACTCTTCGTGAGGTCCCTTGCTGTGATTTCCGAATGTTTCAAGAAGACGCAGTGCTGGTCTCTGTGAGTCAAAGAGAAGTTTCAACCAAGGTGAAGAGGATAAATTACCAGAAACAAGAAGGATCCACTACTTTATTAAGAGTGAGGAATATCAATATAAAAATAAGAAGAACTTCTTAAACCAGTGCCACAATAAAAACGATGTTGGTGTGGCAGCAGAGTGGAACTTTTTTTTCAATGTTCCATTGCAACAGTGTTTGCCATGCCATAAAGCACCTGGCAGCTAGGCAATCCTTCCATGACGAAATAGCTACACTATTGCAACTGATAAGCTCATAGATTTCACAGCCCTGTGAGTGCTAACCAACAGTGTTGAAAAAATAAGAGCGAAACCAACTGTGAGGCTGAGCACAGCAGTAGCTGTTGTGGGCATGTGAAGGTTTCATCTTTCTGTACGTATGTAACTGTCAATTCTCTGTGCCAGGCTCACATTTTAAGGAATTACCGACAATGTGAAAACCTCCAAAAACGCATGAGAGACTAGCTAAACCCAAATCATCACCACACATACAAACATGACATCTGGTGATGTATCATCTTGCTGAAGATTCAATATTTGAGTGCAAGAGCCTAACCACCATGCTTCATTAGGTACAATATTCGAATAAGAACAATAAACGCAATTAACCATTCTTGCTTAGGAGTAACATTAAATTTCAGTATTTAAATATTGGTACATAAACCTATTATATGTGCACTGAACCAGGACAGCATTGATATCAAGTCGTAGCGCTGAGCAACAGCAGTTCGCGTGAAAAAAAATTGTCACTTTAAACAAAAATCACCCTGATTAATATGTACTTGTTAATTTTATAATGGAAAAGCATGTATTTTGCAAGGCAACAAAATATACATTTGACGTTTTACATCAGTGATGGATGCAAAAACATTACAGAAGTAGCCGCTGCATGAAGATAATTTCCTTAATTTCCTTAAACCGGCACCGCTTGGCATTACAGAAAAGAGAATAAAAATAGCAGATGTTTGAATAAACTCTAAATTTAGACAAGTATTAAAAAACGATGTTCCTAGAGCACCAATGTGTTACTCTCAAGTTATAGTACAAGTAAACGCTTTTTCATATCATGGGTAGTTTCACTTATTTGGAGAAAATTCGGTTGTTGGTCGGATGATGATTACACTTTTCTTCAAGAAAAAGAGCTTCAAGGGACCATACGTATTGCCAGAATTTTATAAATCTAGGAACATAAGATGGTTGAGAGCAATGTCTGGAATGCTTGGCCTGCAATGGCGCCTCCATCACAAATAGTGCGAGATATGTGTGAACGGATGTATGGCCATGCAGCTGGGAAGTTCACAGACGAAGTTGGTGCACAACAAGCAATATTGAATTTTGCGCAATTATGTAAATTATATAGCAGCAACATTATATAGTCAGAGCTGTCCCCACAGACACAGCGCTTGCATAGCGGCACACGTACATCAGTCGATTGGCATACCACATTTCAAGAATTACCGACACAAGAAGTTCGTGTCCCACATTGGTTGCTTTTTTAGATATTTGATGACTCCGTATTAAAACATAAAGGCTCTACTTCTCGTGAGGGCCATAAATAATTAATTCGAGCACATTTTAATGCTACCTAATCAAAATTTACATAAAGTACCGCAAGGCTTCGGATGTCAAAAAGGGAGCCTCACCACATCACCAAAAGTGAGTGACAGTCACATGGCACTATCACATACAAATGGAAGAGCCTGCCAGTGAGCCTTGTTCGGTGGCTGAAGGCCATCTAATCTGGCACTTCCAAACGTTTGCTTCTCTAGGAAACACAGGGGAGCACGCTCTGTTCTCTCTTGTCTCGTCAAGTGCTTAAATGACTTGGCTTTGGTGGCATGGCCATAGCGTTTATGTATGCTCCAGCAGTGTCAGGTAGCATAATACTGCCACGACACGTCTCTATAGCGTGAAGAGTCTTCTTTCTTACGTCCGAAGTTGCGCTGCACTTGGCATACATATTGAACTGCTCACATTAAAGGGTAACATAATTACTTATTTGGAGAATTAATTATTCGATGTCCTCCATGACAAGAGTTCTGGTTGTGTTGTAGAACTTTTGTCATGGAGGACATCAAACGTTGGACGTTTGCTATTTTCACCCCTTCTCCAAAGGTGTTTCTGATATGTGTTTACGAGTGCTTCTGCATAATTCAAAAGGATGGTCTAATCACCCGTCAATGCTCGTCTTAACGGTGTGGAAAAAGCAATTTCGTTTATACTGTCGAGCAAGAAGCAAACAGTTGTCTACCGTTTCTTGATGTACTTGTCAAGCGGAGTAACTCTGGCCTGTCTTTCAACGTCTACAGAAAGCCCACACATGCCCACACATGCAGGCTGGTGCCTGCATTTTAACTCTAAATCCGCATTCACACTAAAGGTCTGTTTCTACTGCGCAGTCTCGGCGATCAACCATGTTTGAACAAGACAGGATGACTGTGCGAGGACCATGCGAAAAAGGAGGAGTGTGCGAAAAAGGACGGAGCTACCCTTCGTCCTTTTTGTTCTCTGTATGGAAAAGGTGTCGCTCTTAGCAAGCTGTGCGTTCGACGTCGCCTTCCCATAAAACAAACTCGCATTCATACGTCCCTGACACAAGTGAGACCATCGCCCGTATCATGCGCAGGTACGATGTCAAAATTGCGCATTTCCCAACACGCAAACTAAGGAATCTTTTAGTAAACGTAAAAGACAAGTTGTCACAAAAAAATTTCCCTGATGTAGTCTACGTCATAAAAACTAATGACTTTGATTACAAGTGTATCGGAAAGACAGTTGACTTCAAGAAATACGTGAAACAGCATGGGTATGACGTTAGGAAAAAGGACGTAGTCTCGAGTGCCCTTGCTGAACATGTGGAATATACAGGCCACAATATTGACTGAGCAAGTGCACGTGTTCTGGCCAAGAAGCTTGTGTCGCGCCTGCATCTAGAATCCTTGCTCATATGGACAACAGCGCACACATTCAATAGGAATGACGTGACACTTCCAAAGGTGTATACTTGTTGCTTGCGTCACGTCCAGAAATGTACTTAAATACGCTGTGTCTCTGTTATGCGTTTTATTGTGAACAAGGTTCCCGAATGGGGAGCCGAAATGTCATTACATTTTTAGTTCTTTTGGTCGGTGTATCTTTTCGTGCTTCCTCATTAGGTATTCCCCTGGCCAGGTGGGTCGCTGTCAAACTTTGGGTTTCTGTAAATCTTTGTTGCGCTCTTGGGGGATTGAGGCTCCAAAACGTAGTGTCTGGGTCAACAGTTATCCAACAAAACAATAAAAAATCCAGAATTTTTCTGTCCCACTCCTTTCAGTGAAGGAATACTGGAGAAACAGCACAATATATACAAGCACATAGTGGTGCAGGCAAACAGCCTATCAGACACACCGTGTCTATCCCACATAGTGGGCGCTGGAAGCCAACGTCACCGCACTGCAGCACAGGGTTATCAGCTTTGCGCAAGTATCCTATAGAAGGTCTCGCTCAGATTGCTTATCAGAGGAGAACTAATCGCTTGATCTTACTGTGGCTGTTTAGACGTTGATGCTTCACCATCAGCCGAGGTGCTTGCAACAAGCGAGGATCCAGCAGAGCTTGGCAGCGATGCAGTCGCCATGGACATGTCTGGAGGTGGGTTGGGGGCTGAAAACAGAAAAGGCACCAGTAGTTACATGAATGAATGTTGCAAAACACGTAGAACATGCACCTACAATTTTTAAGGTGTCAGTACTTTGCAGAACACTCAATGCATCTGCCCCTCTCACCCCAGTCTGTACAAACTCTGTGTTGCTTTGTGTTTTCAAGCACTGCTAAATATACGTCAGTATGACAATTTCTATGATATCGTGTCCTTATACTGCACTCTGCATGTACATATCTCCCTTCTTGTGTGATACAAATAATTAAATTCGACAGGCTTACATACTTCCTTCCCACTTGTGTTCAGTTTCTACACACATAATCTTGTGAAGCTGGCTCTTTTGTGTTATGTTTTTTCTCGACATGGCTATTGTTCTGTATTATTCTGTACAAACTGCTTGTTAACCTGACTGACTAGCTAAGTGGCTGAATTCTGATGGGGGTGGAATGCAAGAACACTCGTTTACCATGCTTTGTATGCACATTAAAAAACCACATGTATGCACAAAACTTTTTCTACAGTCTCCCATGTCCTGTGACTTGCTTTACCACATTAAAAATCACAATTTCATTTTTAACAATATTCAAGCAGTGTCAAGCTGATAGACGGTTGCCTGTTTGTTGTGCTAAAGTTGCTGGATTGCTTGATTGATTGCTGAGATGTTTTAACTTTAACTGGGAGGTTAGATGCCTTCGTAAAACATGCAAGGGGATGTTCACCACATAAGTCCCCCCTTGTAAACTTTGAAGATACACTCTTAAAGTGCTGCAATGAATAACAGTGAAAACTGATTTGTTTATTTCCTTGTGTTGGGGGCAACAGCAAAAGCAAAAAAAATTCAATTTGTTTCCCTTGTTTGGGATTGATCATCCACACAATACAGAAGAGGACACAGACATCTGCGAAGATGAGTTCTTGTAAAGCGAATGCTGCATTAAATTTGAATGTTGGCCACGGGGACATACCATGACGTCATCTACTGGAAGCTCTCTCTGACGTAGAAAGCAACATTATGGGACACCAGCTGCGAAGTCGGCCTCTCCAGCGGTTCAGTCACAATTTATTCCAAGTGTTTGCATGATTTAAGTGTTGTAGGTGTGGCGTCTTGGCTGCAAAACCGCTTAGTACTTACATCCCAGTCGTTTGTGTATTGAAGCAAAGGCTTTCAGGAAGAGAGAAGCCTAATGCTTTCATACTGGTTATTCAGTTCGCACGATCTTTCATAAAAGTAGTTATACGCACTTATGCCGCAACACACTACTGTTCAACATTTGTCATGGGGAGTGCAGCTTGCAACATTGGCCAGAATTATTGTGGGACAATGACTTACCACAGGTCTATTGTAATATGCGTATCTTCAATCGTTTTCTCCTCAATCTGTGCTTCCACTACGTGTGCACATGCAAGTCACATGCATGTCTGCGAAGGGTATTTTGACAGATGTTATGCCAGGCAAGCACGCTACAAACCCCGAGTGCATTGCTTGCTCGACTCTTACGATTACCATAATATCTCGTTTTCAGTGACCTTATAAGCCAAGTATCTCGCTGCCGCTTCATTTTGGAGTACGCTTAAAAGCTAACATCGGGCTTGGTCGGATACATCTGACACTGCAGCACCTAGTAGTAAACCGTGCTGTAAGAGTAGGCAAACTGAATTGCTGCTTTGGGAATGAAACACAATATCTGCAATCTTACAATGAAGGCTTCAGTTTTCCAGCTAATGAGCTGCGTTGGCTATTGCAAAGGTGCAAGCGTATGTCGCATGATATCACCTTCTATGTCATAACGATAGTTGCGCCGATCTTTACAGTGGTGACCCTCGAGGTGAATAAACATCATAGCCTTTAAGGAAAGGTGAGCAAATTAATCAAGTCTAACCAGTGCAATACTCTGTGGTTTGGGGCTTTTCTGCCTGCTAAACTGAACATGCTACACACAGGGGGAACTTTATGAACAATGCTCAGAAAAACAAAACACCGCTTAGTGTTGCTTACACACTTACATATGCTATCCCACACCTCCTTGTAAGGGCGGTTGAGCACGTCCTGAAAAAAAACATATTCATTCGTTCAAAAACATATTCGGGTGCTTCGATGTAAACCGACAAATACCAAAGAAGTGCACCTGCTTGTATTTCATAATTCGATGCTAAGCAAAACCTTCCAGAATCTCAAAGTTAATTTATTGACCGCTCTACAAACTGATATTGAGGCCGCCCCAACCATGGCTGGTGTTTTGAAAGCTACACTAATCAGAGTGCAAACAAAAGTGTTGAAAGACATGGTGAATATATAGAGTGTGAAAACATACGAGGACACTATATACAAGGGGACAATTGTCCTGTCCTTTAACACATCCTTGTCCATCCTGCTGCCCTTTTAATTGTTTGTCATTTTCTCGCGTTCTGTATATTCGACATGAATGGAACCAAACTTGCAGCATAAAGCTAGTCGGGAAAGTATAGGGGAAGTGCTACAGAACAGAAACAATCGCCAATCTTTCAAACCTGCTGTCACTTGTAATAAATTCTGCACGTGCTGGCATTCAGTGCTAACACGGACCAGAGTTTTCGGCATATCTACTTCGCACACCGAAAATTGGAGTGCTGCTTCAACCGCAACTTACGAGTGACGCATGTTTTTGCCTGTAAATGTATGGACCCACCAAGAAGCTTTAGTTACAATTATTTCATGCTCCATCATTCTGAAGTACTTGCAAGCGCTAATGAAGTGCAAGTAACATGGAACACTTCTGCGCATGTCTTTTTTTTATTTTCACAGCACCTGTAAGCAAACTTACATTTATCAGACGCATGTTTTTGCCTGTAAATGTATGGACCCACCAAGAAGCTTTAGTTACAATTATTTCATGCTCCATCATTCTGAAGTACTTGCAAGCGCTAATGAAGTGCAAGTAACATGGAACACTTCTGCGCATGTCTTTTTTTTATTTTCACAGCACCTGTAAGCAAACTTACATTTATCAGACAGATATAACAACAGAAGATAATACTGGGGATATTTAAAATGCAGGAAATTTGTAACACAATCAACAATTGCCAAACTTTATGACAGAAAGCAAGTACTAATGACTGCCCACCAAATTGACGGCGCACCAATTATCCATATTGTGTAAATGTCACCGCAGCAGTAGTACAGTTGACTGGGGGAAATTTGAACATCTAGAGAGCAGAGATACTCGTCTAAATGATCAAATATTGGAATTAACGAATGTTAACGGAATACTCAGTACAACACACACATACATACGTGCAGGAACACGAGCACACGCATGCACACACACACGCACACATTAATATTAGTATAAATCTTGCAGATATGTCAAAGAGAAGTAGGTATAGCACACATTTTTAAAAAGTTTCTCCTCAGCGCACATATTTTCTGAAATACATACACATTTCATTTACAATGATTTACCTTTTTAGACACGGAATTTTAGACACGGAGTAGCAGACTTGAATACCATAAAAAGCAATACATAGTTTCTCGATCGTGGTAACTATTTCAGTTACATTGCTCATGCCAATTTGGCCTACTTCAGAAAATTGTCCTCATAAACTTGTTCAAAGCAAATACTCTACTCGCATAATGCTTCTTGTGCTGCCACAAAAGGATGGTGGTGGTACTGTGCCAATTTATTTTCTGTGTGGATTTTTGTCGTCTTGCCTTGCCCCATCTTTCAACAACCTTAGTTTTTTTTTCAATATACTTGATGCAACATTTCTAAAACCGTAGAACGAGCCCACATTCTTAAGCGTTACGGAAAATTTCGGAGATTTGGAAGGCATGTCAATGAGTTCAAACGCTCATTGCTGCAAAGGCACACAGGATTGTTGGAACCAGGGAATAAGCAGCGGAGTGGATATCAAATGTGAGCATGTTTCTGCTATCGAAACATGCCCACCGTGGATGTGCTCTCGTCAACTGTATTAGTCGAATTTGCCTTTTCCTGAGAATTTAAGCTGAAGACTTCAATGTAAGTGAAAAGGGTTGTTTGAATTGATCGATTGTAAGATGTATGGGAAGCAAGGCAGCTAAAAAAATTTCATTTATCCAGCTAAAATTTGCATTATGCGAGTGAATGGTCAAGATTCCATTGTAGCTGCGAGCACGATGAATTACGTGCAGTGTGGAAGCGTGGCGAATTGGAAACCTTAAACTCAGAAGAAAATACACTGACTGAAGAAATACAGTGGCAACTGTATAATGCCAACATCACAGAATGCTTATTCCGTGCCATAAATGTGCCGTGATACTGCGACGCTTTAAAGGGCCCCTTACGAAGCACCATTGAGATTTTTGGTTATAGACGATGGAAATGTGCAGCAATATCTAGGAAGTGTTACAGTGCTAGAATTTTTTCAAATTAGTTTATAATTGGAGGAAATAAGACAAATTGAAATACCGCTTCGTCATGCTGCCATAAGGTAAGCTCCACTGCCAGCAAATGCACTCTCTCCTTTTGCCTCAACTGGCATCCGCAAAAGACATTCTTTCCTTCCCCTTTACTTTATTGGGGCCGAGGGAGTGTGCCACGTTTATATCAGATGTCCACCTCCTGTTTTCTTTTCTTATTTTGATGAGTGACACAAAATAACGGTGCAAGTTTGGTCGTTCTTCATTGAACAATTTACCGAAATTACGTGCCATAATCCGCGATATTTCATGCAGTGCATATGACGTAGATGTGCTTATGCAAGCGACCTTGATTTTCCAGCAGGAAGTAGGGCTTTTGAAGAGCATGGGCGCAAAGGCTTTCTTTTGAAATTTCAGTCATTTTGGTGCCATATAGCATTTTGACATTCTGCAGACGCAATTGTCAACGCATTTTATACGCAGTGCGCTTGCCTAATTGCAATGCCAAAACTTGGCGAGGTGTCCTTTAAGCATTCCCGCATGCCATCGTGATGTTTACTAATTACTAGCTGAATAAGTTTTAGCTGAAACTAAGATTTCAATGTGCTTTTTCTTTAGAAATGTACTCTCCATTGCCACAAATAAAGGTGAATGGGTTGTCTTAATTTTCCTTGATGTGAAATTGTGTTTGGGCATTACAACATAAAGATACACTCAATATTTATGCAGGTGTGGAAGTGTAGATTAATAACAAAAGAACGACAACACTTGCATATAAATCTACAACAAGGATATAGTAGTCACAGTGAAGGGTCAAAAAATAGATCAAGTTGTTGGTGTTATCCAGAAAAGTATCCATGGTAACTGAGATAAATAAAGTATGAGGCAACATGTTCCATTCCGCAATGCACTACTGCCCTTGTGGCATAAGGAGGTGATGCCTTTGTTACACAAAGAAATGCCTTCAACGTGTACTGATGGGCGCATTAGGACCCAGTGAATGCTTGCTTTGCATAGTGAAAAAGGCTCCCTTGTTGTTGTTTATTCTTGGTGGGGGGGGGGGGGGGGGGGAGGGTAGGGTAGGGGCAAACACCCAAAAGAGAAAACAGTGCGGTGGGCACTGGCAACCCAGTATTTACCTTGGGCACGGTGCGGATGATGTTGTCGAACCACATGTCTGCGTTGCGGCAGATCAGACGTGCATAGGCCTCAGTTGTGGCAAATGTTGATTCCAAGGTACACTCCAGCTCTTTGACCATTAACTCCAGATACCTGCACTCAACAACAGAAAGGAGATGCGGCAGGAGCATTGTTATGACATTTTTTTCGCATCGACTGCTGCTAATTACACTTATTTCTTATGTATATATTTGTATGTAAAGGCTCATAAAGTTGTTGGCACAGGGAGGGAAGGGCTATATTTTAAGTCATCTTTGCGGCAAACTACTTGAGAATTTTATCTATACGCAATGATTTTAATTATCTCTGGACCCACTGGATATAAAATGGAAACAATATACATAAGAAGGTATGAATATATCATTAAATGCAAATACATTGCCATGTACCATGCCGACAAGGACAGAAAGCACCAAAAAAGCAAGAAAATGAAAGAGAACTAGAGATAAGCACACGCTAGGTAACATGAAAGAAGGAAATAAATACATAAGAAAGCTCCTTCAAGGAAAGTATCATGCAACTTTCGATGAATTAATAACGTGACGGTTCCATATGCAGGCAAATCTCTATGTATAACAAAGCAGGTGTAGTGCTTAGGATGAGAACAGCGCTTTCAGACGGGATGGTGAGTGCACGACAGACCAGGCGCTGTCACAGCCAGGCGCTCACCGTCCCATCTTCAACCACCTTTTGTTCTCGTCCTAATGACATACCAACCAGCTTGCGAGGTGTGCTGCAATTTTATCTGACACAGATACTTCGAACAAGAATAAAAGGTATGGCCTTCAATTGCAACCTATGGGTCATCATTAGTTTTCATTTTAAATAAGATGACCTTTCTTTTTTTTATGTACATGCTGAAGCACTACCTAAAGGGCAATGTTCAATAACAATGTAACTTGCTCCAATGTTGACCTTCACTATCCTTTTTTTCAAGTGGCCACCACAGCTGCTAGACACTATTCTGACACTAATCCGCCAAACAAATCTAACTGCAATATAACGACAGAAATACGGAAACAGAAGCAACATCCACAGGCGTTTTCGTATTTCACGCCCATCGAAATGTGGCCGTGGCGGTTGGGATTTGATCCCACGGTTTAGCAGTGGGATTTAGCAGTCACTTAGACACCGGAGCAGGTTCGCTAAAGGATACTAAAAAGAAACACTGAATGAGCTTAGACCGGTATTCATTCGAAGTGACATCTTCATTCATTTTAGGTACTACGGCACTTATTAGAAGAAATAACGAAGGTCCAGGTTCAACTTCGTTAATTCGCCACAACTGCAGTGCCACTGTCTCGGTGTGACGGTAAAGATTTGAAAGTATTTTCTCCCATGTTCTCTTTGGCTCTTATGGAGTAAGTGTCCAGTCTTGATATTACAAACGCAAATATAATGAATTAAATATAAATTATTTATTGTCAATATTAGAATGTAACAAAGAGTTGCTTACCTATTATTAGAAGAGGGGTGCAAATTAACACATACGCAGATATGGACAGGCACTTGTCCTGCCACTTGCTCTGTGTGTGCGTTAATTTGCACCCCTCTTCTATTAGCTATGTTTTACCAGCTAGCCCAAGAAGAAGTGCGCATACGGTATTAAGGAACATCAGATAAAACAAAGGTATACTTATTATGACTTTGTGATGGTGAGTTTTGATTGTACAATATAGTCAATCCTTAATGGTGAAAGATTAACTATAACACGGCCTGAGCAGACGCGAAATCCAAGACATCACGGCAAGCTGCTGCGGGAAACTTCGAGGTGGTGCCGCCACTCTTTAGTTTTTGCATTTTCTTTCCTGATTTACCAAGCTGGCTTTCGCTACATATAAATGTGGCCTTTCTTACAGTATTGTAGAAATATCATTTGCCAATAAGGCTCAACTTACCTTGCAATTGGTGCCCCTTTAACATGCACCCAAAGCAAGTTACTAAACATTTTTGCACTCTACCTCCAGTGGAACGCAATGGCCAAGAATCGAATCGATGCTGTCGGAGCACCATACCTAGTGAGGCACCATAGTGGGGCAGCAAAGCAGGGTGTCCATGAGTATGATTGTCAGTCAGTCGATTAAGCATTTTATTTCCGTCTATTTCGACTGATGGGTTTTCATTGTCCATCAGTTTGCAGTGTAACATATTATTGTCACAATGCAGTGGCGGTGAAGAAGCAGAAATATTATCAGAAACAATGTATGAGGAATCAAACTGTTCATTGGGTGAAATTGTGCCCAGAAAGGAAAGGAACACTGAAATGATGGGAGCACTGAGCACAGTCGTTGAATCTAAATCAACTGCTGATGACTGTCAGTTACTTATGCATGCCGCATTCCATAAGAATAATTGGTACTCACATAGATTCGTGTTGTACAGCACCTCTTGCATCACGTTTGCCATATGATGAGGAATTGCCACTAAATTCACGATGATAATCGTGACATTTCAGATACAGCAATTAAGCACAGCTTGCATCAAAAATGATTGAACAAAAGCGGTCAGCGACTAAAAGTGTGATGATGACACATAGCAATACCATGAGAAGTAGACAAAGGTGAAAATGTGGCTTAATATCATGGCTGTCAGTGTAGCTCACCTGACTTGGTCGCTGTCGGGGTCAGCTTCATGAAGGGATGACGAGTGGCGCGAACGTGCACCCACTGTCTTGGTCCGAGGCATCTTCTAAATCAGCCGTGGAGACCGGTGAAAGGGTCTGGGTCACAGCAGCAGGCTAAAATAAAAAAAATAATTCTGGATCAATATGTGCGTAAACGAAAATGTGATTGTGAGGCACGCCGTAGTGCGTTGGGGTACTCAGGATAAATTTTGACCACCCGGGGTTCTTTAACATGCACCTAAATCTAAGCGCACAAGCATTGTTGCATTTCGCCCCCATCAAAACATCTCCGCCGTGGCTTGCATCAAACCCGTGCTTCATGCTCAGCAGCAGAACCCCTCGTCACTTAGTTATTGCAGTGGGTTACAAGTAGCAGGTGCAGTACATGCGTTGTAATTACTAGAATAAATTTGAGGGGCATTAATATCGAGAAATTGTTTAAAGGTTCAATTCTCCCGGACTTTACTGACCGTGGCACTGGTTTCTGCAGCTGTCTTGCTGAATAGCTTGCACTTAAAGAAAAATTAATTACGTGCCTGATGGTCGGATCAAACCTCAGTATCCAAGTACAGCAGCTGAATGCCACTTTCACAATCACACTTTTTGTCTTTGCTGCATATAAACAATGTCAAAGATGTAGAACACATTATTTACAATAAGTGTAGACACACACATGGACAAAACAAGCACACTGTGGAAGTATATTTAGATCAATATTGCCTTACACTAACGATTCAGGTTAGTGCGTAGTTTAACAATGTAAAAAAAACAAAAGTACCATGAGAATTATTTTATTGCAAGAAGTCGGTCCATAGGACGTGAAATGTCTTCGTCATAGTGGAGCTAGTGGAGCAAGTTGCAGCCAGGATACTAGGGATGCTACGTAGTTTCAACTGGGGTGCGGTGATTACAGAAAGCTACACTGTGTCGTGGTATCATTTGGCATCATGGCTGGCAGCGAGATTGCCTCTGTGTTTTTGTGGTGGCAATACGATGTGTCGTTACATTGCTTTATTGGTAATTGCATTAACATTGAAATTCATTGCGAGATGGGTTCCGTCGAAATTGTTGCAAAGTAACTATACAAAATTCCAGTGGCAAAATAATTGTTGAAAGGGAATGCACTCACTCTGGTGTGTTCTCACTTCTGAAAAAAAAAAAAAACATGCTCCAGACCCATTTAATTTTGTATGAGCAAAGTTGTAATCCACTGAACCCAGATGGGTAACAGAGCACGGGTCCGCCTTGGATAACGCAGCCACCCAAGGAAGCTGAGTACAGCGAGGTCAAAGAAAATTTTTTGTGCATATGTGCACACGTTGGCTGCAGCCCAAGTGATATTGTTGGTGCAACAAGCTGGTGGCCACATGCGACTCAAATTGTTGTCTGTTAGATATTATATGACAGTCATACGTGCAAAGATACTGCTACTTGATCAGTATTGAGCATGCTGCATACATAGGTGCATACAGAAACATTTATGTTTCATGTATTGTTAGGTGTCATAATATTTCAGTAGACTCCTTAAAACTCCATGGCTAAACGAACTTCAGTGAGGCTTCGCCGTGCTTTGCTAACCAAGGTTGGTATTTTAAGGAAATATTATGGAAATGATGGGGCAAAACATGTGAGCAAAATTGATTTACATAGTATTACACATGTAATGGTAGTTAAATGTGAAAGGTTCAATGATTTGGCAGCTTGTGAATAAGCAACATGGGAATGGTCATCATGAAAAGTGAAAGTGTAACAATGTATAGTCAAGACAAATAGGGGTGTTGTGCAAGAAGGTACACATAAATATCTTACTTGATCGTAAACACTGCCCTTCACGTTTTGAGTAAAGCTTTCTAAGGAATACATGCGTGTGCACCTGCACACGCAAACCGAACAGAGAAAAGTTGCAATTATTTGACCACATTGCCAATCCATGTTTAGATGCATAAAACTGCTGAAAACTGAGCAAGGGTGATAAGTCAGAGTTGCTTTGTTCTAACGTCTCTATACAAAGGATGTGTGCAACACTAGTTTATACAGGGTGTCACAGCTAACATTAACCAAGTCGTTAGAAACTGGCAATTCGTGGTTATGGGCCTAGCGGTGTTCAGTCACAAGTTCTCTTCTACCATAGGGGTAATTTTTGTGTAGTACCAATTACACGGCTAAATAGAGGAGAATAATTAAAGTTAGTTTTTTTCTAAATTAAAGCCGTGACATCTAATGAAAAATCTGTCATTGTATTCTGAAATATCCTATTATTCGTTTCCAGCATGCAATATGTGAAAAACACTGCATGATTATGCGTGCTCCGACACCAGTGGTCCCAAAGTGATTTGATGGAACTAACTCCGCTGATAGTCTGACTCGGCAAATGCTTGGACGCAGCAAGCTGTTGGCATAACTAGACATCTGTTTATCACGAACTGCATGTCCCTCCCGTAAGATGATCGCCGCTCCATAATGACCACGCAGTTGCAGAGCCAGGCAATGAGTGGAGTTATTTCCTTTCAACAACTTTTGGGACTGCTGGTGTCGTAATGCATGAACATGTAAATCAGGCGGCAGTTTTAGTACTTTGCACGTTAGTATATTGCAGGAAAATAATTACACAGGACATAGTGTGCTGAACATGACTGAATAGGGTGATTTAGGACACAATGACAGCGTTCCCATTGAAATTCACACCCTTTATACACAAATAAAGAAAAGTTATTGTTATCTAATTAGCCACGTAATTAGGATTAAAACATTCTTCTGGCGGCAGAAGAGGACTGACCAAAGACCATACATTTCATAATCGTATGTTGCATTAGTTTTTTCAAACAGTACACTAGGATAAGTTAACTGGGATGCTCGATTTACTCGTAGCGATACTTATTCTGAAGGATAACTAAATTATGGCTTGGAAGCAAAAAGAACATTCACTGGCAGTCTCACTTCAAATATGTTTTGTGGAACGCAAGCTTTCTCTGCAGATAGTGCGGTATCTGTGCTTTCTCAAAGACCAAAGTCATTGGATATGCAACATACAGTCAAACCCCGAATATATCGAATGATTACTTATATCGAACACTTTCTAATCACCTGGAAAATCGCATGCATTCTTTATTTAGAACGGGGTCGGGCGTAAAATGAGTATATCGAACTCCGCCACCCCAGACCACGTGGGCTCTGTTGACTGGCGGCGAGTATTCCCGCAACAACCTCGAAGATAGCGGTGGCGCGGTGGGCGTTCTCTACAGCTGCGTCGACAGCGCCATTTAAACGTTGCGGCGCACGCACGTGGCGGCTTGGCTATTTGGACAACGTCAACGATGCACTATATTGGGTGCAATGACTCCTTCTCAGTGCCGCGCCTTTATTCTATGGCCGCGCTCTGACGAGAAGTTCATTTTAAGGCTCGCCAACCGTTTGGGCGTAGACGCAAGTAAGAGAGGGCGCGAGAGAGAAAATTTGGGGGCTTTTGCTCTTTGAATATATGACTGCCTAGACACTACGGAGGAGATTTCTTAGCGCGCGTTCTAATGTTGTATTCGTTTGTAGTCAGACGTGCCGGCATTGCGGAGTACGGTCGAGTTTAAGGGCCGATTTACGCTCAAACAGCGACAAGTTTCTGACTGGTGTTGTATAAGTCGCGGGTCGCTTTTTTCGTCGCTACGATAGATTGCATTTTTTACAAGCACTGCTCCAGGAGGGCACATGTAACCGGCAAACGGAGGCCTCAGGGGAGCACCTGAGTTTATAATAAAGCAGGCGGCGCAGGATCGCCAGGGCACCCAAGGAGTCGCGGGGACACCAAAGCTGGAAGAAGTGCGGCCCGCGAGTTGGAGCCGCGGAGGCCGAAGCGTGCCAAGGGGTGTTCGCATAAAAAATTTGCTGTCAGCGACAGCGGATAGCCGATCTTATACACCCCTTTGCACGCACAGGCCTCGGCGAGCCCCAACCCACCTACCAGTCCAGGTTCCAGCTTTGGTGTCCCCGTTGCCGCTTTGGTGTCCTGAAGGCGCCGCCAATAATGCGAAATAATGACACGTAGTTACAATTAGTAAAAACACGATTGAATAAATGTAATTACGTCCTGCCGCCAACGTGTGACGCTAAGTTCAGCCCTACCGCGTCCCGCGACTGCTGCAACACCAGTCAGACCTTGCGACTCTCCGAGGTACTTGGAGAGCAGCTTGGCGGAAATGCCTGGAGGAGTAGAGGGCACACACAACCAGACCAGCGAGCCAGGAGCGAAGTACGTAGCTCGTATTCGATATTAGATGCCTACTCCATACATCACCGGAGAAAGGACACCACGTGACGTTTCAGTGGCTGCCAAGTCACTGCGGTCTCATAGGAAACGAAGACGCCGATAATGTCGCTCGGGCAGCTCTTGAAGACACACAGGAAGAGGCCATACCACTTTCACGGTCCGACGCAGCTAGCAGACTTCAAGTGCTTGCACAGGAGATCACGCTCTCTCTATGGTGCACACCAACCAGCCAGACCAACCGGAGCAATGGTCAATACCACCTGCCCTCTTTGATGCATTTCTGTGTGCCAACTGGACTCCGCCGAAGAGAGGCTGCTTTATCGCTTATGGCTAGGGGTGGTATGCACGAAATCTTACTCTTTTCGCATTGGAATGACCGACAACGCTCTCTGCAATGTCTATCTTTGCGAGGGGACGCTAGAACACATTCTGTGCGACTGTCCTGAATATAATGATCAGCGACAGTCCCTGGCGTCCGTTATAGCGCACCTTGACAATAGACCATTCTCACTTGAAACGATTTTCACATGTCGCCGACGCAAGACATAGCAGCTGAAGGCGACGAAGGGACTACTTCGGTTTTTGAAAGAAACGGGATTGGACAAGCGGCTGTGACAGTGATGTCACGTACCACGCAAGAGTGATGGACTCTAACTGACGATGTGTGTGCTGTGTTATGTGCTCTCTCTCTCCTTTCCCCATCTTTCATCCCCCCATCCCGCTCCCATGTGTAGGGTAGCAAACCGGTTGAGCTAAACTGGTTAACCTCCCTGCCTTTCCGTCTCCACTTTTCCTTCCTTGCTTCCTTGCCTCTGTAGGTACGTTGGACAGACTTCCTCGCGCCTACGGCGCTGGTGCTGAGTCAGTCACCGTCACCGGCAGCCTTTCGCCCACTTGCGCTCAACCGTGGTTGCTAAGGCGCTCTGCCTTCTAGATTTTCAATATATGCGGCCCGGGCTCTACTACGGTCGCTATACTGCTCCCACAGAAACATCTGTGATGTTATTTACAAGCTACGGTGAGGCGATCGCCAAATCGCTTCACCTATTTTACCGCGCCGGCAGCCAGCGTTCGAACGTAAACAAACTCGACCCCACTACGCAATGACGGCGTAGTCATATATTAAAGCAGCAAAAGCGGCCAAATTTTCTCTCTCGCGCCCGCTAAAATGCTTCGATTGACGGACGTGGAGATCGCCGCGGAAGTGGCGGCCAAACAAAGACGCTGCCGAGGTTGATGTTGCAAGCGCTGATGTTGCTCCGCTCCCGACTTAACTGAAGCTGTAGCTTCTTTGGCCCTTCGTCGCCGCCACTGCGGCGCAATCGAAGGCACCGGCCTATCACTTGTGGATCGCTTAGACAATGTTGAGGACTCCAGCCGCGTTTAACCAGCACGCGGCTGCCAGTAAGAAGCAGGCTGCACTGTTACAGTACTTTCAGTCAAATAAATAAACGCATTGTCTGAAGCTTCAAGGGAGTATTTACTGCGCCACGATTGGGGCGCGATCGGCGATCGCTGTTCGGAGCGCGTTGAGTTGCGCCGCGCGCCATTATTGACCCAGGCCACGCCTACTTCGCGAGGCTGACCGAGTCTGTGCGGCCTAGAGGTCCGTTACAGCGCAACACAAGACAAGGACAAAGGAAGGTATAAAACGACGACACGGCGCTGACCCTCAACTGATATTTTATTGAAAATATGTCTAACACACACACACACACACACACACATTATATATATATATATATATATATATATATATATATATATATATATATATATATATATATATATATATATATATATATAGGTGCCAGTTCATAACCATGGCATGCAGGAGGCAGAGATGCATCGAGGCAACTGTGACAAACTGACGCATAATCAAAAGTGACGTAGGTAACGCAGTTCCTTGTCATGAAGAGTGATAGCCGGTTCGCTGATACATGCCTTGTCCCCAATATTTATATTGTTAGCCTCGGCGATTTCCTTTGTCAATTGGCTCGCGTGTTTAAAGATGACAGTAGTGCTTTTTTTGATTCGGTGCGACAACCGCACGACTTGCAATACTCCGGGAGATGACGTGGCGCAACCCCTTGAAGAAGATAGCTCATGCTCCCTAAGTCGAACATTCACACATCGCTTCGTTCGTCCCACGTACTTTCTACCACAAGATAATGGAATGGCATACACAACCTGCTTAGCACAAGTGATCTACCTGTTCACATGTTTGACAGTGTATTTTCCCTTCACTACCTTATCCTTCAGAAAATTATCAACTAACGGGCATATTGCGACCTATCTTATGTTTCGCAGAAAAACGAACATCAATGCTGTACCTTGAACCAACGTCCTTAAGCCCATGGGCTAACTTGTGTACATACGGTACTACTGCGTTTTTTTTTTCGTTTTTCTTCTAATTTAGTTTTAATGCCTTGTTAATTTACGCTCTTAGTTGATTGCTATGGATCCCAACCAACTGGCCCAACTTGATGCGGCCTTAGGTAATTGCGTGCGGCGCACCCGAACGCGCTTCTCCGAACAACAATCCCCGATCACACCCTTGGTTCATTGATTGATGCGCATAAGTGTTTACGTGATTTTATATATCGATTTTTGGTTATATCGAACTATATCGCGATCACCGCGCTGTTCGATATACCGAGGTTTGATTTTGACTATGTATATATATAGCTCAGTGTTGAGGCTAGCTCAGTGAGCCAGCTCAGTGTTGCTTGTTTCCAACAAAACCAAGAAGGTTTTTCGCTTAGAACCCGCAGTTCTTAAGATGGAAGGCTATGCAGCTGAAGAAGCTTTTATGTGCACATATAGGTGTGTACATTTGTGTACGTACAGGTTATTTCAAAGAACACTTTCAAAATTTTTTCTTAAGTTGCCTGTGGCAGATAGCACAATTCTAGTACATGAGCTCGCCTACTCGAAGAGGTGGACATTAACTACTTGCACAAGAATTGAAATGCACAACCGGCTAATTAAAGAACTAACTACTGAAGGTTTTAACTAATTACCTTAAGGCACATATTGCAATTTACAAATTCTAGCGGGTGAGATTGCGAGGCATATACACTTGAAAGGAATTGTGGGGTTGATACAATTTACGAGATATGCATTGTCAACTTGCGGTAAAAATGCACTGTCATTCCACTGACTTTCTTAACAAAACGTCGCTTTATGCATTGAACCAAGAAAGTAACTGGAACACCAATGCATTTATATGCAATATTCGGAAATTATTATGTCGAAAATAATCTCATCCTGAGAATTCTTTCCAAGTGTATCTGCCTTGCGAACTCCCCGGCTAGAATGTGTAAATTGCAGTAAGTGCCTTAAAGTAATTCGGTAAACACTTAATTAGTGAATTCATGTTAATTGGTCGATATTGCATTTGAATTTTTTGTACAAGTAATGTCCGCCTTTTCGAGTAGACCAGCTCATGGACTAGAATTGTGCTATCTGCCATAGCAATTCTTTAAAATATGTTTGGAAGTGTTCGCTCAGACACCGAGTATATACAGACAAAGATGAGCACCAAGTCTAGACGCGTCATTGTCACATTGTCCAGTGTTCCTTCATTTCGCGCGCCATTCTCCACAGTGAACCTATATATAAGTTTGTACGCTGTTTGATCAGCCCAGCGCTGTGTCCAGCAAAAACTGCTTTCTTGTGAAGATTTGCAGAAGATGGAATCTAGTTATTCGTGTGCTGTCAGATATCTCTAATCTATAACAACGAAGTCATCTATGGATGTAATATGTTAGCAACTGCTGATACTATTTGTGGGAGTAGACATTTTCTGCCAGCTCAAGATAAGTGCACCATATGGCCACCATAAAATGGTCTTTTTCTGGTTTGGTTAATTAGGTAGAGTTAATTACGGCACTCAAATCTACTACCTCTAGTGGGACAAAAAAAGTAATACGAAGTAACAACACATTCGAATGATAATGTCAAGTAATTTAAGAAATATTTCGTGAGTGCGCAGGCTTTCGCCTTCACGCCCTTTGGCGTTTGCTAAATGGGACCATGACTCGATATAGCAGTCGAGTCATATCGAGAACATAAATTTCTCGATCATGAAGCATATGTAAGCGAAGTGATTCAAAACGCCGAAAAAATACAGAAAGAATGAAAGAGAACGTGCAATATCTTATTTAGAAAGCGACAGTTCCTCGCGCAAGATTTCGTGAGCACAATATCGTAAAAGTAAATACATTTTTACATACAACGTTCAAGTAGCCAGCCAGTCATGAGTACGTCCCCGCGCAAAAATCACTAGCACTCTAAGAGATGCAAGAATTGGCAGAAAGCAAATGCTGGCTATTCGGGAGCAGTTATTTGGGAGAAACCAAGCGAGAAGTGTGTCACACGGGGAACATTCGATCGCGATCGATCCCGATCGTACTCGATTGGATGAGGAAATCAGCGCAAGAGGTACGCAAGAAACTACGAAGTGTACAGGCGCTGTCCTTTGACTCAACGGTGTTCCCTGTCGTATTCACGAGGTTGATGCTTACCGCGTTCTATGCGTAGTACAGCCACCGTAGGCGCAGGTGTACCTTGCTTGTGGCGGTAGAAGCCACGCAGCTGAACCCCGCCGGACCACGGCCTCCTCAACGGATGCTCTGCGAGCCGGTGAGCGTACTGGTGGTGCGGTGGTTCCAGCGTACAATTTGAACCAGCGCGAGAACCATGCGCGGGTCACGCGGCCACGCGTACGTGGCCCGTTCACCTGGTTTCAGAGGGCATTGCGCTCTTAGTCGTGTAAAAGATTTCTTTTAACGACTGTTATTATGGAACTGAATAAATATGTTTAGACACTTAAAGCCTGATAACGTCGTTCACTGACTTAAACCATTAACGAGAAGGGGTCCGAATACTCTGCCAAAATATCCACATGAGTGGTGCGAGACGCGCTTCACAGTTCCTTTTTTTTTCGTGTTTAGTGGAGTCGTTTACTGTACTTTTTTACAATGCAGGAAATGCACTGTGCTCTAAAACGGTGGTTCCTCCGTGTTTAGGAAGATGTTCATCGCTTCGTACCATTCCTCTAGGGGACCAGAGGGCAGCACATGACTGCTAAACATAAAGCTCCCTGGTGTCGGTGTGCTCATTTCTCCCGGTGCAGAGGCTTCTGTTACGCCCATGTTACGCCCGTGATATTGAAGGCCCCGCGCACTCTCAAGTTCCAGCGATCGCCACAGACGGCGAAATATCAACCACGGCGCGTTCCAGCATGAAGCGCACAAGTGGAGTTACTGTAATCTGGTTGCATACTTTTTCTGTAAGGGGCGCTCAACGAGGCTAAACATTTGATCTAAACATGTAATAACAAGCAAACATGATTAACTATGTCAATTTGTTACAGAATAAGTAGAAAATGTTTATTGAACTTCTGTTATTAAGCTTTGTGCGTTATTAAACGTTTTGACACCTTATTGGCGTATGATAAAAAGCAGCCTACTTGTATCAATTGCAGTACGTGCTGTTTTATTGATTCAAATTGTACGGCGGTAATATTTGCGAACGGGTTGGTCGTTTGATTTGAGCAGAATCACGGAAATTCGTTTTAATTGGATAACTATATCTCGGTCAGTGTATGCGTCCAAGTTTCGATAGACGCCACCAAGCGAACCTTTTCGAAGACTGGGAATTTTATTAGCTGCTCCGTTTCACCAGCATAACTCCGCATGCACCGCTCCCTTATTTAGTGATCTGTCGCGTCTGGCCGCGTTGTGACGTGTTGCATTTAAAAGAAAAACGCGCTAGCTAGCGTGAAATTCGCCGCTGGAACCGAGAAGAATCCGTTTGTAAACTACCCTCAAAGCAGATTAACCTTGCAGCCTCTGGGTGTGGGCACCCTTGAGTAAAAAAGCACTGCTCGTATGTTGAACTTTAAATTTATTTGCGTGCGTGGCGGATAAAACAGATTCTTGTAGTCATTTATTAAAAGTGGCAAATAATGTTTATGAAGCGATTGCTCTTTCAAGGGAATTTCAAGCAAGGCTCTTGTTTTTTTTTTTTTTGCCACGTTGCTAAAATTCCCCACTTGGAGTATAGACTAAATAATAAATCGTTAAGGCTGTTTCAAAAGAAATGATACCCTGCGATAAATTCACTGCACATTGGTGCAAATTTGCTTCCGGTGATACAATTGGATTAATTGCAGTTAACACATGATAAATTACTAAGGTTATTACCTGGTTTCCGGCAAAAAATTTCATCTAATCAAGGCTTCACTAAGCTCAGCCCCCCCCACACACACAAGGATACTATTGAAAGAAAAAGCACTGTTCGTGCTTTTTGCGTGCGTGGCATTGTGCACACACACATGGTTGTGCAGTGGTATTTGTCATACGTGAATCACAAACTCACCCACACTTCCGCCATAGTAATTGAGGCTCTCTTTATTTCAACAATAGCCTTGGAAACGCTGCTCCTCTTTGTTACCCCTCTGGACTGTGTTGTCTCCGGACGTACAAGTCAACAGTGAATGTTTCACCACTGGGCCGGAATCCTCGCGATGTATATTTCTGAGCACTTCACCTAGAATCGTGATTTGTTCAATGGTCTGACTTTTGTTTCACCATTTTTTGCTTGCATATTTGTCATGGTTTCGTCAGTTCTCCTTCCAGGAAGACGGACAAGAGAAAGATTATTGGTCTGCAAGCTGCCCACACACAGCCTTAAGAAACTCAACGGTCACCATAATGGCAACAGGTTTTCCTGAACTATGTGCCTCACCATGAAATGTTGGCACGTTTACCAGATAGAGAGATCCGAGCCCTATCAGGAAAGCAGCAGTCTACAGTGCTGTATTGTACTGATTTTAATGCTAAAATTTTACATACAATTTTGCTTGTATTTAAGGGCGTTTCATGACATGTTGATTGCCAAAGCGTTTCTTTTCAAGTCAATGTATCCATGACGACCAGAACAAACAATGTAGCAAGCTCCTACTTGCTAATGCACAAACTCTGCCATCTGCTCTTTGGAAATGAGCTTGATAGGCATTACCACCAAGTATCATATGCTCTGTCACAACGTTAATTTGTTACATGAAAATGCAAATTTTAATACCTTCAAAAACGGGCAGTGCAATTTTGAGGAAATTATACTTCATGTTGACTCAAATACTGGCAGTCACTCTGGGGTTTATTATTCTATTTTTTATTTAAAGTTCACTCAGGGCCATATGACATTGAAGAGGGGAGTGTTTACAAAGTAGTAGAGTAAAGCAAACCCAAATAAGTGCAGTGAGTTCTGGTAACGTAATGATCCTCCAGAGTATACGATGTTAGCTAATGTCTTGTACATAAGTTTGGTATTGGTGATGGCTGCCATACTGAAGGGAACGTTGTTCCATTGCGGAGATGTATGGGAAATGAAAAATTGAAAGAAAGCCTTAATGTAACATGAATCAATTCCTACCTTACTGCGATGATCGACGCGGTTTGAAATGTACTGAGGCCGCAGTATGAAGTCATCGTGAAGTGTGGTGTGATGGAAACATTTATGAAATAGCGTAAGACGGAGCGGACGACTTTGCGGTGGTTATCTACTGGAATAATTATTACATTAGTTTTCATTGAGGTTATACTCGCGGTGTCGTTAAAATGAGAAAAGAAGGAAAAGAGTAGAGTTCTTTTGTACTAGTTCAAGTGAAATAATAAAATTACCGCTACTGGGTTCCCATATTGCAGATGCATATTCAAGTTTTCAGCTAATTAGAGTCTTGTAAGGCTGTAGTTTTCAGTTGACAGTGCTTTGGAAAAGTTGGGCCATAACTAACTGAACACGGGGTTAGCATTGTTAATGACGTACTCTATATGAATGGTCCAATTTAATTTATTTGTAATGCGTGCACCAAGGTATATGACATGATCAAATCTAAGAAAACGTTGTTAAGATGGTAAGTGCGAGAGATAATGTGTGCTCAACTCAGTCTCCCAAGCTCCGCCGAGACAGACGTTTCCACTAAAGGGGTCGCTATCGGGGTCACGATACAGGTAACGTGCATGCTGACTGGTCAACTTAAATTATCTGGCAAATGTCAATTTTAGAACCAAAATAATCATTGTTTGGGCTCATAGAAATGCACGGGCACCAGTCGGGGTCAAACTAACTGAAAAATTGAATAGACAGGAGTCAAATTAATGTAAGTTCCTTAGACAGCACCCTAGTTCTCTGTAGTACTGGAAGTGAAACGTGAAAAACATGGACAGACGGAGGGTACCACCATATGCGTCCGTCCCTGTTTTTCATGCTTCAATTGGAGCACGTCTTACTTACTAACAAGACCGAATTTCCACCCTGCTGTAGTAATTTTAGCAGCAAAATTGTTTTTTTTTAACACCATGCTGTGGTGAAGCATAGTGACACACAGTGCTGGTTAAACACCACAATGTCAAAAGCAAGCTTTTTTTATATGGTAAATTAAGGAACGTGAGAGGGGAGCTTAAAAGCTCTGCGGCAAAAGCAGTTGGAGATGCCAGGACACGTGTGCGCAGAAAGTGTCACAGCTTCTTGCGGAGGTTCTCGATCGCCTCGCAGAGCTTTTTCACAGACTCGTCACTGGTGTTGCTGGCTATAACTTTAACCACCTGCGCACAGAAAAAAAAATGCAAATAAGGCAGTCAGACTTTCGTCGTCGCTAAAAGGCGAACGGTGTATGTACGATAATATCCCCTTCAAAGCAGGCGTACACAATTGTGTACTTGACTTGATTTTGCCAGCCCTGCACAGTGGTTGCAAAGAAAAAAACCACGTATGTTTATAAATTCTATACCCCCTGCATATTCAGTGTGTCTTATTTTTTTTCTGCTTCAATGTAGTGCATATTGCTACGGACGATCACACTATGAATGCACTAGCCTGTTTGACGAATTGGTGGTCGTGCCCCATTCCATCAGCAACAATGCAAGAAAATTCTCTTTTAGCTTGCAGGCACAAATGAACTTGTGGACATACTTTGAGTCAGTAATTCAATTCTTTCAATGCAATATGCGAATGCGACATTACTCATTGCGCAATAAATGGGTACTTAATTACTCTGTAATTATGACCATCATCCTACCACCTTGTCTCTCTTGCAGAGGAGTCTGCTGCATCTTCGTATTAAATCATGTAACTGACAAACTTATCGACAGCCCATCTAAATTAGTTACAGAAGAAGATATAGTGAACATGGACAATATAATGAATCATTGGATAAATGAAACTGATATAATGGACACAGATATTACGAAATAAATCAAATATTTTCACAACTATCAGTGCCTGTCGAATATATGATTATAATAAATAATAAATATTATAATGAAGGCATTTCCATGTCATATATATTGATTTCGTTATCCTAGTTATGTTCAACCGCATAATAATCTACGATACTTTATGACGATATCAGCACGTAGAGAATATTGGATATAACAAAAGCACAAAAGTATTTTCGTGTCGGATGCAACCTTACTATATTTGAGTTGAGCTGTGTTAAAGGGGCCCCACTGTATTATTTAACACAATGAAGAAGCTTGCTTAGGCACCATACAATGCTGTCACAAACATCTGAGTCAAATACTTATTGACTAAACATTAATTTGCACTGTTCAAACAATTAGTGTTGGATTCATCACACAAGATTTTCCGCATCTTTTTTTTTTTATGAACACCCGCTGTGATTGCTTAGTGGCTATGGTGTTGGGCTCCTAAGCACAAGGTCGCGGGACCGAATATCAGCCACGGCGGCCGCATACCGATGGGGGCGATATGCGAAAACACCCGTGTACTTAAATTTAGGTGCACGTTAGAGAACCCCAGGTGGTCGAAATTTCAGGAGTCCACCACTACGGCGTGCCTCATAATCAGAAAATTGTTTTGGCACGTAAACCCCATAATGTATTTGTTTATTTTTTTTTTGTTTTTGATGAAAAGCAGTTGTCTTATAAATGACCAATAAGACTGCACTATGAGGAGATGCTTCAAGTCAGTGTAGCAAGTGTACAATGCGCATGCCGTGGCAGGCATGAGGCTTATACTTTCCGCTTCTGAATAGGGTCTAAAGCTTAGCACACAATCTTCAACTTATAGATATACTGCGGATATGTAAATATTCACTATTTCGATTATTTATCAAGTGCTTTTGTTCCAGATGAAATATGACATTTGGGAAATAAATGAAAAATTTCCTCTAACGTTAGGCTACAGCTGTATGTGTGGCTTTACTAGTTACTGATATTGTTGGATTCTGTCTGCCACGCAAAAGGGGCCCATCCAAAAGGTTTAAACGTCCACCAGCTGCGTTGAGCGGCTGTTGCAGGAAAGTCTGTGGCTGTGGCGACTCTTCACTTTCTGCTCATATTTTCATCAAGCTGTCCAATCAAAGACACTTCCACACAGCATTGCTTGTGTTAAAGGAAATAAATTGGTTTTTATTTTCTCCCCTAGTTTCCTTCTTTAACATTGTTAAACAAAAAAGGATACTCAGTGAGTCAAACTTCAGGATAACAAACACGGATATAACGATTATCAAATATAATGAAGTGTTTCCAATATATGGTTGGTGATGCTTTATTTCAGTTAGTGTTCTGCTGCTACTATAATGAAACGGTAAATGCATGCTTTTAGGCAACACCGGCTACAGCAAAGCGAATGATGTTCGCTTAGCAGCTTCAAGGGACACTAAACACAAATATTAGTTCAAGCTAAAATGATCGATTTGTGCTCCAGAACGTGAATATTACCAAGAACAGAGCTTCAGTAATCGAGAAATTGAGGTAAATGCAGGACACGATTTGAGACTCCACCAGGACATTCAAGTACTAGTCTGCTGACGTAGCGACTCATTATAATTCTGTAACTAGTCTCAGCCACTCATATTGAAAAGATCATTGCACTGCATAAGATGAAAGGAAATGCTACTCATTGACTTCTATTTGATTCTTAGAAAAAAACAACTTTTCGACGTTACTTTTGACAACGACGCGGATGATCGAAACGTTTTGGTTTTACTCGACTTTCCGCCACCTCTGCTTTCACTTTTCAGTAGTTCAGTTATCCTATGGTGCAGCACTGAGTTTGCTGACTCATGAAACTCACACTAACTGCAAGTAGCAGTGAACAAATTCCATCGCAATGAGTGTTAAAGATCATGTTTATGATTGGGTTTGCACTTTCCTTTCCTTTTTCGCGCTGTCGGCTTTTTCTTGGCTCAGTTTCTGGCCGCACATTTTCATTTTATGCAAGAAAGCATAGTCCTGGCTGTTGGGTGTCGTTTTACTCACCAACTACAGCAAAGCGCGGTGACGCCATATACGTTAAATCACGTCTCCCCAGTCAGGGTTGGGTGATATGGATTGCGCCAAAGGTGTGCAGACCCTTCAGATGCACTTTTCTTTTAAAATAAGTCTTGGCACAAAGCAAGCACTGGGAGGTTTCTGGAATGGTATGGTAACAGTCCACGTAGACTTAATGTTTTCCATAAGTGTCCCTTTAAAGTATGTTTTCTCATAGCAAAAATGACAAATAGTCAGCGAGAGCAACTTGACATAGCATGCTGTGGATGCGTATGCATGTTTTGGCCAACGGCTTGGTTTAGTTGACCCGCAACTGGCAAGCCAACATGCCAATTTCATGTGGCCGCACGAATCACAGAAACTGTTACTTATTAAGAAAATGCACAACAAGTGTTTGTAATTCAGCAGTCTTCATATTGCCATGTATGGGCACGGTCCACTGTACGTCGGCATACTCACCCACAATTACAGTAACTCATCATCACTCCACACTCATTTATCAGGCGAGTTGATGTGACTGTTGACTGGAACTGACAGAGTGGAGCTTTTTTGCAACGTTCCATTGCAACAGTGCTTGCTATGCCATAAAGCGCCAGGCAGCTAGGCAATCCTTCCATGATGAAATAGCCACACCATTGCAACTGATAACCTCAGAGATTTCACAGCCCTGTGAGTGCTAACCAACAGTGTTGAAAAAATCAGAGCGAAACCCACTCTGAGTCTCAGCACAGCAGTAGCTGTTGTAGGCAACGTGAAGGCTTCGCTTTTCCGTACGTACAAAATATTCAACTCGCTGCGCCAGGCTCACATTTTAAGCATTGACTGAGGAGGTGAAGATCCCCAAAAGCGCATGAAAGACCGAAGTTAAACCCAAACCATCACAACGCATACAAACATGTTATTTGGTCGTATATTATCTTCTTGAAGCTTGATTATTTGAGTGCCAAGAGTCACACCACCATTCTTCATCAGGCGCAATATTGGAATGAGAGTAACAATAAATATAATTAACCATGCTTGCTTAGGTATAACATTGAACTCTAAAATTTAAATATTGGTACATATACCTATTAATTGTGCACTGAACCAGGACAGCATTGATATCAACTCGCAGTACTGAGCAACAACAGTTCGCTTGAAAAAATATTCTCACTTTCAACGAAAATCAGCCCGATTAATATGTACCTGATAATTTTATAATAGAAAAACATTTATTTTACAAGGCAAGAAAATATACATATGACGTTATACATCAGTGCTGGATGCATAAAACATTACTGAAGTAGCCGCTGTATTGAAATAATTTCCTAATATATGTTTGTAAAACCGACACCGTTTGGCATTATAAAAATGGGAATAAAAAATAGCAGATGTTTGAAAGAACTCAAAATGTAGGCAAGTATTAAAAATCAATCTTCCTAGACCACCAATGTGTTACTTTCAAATTATAGTACAAGAAAACTCTTTTCTTATATCATAGGTAGTTTCACTTCTTCGGAGGAAATTCGGTTGTTGGTCAGATGATGATTAATTTTTTTTGAATAAAAGAGCTTGAAGGGACCATACGTATTGCCAGAATCTTTTAAATCTAGAAATTGAAGATGGTTGAGAGCAACGTCTGGAATGCTTGGCCTGCAATGGTGCCTCCGTCACAAATAGTGCGAAATATGTGTGAGCGGTTCTATGGCCATGCAGCTGTGAAATTCACAGAAGTTGGCGCACTACAAGCAATATCGAATGTTGCGCAATTATGTAAATTATATAGCAGCAACATTATGTAGTCAGAACTGTCCCCACAGACACAGCGCTTGCATAGTGGCACACAGCAGTCGATTGGCATGGCACATTTCAAGAATTACCGAGACAAGACGTTTATGTCCCACATTGGTTGCTTTTTAAGATACTTGATGACTCCGTATTAAAACATGAAGCCTCTACTTCTCGAGAGTGCTATAAATAATTAATTCGAGCACATTTTAATGCCACCTTTCCAAAATGCACATCACGTGCAGCATGGCTTGGGATGTCAAAAAAGGAGACTCACCACATCACCATATTTGAAAGTGACAGTCACGTGGTGCTATCACAAACAAATGAAACAGCCTGCCATTGAGCCCTGTTCGGTGGCTGAAGGCCATCCAATCTGGCCCTTCCAAATGTTTGCTTCTTAGGAAACACAGGGGAAAACGCTCTGTTCCCTCTTGTCTCGTCAAGTGCTGAAATGACTTGGCTTTGGTGGCATGGCCATAACGTTTATGTATGCTCCAGCGGTGTCAGGTAGCATAATGCTGCCACGACACGTCCCTTTAGTGTGAAGAGTCTCCTTTTTTACGTTCGAAGTTGCGTTGCACTTGGCATGCGTTTTCAACTGGTCACATTAAAAGGTAATGTAATTACTTATTCGAAGAATTATTAATTCGATGTCCTCCATGACAAGACTTCTGGTTATAGAACTTTTGTCATGAAGGACATCAAACGTTGGGCGTTCTTGCTACTTTCACCCCTTCTCCAAAGGTGTTTCTGAGATATTTATACGATTGCTTCTCCATAATTCAAAAGGATAGTCTAACCTCCTTCAATGCTCGTCTTAACGGTGTGGAAAAGGCGATTACGTTTATACTGTCCAGCAAGAAGCAAACAGTTGTCTAAGGTATCTTGATGTTCTTGTCAAGCGGGGTAACTGTGGCCTGCCTTTCAACGTCTACAGGAAGCCCACACATACACGCCGGTACCTGCATTTTAACTCTGTAAATCCGCATTCACACAAAAATGTCTGTTCTGCTACGCAGTCCCCGCAATCAACAACCGTTTGAACAAGACAGGAGGACTGTGCGAGTGCTATTGAGAGCATCTGTGAAAAATTAAGAACCTGTGGCTACCCTCCGTCCTTTTTGTCCTCTGTATGGAAAAAGTGTAGCTCCCAGCAAGCCTGCGTTTGACGTCGCCTCCGAAAAGCATTCCATATGTCCCTGACACAAGTGAGACCATCGCCCGTATCACGCGCAGGTACAATGTCATAATTGCGCATGTGCCAACACGCAAACTAAGGAACCTTTTAGTAAACGCAAAAGAGAAGTTGTCACATAAAGATTTCCCTGATGTAGTCTACATCATAAGAAGCAATGACTGTGATGACAAGTATATCGGCAAGGCAGGTGACCAAGAAATGCGTGAAACAGCATGAATATGACGGCAGGAAAAAGGACGTGCTCTCGAGTGCCCTTGTTGAAGATGGGGAATATACAGGCCACAATATTGACTGGGCAAGTGCACGTGTTCTGGCTAAGGAAAAGAAGCTTGTGTCGCACCTGCATCTAGAATGCTTGCGCATATGGGCCAAAGCGCACACATTTAATAGGAATGACGCGACACTTCCAAAGGTGTATACTCGCTGCTTGCGCCACGTCCTGAAATAACGCTGTGTCTCTGTTACGGGTTTTATTGTGAACAAGGCCCCTGTAGAGGGAGCCGAAATGTCATCAAAATTTTTAGTTATTTTAGTCGGTGTGTCTTTTCATGCTTCCTCAATATTTACTTCCTCGGCCAGATGGGTTCCTGTCAAACTTTGCGTTTCCGTAAATATTTGTTACGCGCTCAAGGGATTGAGCCCCAAAGTATAATGTCTGGGTCAACAGTTATCCAATGAAACAATAAAAAAAGGGAGTCAGAATTTTTTCTGTCCCACTCCTTTCAGTGAAGGAACGCTGGAGAAACAGCACAAAATATTCAAGCACATAGTGGTGCAGGCAACCAGCCTATTAAACTCTAACCATGCCTATCCCTCATAGCGGCCGCTGGAAGCCTACGTCGCCGCACTGCAGCACAGGGTTATCAGCTTCGCGCAAGTCTCCTACAGAAGGTCTCGCTGACATTGTTATCCGAGGAGAACTAATCGCATGATCTTACTGTGGCTGTTTAGAGGTTGATGCTTCACCGTCAGCCGAGGTGCTTGCAGCAACCGAGGATCCATCAGAGCTTTGTAGCAATGCAGCCGCCACAGACATGTCTCGAGGTGGGTTCGGGGCTGGAAACAGAAAAGGCACCATGAATGAATGTTTCAAAACACGTAGAACATGCACCTACTATTTTTAAGGTGTCACTTCTTTGGAGCACACTCAATGCATCTGCGCCCCCCCTCACCCAAATTTGTACAGTCTCGTTAGCAGTGTTTTTCTGTGTTGCTTTGTGTTTTCAGGCACTGCTAAATATACTTCAGTATAAATATTTCTATGGTATCCTGTCCTTATACTGCAGTCTGCATGTACATAGCTCTCTTCTTGTGCGACACAAATTCGACATCCTGACATTCTTCTTGCCCACATGTGTTCAGTTTCTATAGATATAATCTTGTGAAGCTGGCTTTTTTGTGTTATCTTTGTTCACGACATGGCTATTGCTCGGTATTATTCTGTACAAAGTGCGTGTTAAGCTGACGGATTAGCTAAGTGGAATTCTGATGGGGGGGGGGGAATGGAAAAACACTTGTTTACCATGCTTTGTATGCACATTAAGAAACCACATGTGTTAAGAATTATTCAAAAATCTTTGCTACAGTGTCTCCCATGGTCTGTGATTTCCTTTGCCACATTAAAAAATCACAATTTGATTTTTAACAATATTCAAACAGTATCAAGCCTGATAGATGCCTGCCGGTTTGTTGTGCTGAAGTAAAGTTGTTGGATTGCTTGATTGATTGCTCAAATGTTTTAAGTTAAAACTGGGAAGTTGCTTGTCTATGTATAAAATACAAGGGGATTTTCACCACGTAGGTCCCCCCTCGTTAGCATTGAAAGTGTACTCTTTAAATGCTGCAATAAACATCAGTGAAAACTGATTTGTTTATTTCCTGCTGTTGGCACCAGAAAAAGCAAAAAATGCTATTTGTTTCCCTTTTTGGGATTGATTATCTGCTCAACGCAGAAGTGGACAAACATTTGCGAAAATGAGTTCCCTTAAAGCGAATGCTGCATTAAAATTGAATATTAGCCACGGGGACATCCCATGGCGTCATCTACTGTAATCTCTCTGTGACGTGCTCACGAAAGCAAAACACTGTTTATTGCTGCTTACAAACTTACATATGCTGTCCCACACCTCCTTGTAAGGACGGTTGAGCACCTCCTGAGGAAGAAAAATATTATATTCATTTTGTGTTCGGGTGCTTCGATATAAACAGACAAATGCCAAAAAGCATGCACCTGCTTGTATTTCATAATTCGATACTAAGCAAAACTTTCCAGGATCTTAACCTCTCTGCATAATGATACTGAGGCCACCCCAACCATGGCTGATGTGTTTAAAGGTACACTAATCAGAGTGCAAACAGAATTGTAGAAAAACACGGTGAATATATATAGAGTGAAAACATACGCGGACAGGATATAGACAACCGGACAATCCTCCTATCTTTTACCAATTCCTTGTCGATCTTGTTGCCCCTTTTGTCTGTCTTCTTCTTTTTCTTGCGTTCTGTGTATTCGACATGAATGGAAGCGAACTTGCAGTAGAGATATAGAAAGCCAGTTGGGAAAATATAGAAGTTCTACAGAAAACAAACGATCGCTAATCTTTCAACCCTGCTGTCACTTGTAATAAATTCTGCACGTGCTGGCATTCAGTGCTAACACGGACCAGAGATTTTTTGGCATATCTACGTCGCACACCGTAAAATGGATTGCTGCTTCAACCGCAACTCACGAGTGATGCATGTTTTTGCCTGTGAATGTATGAACACACCAAGAAGCTTTTGTTACAATTATTTTATGCTCCATCATTTTGAAGTACTTGCAAGTGCTAATGAAGTGCAAGTAACATGGAACACTTCTGCACATGTCTTTATTTTCTCAGCACCTGTAAGCAAATATACATTTATCAGAGAGATATAACGAAGGAAGATAATACTGGGGGTATTTAAAATGTATAAAATTTGTAATACAATCAACAATTGCCAAACTTTGACAGAAAGCAAGTGCTAATGGCTGCCCACCAAATTAACGGCGCACCAACTATCCATATTGTGTACATGTCACCGTAGCAGTAGTACAGTTGACTGGGGAAAATTTGAACATCTAGAGAGCAGAGATACTCGTCTAAATGGTCAAATATTGGAAGTAGCGAATGTATAACGGCATACTCAGTACAACACACACATACATGCATGCAGAAACACGCACATGCACACACGTACACATGCACACATCACATTCAAATAAGTGCAAATCTTCCAGATATGACGAAGAAAACGAGGTTTAGGACACATTTTTAAAAGCTTCTCTTCAGCACACATATTTGCTGAAATACATACACATTTGGCTTACAAAGATTTACCTTTTTAGGCACAGAATTCAATGAGTAGCAAACTTGAATGCCATAAACAGCAATACATAGTTTCTCGATCGCAGTAACTATTTCACTGACATTGCTTATGCCAATTTGGCCTACTGCAGAAACTTGTTCAAAACAAATACTCTAGTCACATAATGCACCTTGTGGTGCCACAGGAGGATGGTGGAAGTACTGTCACAATTTATTTTCTGTGTGCAGTTTTTGTCATCTTGCCTTGCCCCATCTTTCACAACTTCGAAGGTTTTTTTCGCTATACTTGATGCAACAGTGGTAAGATCGTAGAACGAGCCCGCATTATTAAACGTTATGGAAAATTCGAAGCATTGGAATGCTGCAAAGGCACAACAGGATTGTTAGCACCAGTGAATAAGCAGCGGCTTTGATATCATATGTCAGCATGTTTCTGCTATCGAAACATGCCCACCATGGATGTGCTCTCGTCAGCTGTTCTAGTCGAAATTGCTCTTTCCTGAGAATTTAAGCTGAAGACTTCAATGTAAGTGAAAAGGCTTGTTGCAATTGAGCGACTGTAGAATGTATGGGAAACATTGCAGCTAAAAAATTTCGTTTATCTAGCTAAAATTTGCATTATACGAGTGAATAGTCAAGATACCACTATAGCTGCGAGCAGGATGAATTACATGCAGTGTGGAAACGTGCCAAATTGGAAACCTTAAAATCAGAAGAAAATACACTGACTTAAGAAATACAGTGGCAACTGTATAATGCTAACATCACAGAATGCTTATTCCATGGCATAAATGTGCCGTGATACCGCGACGCTTTGAAGGGCCCCTTACGAAGCACCATTGAAATTTTTGGTTATATACAATGGAAATGTGCAGCAATATCTAGGAATTAAGTGTTACATTGCTTGAATTTTTTCAAATTATTTCATAATTACAGGAGATAGGACAAATTGAAATACCGCTTCGTCATGCTGTCATAAGGTAAGTTCCACTGCCAGCAAATGCACTCTCTCCATTTGCCTCAACTTGCATCCGCAAAAGACATTCCTTCCTTGCCCTCTCCTTTATTTGGGCCGAGGGATTGTGCCACGCTTAGATCAAAAGCTCCACCTCCACTTTTCTTCTCTTCATATTTTGATGAGTGACACACTATACTTGTGGAAGTTTGGTCGTTCTTGATTGAACATTTTACCGAAATCACGTGTCATAATTCGTGAGGTTGCATGCGGTGCATATGACGTAGATGTGCTTATGCAAGCGACCTTGATTTTCCAGCAGGAAGCCGGGCTTTTGAAGAGCAGGGGCGCAAATACTTTCATTTGAAATTGCAGCCATTTTGGCATCATGTGGCAGTTTAACACTCTGCAGCCACAATTGTCAGCACAGTGTATGCGGACAGCGCTAGCCTAATTACAATGCCAAAACTAGGCGAGGGGCCATTTAAGCATTCCCACGTGCCATCATGATGCTTACTAAGTAATTACCAGCTTAGCAAGTTTTAGCTGAAAGTAAGATTTCATTGTGCTTTTTTTAGAAATGTATTCTCCATGTCCAGAAATAAAAGTGAATGGGTTGTCTTAATTTTGCGTAATGTGAAATTGTGTTTGGGCATTAGAAAATAAAGATATACTCAATATTTATGCAGGTGTGCAAGTGTAGATTAATAACAGAAAAATGACAACTCTCTCATATAAAGCTACAACAGGGAAATAGTCGTCATGGTAAAGGGTCAGAAAATATATCAAATTGTTGATGTTATCCAGAAAAGTATCATGGTAAGTGATAAATACAGTATGAGGCAACATGTTTCATTCAGCAATACACTACTGCCCTTGTGGCATAAGGAGGTGATGCCTTTGTTATCTTTGACGGAAAGACAAATGCCTTCAACGTGTACTAATGGGTGCACTAGGATCCAGTCGCTACTTCCTTTGCAGTGTGAAAAAGGCTCCCATGTTTGTTTGTTTTTTGGAGGGGGGAGGAGGGTAGGGTAGGGGCAAGCACCCAAAAGAATAAACAGTGCGGTGAGCACTAGCAACCCAGCATTTACCTTGGGCACGGTGCGGATGATGATGTCGAACCACATGTCTACGTTGCGGCAGATCTGATATGCATTGGCCTGAGTTGTGGCAAATGTTGACTCCAACGTGCACTCCAGCTCTTTGACCATTAACTCCAGGTACCTGCACTCAGCAACAGTGAAGAGATGGGGCAGGAGCATTGCTGTGACACATTTTTTTTCGCAGCGACACCTGCTAATTACATTTATTTCTTATGTCTAAAATTGCATGTAATGCCTCATAAGGTTGTTGGCACAGGGAGGGAAGGAGCTCTATTTTAAGTCATCTTTGCGGCAAACTACATGACATATACCTATATGCAATGATTTTAATTATATCTGGACCCATTGGATATAAGATCGAAACAAAATACATAAGAAGGTATGCATATGTAATTGAATGCAAATACATTTCCATGCTCCATGCCGGCAAGGACACAAAGCATCAGAATAAGCAAGAAAATCAAAGGGCACTAAAATAAGCACATGCTAGGTAACATGAAAGAAGCGAATAAATACATAAGAAGGCTCCCTCAAGGAAATGATCATGCAGCTTAGCCCACTCCAACCAGCTTAGCTTAGCCCACTCCCGAGATGTGCTGCAATTGTATCATTCACAGATAGTTCGAACAAGGACAAAAGGTATGGCTTTCAACTGCAACATGTAGGTCATCATTAGTTTTCCTTCTAAATAAAATAACCTTTCTTTTTTGAATATACATGCTGAAACACTTCCGTAAGGGCAATGTTCAATAACAATGTAAGTTGCCTGCAATGTTTATCTTCACTGTCCCTTTTTCAAGTCGCCACCAAAGCTGATCGACACTTTTCTGACACAAATCAGCCAAACAAATCCAGCAGCAAGAAGCTAAAGAGGTTGCTTTAGTAGGCACCAGTAGCTAAGTCCAGGTAGGTAAGATAAGGAGCAGAAGCCAAGTTTTTCCATATCACTACCACGAGGAACAACTTGCACAAATGAATAGTCTCGCATGTCTACTTCTCAAAAGGAGATTGCTCGCTCACATCTGTTAATGTTCATGCCAAGAAACACTGCACGAAGTTGTCTCAAGCTTGCTGCAGATTATATTTTACCAGCCATTGCATTACTGCTTCGCATAACGGGTAAAACGCTCATTTTTTTCCTAAGCAGAATACGAGTAATGTTAAAATTAACTTAAAGGCGTTACAGTGTAAACCCCAATTGAATGTATGTGAGAAATGCCGGGATCAGCTGGGGCTCTGTATCAATTTCGACCACCTGGCGTTGTTTAAAGCGATGCTGAATTGAATTGAATTCTGGGTTGTTACATGCCAATACCGCGATTTGATTATAAGCCTTGCTATAGTGGGGAACTCCGGATTAATTTTGACCACCAGGAGGGGTCAAAGTGCAGGGGACTATTAACACATCATATTAAAACGGGATATGTTGTTGGGAAAGAGAGCAACGAGCACAAAATGCGAGTCCAAATTTAAATGCTGAACAAATAACAAATATAGTCACAACAATTGAGGAAGAACTTGGCAAATGGCCAAGCAAGGAGTGGGAATATAGTGACCTTCTAATTGTAATATAACGACAGAAATACGGAAAGAGAAGCAACATCCAGAGGCGTTTACATATTTCACGCCCATCGAAATGCAGCCGTGGCGGCTGGGATTTGATCCCAAGACCTCGTGCTTAGCAGTGCAACGCGATAGTCACTCAGATACCGCAGCACGTTCTTTAAGGGGATACTAAAAGGAAACACTGAATGAGCTGGTATTTATTCAAAATGACATGTTCGTTCATTTTAGGTAATACGTCACTAATTAAAACAAATAATGAAGGTCCAGGTTGAACTTTGTTAATTCGCCAGAACTCCAGTGCCACTGTCTCAGTGTGACGTTACGGATTTGAAAGTATTTTCTCGCATTTTCAATTTGGCTCTGTTGGAGTCATTGTCTATTCTTGATACAACAAACGCAGATATAATGAAACAAATATAAATTATGTTTTGCCAATATTAGAATGTAACAAAGGATTGCTTACGTATTATTAGAAGAGTGGTGTAAATTAGCACATACGCAGAAATGGACGCCGGGCACTTGTCCTGCCACTTCCTCTGCGTGTGCGTTAATTTGCACCCCTCTTCTATTAGCTATGTTTTACCAGCTAGCTCGTGATGAAGTGCGCATACGGTAATGAGGAACATGAGATAAAACAAACGTATACTTATTATGACTGTTAAAATGAGGTTTGGTTGTACAGTGGAGTTGGTCCTTAATGGTGAAAGATTAACTATAACATGGCCCGAGCAGACGTCAAATCCAAGAGGTCACGGCAAGCTGGTGCAGGAAACTTCGAGGTGGTGTTGCCACCCTTCCTTAGTTTTTGCATCTTTGCCCTGATTTACCCAGCCGCCTCTCAGTATAAATGTGGCCTTCTTTACAGTATTGTAGAAGTGTAATTTACCAATAAGGCTCAACTTACCTTGCTATTGGTGCCTCTTGAACATGTACCCAAAGAAAGTTACTAAATATTTTTACACTCTACCACGATTGGAATGCAATGGCCAAGAATCGAATCTATGCCGGCTCGCGCTTGGTGTCGGAGCACCATAGCTAGTGAGCCACCATAGTGGGGCAGCAAAGTGGGGTGTCCTTTAGTTTGATTGTCAATCAATCCATCAAACATTTTATTCTCGTCTATTTCAACTATTGTGTATGCGTTGTTCATCAGTTTGCAGTGTGAAGTATTAATTTCACAATGCAGTGACGGTGAAGACGCAGAAATGTTATCAGAAAGAATGCATGAGGAGTCAAACTGTTCATTGGGTGAAATTGTGCCCGGAAAGGAAAGCAACACTGAAATGATGGCAATGCTGAGCACTGTCATTGAATCTAAATCAACTGCCGAAGAAGCTGTCAGGTACTTATGCATTTCCCATTCCATAAGAATCATTGGTGCTCGCATAGATTCGTCTTCTACAGCACCTCTTGCATCACGTTTGCCATCTGATGAGGAATGCCAGTCTTCCCACTAAATTCGCGATGATATTCGTGACATTTCAGGTACAGCAATTAAGCAAATCTTGCATCAAAAATGATTAAAAAAAAGCGGTCAGCGACTAAAAGTGTGACGATGACACATAGCAATACCATGAGACGCAGACAAAGGTGAAAATGTCGCTTAAATATCATGGCAGTCAGTCTAACTCACCTGACTTGGTCGCTGTCGGTGTCAGCTCCATGAAGGGGTGACGGCTGGTGCGAACGTGCACCCAGTTTCTTGGTCCGAGGCATCTTCTAAATCAGCCGTGGAGACCGGTGAAACGTTCTGGGTCACAGCAGCAGGCTAAAATTTAAAGAAATATATTCTGGGTGATTATGTGCATAAACCAAAATGTGATTGTGAGGCACGCCGTAGTGGGGGTGGGGGACTCGGGATAAATTTTGACCACCCGGGGTTCTTTACCATGCACCTAAATCTAAGCACACAAGCATTGTTACATTTCGCCCCCATCGATACATGGCCGCCGTGGCTTGGATCAAACCCGTGCTTCATGCTCAACAGCAGAACCCCTCGTCACTAAGTTACTGCGGTGGGCTACAAGTAGCAGGTGCAGTTTCATGACAGCATTAAATTTGAATTTTAGGGCATCAATGTTAATAAATTTTTTAGAGCGTAGGTTCTTTTGTGAACCCTCCTGGACTTTACTTACCGTGGCTGTTGGTTTCTGCTGCTGTCTGGCTGAATAGCTTACACTTAAAAGAAAGTCAATTACGTGATTGATGGTGGGATCAAACCTCAGTATTCCAGCACAACAGCTCAATGCCTCAGTATTCCAGCACAGCAGCTCAATGCCACTTTCACAAACACACTTTATTTATTGCGTATAAATGATGTCAAATATGTAGAACACACATTATTTACAGTATGTGTAGACACACAAACGGACAAAACAAGCACACTGTGGAAGTATATAGAAATCTAAATTCCCTTACACTAACTATTCAGGTTAGTACGCAGTTTAATACAGTAAAAACAAAAAACAAAAGTACATTGAGAATTACTTCATTGCAACCAGTCGGGCCATTGGTTGTATGTATGTATGTATGTATGTATGTATGTATGTATGTATGTATGTATGTATGTATGTATGTATGTATGTATGTATGTATGTATGTATGTATGTATGTATGTATGTATTAAATGTATTCGTCAAAGTGGGGCTAGTGCAGCAAGTTGCAGCCAGGATATTAGGGATGCTACGGAGCTTCAACTGCGGTGCAGTGGTTACAGAAAGCTACAATGTGACGTGGTATCATTTGGCATTACGGGTGGCAGCCAGATTGCCATATTGTGTGTTTGTGGTGGCAATACGATGTGTCGTTACTTTGCTTTATTGGTAATCGCTTTAACATTGAAAGTCCTTGCGAGATGGGTTCCGTTGAAATTGTTGCAAATTAATTTTTTGAAAATTCGAGTGGGACTATAATCGTTGAAAGGCAATGCACTCACTACGATGTGTTCACACTTCTGAGGAAAACATGCTGCAGATCCATTTAATTTTGCATGAACAAAGTTGTAATGCATTGAACCCAGATGGGAAACAGGGCACGGGTCCAACTTGGCTAACGCAGTGACCCAAGAAATCTGAGTAATGCGGGGTCCAAGAAAATTTGCTCTGCATACGTGCACACGTTGGCTGCAGCCCAAGTGATATTGCTTGCGCAACAAACTGTTGGCCACATGCGACTCAAATTGTTACTGTCTGTCAGATACAATATGATAGTCATGCAGTAAAAATTTTGCTACTTGATTAGTATTGAGTATGCTGCATACACAGGTGGCAAAACATATATGTTTCATGTATAGTTAGGTGTCAAAACATTTCATTAGACTCCTTGCAACTCCGTGGCTAAACAAACTTCAGTGAGGCTTCGCCACGCTGTGCTAACCCAGGTTGGTATTTTAAGGAAATGTTATAGAAATGCTGGGCAAAAACGGGTGAGCAAAACTGATATATATGGTGATACACATGTAATGCTTGTTAAAAGTGGAAGGTTAATGATTTGGCAGCTTGTGAATAAGCAACATGCGAATGGTCATCATGAAAGGTGAAAGTGTAACAATGTATGGTCATGACAAATAGAGGTTTTCTTTAAGAAAAGGTACTCATAAATATCTTACTTGATCATAAACAGTGACCTTCATGTTTTCAGTAAAGCTTTCTAAGGAACCCATACGCGTGCACACGCACAGGCAAAATGAACAGAGAAAAGCCGCGATTATTTGATCACATTGTCAATCCATGTTTAGATGCGGAAAACTGCTGACAAGGTTTCCCAGTGAGTAAGGGTAATAAGAGTTGCTCTGTTCTAACATTTCTTTACAAGGGATGCTTGCGACACTAGTTTATACGGAATGTCACAGCTATATTAGCCAAGTCATTAAAAAGAAACTGGCTATTTATGTTTATATGCCTAGCGATGTTCAGTCACAGGTTCTCTTCTGCTATCGGGATAATTTTTGTGTAGTACAAGTTACCCGGCTAAATAGAGAAGATTAATCAAAATTAAAGTCAATACTACTAATGAAAAATCTGTCATTTCTTTCTGAAATATCGCATTAAGTCTTTTCCAGCATGCAATATGTACTACATAATAACTTTCTTTGACCTTTGCCTTTATATATAGCACGTGAAACACTGCATCATTATACATACGTCGACACCAGTGGTCCCAAAAGTGATTCGATGAACTCCGCGAATTTTCTGACTCGGTAACTGCTTGGATGCTTGGATGTAGCAAGCTTTTGGCGTTGAGTTTTGTTTATTATGAACTGCGTGTGCCGCAAGATGATCGCCGCTGCGAAATGACCATGCGGTTCCAGATTCAGGCAATGAGTGCAGTTTTTTCCTTTCAACAACTTTTGGGACTGCTGGTGTCGAAATGCATGGACGTGTACATCAAGCGGCAGTTTTAGTACTTCGCCCATGAGTAAAGTGCAGAAGAATTACACAGGACATAGTGTGCTGAATTGTGTACTAAACATTCTTCTGGTGGCAGAAGAGGATTGACCAAACACCGCACATCTCATAATCGTATGTTGCATCAGTTTTTCCAAACAGTACACAAGGCTAAAGTTAGCTGGGGTGCTATCAGTCTGATTTCCCATTTACTCATAGCGCACTTAGGTTGAAGGATAACTAAATTATGGCTTGAAAGCAAAAAGAACATTCACTGGCAGTCTCACTTCAAATATGTTTTGAGGCATAAACTTTCTGTGCACTTAGTGCGACATCTGTACTTTCTCAAAGACCAAAGCCCCTGGATATGACACATGCAGTCAAACCTCGGATATATGGAATTATTACTTATATCGAACACTTTCTATATAACCTGGAAAATCGCATGCATTATTGTTTATTTCGAACGGCATTGGACGTAACATGGGTATATCGAACTCCTCCACCCCAGACCACGTGTGCTCTCTTGACATGCGGCGAGCTTTATCGCAACACCTTCGAAGATAGCGGTGGCACGATGGGAGTTCCCGACTGCTGCGCACACATCCAGCTGCACACATCGATCGCGCCCAGGGCGCGACTTGAACGTAGCGGCGTACGCGCGCGGCGGTTTGGCTAGATGGGCAACGTCAACGACGGATTGCATTTGGCGACCCGACCATATGTATATATATAGAGAGAGAGAGGCTAGAAAGGTTCTAGCCTCTATAATATATAGGTGTTCTGTGACCCGACTTCTCGGTGCCGCACTCTGCGCCTGGCGTGCTTCGGGTGGAATTGCGGTTTACATCCACAAAGGCCCGCGACAGTGAGCTCTCACTGGGCTCTCATAGACGCCTTGGCAGACACCACTTTATATTTTGCTATTGACAGTGTTTGTTTCAAAGTGCTTCCGTTGACGGACGAGGAGATAGCGGCGGAAGTAACATGTAGATCATTTAGACTATGTTGACGACTCCGTTTTAAAGCATGCGGCTGCCAATAAGAAGCAGGCTACACTGCGACAGTACTTCAGCCGAATAATTTAATGCTTTGTGTGAAGCTTCAAGTGAGTATTTACTGCGCCACGATTGGGGCGCGATCGGCGATCGTTGTTTGGAGGGCGCTTTCAGTTACGCCACGCGTGATTGGCTTAGGCCGCGCCCAACGTTGGCCACGCCGCCTTCGCGAGGCTGACGAAGTCGGCGCGGCCTCGGCGAATTGCGCGCGGCGCAACCGAACGCGCGCTCCGAACAACGATCGCCGATCTCTTAATTGGTACGTTGATTGATTTGCATAAGTTTTTACGCGATCTTATATATGGAGGTTCGACTTCGACTGTGTGCGTGCGTGCGTGCGTGCGTGCGTGTGTGTGCGTGTGTGTGTGCGTGTGCGTGTGTGTGTGTGCGTGTGTGTGTGTGTGTGTGCGTGTGTGTGTGTGTGTGTGTGTGTGTGTGTGTGTGTGTGTGTGTGTGCGTGCGTGCGTGCGTGCGTGCGTGCGTGCAGAGACTTTATGCCAGGCTAGGTCAGTGTTCCTTGTTTCCAACCTAACCAAGGAGGTTTATCGCTTAGAATCTGCAATCCTTGAGATGACAGGCTATGCAACTGCCAAGTTCTTTCAAATAACACTTTCATTTTTTTACATTGCCTGTGACAGCTATCATAATTCTAGTGCATGAGCTAGTCCACTCTAAGAGGCGACATTGCATAAAAAATTGAAATGCCCAACCGACTAATTAAACAATAACTAATGAAGTTTTAACTAATTAACTTAAAGAATCGCTAACCAGGCCCCATAATAAATTTTGGCTATACTTTCGAAGTTGTTACATGTCCTCTAGGGAGCGTTCTGCCGCAAAAATGTTTCAAATCGGCTCATTAATAGCCAAGATCGAAATATTTCAGTGCCGCGAACCCATGAATTCAGCACGCGAGCTCCACTGTCAAACGGGACTCTCTCCACTCGTCCCGTCTAGCCTCCGCAAGCGAAATTCCTTCCCGGTGTTCTCGAGGACCGTATGACGCATACGTTACGGGTCCAGCCTTCTTTGTTTTTCCTCCTCGCTTTTTTGCGACGCGGTGAACTTCCGCTGACGGCGTCGCGCGCGAGCTGATTGACTCCTTTCGCGCAGCGCACGATTTTGAGCGCTGTGCACGAGGACAGCTGACTAGCGGTATAAGTCAGTGCTACATGAATACTGCGGCAGGCACAAGCGGATCACAGAGCATGATCTCGCGCTGGAACACGGTATAAAATGGCATAGTTTCGTTGTCTGCGCGCGCGACTGCACGACGTGGGAACAAGCAGACGAAATGGAAGTGTGTACACCCGTGAGCAAAAGTATACGGACCAGGGATTGCGCGATAAAGCCGATTTTTTGCTCTGCCTGTGAATACATCTTTGAATTGACTGCAGCCCGAACTTGTCGTTGTAAACTTTCTAGTGTGCTCGCCAATTGCAGTTTATGCACGTCAATTACAAAGAAATTTAGTTTTATCGACGACTCTGTGGTCCGTATACTTTTGCTCACGAGTGCACATCTCTTTTGCTGCGGAGCGAAGTAAAACGAAAACACGCAGACATTCGGTTTGTCTGTTTTATTATTTCTTTAAGCTATTATGCGTGTATTCAAGGAACATATTAAACAAATAACAGATGCTGCCTTGAATAATTCTCGAATTCACGTGTCATTACGAGCGACGTCACAGTGAGAACACGAGTATAACGAGAACGTAGGCGCAGGAACACGTGTGCGTCACTGTCCGGCTTGGAGCGCGGTCGCCGCGAGGGGAAGAGAAAACGGCGTTCGGATTGAAATTTCAGACCTTTCCGCGGCGCGTAGCGATGTAATACTTTGCAAACACGATCGTTAGCGCGCATTGTATGCTCTGTGCTTGTCAGCTCAAAATGGCCACACCTGGTGAGGTAAATTCTAGCGGGTGAGATTGCGAGGCATATCAATTTGAAAGGAATTGTGGGGTTGACATCATTTGCGAGATATGCACCGTCAAACTTGGGGTAAAAATGAACTGTCATTCTACCTAGTTTCATAACAAAACGTCGTTTTATGCACTGAAGTACGAAAGTAACTGAAACACCAATGCATTTATCGGCAAAATTGGGAAATTAATATCTCGTAAATGGTGTCATCCTGAGAATTCGTTCCAAGTGAACTACCCGGCTAGAATTTGTAAATTGCAATATGTGCCATAGAGCAATTCGGTAAATACTTTATTAGTGAATTCTTGTTAATTAGATTATGCATTTAAATTTTTTGTACACGTAAGCCTTTTCGAGTAGCGCAGCTGATGGACTAGCTGAATTGTGCTATCTGCCACAGCAATTCAAAAAAAAAAAATTTTAAGTGTTCGCCGAAACACCCAGTATATACAGACAAAGATGAGCACCAAGTCTACACTCGTCATTATCACATTATACAATGTTCCTTTATTTCGCCCCCCATACTCTACAGTAAACGTATATATAAGATTGTACGCTGTTTGATCAGCCCACTGTTGGGTCCAGCAATAGCTGCTTTCTTGTGAACATTTGCAAAAGATGGAATCTGTTCTTCCAATGTGCTGTCAGATATCCTTAATCTATAACAACGAAGTCGTCTATGGATGCAATATGTTAGCTACTGCTGATATTATATGTGGTATGAGATATTTTGTACCAGCCAAGATAAGTGCACCATATGGTCACCATAAAATGGTCCTTTTCTGGTTTCTTGTGGTCTTGAGGCCAAAGCCTTAAACGGCTCATGGGTCGAAAAATTGACCATTCGGTCTTATGGCATCAAAATCCAATGGCACCAAAATTGATGAAACTCGAACCCACGACCCTTGGTGTTAATTAAGAGTTAATTCAGATATATGTAATTAAGACACTCGAACCCACTTTTTGCGGGAGTCGAACCGACGATTCTTGTTAATTAAGGTATAGTTAATTACGGCACTCGAACGCGCTACCTTCGGTGGGAGAAAACAAGTAATACGAAGTAACAACGCATTCGAATGACAATGTCAAGCAATTTAACAAACGTCTCGTGAGCGCGCAGGCTTCCGCCTTCATGCTCTTTAACGTTTGCTGAAGTGTCTGTCAACTTTTAATGGTACCATGACTCAATATGGCATTCTATTTAAAGGTACACTAAAGAGGAAAATGATTTCTTCTGCCTCAGTAAATTATCTTTCTACGACACTAAACACACCACTGTTACCACAATAAGACGCTTGGTAAGCCAGAAAAAGCCCAAGAACGAAAGACGGGTGGCGACGGCTCCCTGATCTTCCCGCACCTGGTCGCTGTGACGTCATGGATTTTGATGGCATCTTCTAGGGCCTACTTATATAGCGGTACAGATTGACTACATTGTGTTCTAAAGGAACCAATTATTAAACATAGCAAGTTTTGGGAACCTTTGCTCAGCCAACACGGCCCAAATGCGAGAACATACTTTGGAATCCCTGACGTCACACTGACGTACCGCCGTCGGGGTTTCAGCGGGAAATTCAAATACTGATACTTCGACGTTCATTTTCTCATCTAATAATCAAACTATTATTTTGAAATGACTGCCTGCAGGGTTCTCAAACAATGCTTTATTAGTCTAAACTGATTTATTGTGTCGCTTTAGTGACCCTTTAAGTTCTCGACCACGAAGCATATGTGACCTAAGTGATTCAAAACGCAAAAAAAAAAATACAGAAATAATGACAGGGAATGCGCATGTCTTAATTAGAAAGCGACAGTTCCACGCGCCATGTTTCGTAAGCACAATATCGTAAAAATAAATAAATTTTTACGCAGAACGTTCTAGTAGCCAGCCTGCCATGAGTGCGTCCATGCGGCGAAAATCACTAGCACCCTATATAGAGATGTAAGGATTGGCAGAAACCAAATGCTAGTATTGGGCACCCGTTATTTGGGAGAAACCAAGCGGGAAGCGGCTAGGTTGTGTCACACGGTGAACTTTCGACCGCCATTGGTCCCGACTGTAGTCGACTGGATTAGGAAATCAGCGCAAGAAACTACAAAGTACAGGCGTTGTTCTTTGAGTCAATGGTGTGAATTCCCTGTGGTATTCATGAGATAGACGCTTACCGCTTTCTATGCGTATTACATCCAGCGTAGAGGCAGGTAGCGTGCCTGTGGCGGTATAGAAATCACGCAGCTGAATCCCGCCGAACCACGGCCTCCTCAACGGATGCTCTGTGAGCCGGTGAGCGTACCGGTGGTGGTACGGTGGTACCAGCATACAATTTGAACCAGCGCGAGACTTGTTCTTCCTCTTCTTCTTCCTTCACATTTTGGCACGTACCCACGAGGGGGGTAATGGCCGTGGTCACGTGACCAGCGTGGCCCGTTCACCTCCAAGAATGCCTGCGACAGCGCTGGCAGTCTCTGGTTTCAGAGGGCATTGCGGTCTTGGTCGCAATGCCCTATTTCACGAAGGCTCTGACTGCTATTATGGAACTGTATGAATATGTTTAGACGCTTAAAGCCTCATAATGTGATTCACTGACATCACCCATTAACGCGAACGGGTCTGAATATTCTGCGAAAATATGCATATCAGTGGTGCAACACGCGGTTTACGCTTCCTTTTTAATCGTGTTCAGTGCAGTTGTTTGCTGTACTTTACTACAATACATGAAAGGCACTGTTCTTCTCAAGGAGGTTAGAGAAGGCTCGGGTGAAGCCGGCGGCGGCCATATTGCGGAGGGGGGGGGAGGGGCAAGAAGCGGCTTGTCAAGCGCTTCGCAGCGCTTTTCACCGACTTGCGGTTTTTGCATTTGTATGCATCTGTATGCATCTCGAGGTAATCGCGCGGGCACCGATAGATGAGAAAACTGCCCTTCACACCCCAGGAGATGCCTATAAGTACCGCCATCCAAAAGGAGTGAAAGAGGCAGCAAAATGTTGACCGCCGAATAGCTGTCAAGTCTCAAGCTTGATTTGGCGGCGCTTTAGAAATGTGTGTGAGGGGTAGTGGCGTGGGGTAGGGTGGAGGTCATCATCATCATCATCATCAGCAGCAGCAGCAGCAGCAGCAGCAGCAGCAGTAGCAGCAGCCTGGTTACGCTCACTGCAGGGCAAAGGTCTCTCCCATGCTTCTCCAACTACCCCGGTCATGTGCTAATTGTGGCCATGGGGGGGAGGTATATGCCACTTAAATTCGGGGGGGCGGGGGGAGGGGGCTTTGGTTATACGCCAGCATTTAGGTATGAAATATAAGATAAGCGTAACAAGTTATTCTCAGAAATCAGACTCGAGAATAATTTCTTTCGTTTACACTACTAGAAAAAAGTCCAAGCGCGCAGCTACCTTCTTTTCTTTCTTGTTTATTTTTTTAATTAAACAAATTCAAGCGTTTTACGTCTGGCGGTATGATTATGAGGCACCGTGTTCAGTTCTCGCCACCTGGGGTTCTTTAACGTGCCCCTAAACCGAAGTACACGAATGTTTTTCCATTTCGTTCCCATCTAATTCCGCGACGTGGTTTGAACCCACGAGCTCGAGTTTAGCAGCGCAACGCCATATTGACTTTGTAGCCACTAATTAAACTACCGCGCCGTGTTTTGTTTTCTTTTCTTTCTTTTTAGAGCCAAGCTGTTAAGGGCTACTTTCCCCACTATCATGTGCGTGTGTAGAAAAAAATCCCGAAGATAGTGCAATGCCGGGCCAACCCGCAGCGAAGGTGCAGTAGGGGACCGTTTTTTCGTAGGCGCCGCCATATTGTGAACGCAGTGGCGCCGCCTATGAGCAGCGCCATACTGGCTTGGGTGAAAGCGGTGTTTTGCATGGCAGGTATACGCTCGGTGGTAGGTTCTGGCGTTTGTTTTCGCGGTCGTGCGGTTTGTTTACTATGACGTGCGTCTTCTACGTGGTAAACGGTTCTTTGAGACGTGATGTAGTGGTTTAAGGCGTCATGGCCGGAGTTTCTGCTGGCGTTGAGGTGGACGGAACACACAGCGCGATGTGTGCGCGCATATTTGAGCCTACAATCAGCCTCGGAGATCAACTGTGTATTTCTGAATGTCCCATTCACTAATGTGACCTTATTGCAGTATTATCCTCTATTTCTAAGCTGCGGTTTAGGAGCCATGAAACATACGCGACGATCGTAACAATGTGGGTACCGTTCTGCCACGATAGGAGCTGTGATGTTATACTTTGACAAGCGTTCAAACTGTTCGCTGCAGGTTACATTGCGTGACTACTTGGTTCGATGGATGACGTTTCCGCCCGTGAACAAAATAGTTTTGGCAAGAAATAGCAGCATACCTTACAGTCTGAATTAAGCTTGTCCAGCAAAGCGACTGTTTACGAACTGCGCGAGCGTCCTAAGCAGTGGTAGGCGCTGTATTACAGATATCTTTGTTCTATATACCACATGGTCCAAGCATATATCTATAAACGTAGTGCGGCGTGACTATGCAAGGTCGTATTGCGGCGTTAACCCGTTTTATCTTGCTTTTTCGAGAAAGAGGATGATAACCGAATTTTTTTTCCGGTTGTATTCGTTCCGTTCTCTACGACGCACTCACACGTATACGGAAATTTTGTCCTCAAAAATAGCCATCGCATTCTTTTTATGTGATCCCTCTCATATATTATGGCTATATAGAGGCTAAAAAAGCAATGCCGAAGCGCACAGCTCATATATATGTATCGTGCTGGTTCACCAACTGCAGTGATCGCTGTGTTGAGCACCGCCATCGGCCTCATGCAGGAAGGATAGCGTAGACATATAGTAATTTCAAGCCTACTAGACTTGCAATGCGCGAGAACGATGCCGGTGCATCACAAATATTTGATAGCGCTTGCCGCTTAGATGTTTCCTGGTTGCCTTAGGTTGGCCGTGCCCGAGCATGTGCTCTTATGTTTTGTTTTACTCCCTACGCCAAGCCATCAGACAGTGAGCTGATTTATCATTTAATGCTGGTAATACAGAGACACCGGTTTCCTTTGTTGAATTAAAACCGGTATAAGCAAAATAGTTCACAACACATACACACACCGCGACTGATAATGTGCGTACACCGCGGCTGATAAAGCGCGTCACATCTTTGCACTCCCAAGACACATTTCCGCCTACTGTAGTTCCCGATACAGCGAAAGGCTTCCCTGACGACCTCATATCAACGGACATGGCGTAAATTTTACAAAGTACGATTTAAAACATCTCGAAATCATTCCGTAGCACGCGGCAGCAATACTTACTTTCAAGCAGCGCCGCGCCGGATCGCACAAGCCAGAGAGGAGGAAAGACTCTCCGCGCGCCATATCCTCCTCGCCCGATGAAGCTTGGGCACTGAGTTTTGTTGTTAAGCATGGATTGGACAAAAAATTGCACACTGCTTACGGGCCAAAGATTAGCAGAATAGCTACCTATAACTGTTTTCGGCGCCCGAGTGCCGACCGCAGTATAAGAACTCGTGCCAATTACTCCGCGTTCTGTTACGCGAGGGAGACGGATACATGAATGGATGTTTGTTCTCCAAAGGGAACCGTAATTGTAGAATGAAAGCCGACACTGAAGCCGTAATGCGCGCGCAGTCACCGAGCGGCATTAAAGGTAAATAAAATGAAATAAAGGATAGAGAGAACGGCATATATTTTGAAGGCATAAATACATGTGATATCCAATTATAAACACTATTTCAGCGGTCTGATCCCAAACAGCAGCGCGCGAAGCAATACCCCGCCGAGCAGAATCACCAGCAGTTTCCAAGGGCGCAACCTTGATGCGGCCCAATCCACTTCGATCGCAGCGCCGCCACACTATTTTTCGTCGTCGCGCGCCTCACCCCATTCTCTACGAGACGTCCGTTAGAGGGATCGCCAGCCGTTTGTTCGCAAGCACGAGTAAGAGCTGGCATGAGAGAGAAAATCTGGGGGCTTTCTCTCCTTGAATGTGACTCTGCCTAGACACTACGGAAGAGGTTTCTTTAGCCGGTGTTGTACGCGTTTGTCCCCTAGACATGCCGGCAATGCGGAGTGCGGGCGAGTTGCCGGCGCGGTAAAATAGGTGAACCAGCGGACACTGGAGCAAAAGCCCCCAGATTTTCTCTCTCGTGCCCACTCTTACTCGCGCCTGCGCCCAAACGGCTGGCGATCCCTCAAATGATCGTCTCGTCTGCAGCTGCCCCAGCCGCTCGTCCTGCATGCTCATCCCGCTCAACCGTAGTGACCATAGAGTTCCGTATAAAATAATTGTAGGAAACTCTATGCTAGTGACTAGAAAGTACCGGGCTCGCTGCGTTAAAGAAATAAATTGCGGGCGAGACAGATGACCGTTATCGTTTGGGGACGAAGTACAACCTAAATGTTGTAGTAAACTTTTTTTGAAGGACGCTCTAAGTAAAGTTTGCACCCTCTGGGATGTTTATCTGCCACACAACGATAATCGTCACCTGCCTTGATGCGTTTCCGTTCTTGAAAACGCCGCGCCTGCTACTTTCCTGTCGGGAATGCTATGTCATACTGATAACGCGCATGCCGTTCGTTACTGGAAAGTACTGGGCTCGCAGCGTTAAAGAAAGGAAGCGCATCAAGGCAGAAGACGATTATCGTTGTGCGGCAGATATACACCCTCAAGGGTGCAAACTTTTTTCAGAGTGGATACCGCTAACATGTCCACTGCTTGTAGGTCAACTTTCCTAAAAACACCCGAGTGCGCTAGCACATTTTGGAATCCGCACATCGCCGCGCACAGCAAAATACGACGACCCGAAACGCTTTAAACTGCAGCGACTGGTGTGCTTTTGACTCCCGCAACATAGCGACGCGGCGGCTTCACTTGATGGGTGCTCCCTCCACTCCAGCAGTTTTTCTTTAACCTCCTTGGTTCCTCTGTGTTTAGGAAGATGTTTATTAAAGCTCCTCTATCCGGGTTTTCGCTGAACGGGTTAATAAAGAAAGCGGCGGCGGCGCGTAGATGGAGGGGCTTTAATGTTTATTGCTTCATACCGTACTTTCAGAAAACCAGAGGGCAGCACATAACTGCTAAGCCTAAGGCTTCCTGAAGTCTGTGTGCTCATTTCTCTTGGTGCAGCTGCCTCTGTTACGTCCGTGGTATTGTCGCAGTTTTTTTTGTTGTGCGACAGTACACCGGAGAAATTTTGTTTCATCATGCCGCTGGAGAACCTTGAAGATGAGAGCCTGGAGAAGAATCCCAACCTTGAGTTGGCCCAGATAAAGTTTGTGCTCGCCCATCATGAGCCCAGTAACGACAAGCTGAAGCAGGATCTCATGTCAGCGATCACTGAGCACAGTAAGCAAGCTTCATCATAGTCACGGTGGTCAGCTTCGCGCTTTCTTTTCGCCCGCCAACCCTCTTACTCGCTGCCAAATAAATAAATATTGTGGACCATACTATTCCAGAGCTCTAGCGATAATGTGAACGATTATTACGGCTGATAGTAAAGCATCGTGTCGTGCTGTGACCGTTCTCATTGCCAGAGTTGATGGCGAACTTTTGTAAAGGATTATGTGAAAGAGAGCATGTTGCGCCAAAGAACAGCCGCAGCTTCACATCGACTAGCGTGCAGTACGGTTGGTTCTAACTTATGAGTTTGATTTCTCGTCGACGCTATTTGTAATTGACGCACGCCTCGAGAACCGCGACATGTTGTAATGACTCAGCTATAAACTCAAGCATTTGCAGAAACCACATTGTGGCCGGACGTACGTTGGGATATGTTATTTCAACTAACACATTTTAAAGTAAGATCTTTGAAAACCGTGTAGCCGCCGCTGGCCAACCTGTTGCTCATTTACGTGCACCTCCAATTCTGTTACGTCAACGCTGCAAGGTTGTTTGAAACAGGAGAGCTCTGATTGCGCATGGCATTTCGAAGCCTATTATATAGTTTATTCAACAAGCATTTTTGTTACAGCGTTACTGGGTATAGTCACGGAACATAACCGTTTGTGTGTTCATTATGATGACCAGTAGCGAAATAAACAAGTAAGCAATTCAAGCAGTGAGTAACAATAAATTTCATGGTAATATTTATAGAAGGAACAAAGGTTTGCGGCAGAGTAAATGACCTTGAAGTTAGGCGGGTTGCAAATTGACTTGAGCAAATGAGAGTTGCTACTCATCTTAAATTGGATATACATTGAAGACACACCGAGTCATAGTAATGCCTTCATGGATATCAGGCACCTTAGAAAATGTGCCGTCTCACTCAGGAGATGGCTCATGCTGCTTTGTGATCATTAACCACACAAACTGTTGGGTGGCATGTTGGTCCACATGCCAAGAAAAATTCTTGGTTCGCCCCCGTCCAACATTGCCTTACAGCTATGTTGCTAAACACTACCATAACACAAAGATGCAGACACAAGATGTGAACTGATAACTGTTCTATTAGTCCTGACTGCTGGGTGGTTGGTAAAATCAATTGGTAAAATAAATGCACACAGCTCACCTGAGTCTGCTCGGGTGATATCACTGCATGGAGCAGTGCAGGTCTTGGAACATGCAATCATGCATTAACTTTTCTGCAGATGCACCTATTGGTAAAGAGTTCTGGCCTGTTTCCAACTCTTTGCTTATACAGTGAAACCTCGTTAAACTGTAGTTGGCCGGAGCTCAGAAGTATGTACTAAACGGTAGTATGGCTTAACCGAAATAGCATGAGATCGCCCACTTACCTGTCAAAAACGTAACTCGGAGAGAGTGTGATGAAAGGGAAAAAACCATGCATTATTTATGCAATTCGCTCAACAAAAGTGCTATTTTCAATTGCTGCCGCGGAAGCCTAACAGCGACGACAGCGGCCTCAAACTTACTGAAGCTGCGAGCCAGCTTTTCAGCCCGCTCCCCCTCTTCTCGGCAAACACTCGCATGGCAGATTGCGTGTTGGCGTTTCATGTTCTCTGAGCACGCGGGCGGTAGCACTGCTGAAGTGGCGGGGCACCTTTTTCATTGCGGGGTGCTGTTCTCGCGACAGTTGCATTCACAAGGCGCACGTAATGCGGAGCCTCTGCCACTGTCGGGCCTGAATTGCCTGTGCTGTCGCTTTCCGTGTCGTCCTCATCACTGTCGCTAGTTGACACTTCAGCAACAGAGGCAACGATGGCGAAAAGTCCGACCTCGTAGCTTACATCTCTTCGCGGTCGCAGTAGTGCTGCCGAGCAACAACTTCGCATTCCAAATGCCACACACCGTAGTCAACAGTAGATCCCTGTCGTGTGCCAGCGCCGACTTCTTCGTGTCACATTCGATAGCACGAATGATGTCTAATTTTTATTCTATGCTGAGCACCCGGCGTCTTTTTTATCCGAGCTTCGGCATGACGCGCGTCCTTCTTTGCACGATGCCACAATGCTCTCTGGCATGGCGCACAGCGCCGAAATGATGTTGATGTGGCTTCACGCACAAATGCACAGGGCGCTTGGAGTCCGTTCTAATTTCTGAGGCTTGTTCTGCCGGGCGGCCCGATGGAGACGACGCACTGCCGTGTTTGCACGACGAAAAGTGGAAACACTACGTGTTAACCGATACGTACGCAATAACCTGCTACAGTTTATGCAGATAGAAAACACATAATGTTCAATGGCCACTGAGTCGGGGATTTGACTTTACTACATTTAGAATGAAACTACTGTTTAAGCGGTACGGTTTAACAAGGTTTTACTGTAGTATTATTTAGTGGACAGCCACAGGTGAAGTGCTGAACCCTGCAAAAAGTGCTGAACCCTGCAAAAAGTGCTGTCGTGTTCGTGGCTGCTTTTGTTGTCTGAAAAATAAGCATAGTATTTATTTATTAGTACCTCAAAGGGCCTCAGGTGTGGAGTATTATAATACCCCAGACAGATGGGCAAATTTAGTGACACTTTGAGCAAGTGCACTTCTCTGTCACTCACAAGCTGTGAGACGGGTAGGTTTAATGATGCTGCTACGGAGAGCGCTTGCCAGTGAGTGTGTTCAAGGAACTCGCTTTGCTGCTTTGAAATGTGCAGCCTGGATGATAGCAATACTTCAAGAATCAATAAATAAGCAGTGTCAGCACTAGTTCTGAGACCACTTGTTCGTGATTTCAAATGTTATGAGTGTCTTGGTGACATCAGTGACACCCAAAAAAGCTTGAAACATTAATTTTTGACTGGTTCTGGAATTTCGATCTTGTGGATTTTGGATATGTTCCTTGCTTGTATTGGCTCAAAACAAATAGACGTGTTAATGAAATTACAGTATTTCTATTCTTGATGGCAGTGGCTCTTGTAAATAAGCATCTTTTCATAATAAAACAGTAACTGTTTCTAAAACTCAGAATGCCGAGAATCGCATCAACCCCATTTCAATCACAATGACGATCATTGTCATCAATTCTGAATGACACTTAGTTTTGCCATCTAGCACCACGCCATTGAAGTGACACCAAGCAAGGTGAAGTACACTCAATCGAAGTGTCACTAAATCTGCTCATATGACTTGGGTATAAGAGGGATCGGCCGGTCACATCAGTGAAACTTGGAATCTATGGCAACCTTGAAGCGAGCATGGTGTTCGTGGAAAGGTTGTTTGAGTCCTGAGCAGTCTTCACGAAAAGTGGGATGAAGATAGAAGTTAGTCTGAGCAGGTAGAAGGTATACCGCTTTTTCATGGTTTGTAAGGCAAGATAGATGATGCGCTGGAACAATGCCTGAAGTACAAGGAGAAGGATGACAAAATTTGTGATAAACACACAGTATAAAAACATCACACCTTGCACCTACGTTAGGAATTTCTACCTTGTAAGGCCACCAAAATGTGGGAAAGGAAATTTGCAGTTAGGGCACATCTTTCATAAGCAGTGTCAGCAACTTAGCCATGCAGTTGCCAAATTTAACAGGCTTTTACTCATCCTGAATCAGATGGCAACTCTCGGAACAAGAAGCTTTTAATGCAGCATGCTCGCTCACCAGGAAAGCATAAAAAATATACCTATGCATACAGCAACAGCGTTGCTGCTCTTAAAGGGGCACGAAAAAGAAAAATTATTTGGGCTGTATCAGTCAGTTTCCGTGCTACGTTGCAAAAAAAGTCCCTCTTGCCAGGAGAAGAGTCTTGGTTAGCCAGAAAAACCCTCTGTGTTAGCTTAGTGGCTTTGGCATTCTTCTGCTAACCGTGAGGTCACAGGATAAAATCCCGGCCATGGCAGCCACATTTCGATAGGTGCGAAATGCAGAAGCGCCTGTGTACCTTACTTTGGGTGCACGTTACGGAACCGCAGGTGGTCAAAATTCATTCGGAGTCCCTTGCTACAGCATGCCTCATAACTAGATCGTGGTTGTGGCATTTAAAACACCAGAATTTATATAAAAATTATTTGGTTAGCCAGAAAAGATGCAAATATGAAAGATGGTTGCGGACACTGCCTTGGAACTTCTTGTGCCAGCTCGCCGTGATGTCATGGATTCTGGTGGTGTGTGTTCAGGCCAATTAATTGTTTACTGGTGTGGTTGTACTGCACTGTGTAAGCTAAAGGAGCCAGACTTGGCAAGCTTCAGGAATCTTTATTGCACAGAAATGAGAGAGTAATTTAAGAAACCGTGACTTCACACTGGTGTAGCAATGGCGTGGTTTTGAGGCAAAATTAAAAAAAAAAATCAACTTTGACTGTCACTTCCTTTTCTGTTAATCAATCTATTACCAAGAAATTATTGAAAATTAAGCTTTTATAGAATACTTGATCAGTCTAAACTGATTTAATGTTTCTCTTTAGTGTTCTTCAGCGGAAAACTCTTGTCGGTGGTGTGCGCTAAACTACCAAATTCTTCGTTCAGTTTTGCTTCACTTTGTAGTGATGTCAGATGCTTGGTGATGTGCGGAGCAAAAGTGCAACAGAGCCCAAAATTCAACATTGGAGATAAACATGACCAGCTTCACTTATGAAGCAAAGTGGAAGAGGCAATGCCTGCAGAATGCTACAGTGAGAAACAAATGTGAACATTATATAAGAGTGTAAGAACTGGGGCACAGACAAGAATGGACGATACACTTCGTCCACTTTTTGTGCCGCTGTATCGACCATATTTTAACTTATTCAGTTCTCCATTTAGCGGGGACAGTAATGTGAAACCTTCGTACGTCTCAAATCTTTTGTAGAAGCTTCTACTTAGCTGGTGATACCATGTTGGCGGTTTCGGTGTAATAGCGGGGTAACTTGGCTCGGTGCTACTCGATCTGATTACACAAGAGAAAGAATACAATTTAAATAGAATTGTTGAGTTATTCTACGCTGGGTGCCTTCTCACATTTCTAACTAATGAAAAAATCCCAATGAATGCAGCTAGGTGTGTCTTGCAGTCTTGGTGGTCTACCACCTACTGAAGATGTTTTCTTTTTTTAACTCCAAGAAGGGAGTCAGCCAAGTGACTACTGTTGTTTTTAGAAATATGCATGTGCTTTGACACCTTTCTTCAAACCAACTGCTATTTCGTACTCATTGACACATCAAGTGAGAATGATTCAGTAGTTCCTGATTTGTATCTAGTGGATTATGCGAAGTAAATTTTTTGACGTTTTCAGGAACTGTGAATTCAGGTATACGTGCTGTACCTTTTTGTTGTCTGCTTTGTGCAGGAAGGCTTGGGCGCTTTCTCCACGCATGTTGTTTTGCTTTCTACTCAAGATTTCCCACATCTACGGGATGTGAACAGACTAAAATTGAATTGACTAAAATTGAAAATTGAAATTTATGCTTAGCGGCACACCTTTGTCTGCAGACATGGCACCCTTCTACGAAGAGACATGTGCTGACCTGGGCTGGCCTGTGGACCAGCGCCTTTTGAACAACATGAAAACAACCAATGCGACCGAGATTGAAAAGCTTGACTCAGCTATTGAAGATGCTGAGAAGAACCTGAGTGAGATGGAGGTCCGTGAGGCGCACTTAGCCAAGGCTGAGTACCTGAGCCGCATTGGCGACAAGGTATGTGGCTAGCATAGTGCAGGTTCTGTGGACAGCCAGACATTTCCTCTTGCAGGAATTTCTCTTTGTTGGTGCAATTGGAAAAGAAAAGAGAAATTTGCACTGTACGGAACTAAACATTTACGTGTTAATGTTTGGACAAAACATTGTGTTCAATAGCCGTGTTTACATGGATAATGGTAGAAGCGTATTGTAACAATTTACCATATCACATATTACCATACTATGCCATCGTTCACTTGAATGTACATTTTCCTATCCAACAAGGTACAGTCACCTACTGTAAAATTCCAAGCACGCCCCCCCCCCCCCCCCCCTTTTCCCAGAAAGTCGAAATTACTGGCAAAGAGTTGAGGCAGAGGGCGCGGGTGGAAGGGGGGGGGGGGGGGTTGCTATCCTGGAATGGCACCAAAATTCAAAATAGCGATGACGAAATTTTCTGACAAAAGAAAAATGTAGTGGACATGGATTTATAACTTTATTTAACATGAACTTTATTGAGCCAAAAATTTGTTAGTGCTGTTCATCACTCTCAAAACCATAAAAAGACTCCTTCAAGTCGTTAGCAAAAAAAAGTTCACAGCATTCCGCTAGAAGTCCGCCCCAATCTTCTGGCGCCACGGTTCCAACATCTGCCAGTTTGCCTCTGAGCCATCGAGTGCGCTGCTAATGCTGCACCCTTTGAAGGAGCATGCCACTGTCTCCTTAGGTACAGCGACCCAAGCCTCAGCAATAAAGTCGAGCACATGCTGTCGCGACGGCTTCAAGTTTCCTTTGGGTGTTCTCTCTTCCTCGCGCATATACTCCACCTGCAAACGCCATAGGGTGGACTTATATGGCTTGTTCCAATATACGTCAGCTGTCTGCAGGATGTTTGTGCAACACGCAGGCATGCAGAGCACATCTGTATCACACTCCTCGAAAGCATTTTTGGCAGCTTGCGTTTTATGAATGGCTGCCTGGTCCAGTACCAGCAGCTGCTGCATGTCATCGACATTTGGGCATCAGACTCTTGAAAGCCACTCTTGCAGCTTTTGAGATCTCATTCACCTGTCTTTTTGTGGCAGTGAGACGAAAATTTGCTACAAGTGAAAAAGAAAGTCAGCATTGTGATAGGAGAAACTCGGCAACATCGTGACTCTTCACTCTCATTTAAAAAAAAAAAAGGAAAGAAGAAGATCCTAATTGGCATGTGAAGGCTTGTAAGGAATTTTCTGCCTGGAATTTTCCTGCTTTGTTCTTTGAAGATAACGTAGGCAGGGAGCTTGTGGCCAGTGGCGTAAGCAGCTAGGCTAACCATGAAGCCTTGCCAGGCACATCCAGTGTTTGCGTTCCGTAAAATGTTTTCGTCAACCACTTTTGTCCTGCTGGCCAGGTTGTCTATTCGGACCATCATCTGATCCATGTTGGCTATGTTATACAAAATGTAGCTGTTGCACCATCGCAGGGAGCTTGCGGAAACCGAAATGTACTTGCTGCCTCCGAAGATTTCTCCACCTGCGCGCCTCCACCTGCTCGCACAGGTGGAGGCGCTTGCTCAGTCAGAACGTTACGGTAGTGTCATATTTGAAATTTAGCTCTGTCACTCTGGTTCTGATAAGCCTGCTTTTGCTGTGACGTTACGAAATGCACCGAAAGTGCCTGCAGGGTGTCGGCCACATTCCGTCAGGGTTTCTCCTTTGTTTGTCTGCAGAGTCAAATTTACACGGTGCTTATTTGGTAGAACATAGGCATTGTGTCAGGATATTAAATTTTCACAGCCTGTCCGCAACTGTTGCCATGTCCTATGGTAGCTGAGCGCTGCCGTCACGGCTTCTATCTTCTCAAAACTGGAGCTGGCTACGTTAACGCCGCAAACAAAATAATTCGACAGTGTTAATCTCATTATTTACAAAGAAAATTTTCAGTGCGTGTAATGCATGCACGAGTGAAAAGAAATTGGGTGTGGCCTGCTCAGTTAGCTGCCATTTTTGTTTTGATGCACCGCAGCGTAGCAGCGGCCACAGCCGGTTAGTTAGCCAGTTGTCATCCCGCAGCGAATGTGCACCCATAATTGCCGATACACTACAGTTCTGTTTACATGGGCTGCTGAAATGCGCATTTTCCATCTCAAGCTACCTCCCTGTTTGGTACATTTGATACGATACACTTCTGTTGCATTCGTGTAAATGTGGCTAGTACATATTCATACATAATAAACTGCACAGCATCCTTTACATTAATTCCTTTTCAACTGTGGTGGTGGTGGTGTGCATGCGGTGTCAGCGTTTTGCTTCTAGGCATCAGGTCGTGGGTTCAATTCCCGGTCGCTGCTACAGTGTTTTGATATATAAGTAAAATACAAAAACACTTCTGCATATTTATGGCATCTTCAACAAGTCACATCGAAGGACACCGAAGCGCTCTGGTGTGATGGTGGTTAGAGGAAATGGCACACCAATGCAATTTGTCAAGGGTGCAATTAGATTTGGGTGCACGTTAAAGAACCCCAGGCGGTCGATATTAACCCTGGAACCTCTTTGCTATGGTGCCTTTCAGTGCCCCAGTGTGCTATGGGCCGTTGAACCTCATGCATTAATCAATTTGCCATCAACAAAACACTTTACGCTTTAGAGTGTACCGTAAGTAAGCGCTCGTGAATGCTGCATTGGCATTGTTTTACCATTGTGTGGAAGATTGACAAATGGGTTCTCATGAAAAACTGCCCAGCACATGAGAATACTTTAATATCCATCCAGGCTGTTGCGTTCACATTTCAATGTGATGGTTTGAGCAAAAAATTCAAAAAGGAAGGCTTGGTGTTTCAGTTTCTCTGGCCGACTTTCTTCTGACAAAGAAATTACGATAACTTCATTCATCTTTCTAAGCTAATTCGGTGAAGTTCTTTACATTTCTAAAGGACAGGGGGTTCCAAGGACAAAATTGTTCTCAGGGGGACCTCCTAACCTAAAGCCTGCAAAGTGAAGTACAGATGTAAACAAATGTAATAGGAACATGAGTCTTGTGCCCAAACTGCATCCCAGTGCCCTCTAGCAGCCTTGGGGCCCTGCTGGAGGACCCTGGGCAGCCTTCTGGTAGCCTAGAAATTGCATGCACATCTGTATAGGCCGGCACTCGTCAGTTCGCACCTCTCAATGTGTTTCTTTACTTGGGGAACACAGCGTCATTCGCAGCATCTGTGGCTGAACAGTCGCTAATCTATCAGTGGTGAAAGAGTCTATGTCACAGGGGTATGTGTCTTTTCTTTCACACCTGTACACAAGGGAGTTAGTGGTGAACTGGTAATAATAGTACCAAGGAATCTCGGTAATACGATTCTGCATATGTTTTTGGGGACAATGTGTTTGTTATTTTCACTGTTATTTTCATGAAATAATAATAAATAGATGTTCCGACTTGGATGTTATACCCCTGTCACACTGGGAGTTTTAATGTCATTTGAATCGAATGGCATTCGGTGCAACAAATGTCATTCGCCCGCGGAGGTGCTACACTCGAAAAATTAATGTCATTCGGTGGCGATATCAATGGCGATCATTCCGGGAAAAAAAAAAAATGTGGCAACTAAAGTAGAACAAGGTAGGTATAAAGTGCTTGCATAAGCAATCCATATATTTAAATATATTTTTGGGACGACACTTCACTGAAAAAAAAATATTTTACTAATGCGTACAAAAAAAGTTGTTCTATTTCAGACTATGTGGCCACTATAAGCCAAAACAAGGCTTAGCCACCTGAGTAGCAGATAAATTGAAAACAAACAAAATGGCTGACATGGCGACGTAGGACGACAACGCTAAGTTGCAGGAGGTGAAGCGATTAGTTGCTGCGTACTTCGCGTTACGAGCAAGGCGTAATAATCAGAGGAAGCGATTAGGCGTTCTATGGCCGACGAGCAGAGTGGCGGCGGCATGGGCGGCGGCCAGACGCTGCTGAGCTGAAGAGTAACAACATTTTGCGACAGCCTGCCACACAGATTTTGTCTCTTTAAAGTAACAAGTCCATTAAAACATGTAAACATTATTATTTCTATGCGAGTACGGTTTTCAATTTGCAAATGCTCTGTCCTGTTTTGCTTTGTTTCTGGGGTTGAGAGTACACATTCGCTCCGAGGGCAAAGCTGAATGAGTTTCTCGAACTCATTCGATTGCGGAAGTCATTCGGTGCTAATGGCGTTAAATATTGCTGTGTAGCAACCGAACAATGTCATGATTCTAATGACATTTGGTTCGAATGACATTAAAATGCCCAGTATGACAGGGGTATTACAATTTTGTATGATACATTTTATTTTCCGGTTCCTGTGAAGGTAATATCGACGAGATTACACTGTAAATACAAATGGGGCAAACACAGAGTCAAATGAAATTTAAACAAGTAATACTGTAGAACAGCTTAACCGACTGATATAACAGCACAATATTAATATAAATAACAGCAAAGAAAGAGGGGGAGGGGTTCACATTGATAAGGGGAAGAGTTTTTGCATTTGCTGAAATATAACAAAGCCGTATAATCCGAAAAGTATAATGACTCACGGGCTGATGTTGAATATCTTGCATTAACGTTTGAAAAATTAAAGAAAGACACAACTCACATGATCCAAGTTTGTTGGCAATGGGAGGTTTCTGGCATGCCACAGTAGAAACGTTTATAATTTCAGCCCTTCCTGCCTGGCTTTCCATTTGCTAGGCTTCACTTCTCAGAAGTAGTTGCTGTTACAAGGCTGTGCATGTGCTGAATGTACATTCTGTTTGCAGGAGGCAGCATTGACGCAGTTGCGCAAGACGTATGACAAGACGGTATCGCTGGGGCACCGATTAGACCTGCTGTTCCACCTGATACGTCTGGGGCTGTTTTACTTGGACCATGACCTTATCACCCGCAACATTGACAAAGCCAAGAGGCAAGCACTGTGTTCCTCAGTTCCTCCTGACTGCTCTTGTCAACTGATTTTGCTACGTCAGTGTCACTGAGCCATCATAAACCCTTTGAGGGTCGAGTTTTCTCCCAAAAGCCACGCTCCTGTGGTCAATTTTATTTATTGCAGTTTCCACTACAGTTGAACCAATGTATAACAGTTGCAGGTGTATTGATCTATTTAAGTGCCTTTACAATTTTCTCACCCTGCCTACTGGTCGGTACTGGAATCACGGATGTGTAATGGTTTAACACCGCCGTGTGAGCGCCTTCGCCTCGTCGTCTGCTTCATATACCAGCGCTCTGACTTCTGCCGTTTGTGGCACTGTTCGCCAGCACTTCGCTGGCGCGCCTCTGGTGCCTTATGATGGCTGTCCGGTGCCTATTGCTGTTAGAGGTTCACGATGGTATTCTACCTTCTAAACATCATGCTTTTTCAGCCAAAGCGACATAGAAAACGTAACTTTGCGGCTCTGGGCCATGTGTGCTGACGCTGCAGTCGTAATGGTAAGGCCTTTGCAAAATGCCGTAATGGTTATTAGTTTCGTCTTCGAGCCAACTAGAATGTTTCGCTATTTTATGCAGAATCCACTCATGTCTCACTGATAGTAAAATGTATCACAAGCACTCAAAGAAAAAATGGCGGCTGCTGCACTCATACTTTCAGAATGGCAGGTGATTGGAAATGACCACGTGCTGTTTTGGAAGAGCTATGATGGCATATTTCATTCTTTAGGTAACATTTTTGATGGAAACTTGGAGCTAGATGCAGGAAAGTACCGGGTACAAAAATGAAGGTACTGACCTGATATTCAGACGAAAGTGGTGCTGGATTGTAACTGCCGACGCCAGCTTCAGTGTTGTTAATTTTTGTGCATATTGAAGGGTGAGTTCACATATAATGTACTACTGATCCTTTTCATGACTACTGAACTACTGTACTACTGAACTTTTCAGGAAACTATCGAGCTCATCATGAATGGGATTGAGTGTACTACTTTCAGTTTCGTAGCAACAGATGCTTCGATGAGCAAAAGTGACCTTGGCATTTTCTTGGCACTATGCCAAGAATGCCATCACTCATAGATGCTGATGCATGTAGCACTAGCACACGAAATCTCGTGAAAGTGATCATCCGAGCATACATCTTTTTCAACCACTTATCGAATCCGATACTTTGGACTCCTGATTATTCATACCTTTAGGTAGTCCCCATTAATTCCTCATTATCTGTTGGTGACTGTAAATATTTTAGAGGGTGAGCCGTGCACAGTGTCTGTTTTAATATTGAACAGCACGTTCATATGATTTTAAGGACATGGTCACGTAATACGTTTCCTTTGTATTACTGTATTTACTCGCATAATGATTACACCTTCTTGTCAAAAAAATTGACACAAATTCAGGGTTGCGATCATTATGTGGGTTAAATTTTCTGCAAAAAGAACAAAAAATATTTTTTCATAGCACATTTGCTGCGGAATGACAACAGGTCAACATACAGGCGGCTGCCGCTGTAACAGTGCAAGAGACCAAAACAAGAATGGCGGCCGATGGAGCAAGCCGAACACGCCAAACGCAATGTTTTTTTCTTCTCGTGAGTGCACTACATGCATTGAAACAGTTTCTTTCGTATCAGTAATTAATAATATCGTTAATATCGGCAAGTTAGCGGCAATAACGTAGCCATATCCACTTTGAGGGGACAGAAACGGAGATGGGCTGCCAGATGAGCTGCCAGTGACATAGAAACACATGGCAGGCATGCTGTGAAAGCTGCAGCATTTGTCTTCACTACTATCCTAATACGGCATGTTTCTGCTAAAGGTGGGTGACTATCTTAGCTGTGTTACAAGCCTCTGCATATGAATAGGATACACTTCTAGTGTATCAGTGTAAACATGGCTACTATCGTTGCCGCTTGCGATTTTTTTGTGCCCACGAGTGCAGACGAGAGGAATCGAAATGCGCCTTTTTTGTTGGGGGTGCCGACCACAACCATTATAAAGCCTACAAATAATAAAGCCAGAGGCAAGTTTGGTTGTAGCTTTTTTTTTTTCATGGAAGTGCGGAAAGGGATGAAAGGAATGAAATGGGGCATATGCTTAAGAATCTGTTTGGTGCGTGCAGATCGCTTGGTACGTCTTGAAGAGTCGTTCGCATAGCATTGGACAGATGGTAAGTGCGATCATCAATATCTAGACTTGGCACACGACATATTGCTGTGGCAAGCTCGGGGTGTGATCATTACGTGGGAAAGAAAACTGAATTTTGATGACCAAATTCAGGGGTGCGGTCATTATGCGAGTGCAATCATTATGCAAGTAAATACGGTATATTGCTGTTGTTTTTTCGCATGCCCGGGGAAAACGTAATAGGGGGCTCTACCTATACATAATGTTTGGTTCTCAACAAAAAGAATTGATTTGCAAGTACTACACATGTTTTGTCTCCCAATCCTTTGACCAGCTACAATCGATACCAAATCTCCCACCTATGTGTCCTGTGAGTTGAAGGCAGATCGCTGCAATAAACTTTGTCCGTGTACTCTGTGCAGCCTGATTGAGGAGGGTGGTGACTGGGACCGAAGGAACCGGCTCAAGGTGTACCAGGGCCTCTACAGCCTGGCAGTGCGTGACTTTAAGGCGGCTGCGGCCTCCTTCCTGGACACAGTGTCTACCTTCACCTGCTACGAGCTGATGGATTACCAGCGTTTTGTTACCTACACTGTGCTCGCTAGCATCATCGCCCTTCCACGCATCGAGCTCCGTGAAAAGGTATCTGCTGCACTTATTTATTTATTTATTTTCAAATACTGTAAGCCTTATACAGGCTTACACAGCAGAGGGCATACGAAATGCGTATTTCTATATACTACACTACTCACCAAAAAAAGAAATAAACTGGAAAAGAGTAAACAAAAGAAAAAGACAATTGCAGCAAGATAGTGCATTTATGGGGAAAAGAGTGCACTAAATTACACATTGCTATATTAACACCACAGTAACATTGAAAGGAAAGGAGCAAGAGCAAAGGAAAGGGAGTAAGCTAATGATAGACTGAAAGTGCACTGGAACTAAAAAGAACAAGAAGATTTTATATCGCCACATGAACAAAACAAATAAAAAAGAGGTGTGCCAATGTTTAAAACATTCAAATATCGAATATCATGTTTTAATATTCGTATTTGATTAAAAAAATAGATTTTTGAAGATGTTCAAACAATCGGTTTAGATAGGAATATTGGAACCAAATCGAACATGTTGCTGGCTGTGTGGGAGCAAACACAGTTCTTAGCATTTGTTTCTGATCTAAGAATATTAGGGCGATTTCGTGCTGCTAGCAAAAATTTGCCTGTAAAGCACAATTAGCCACGAAATGTCTACATTTTGCAGAAAAACAGCTTCTCAGTAGCAAGGGGCACGGGTTTGCTGACAGCGAGGGCGCACTTTTCTTTTTTTTTTTCAATTTCACCCCCAATTTTGAGCTTATTGCTTTATAGCAAGTATCATGAGTGATGACTGGAACACGGTCAAATGCCTCCGAGTTTACGGGCGTTTGATGCGGTATATTAAGGCACAGGCTGGTGAGGACAGCTAGTGGTAATCACTAAATTTTCCTAGTTGACATGAGCCATATACACAATGATTTAGCGTACTGGCTTAGTAGCCTAGAATTTTGACATTGCCAATGCAATTTCAATGTTCCAGCATAACAAACAAATTAACCCAACTTGCTAATAAATGCATGTGCATATCATTATTCAATATTCGAAGTTAAGTATATGTATTTGATTCGTATTCAAAAATGTTGATATTCGCACACCCCTAAAAGAAAGAAAAACCAACTATATATCATACATGCACTTATCATCTTGTCTTATCATGCACTATGATCGCTGACAACCTATGCAGGCAGTGTCAAATGCATGGCTGTCCAAACGCAAAAGAAAGCTTTTATACAAGTGCCAGGCCAATTATGTTTGCTGATTTCTATGACAATATTGGCTTTTTTCGATGAGCGTCCATCCATCGAGAATGGTGTTTTCGAGCACAGAGAGCAGGTGCGATGCAGTTTAAAAGTAAGGGAACCCGCTGAATTCTTGTGTTTTCACCAAATAATAGGGTACGCAAATAGTTCTTTTTGAGAATGAATCAGAATGCGAATCGAATAGTGCCAGAAGCAAGTAAAATACTTTTCAAATAACTTTCCAATAATAACCATTTTTGCAAATAGTAGGAAAAGTTGTTGACATCTTAGTGTACTCACCATGTTAACAAGCTTTGGTCATTATTTTGCAAAGTATGAGGTATTGCTTATTAAAAACAGGAATAAAGCATTGTGAACAAATAAGCAGCTTGTTCGCATACTCGGGTCTCTTGTCATGTTTCTGCTCAAAATTAAGGTTTGAGCATCCTCAGTTGATGGTATAAAATAAGGGTTCAAAGTAAGAAATGAGTGTGCCCCCAAATCTAAGACTCAGCAGGTTTTGTAAGAAAAGAGTATGCCTCCAATTTGTCGCTGTCAGAAAAAGATGAAATCTGCAGAATTTAATTTCACAAAATGTTATATTATTCATGCTTCATGTCTGTTGTTGTCACTGTTAAACGGCTCTTAATTGCTGTCTGTGGACTACAACACGTCATCCTCCATGGAGCCTCCAGACTAGCCACTTCCTCAGTTTGACTTGCAGTCCATGTGTCAACAAAACGAGTGCAATGTGAAGTCCAACTATGTTGTTACCTTAACATTTAAGATAACCTAACTATTTAATGAGTTTTCATAATAAAGGTGGTACATTTTCATTGCCAACCTGCATCAAGATGCATTCTGTTATCATCTTGCAGTGGCATTGGCCATGATGTTGGCTCTAATCATGACCTGTTGCCGTGCAACACTGCACAGTGGGTTGTGAGGGAGACATTGTAGGGAAGAGCTCCAGATGAATTTTGACCATCTGGGGTTTTTCAACATGTGCCTGATCTCCATGTGAATCTTACTGTTTGTAACATCGTGTTCATAGGAACATTCACTGTGTGCAGGTTGTGATGGGTTCTGAGATCCTTGAAGTTCTGCATGGTGTTCCTGACATCAGCGAGTACCTGTTCTCCCTCTACCGGTGTCAATACTCGATCTTCTTCAAGAAGCTTGGTGAGCCGATTTTGAACCTGTTGTTTTAAGTATGTCCTTGCCTTACAGGTGCCATGGAATATGGGGAGTAGAGGAAGTAGGCATTTTCACACTAGAGGGCCCTTCACCAGGTTTGGACATTGTGAACAGACAAGTGCAATGCGTAGATCATGCGGTGGCAGTTGTATCTGCAGAGTATCAAATGGCTGCGTGGCACGAAAACAGCTGAAGTTTCTAAACGAAGCCTGTGTGCCCTTCCTCCCGAGGGAACCCCGCTTGAGTCAAGGTCACATGTATGAACGCCTCTCATCCTACAACATCGCCGATTATGGCATGTGACCTCAGTAAGTCATCCAATGCAGGACGCTCTATTCTCTCACTGGGAGGGCACGATGCAGCGAGAAGAGCAAGAGAAAAAGAACAAAAACGAAGGCGGGGTTTAAGACACAATCGTGACACTTCCAGAGGCTGGGAGAAGGCAGAGAAGAAATGTCGCTTGCAGACGCTAGTCAAGGCTGGAGGAGAGAGTGCTTAGTTGGCAGTGAAGCTTGCCTCCTGGCAGTGGGGCAACGCAACATTTCGATTTCTCCTATCTCGTCTGATAATGATGGAATTTCATAAATTACAGTGATAAAACACTCCCTAACTGGCACAATACCGTATTTACTCGCATAATGATCGCACTTTTTTGTCAGAAAAATTGACGCAAATTCAGGGGTGCGATCATTACGCGGGTTAAATTTCCCGCAAAAAAAAAAAAAATTTTTTTTCGTCCCGCATTTGCTGCGGGATGCGGGTGCGGGACACCAAAACAAAAATGGCGGCCGGCGGAGCAAGCCGAACGCGCCGAACGCGATTTTCTTTTGTTCTCGTGAGTACATTACGTGCATTGAAACAGTTTCTTCCGTATCAGTGATGAATAATATCGTTAATATCGGCAAGTTTGCGGCAATAACGTAGCCATGTCCACTTTGAGGGGACAGAAACAGATGGGTGCGCTTAGCTGCCAGTGACAGAAACGCATGGCCGGCGTGCTGCGGAAACTGCGGCATCTGTCTTCACTACTATCCTAACACGGCACGTTTCCGCTAAGGGTGGGCGAATATCTTAGCTGTGTTACAAGTGTCGACGTATGAATAGGGTACAGTTTTAACGTATCAGCGTAAACGTGGCTACTATCATTGCCGCGCGCGATTTGTTGCGTGCTCACGAGTGCAGGTGAAAAGAATCGAAAGGCGCCTTTTTTGTTTTTGTTGACCACAACCATTGTAAAGCCTACCAATAATAAAGGCAAGTTTGGTTGTACCTCTTTTTGTCATGGAAGTGCAGAAAGTGATGAAAGTAATGAAATGAGGCATCTACTTAAGTATGTTGGTGCGTGCAGACGAGTCGTTCGCGTAGCATTCGACAGATGGTAAGCGCGATCATTATTAGCTAGACCTGGCACACGACATATCGCTACGGCAAGTTCGGGGTGCGATCATTACACGGGAAATAAAAAAAATCGAATTTTGACGACAAAATTCAGGGGTGCGATCATTACGCGAGTGCGATCATTATGCGAGTAAATACGGTACAACTTCCAGTGTATAACCAAAATATGCAATAGGGTCTGATGAGGGGCCCTACACAAGGTGGTGTCCCTTTTCACGGCACAATTGAACTAAAGGCAGATTTGCAACAAATGAGCATGCAGTAAGGAAGAGATGGTGGCCAGGGTCTGACAGCATTGAATGGGAGCTGTGACCACCTTGTCACTTGTCAGAATACAGTGAAACCTCGTTAAACCGTAGTTGGCCGGAGCTCGGAAAAAGTACGTACTAAATGGTAGTACTGTTTAACCGAAATAGCATGAGATCGCCCACTTACCTGTCGAAAACAGAACTCAGAGAGAGTGCGATGAAAGGGGAAAAAACATGCAGTATTTATTCACTTAGCGCGAGAAAAGTGTTATTTACTTTGATGCCGCCGCGGCCTAGCACGAAAACAGTGGCCTCAAACTTACTGAAGCTGCGTGCCAGCTTCTCAGCCAGCCCCCTCCTCTCGGCAAACGCTCGCACGGCAGATTCCTCGTTTGCATTACATATTCTCTGTGCACGTGAGCAGTAGTGCTGCACAAGTCCCTGGGTGCCTTTTTCATTGCCGGGTGCCGAAGTTAGGAATACTTTTCGTTTGGAATAGTTACGTTATCACGCCCCTGTTCTCGTCGCGACGATTGCATTCATGAGGCTGACATAACGCGCAGCATCTGTCACTGTCGGGCCTGTCGCTTTCCGTGTCGTCCTCATCACTGTCGCTAGTCGACACTTCGGCAACAACAGAGGCAACGATGGCGAAAAGTTGAACCTCGTAGCTGACACCTCTTCGCAGTCGCAGCAGCACTGCCGAGCAACTTCTTCGCATTCCAAATGCCACACACTGTAGTCAACAGCGGATCCATGTCGCGGGCCAGCGCTGACTTCTTCGTGTCAGGTTCGATAGCACGAACAATGTCTAATTTTTCTTCTATGCTGAGCACCCGGCGTCTTTTTTATCCGAGCTTCGGCATGACGTGAGTCCTCGCTTGCACGACGCCACAACGCTCTCTGGCCTGGCGCCGAAATGATGTTGATGTTGATGTGGCTTCACACACAAATGCACAAGTCGCTTGGAGGCCGTTGTTCTGATCTCTGAGGCTTGTTGTTCTGCCGGGCCGCCCGATGGAGACGACAAACCCCCGTGTTTACACGGGGGTTTGCCAGGACTGCACCAATCCATTTTGAAACCCAGGATGTCGTAAAATCGTGGGATTGATAACCGGGGTTCCCGCGTACTGTGCGTCTTAGTGTCTCAACTGAACCACAGCAGCATTTTGGTACAATTAGCTGATGCGTGTTCGAGTGGTGCTTTGCTGCATAGTTTTCTATTAAATTACTAGATGAAAATATAGGGAAAACATGGGGAAGTTGGGAGGTGGAAATTCAAGACCTTGTTCCCATTTTGCTCATCATCTAGTTGGAAATATGGCACTGCGCAATAGGGTTGGCAGCGAATGTGACTGCAACTTGCAACGTCTCACAAGCAGATATGCTGGTATCGAACAAGGAAACTGAGTGTGTGCTGTGTGCCAGCATCTTCATGTGACGCAGGCAGGCGAGTACTGTGGGGAAGCTGCTGTGGAGGGCACCTGTACTGCTCTTGATCGCACGTGCCTCATGCCTTTTCTTGTTTACAGGGGTTCAGGTGGCCAGAAAACATACCACACGATTGCAGTTTTGCGATGTACTGAACGTTGGTGCTGAAAGGTTGTGTTTTCCAGGAATGCATTAACTGGTAGAAAAGAAGTGTAACTGTATTTGGTAATTTTTTGTGTTCTCGATCACGAATGTTGGCGCCACGATATTGTACAAAATGGGATTGTATGAACTAGACTCTGCTGTATTTAATTATTATATTTACATCGTTACATCAGATGTCTCAACAGTAGGTTATAAAACACACTCGAAAACCTCATTTGAATTGTTTGTGGTGTGCTATCTTCTGTGCGTATTTTCTCTTCTTTTTTTTTTTTTTTTCATGTTCGGAAGAAAGTGCACGAAATACGAATGAAGCTGACCTAGTTTCCTGGTTGCACATCGTGGCATTAGTGCCCTTATATGTGCTGCAAAATAACTAAATGAACTCGGGGCTTAACCCGGCAGTTGCGTTACTCTGTCGGGATGTTTTTCTTGGCGTGGCTGCAAAACTTTTTTGGTAAGGGTTTGAGAATAGTGTTGCTGCAACGTGCAAGCAGGAAGCCGGATCGGTTTCTTTTACAAATATTTCATGGGAATTTTAACCTAAAGTTGGAGGACCAAGTGTGACCCCCCAAGGTTGAGTTCCATTATTGATTTAAAACCTCTTTTCAGAAAAATTTACCACAACTCTTTTAGAGCATAAAGTGACAAAAAAAAAAATATTTTCGTTGGTGAACATGCATTGTTTATTCATCAATATGAACTTTCATAAATATTTTTAATGAGAATAAAGAAGTAGATGCATAGAAATATATATTCTGGTTCGGCACTTGGGCAATAGTCCAAGTCCAAGAGGAACCACCACTCAACTCACTTGTAGCAGAGCAACCATGCAGTGTGCACGCCCATAGCATAATTGAATCGTGTATGCAAGTGCGTGCAAGAAAAATTGATGGCTCTGCACCCATCAGAAAAACCAATTGAGTCAGAAACTTGCAGTAATCCTTTGTTTCGTCGCCAACAAGGAGCAATCGGTTTTTGCGAGCTGAGTCTCCAGAAAAGAAATGCAGGCATGGCAGCATCGTTTGTATACGGTGGCATTGTTTGTACATAGCAGTGCCCACCTGTCCACAGACTTAATCGCACCCCTGTGAGCAACAGATGAGCGAGCAGCTAGCGGTGACCCTTTTGAGAGATTAGTAACCATATAGACGTCACAATTTTTACGAGCACAACGAAAGGAAACAGCCCGGTAGACGAAATCAAAACTAATCGCCACACGCCCTCGCTGGAACCCCAGCGTCAAAAAAGCCATGAAATGAAAGCGAAGAGACTGTGCAACGAAAAAAAAAAAAAATAGAACAATTCCTTGCATCCACACAGGGTGGCAGCGCTTGCTGGGCAACAAAGACTTGAAAAATCGCCACGTTTTTTAACACACAGTTAGCATTGTAACTATATGACATCGACCATTTGTGACTTGTTCACAGCACCGTATTTTATGGCATTGACCCTTACATGGTCGAAAAGAACAGAAAAAAAGCCTGCAATAGAGGGCATGCCATGAACAACTGCAATTGGTGCTTTCATATGTGTTCAAAAACTAGGACATGTTCACATATCTGCTGGAAGTATTCATATAGCCAGTAATTAATAACTCCAACCTAATTGAATACACAATATAACATACGTACAATGTACTGTTTACATTCATCTGCCTAGATAGCTCAGCTTTCTTTAACATGTCGTGCATGATAGCTGGGACACCTTGTATGGTGCACTGTGATTTCCTGTAGTCATGCTCTTCCTTCGCAAAGGCAACCTCTCTAAGGCTGTTGCGTGTTTTCCAGGTGAAGCTTGATCTCACTGCTCTGGTTTTTGCGTGTGTTGCAGCGCATGTGGAGCAGATTCTCCAGCGGGACCGACTGTGGGCTCCGCATGTTCGTTTCTACGTGCGCGAGATGCGCATCCTGGCCTACAGTCAGCTTCTGGAGTCCTACCGCAGCCTGACCCTGCAGTACATGGCCAATGCCTTTGGCGTTACTGTTGCCTTCATCGACCAGTGAGTCTCCCTATTCTGTCAAGACAGCATGCACATCCAACTACTGAATTGATGCGACCTTACATTTAACAGTGGTCTGGCATTGTTCTGAAATGTTATCCATTATTTACCTATTGTTTCTCCTAATTATGTCCTGTGAGCCCTTATCCATTCCAACACAAATGGTCAAAATAGTGCATGCATCTTTTTATAGTAGTACTAGAGCAGTACCACTGCAAAGCTGTATCGCTCCTCTAATTTGAAAGCTGCTTGTGTTAGTGGAACATTAAGACATAGTCCTGCTGTGGTACTCCACTTGTGCATCTGGGATGCTCTTTGCTGGTGCATCATTAGGAAACCCTGTTTTCTCCAAGTTAGTCGTAAACGTGATGTGCAATTGAATCCTATCGTAACGAACCTGGATAAAGCGAATTTTTCTGTATGTCGAACAAGTGAAGCTTACTCGCTAATAGTCGTGGAAAAAACTCGCTCATAACAAACTGTGCATTGGATATAACAAACTCGGGGCATCTGCTCATTTGTTACACTGGTACTGTGCCGACATTGAAGGAACTGGAACGAGTCTATTCAGTCTTGCGCATCGAGAATTGCATCCTTCGTGATGCTGAGGAACAATTCAAGGCGCAGGAAGAAATGACTCCTAATTGCATTAAGGGGGGACGCGGGTTTTACATCGCGAAAAATGGCCAAAAATTCGATTTTTTGAAAATAACATTATCAGTTTCTATAACCCTTTTTCTATCTGATACCCAAATATCATCACTATAAACCACTTAGAAGTGCTCAAAAAAATTTGTTTTATCAGCCAAGGTGGCGAAAAGTCTTGCGGAAATCAAGAAAGAACATCGTTTTTCACGCCACAATATCTCCGGAACGGCGCGACCGAGCGCCTACATCTTGGTCTCGTTGGAAAGCGCATTTCTCCGTCTTCAAATCTGTCGCTTCAGCGATCTCCTCCATACAGAAACAAGCGCACAAAAAGGAAATGATTGAGGGTCGTGCCTGAGTCGCGATTGGCCGCGCCCGCCACGTGACTCCAGCGCGGTTCGCCATTGGTCCGGCGCTGGCGTCGTCTGCTCGGCTCTTTCCACCTTGCGAGTTTGAAGTCTCCACTCGCCGTGATCTCGATGTGCCAAAACGGGCGCTACGCGGACATCGCATTAGCGTGGCCGACCCCTACGCTTGTGGATGTTTCAGACTCTCGGCTAAGCATTCCGAGCATCGGCGACGCGGACTTCGCGACCAAGATTCGCGCGCGGAATCCTCGGACATGCGGCTAAGCCTTTCAGCAGTCCGTGTTTCGAATTCGTGGCATATTCATATCGCGCACGCAATCCTCAGAAATGCGGCTTAACATTTTGCGCATAGGGAGTCTCCGACTCGGCGATCATGCACATCGCGCGCGGACTTCTCAGACCGTCACCTAATCATTTTGTGCATCGGCGCCTCCGACTGCGCAAATAAGCACATCGAGTGTTGACTCCTCGAGCCCGCGGCTAGGAATTTGGCGCGTCGGCACGTAGGACTGCGCGAATGAGCGCGTTGAGTGTCGACTCCTCGAGCCCGCGACTAGGCATTTCGCGCCGCGGCACCTCGGACTGCGCGAATAAGCGCATCGAGGGTCGACTTCTCGAGCCCGCAACTAGGCATTTCGCGCGTCGGCACCTTGAAATGCGCGACTAAGCACATCGCGCGTCGGCTCCTTGTATCTGCGGCTATGCATTTCGCACATCGGCACTTCGGACTCGCAACCAAGCACATTGCACGTTCACTCTATTGTCATATTGTCACGATAGCTCGTAACAATATCTATCATACCACCCCTTCATAAAGAGAACCTCATCATGAGCTCTGTTCATTAGGCCCCTTGGGCTGGCACACACCTGGCTGCAGAAGTGATCGAGGCATCATACAAAAGTAAAATTCTGGAAAGCACCTAGCAGCTGCATATCTATCACTGGCTCTCTGATCGTAAGTTCCACAGCCACTGTCAGGTGAACATGACTTGGAAGGCTACTTACACTCAGAGCCTTCATTCAGTAACATGGTCAATTCTACCAAATGAAAAATGCCTCACTGATTGTAATGGAGACTGCTATTAATCAGGCAGCCTGCATGTACAACACTGGAACTATATTCATGCCCACACAGAGTTCTACACTTCGGTTTGAAACCCAGGCACCATGCTCTTTGTAGAGCATGGTGCCTAATAAAGTTTCTTGTGCTAGTTCAGTGGCCAGTGTGCTATTATTTTGAGAGTGTGCAGTCACACATTTAGTATGGCCATTCTTACAAAACATAGAGCTTCAAAATGGTGCCATTTGTATTGCTGTAGATTCACTTCAGCAAAAGCTACATTTGTTTGAAACTTCAAATGCGTTTATTTCAGTTCGATGTTTTTGCACACTGTACTCCGCCTTACGGGTGTTTTTTCTGGGTTGTTTTTGGCCAAAAATGGCAAGGGTGGTATCATTTTATTCGTGTTGAAATGATCTGGGTGGTGATGCTATTTTTATTACTCTTGCACCGTCATTAAAATTACATTCAGGTATAGTAATTGCTGCTAATTAGAAAAACAATGTTCGTAATAAATGCAAGATTGTTTTCTTGTCTGCAAAATGTTTCCAAATGAATAAAAATAGCATCACCCCCTACAGTAGGTCTTTAGCAATGGTGTCATGCATTTAGTTTTTGGTTTAGCAAGACGGAATCATCAAAAAGCCCCGTAACGAGGTTGAAATTAATTTGACTTCAGACCTCAATATTGTTTGAGCTGCTACAGCTATCAAAAATCTAATTACAGATCTGAAATCAGCATGAAGAATTACCCCAGGCAGTGGAGTTTATTAAAGATTCACCCAAAAATAAGAAAAACATTTTTAAGACCCACTTCCCCCCTTAAATAAAGTTACTTGCTAACTTCCCTCTGCTAGAGAGAACAAACTTGTACACAATGAATGCATCACAAAATCTTAAGTTCGTTATAAGCAACTTTGGGTATATCGAAATACCGGATATATCAAGCTATATTTAGTGTAAAACCTTGCTCAATATAACCAGGTGGGATTGAATAAAGATATTGCAGCATCATTCAGTAAATGTAGAGACGAAAGTGTTTTGGAACCTTCATTGGAGTCCAGATGGTGTCATACTTGTTGAAATTATCAACATATCATGTTGCCACTGAATCTCGGAAAATTTTGTGGTGATCCTTGAAATCCTTCGAATGTGAATCGCCCATTTTGAAGGCCCTCCCTTAAGTTTCACGGAGTGCTTAATAATCCCTGAATTTCGCTTTAAGTTAAGCTTATTGGATTTTATTTGACTATGTGACAACACGATTTATGCAAGGCCAAGAGTCAAACCAATCCGATTCCATTAGCATTTCTATGGTAGGGAGCCATCTTGTTCGTGGTGCCTGAGGATGATTTAGGTGAAAAAGCATAGCGAACATCAATGTACAATGAGCAGAATGCTTGCTTGTCGTTTAAGACTGTGTTTTGTTTTCAAGTTGCCAGGCATCATGGTGCTTTAACCCTTGAAAATGCTTTGTCAGCGCCTTGAAAACCATTGAATTTTATCCTCAAAAATCTGCTATGAACCCTGTTTTCGTCAATTTGCTGGTAGGGTTATTGCAGATTTTGGCATAAAGGAATCGGTTTAGTTTCGTGCAGCACTCCCTGTTTAAGAGGCTAGAAGTGCTACTTTTGCACTGAGTGAATAGAGTTAATATAGCCAACTCCAGAGGAAAAGCTTCCCATAGCACATATCCACTGAAATTGGTAACTACAGGTGCACCATCATGTTGCTACGCTGTGCAGGCTTGCAGGCCATGAGACGTTCAATCAAATGCCATTCTGAGCATCTTCACAGTATGGTCGCACCATCTTGTTCAGCTGCCTGCAAACGCACTCTTTCGTGCACTGTAAAGTTTTCTTGAAATTTTATAAATAGCCATCGGATATTTCTCAAAAACATGCAGAATGACGTTTACATGCTACATGTATATGCTTGCTTACGCATCAGATTTTTATTATTTTTAGCGTTATAAAAATGAGCGGTAGCAATATGGCGGTGCCTTTTCAGTTGCTAGTTGTTTTGCCCAGCTTTTACCTTGGAGTTAGTATACTAGCTCTATGACTGAGTGCTTCGGTTGCTGTTTCCCTAATTACAGGACCCCTTCATAGTTTGTTTTAGCTTAAGTCATGTATAATTTTTTATCTTGCTTACTACCTGCCGCAATTGCTTAGTGGCTATGGTGTTGGGCTGCTAAGCGCGCAGGATCGAATCCCGGCCATGGCGACCGCATTTTGATGGGGGCAAAATGCGAAAACACCCGTGTACTTGGATTTAGGTGCACGTTAAAGAACCCCAGGTGGTCCAAATTTACGGAGTCCCCCACTACAGCTTGCCTCAAATCAGATCGTGGTTTTGTCACGTCAAACCCCATAATTTAATTTTAACTTGCTTACTCTGTCTGTTCAATGTGGTATACAGAGCATGGAGTCACGTAGCACCTTTGTCACTTGCAGGGAGCTGGCACGGTTCATCGCCGCTGGGCGACTGCACTGCAAGATTGACAAGGTGGGCGAAGTGGTCGAAACCAACCGACCAGACAGCAAGAATTACCAGTATCAGGTGAGGGTGGCTTGCCTGGTATCACAATGCCCGTTTGAAGGGACACCACAGGGAAACACCAGATCAGTTTAGACTGATAAAGTGTTCTCTCAAATCTCTATTTTGTTAAGTTCACTGTAGGATCTTGGTTACTGGATTAGGAAATGAAAGCCAGATTTCATCCTTTTACTTTTGTGCCAGAACCACAGTGCAGATACTGTGTTTACCAACACAATTCCAACACGCCCCCGAAGCTAACGCACAACCCATTTTCGTGAGCTTTAAGTTAGAAGTAACAAGAAGTGACCTTCACAGAAGGGGAATAAAAAAAAAAATACTTTTTCATAATGAAAGTGGTGCGCTGTCATCACCATTGGCACTTCATTGGCCACAGATACCGAGCACGCAGGGGCGGTATTCTCAAATGATTTTTTTGAGATACTACTACCACTTTTGCTAGATTTTACATGACTCTGCATCAGGCCTATCGAAATATGCAGCTGACAGTGCTCCTGGCACTGTGCGCAGATGCTGTATAGACTCAGGTGAGGGCTGCACCTACAACTTGGCAGCCCAAAATTTGGCTAAAAAGGATTTCCAACGAAAAAGCAAATGCGTTCGGTGCCTCGATGCCATGCGTGTGCATCCGCATCGCATTTTTGCACACTGCGTACTTCTGCGCGCCGCTGCTAGTGGCGAGAGCTGCACATTTACCTCTGATGCAGTGGTACATCTGGGGATGCAAGCTGTGCACAAGTCACTGGCTGCACCGGCACCGGCACCATTTTGACCAGAAGGCTTGGTCCCATGTAAGGGCCACACCTTGTCAAAATTGTGAAAGAAAAAAAATTCCTGCTCTTACACGAGTCTATACAGTAGTGAGCTTGCATAGCAGCAGAAACGCTAGCGGCCGTATACGTTGCCACATCCAGTGCTGAGTCACACGAAATCTCGCAGAAGTGATCATCCCTCCAAAAGTGGCGTGTGTACCACTCTAGATCGTAGTTGAGCGCAAAATGAACCCGCAACCACCTTCACGAAAGCATGCTTTGTAGCTATGACGCTGCGTCTGGCGGCTCTGGCGCTGGGCTGTTTCCAGTGCCGCGAATGCAGTTTTAGTTTCGTATCCTATTGTAACACGCAGGAAATTTTCAGACCCATTTTCTCGACAAACAGGTGCACGTTAGATTTGGGTAAATACGGTACACCAGTGTGATGTCGTAGATTTCAAAGCACTCTTTTGTGTGCACCATTGTGGCTCAGTAAATGTTCTTGAAGCTTGCTCAGTTCAGTCTGTTCCGTTCTTTTAGAATGCACTGTAGTGCATATTTATCAATAAAATAGTGGCTAGGGTCGAGTGGGTGCTCTCGAAATCCACACTGTCACGGCAAAATGGTGCAGGAACTTCTAGGTGGCGGTGTCACCTGTCTCTCATTTTCTTTTCATTTTTACTTATCAAGTCACCTCTCATGGTAAGAGTGTCATTTTTGTAATCGTGGAAGCACAATTTACGCGGGTTGTCCATAAATTAAGGTTCCCAAGGAGCTGCAGTCGCAAGGAGCACTGTTATGCGGGATCTGGCGACACTGGCATGTAGCTTGGTTCCCCCTCTCCCACTCCCTGACCCGGTAAGCTGTGCAAATTGCGCTCCATGATTCATTTTTTGTGTGCAAGAAACGCTGTGCCGGTGGACATACACTCCCAACTGTGTGAAGTCTACGGAGAAAAGTGCGTGAGCGTACAACACATGCACAAATGGTGCCAAGAATTCAAAGATGGACGTACAGACATGCATGTCAAACAGCGTTCTGGATGGCCATCGGTTTCAGACGAAACAATTGCAAAGGTGAAAAAACAGTGCTGAAAGATCGAAGTGTGACAGTTTGGGAGCTCTGCAAGATGATCTCTGATGTCAGCAAGACCTGCATTGACAAAATTTTGACTGGCCACTTAGGGTATGCCAAGGTGTGTGCAAGGTGGGTCTTGAGAATGCTTACGGAGGACCACAAACGGCAGCGTGTTGAAGTGGCCCGCAAATTCCTTCAGGCCTACGAAACCAACGTCGAGGAATTCTTGGACTCTACTGTCACTGGGGACGAGACCTGGGTCCAATACACGACACCAGAAGCCAAACAACAATCCCGTCAGTGGAAACATCCAGAGTCTCCGAAGCCGCGAAAGTTCAAACAAACACTGTCTGCCGGCAAAGATGGCAAGCGTCTTTTGGGACAGGAAGAGGTTATTGTTGTGCGAATTCATGCCTGCCGGTACAACAATCAGTGCGGACCACTACTGTGAGACATTGCAGAACTTTCAGTGCGCAATTCAAATCAAGAGGAGAGGCATGCTCACGAAGGGACTGTGTTTCCATCAGGACAATGCTCATTCGCACATCGCCCATGTAGCAAACAATATCGTCAACAAATTTGGATGGGATTTTGTCACGCACCCGCCCTACAGCCCAGACATAGCCCCAAGTGACTACCATCTCTTCCCTGAATTGAAACACCTGCGTGGGATGTATTTCATAACCTGAGAGGAGCTGAAAGAAGATGTTTTAAGCTACCTTCACGGTGCGGCGGGAGAGCTCTACAATTCAGGCTTAAAGAATATGGTACACCACATGCAAAACTGCATTGATCTCAACAGCAATTATTTCGAAAAATAGGGGAAGTCTAAGCTTTCTAAAAATGCATTACTCATTGCCAGTAAACAGGTTTTTCATTGTGAAAAATCATTGAGAACCTTATCTTACGGACAACCCTCATACTAATACAACTGACACAATCTTTTTTTAATGTCTGTTCAAACCCCCATTGTAGATGGGACAATTCAGAAACCTTTGTTCAGTTTCCTGTTTTACTTATTTGAATGTTTGGTAAAGTAAGCAGGCTTTTGAGGTTCCTCGATATTCCTGTTCAAAGTGGCACTGCGATACTTGAACAAAGCCATTATAGTGGCTTTAATGGCTACGAAATGCTGTTGTGGACATGCCAAATATTATTTGGCATTTTATAGAATAACTGCATACAACATAATAAGCAGAACCTCGCTGATACGTTTTTGAAAAAGCAGCGAGGAAAATGCACTAACTGGGAGAACTTACTATCCAAAGTATCCAAGAAAAAAAAAATTTGACGGACTCTGCTATTGTTGACATCTACATAATGCAAAGCCTCGTGCGGATCATTGCAGCACGAAACGCCATTGCGTGTCGAGCTGGTGGTGTTTCGGCAGCCGGAGATGCATTTCGTTGTTTTTCTATTGCGTGGTGTTTCAAGAGGGCGATGGGAAACAGAAATGAAATCGAGGTGGTGGGCGACGCTGGATCCCACTGAAGTGAAACGTGATGCCCATAACGCGCCGCCTGCAGCAGGGAACGGAGGCTCGTTTGGATTATTGCCTACTAAAGGCGGGCAGTACACTACCAATGGCACTACGCACGATGCGCTGTCAAAGAGATAGGTGAAGATGATTATCGCAATAAAGGTCTGGCGAGGATAGCTGTGAATACAGCGTGTGACAACTTGGGTGGAGATTAGCTGGAACCGGTATAAGAAACTGCGTGCCATCGGTTTCACGTGTGACAGGCGGCTATATACTGTTATTGATCGCATGCGCAATTTGTTCCTTTTCTTGTTCATATGGGATCTAGCGACTGGAAAATAGAGTGTTTTAGTTTGGCGTTCTTACGCTCCGCTCAGCAGCTAAGCGGAGCGGAAAGAGAGGGCGCTAGAAGGAAGTAGTATTGTGTTTAATCTCTCATAAAAACAGGCGAGTACATAGTAGAGCAGCTTCCAGGTTTATTTTATGCAGACGACATTGTGTTGCTACCTAACAAGCAAAGTGATTTGCAACGTCTGGCTAATATCTGTGGACGGGAAGGCAACAATTAAGGTTTGAAATTTAGTGTTAGAAAATCAGGTGTTATGGCATTTAATGAAAACAGTGAACAGACAGTGGCGATACAGGGCCAGGAAATACCTAGGATAACAGAATATAAATACCTTGGTATATGGATAAACGAAGGCAATAGATATGTGAAAACACAGGAAAAAACAATAACAGTGAAAGGGAAGAAAAATGCAGCCATAATGAAGCACAGAGTGCTGTGGGGATACAATAGGTATGAGGTCCTCTGAGGTATGTGGAAAGGTGTAATGGTTCCAGGACTTACCTTTGGAAATGCGGTTGTTTGCTTTAAATCAGGGGTACAATCAGGGCTTGATAGGAACCAAAGGTCAGTGGGTCGCCTCGCATTGGGTGCTCACGGGAAGACTACAAATGAAGTTGTGCAGGGTTATATGAGCTGGACTAGTTTTGAAGTGAGGGAAGCTCGCAGTAAAATTGAGTATGAAGAACGGCTGAGGAATATGGAAGAAAGTAAATGGGCTGGGAGAGTGTTCAAGTATCTGTACAGGAAAAACATTGATTCACAGTGGAAGAAAAGAGCTAGGAAGCTTACCAGCAAGTATGTGGCCTCTAGGGGGGGCAACACGGCACCAAAGAAGGTCAAGCGGAGAGCCAGAGAGGCTGAAATATTATCATGGGTGGCGGCAATGGAAAAGAAACCTGCCATGAGTAACTACTGAAGAGGAAAAAACGAAATCAGGAAATAAACAACTTATGATAACTCAAAGGGAAGCTCATTACTTTTCGAAGCGAGATAGGGATGCCTTAGAACACACACCTATAAATCGCGATATAAGAAGGAAGAAGAAGCATGTGCTTGCTGCAGTAAAGCTAGAGAAACTATGGAGCATGTTTTATTAGAATGTGAAGACATCTACCCAGCGGTTGATTTAGGCGCCACTGGCCTCCTTGAAGCCCTTGGGTTCAGTGAGAGTAAGGGGAAAGTAAACATGTCCGCAATAGAGATTAGTAAGAGGCGATTGGAAGATTGGTGGAAGAAAAGTAGGGAAACGACAAAAAAACGGAGACGCACAACACCAAAGTTCACAATAGGGGTCAGAAAACTTGGTTATGGGAAGTCAATGTGTGTGTGTGTGTGTGTGTTTTCTTTTTCCTTTTTTTATTTTTTAACCTAGGTAGGACATTAGGCAGTATAATAGCGATAGCTTAGTGGCGCAACCCATGCACGGCCCCATTCCAAAGGGGACGCTCACAACATCCATCCATCCATCCGCTACGCTACGCTAAACATGTAACTAAAACGTGAAAATCGCCCGCTGCTCCACTGTGGCTTAGCGGGGCGACTCGGAGTGGAGTGTACTGTAAAGATGCTCAACTAAAACACTCTAAAGTATACGATCGCAGTCCATAGCAGAGAACGGTGGCGCGTTTTGGTTATTGCCTATTAAAAGCGTGCACTACGCTTCCGACGGCACCACGCGCTGTGAAACAGATAGGTGAAGAGGCTTATCGCAATAGGATTGGCGGTGATAGCTGTCAGTGCCACGTGCTATGATCCTGGAGAAGATTTGCTGGTACCGAAATGAGGAACTGAGTGCCTGCCGGCGTTTTCACATGAGATAGGTGGGTGAGTATTATGATGAAGCTGCCAAGGTGGGCAGCTATATACTGTTCTCCATCCTGCATTTTTTTGTTCACATGGGAGCTAGCAGCCGGAAAACAGATGAAACGATCGCAGCTTGGCGACGTACTGAACGTTGGTGCTGAAAAATCTTGTTTTCCGGGAATGTATGAACCGGTAGAAAATGAGCATAACTCCTTTGGGTAATTTTTTTATTTTTTGGATTGCAAATGTTGGCGCTGAGAAAACGTACATAACGGGAACGTATCAACGAGGTTCTACTGTACTTGGAAATCATTATGTACACTGTACAGGAAGTAGCGAAGTGCACTGTGATGCAGGAATTCGGTGAACCACAAGTTGGGACTGTGTATTGTCTGTGCCTTGATTCTCTTGTTGATTTATGAGTTGCAGTGTGCAGAATGGGGCATTAATCTTTTCTTTTTTTTTACAGGCATGCATAAAGCAAGGCGACATCTTGTTGAACAGGATACAGAAGCTGAGTCGTGTAACGAACATCTAAGCTTAGCCTGTTCGAGGCAAATAAATGCGTTTGTGACTTCCACATTTACTTTGCATATACATGTAGCTGAAGGGAGCACAGCGGTGGACTGCCATGCCATTTATAAAGCCTTTCATTTTGCTGCACTTGTTTACGAAAATATGTACAATGTGTACAAGCTCACTAATGAGCAAGGAAGTTCACTCTTAGGTATGCCAATCTACACATCTTGCAGCAATGCTGAAGTGTCGGTAGGTCCAGAAATTAATATAATAATCACTTCAACAGCTATTTAGCAAAAGATGTAGCCCTGCTGGGGCTACGTGGTACCACCAGTAAAAAATCTACATTTGAAACTATTTCTACGATGTGTGAGCTGTTATTGCAGTTGGCCATTGGAAGCAAGCACAAAATGCTTTGTTTCTGAATAGCTGTGGGCTATGGAATGTTTATTTTATAAGCAAGAGAATTCTATGTGACACCACAGTCGTACATCCCTTGCATACAAAGCCCCTTTTCAATCCAGTCAGAGGAGAGGTTTTTAGGTTATCCAGCATATGTGAACATGCACTAACAGTAATTCTGAATGGGAGAAAAAAAAGTAGTGCAGGACAAGAAAGACTTGGTCTCATCTATTAGCACCGAGAAGTTTGAGTGGTGCCTTCTCACGTGTGACGTTATACGGGGGACTCCGCTGCCGCACTGCGTATGTGCTCGCTACATTAAAGTTGTGTGATCTGCTTTGCCCAACTATATAAACGTGACTCTGCAAGTTTGTATGACAGTGTTTGTAATATTTTAGAACACTTATTCCTGCAATATTGGGTGGAGTCGCCATTGAAGCCAGGCATACTGTGAATCGCACTGGTGGGGAGGGGGGCTGGAACTTAAAGAGCTTGTTCAAATCCCTTCCCATATATATACAGTCGAACCTCGCTACAACAAAACTCACGGGAAGCGTGTAAAATTTCGTTGAAGCGAAAATTTCGTTGTGGCGAACTTTGCCCCAAAACACTGTCAAATTTGACTACACACTCACAAACGTCATTTATTTCTGGAAAAAGTCGGTTACCTTTCGTTGTGACGAAATCTGACCCAAAACACTGTCAGATTTGACTACACATTCAAAAACGTCATTGATTCCCGAAAAAAGTCTGTCATCTTTGTTTGCCTCCGTCCTTTGGTCATCACCGCCGTGGTGTGATGTTCGCACTCGGTCAGCAGCTGCATTGCGATGTCGTCATCGTGGGCGCCAATGAAATTACGAATACAGTCGCCGACCGTTTATTCGGACCTCACGGGGACTGCGGAAATGTCCGAATAAACAGGTGTCCGAAAAAGCGGATTAAGAAAAAAAAAATGAAATCCTTTATTTCCACGCACTTATTCGGGCTCGGCAGTAGGCTTGAAGAAATCTTGAGTGCGCCGTTGCACGCTGTTCCGTTTACGCGCAATCAGATAAGCCTGAATCTCGGAGAGGGTCGTACGGTCGCTATAGGCGGCTGAAAGCACAGTCACTACTTGTGCACGCTCCGCCTGCTACGGCAGCGTAGCACATGGTGCGTCATCTTCCGACTCGGAGTCATCGTCCGGCGGTGCAGCAGAAACCTGACGAATGATCTCGCCGTCGTCGAGTTCTGCGCATGTCAGTACAGCAGTGTCAGCACCTTTGAAACTGTCAAATGAGACGGTGTCCGGAATCGCAATGCAACCAATGCGCAGGTTTCGGCAGAACATTTTCCGCGTCAGTAGGGAGCACATCGGAAGGCGACAAATCTTAGGCCTCCCGGCACCCGCTTGCCGGCATTCCCCAGCGCAGTCTGCGCGGGCACTGTCCGCGCCATTAGACACTTGACGCGATGTTTCCGTACGCCGCGTTGTATCACCGAAACCTCGACACAACACACAAAGCAAACACCACCGTGCCGACAACAGTTGCACAAACGAAAAACGTGGCCTGCTCGCAGCGTCGCGCGCGAAAGAAACAAATCAGCTGCTGGATTGTCTTGACATGGCGTACTAAGCTGAAACCGGAACCGCTGTACGACCACTCTATCGAACCAGGCAGAAACGATGATGATGAGCGGGGATTTCCAGTAGCGCCACTTCGTGGTACAGCAAGGAGGCTCCGTTCAAAACAAAAATGGCGTTCAGCAAGTCGAATTATGCGCCGGTCAGAGTCGGTGCATGATGCCCTCGATCGAGTTGGCTCAAGGAGCGTCCGAAAAATCAGACGAGAGGTCGCAAGGTGTCCGAACTTTCGGCAGTTGTTATACATTATGATCTATCGGGAGAATGGCGGTGCCGCGAAGCTGACCGAATAATCGGGCATGTCCGAATTTTTGGAGTCCGGAAAATCGGTCGGCGACTGTAACGTCAGAAGCGTCCATTACATCCAGTGCACGAGGCAGGGCCGATGCATCTTGTTCGCCGCATAACACTTTCGCAACGATGTCGTGTCGGGCCTTGAAGTGGGTCAGCCAACCTGTGCTTGCCTTAAAATCATCGATGCTGAGCATGCAAGCATAGTTAAGTGCCTTTTGCTGCAGCACGCTTCCGCTGATTGGCATCTTCTTGGCACGCATGTCAAGGAACCATGTAAACAACACCCTTTCAAGATTCGCGTGTGCCGCTTGAGTCAACTTCCGTTTGGCGGACCCCCCCCACAGAAAGAGCACTGGTGATCGCGTCCTTCGACTTCAAAATTGTCGACGGCGTGCTGTTGGGGGATGCCAAATTCTCCTGCAACGTCTCCTTTCTCCCTGCCGCTTGAAGCCTTGCTGATGATTCGCGCCTTCACCTCCGAGGAAAGAAACTTCCGCTTTGTCGCCATGCTGGCCGCGTGCATAAGCACAAATGAAAATCTGCGTCGCCGCGTTGCGCCAGCGATGGCGTGACCTAGGATGGATACGGATTGGCTGTGGCTCCCGTTTGGCAAAGTGGGCCTGTGCCTTGTCGCAAGGCGGCTAGCCCCGTCGTCATCACCACCAAACAATGGCGCCCTCCATGAGTTTATCGGCATGTTTATCGGTGACGGTGCAGTGGGCGCACGTTTTTGGTCAACCTAAGCGGTGTGGGTGTACGAAAAATTGCAGACGATTGGGGTTATGTTTATTTTATCGCAAAACAAAATTTAAAGCCCAGCTCAACCGAGCGAAAATTTCGTTGAAGCGAAAACAAGCCCGAAAAATTGTTCATTGTGGCAAGAACTTTTTTGCATTGACTTCTATGGTTAGCTGACGGGAATATTTCGTTGAAGTGGCGTTCGTTGTAGCAGGGTTCGACTGTATATATATTGTACACTTTTCTCACACTTAAGGGGCCCTGAAACACTTTTTGAACATGGTATAAAAATGTTGCCGATCTATTAACGAAGCTCCTGTGAACATGTGAGCCAAATATTATGGCTTTACAACTAGTGTCAAAATTTACAGACTAGCGTCAAAAGCAGTGGGCAGATGCTTGCTCTTGCATCCACAATGTCGTGATCTAAAGCTGATTGAAAGCAGCTGGCCCACCAACGCTATTGGCTGATTTTGTGATCATGAGAACATCCTCGGTTATACACTTAAACCTTGATATAACGGAGTCGGTAAAGTTGGCACTTTGCTTCATTACATCGAAATTTTGTTGTATTGAAATTCGACCTTTTATGTAAATAAGCGCAGTCATCGATCGATTTTTCTTACACAGAAAGGGGCTAAAGAATTTTCCGAATTATCGGGCAATTGAAAAAATTAAATTTGAATGAGAAAACAATTCATTTTAATAAATTTGGTAGTCAGTGATGAATGATACGGTTTCATGCCAAGTATGTCGACGATATGTTCACATCGGCTGTACGAATTAAGTGAAGCCAGCCACACTTTCACGTGCACTACGCCCCCGCGGCTGATAGCGTCGGCCGTACTGGGATGATGCTATCGGGAAAAGTGCTGGCAGCGAGGAGCGAATGCTTCGTCTGCCTCTCGCTCGAGTGGGTCACTGAAACTCAAGATTATGCAACCTTTCTAAGCGCACGGAATGACAGCTTGCATGGTGTCGCGCCGTCTCGGCATGCCCACTCTTTGCACACGTGGCAGATTACCTCTAAAGCAGGGTGCGTGGCTGCGTATGCGCTCAGCTACGCTCACAGCCATGTGCAGTCACGACGGAGAAACGTGCCGGAAATGAAGACACGTGCTAACTTCCCCTCCACTTCAGCCCCCCTCCCCCCCGCCCCCTCATGCGCGCTTGATCATTTTAGCGAGAGCTCGCTTCACTCCCTCTCCCTTTGCTCGCGCAGAAAGGCGTCACTCGTGAAGCCACCATCTTGTCTCACTTTCGCACACTTTCACTTGCACCTAAAGCACCCAGTGTGCGAGGTGAAAAAGGATCTCATTGCACATAAACTTCATACGGAACATGATGCGGCTTCACTTTGGTGGTTGCTGTTGTCGCACGAAAGGCGATTTGAGAGGTGCGTTCGCAAGCAGCCGCTTGTAATTCATTCGTTTGACCATCTGCAACCATGGAAGTTTCCATTTATTGTCTCAGTATTCCTTTGCGGTGGCACTGAGATTTCGTTATACTATTTAAATCGCATACAAACACACTTCGTTATAATGAGGTTCTAAATACATGGTGTTCTATGGACAAGAAGTTATGAAAATTGAGATACTTTGTTATATTAAGAATTTTGTTATATTGTCACGTATTAGTGATGGTTAAGAAGGCAGCAAAACTGTGATTAACGAAAGGAGCATATTATTGGGCGAACTTGTGCCCTCAAAAACAGGCTACACTCAAAGAACAACGGTAGCGGCGAACACGATCAGCAGTCGTCGAAATCTGATCAACGGGTCAAGCGCGTCAGCTTTTATACAGCAGTCGTCCAGTGTTCCAGACTAATCGCTGGGACCCGCGTGTCTTCCACAAAGTTCTACACCATTCGCGTCACGCGATGAAATCAGATAACACAAGGTTCGGCAACAACAGACAGCGGATAGAAGCATCAATAACATTCCAGAAACTTCCGATACATGTAGGCGCATCCCGCGCTGTGCGATAACATTTGTTAGGTGGTGAAACGTGGTCGCCCGATAAAGACAAGTACACGTGTCAATATTTAAGTTCATTATATTGAGGTTTCACTGTACATAATTGCAAATTTTTAGTTAAATAATTTAAGAATATATTTCTGCAATCCCAAATAGACAGAAAAACCATTTTGCGCTGCGCATAGCTTCTGAATAGGCAGCAGCGTGCTGCGTAGCATAGTCTACTGTGGCTTCCACTGGGTACTGTGACGAGACCTTTCGCTGCCGTGACAATTAACTTTTGGCTGGGTCTTTGCCCTCCTGGCTTCTCAGCTGTGTACAGTATAACCACATAAAAACGTACCCTCTTAATAAATAATTCCAGTTTAATAAGTAATTCCAATGGCAGTCGTCAATACCACCTGCCCTTTTTGATGCATCTCTGTATGCCAACTGCACTCCACCGAAGAGAGGCCACTCTGTATTATCGCTTATGGCTAGGGGTGGCATTCAGGAAATCTTACTCATTTCGCATTGGAATGGCCGACAACGCTCTCTGCAATGCGTGTCTTTGTGAGGAGATGCTAGAACACATTCTGTGCAACTGTCCTGAATATAATGTTCAGAGACAGTCCCTGGCATCTGTTCTAGCACACCTTGACAATAGACAGTTGTCAGTTGAAACGATTTTCACATGTCGCCGACAGAAGACATCGCAGCTGAAGGCGACGAAGGGTCTACTTCGTTTTTTGAAAGAGCTTGGACAAGCGGCTGTGACAGTGATGTCACATACCGCGCAAGAGTGATGGACTGTTACTGACGATGTGTGTGCTGTGTTATGTGCTCTCTCTCTCTTTCCTCCCCATCTTTCACCCCCTCCCATCCTGCTCCCATGTGTGGGGTAGCAAACCGGTTGAGCTAAACTGGTTAACCACCCTGCCTTTCCTTCTCCACTCTTTCCTTCCTTCCTTCCAATGACAGTAATTTCTCCATTGAACTATGATGTCTTGGCTGCCCGCTTATGCCGCAGTTGCCTACCGCATGCAAAACAGTTAGTGCCTAGTATTTGCTTCATTTTTCGGTGCATATACATGTGGAATCAGCGAAACTTCATGTGCGCAGATCGTAGGTAGTGAAATTGTGGCGCGTGGATGTTTAACGGACTGCAGTTGCCACCGATAGGGATGTCAAAACATGGTGGCCATGGCTCATATAGCTTCTGGTGGAAGTGGGAGGGCAAGTTGTGAGAACAAAATGAAATCATCTGGGCAACCAGTCAAGACGCTATTATATATGCTAGTTACTTCCCAAACAAGTTACAAAACATATTGCTTCCAAGTTTCTTCGGAGGCTCTTAATTTTTCTATTGAAATGGTTATGGTCACTCTTTGCCAAGGAGCCTTAAGAAATCAATTGAGAAAAATGCACACTGCATTTGTTGCCACTATTCCTTGTGTGTCACAGTCTATGCACATGTCATTGCCAGCCCGCGTGAGCTTGAGTCTGAGTCAGTCTGATGTCAAGGTATGTCTGACCAAGTCTCATTTTATGAACACTTGAGTTCGCGTGAGCCTGGCTGAGTGTGATGTTCCTTATGTATTTTTTCAAAATCCAGCCCTATTTAGGACTATCATAGGAGTGGGTGCAAATACAAGTGCGAATGAAACAAAAGCAGTGCAATAAACATGGGTGGATGCAACTGTGTTGTGTTGAATATCACTGAATTTCCTCTAATCTACAAAATCTGACAGCAGCAGTTCACAAACAGTGTCAGGCAGCTCGTTCCAAAATTCAGCAACTCGGGGGAGGAATAAACTGTTTAGTTAGTGCGCTCAACGAAAGGCTTGAGGTTTGAAGTCGTGCCATATTCTGGTATGAAAAGCACCATCAAACGTGAGGTGAGCGTCAGCATATAGACAAGACAAATGAATAATTTGCGGATTATACCATACGGCAGTTTTTTGTAAATTGATACACATGGGCCAATTGTTAGACAGGTGCAGAGCCTGGCCAAGGGCTCTTGAAGTACTGTGTGATTGCTAGGAGAAGAAATCACCTGCTGTAAGATGCAGCCTGCGTAAAGTCATACTCTCGACTTGCTATTGCGGCTTAGATGATTTTGCTTCCTGCAGGCGCCCCTTGCGGAGCCATACAGGATGCCTAAAGTTACTTCTGCAGTATAGAACACTTAGCAGAAATCAATGAAATGAGCTGACTTAGAAGGTAATTGAAAAGCTCTACGGACAGGACGAAGTGAAGATGACAGACACAGTGCTGACTAACAACCACTGTTTAGTGCATATTTAATGCGTTATATAGAAACGAGGATCAGTGCAGAGGACAGAAAAATACCGAATTATTATAAATCGATGCCGCCAACGGGCTGTCGCACATTCCATGAATAGCATATTTCACCACAGCACAGAAATATTGAAGGCACACTAACGCAAGAACCCTCATGTTGGTATACCTTAAAAGCGCTTATCTCGCGGACACATTGCTCTATAGCATGCTAAATACATGCAGCTTTCAACAATAGGTTCACGACCACGTTTCTTACAATGTTCAGCCAAATGACTGAAATTTGTTGCAATGCACATGTACGATTGTTTATAAGATAACCTTTTCATGGGGGTGCTGTTACAATGGCCAAACAGTCCGATATGCCAGTTATCATCTGTGAGATCATGCATACTCTCTCAAGGGCTCAATTGCCCATCATTTGGCTGATCATTGTAAAATATGTGGTTGTGAACCAGTTGTTAAAAAGTGCACATTTTAGGCTGCTATAGAGAGCAAGGCGCTCATGAAATCAGCATAGATATTCAGATATACCAACACGGTGATTCCTGTGTTAGTGTGCCTTCAATATCGCTGCACAGAATCCAATACACAATTTATCGAATGTGTGTAGCCTTACGACAACAGTGGCTCATGATGATTTAGTGTTTTTATGTTTTCTGCACAGATCCTCCTTCCTATATATAGCAGCTGATATGCAATAAACGCTGCTTGTTAGCCAGCACTGTGTCTGTCGTCTTCACTTCATCCTGTCTGTAGCACTGTTTGATTTCCCTGTAAACATTGGAAACGTACACCAACCAGCCCATTTCAGCACACTCGTGCAGAAGCGATCTGAAAGCGAGAGTTAAGAAAACTGGTGATACATAAATTCTATCAGTCGAAGGAAGATTTATTGTGGTGCTTGCTTTACATAGCAGCTTGTTGTGAATAACGGTGCCGAATGCTTTCCTAAAATTGACAAAGAGCATGTCAATTTTTTTGTCAATAATAAAATTGCTAGAAATATGGGACTATTCCATGAGTTGTGTTACTGTCCTGAAACGACGGAAACCATGTATAACATTATAAAGGAGGTTATTGGATTCAAGGTATTACACACTTTAGTGCCTTACAAGAACTCAAAGTAAGCCTGTAGTTAGCCTACACTTGTTTTTAAGCAGATTTACAGAAAGGGCAATATTGGATAAGCTTCCTGGGTGGGTATGACTCCTGAAATATATGATGAAAATTGCAGGGGGGCGAAATAACATGAGCACCAGAGAAAGTAACGGGCCAAAAAGCTTTTGAGAATACTGTCGTGCCTAGGAACACTGTGTCCAAGTTTAGTGTCAAAGTAAGAATACCTTTATCACTTATTGCAATAGCAAAGAGTTATCATCGTATGCAAACATGGATTGGACACAACGCATTAGCTGTCTAAATTGAATCAGAAATGCTTGCGCCTTCTGATGTAAAGGAAGCTACAGCAGTGTTAGCTGGTGAAATAGAACTTCAGCATTTGCCTGGTTTAGTTTATAATAATCATGGTAGTTGAACACGAAAGTAGTAGTCATTATGTGCGTTTATTTTGGTTCGCCTATCTCCTTTAGCAATGTTAAAGTGCACTTAAAAAGACAGAACAAAGGAAGATACACAGGGACACACATAGTGCCGTGTGTGTTCTTGTGCAACTTCCTTTGTGCTGTCTTTTAATTGTGCCATGGAAATATGTGTTTGGGATGTATTACCAAAAAGCCCACAATGCAGTCCTCGTTGAAGTGAACAATACTACCTGAATTGAGTACCTTTTCTCTGCTGTTGCAAAGGACAAACACTATGTACTAATTACAAGTATACTGTGGTTCATCCAGGGAAACTTGGAAAATTGATAAACGCACATTTTTGTAGTGCACTCAAAAGCATCAATGTCACCATGAAGACGCATGTGTATTAAAGGAATCAAGATTGGAAGCCACAATATTTGTTACATATGTCTCATTGGCATGCATGAAGTAAAAAAAAATTGCAAAGTGAGAGGGCAGCTTGATAAATGAGGAGGGAAGGGAAACGACAGATCTTTATTGTCAGAAATGTTCAGCCATTATATCGCACTGAAAGCCATTTTGAGCGATCTCGGAAGTAAAAAAAAAAAGGCTATAGATCTACAAACGAGTTCTGGTGGTGACGCTAATTAGCGCGAATTCGAGTGAGTCCGGCTGGATAAAATTTAATTCTCGAATTATACCCGTCAAAACTACGCTATAATTGTAAGACACGTCATCATGGGAGTCTCCGGGTTTATACTGCCCGCAAAGCGCGGCACGCAAACGTTTTTTGCATCCCACCGCCATCGGAGTGTGGCCGCCACAACCGCGTGCTCAGTTTTGCAACACCAAAGCCAAGTGCTGAGCCACTGCTTCGGGTGAGTCCGACTGGATTTGAGCGAGTCCGAGTGAGCCCTGATGCGCTTGGCTGCTGCTGATTCCGAGTGCCAGGGAGCCCGGCTGGGTCTCATACTTTGACGAGTCTTGAGTTTTGTATATTTACGACCGCTGTTTGGAAGCAGCAATGTTACAATGTTCCAGTGATAAATGTAAATAAACAGCTTGTGAGCCGTTAGGGTAGCCTATACTCAAAAGAGAAGCAGGTAATGTTGAGACACGTCATTCATGCCCATTTACTTCGTTGTCGAAAAAAGGCTTCAGCGCAAAAATCACTACTGAAACCTGCAGTTTTTTTTCTGGTGTTGGAGAGCTTGCAAAGCACTGTTGGAGCGGGCACGCCGTGAAGGTTAGGTCCGAGAGCATGCTGTCACGCCACAACAATGGCGTCCGGGGACAAAACGGGTTTCTGGGGACCCTATTTGGGCCAAAAATAAATAAGTATGACGCAGACAACGCGAAGCCTGTCTGAATTCTGCTGTCCTAAAAAAAAAAAAAAAGTTTTGCGCAGTCGACAGGATTCGAACCTGTGCGGGGAGACCCCAATGGATTTCTAGTCCATCGCCTTAACCACTCGGCCACGACTGCAAGACGGCAACGTGGCGAGGCGGCGCGTTTCTCAAACAGGTGCGGCTATTTTTCACATTTAGTCGAGACAGAATTTCCGCAGCCCCGGTGAAAACGCATATGATCGCTTCGCGTTCTCACTTTATTGTGGCCGTTGTTTAGTCCTCCGTTACAAACTCGCATTTTGGGAAGCCTAAGTGCGCTCGCACGTTTTAGCGCCTTGCAGTGTGGGTTTCATTCCCGCATGCCGCCTAAAACGTAAATTTTCGCGTTTCAAAAGCTTCGCTTTTGAAACGCGAAAACGCGATTATCGTTGTGTGGCAGATATATACCCCAAAGGATGTAACTTTGCATAGCACTTTTAAAACGGTTACACCCTTTGGAGTGTATACTATGTCCCACAACGATAATCGTCATCTGCCTTGCTTGCGTTTCCTTTCTTGACAGCTCGATCGGCGCCCGCTACTTTCCTGTCGAGAAGCTGTGTCACGCTGATAAACGCAAGCCATTCGTGACTGGTAAGTACCGGGCTCGCCGCGTTAAAGAAAGGAAATGCGGGCAAGACAGACGACGATTATTGTTGTGGGACAAGATAAACCCCAAAGGGTGTAATTTCATAGTGTACACTCTTCACTTTTAGAAAAATTGACACCCTTTGGGGCTTATCTTGTCCCACAACAATAATCGTCATATGTCTTGCCCGCGTTTCCTTTCTTTAACGCTGCCAGCATGGTACTTCTAATGTTAGGATGGATAGTTGGGCGTGTTGGTTAAGCATGAACTGAAGTGAAGGCGCTAAAACGACGGTGGACGAAGAACGAACACACACACACACCTGTGTATGTGTGTGTGTGTTCCTTCTTCGTCCACCGTCGTTTTCGACACCGTCGTTCTCGACAGGCAAGTAGCCAGCACCGTGTTTTTAAGAAAGGAAACACAAGCAAGGCAGATGACGATTATTGTTCTGGGACATAGTATACACCCCAAAGGGCGCAACCATCGAAAGAGTGTACACTCTTAAAACGGTTGCACTCTTTGGGCTGTGAAATGCGTTAAATCTTGCCGTGACATGGTCACGTGTTGGGCCTTTTTTTGGCTTCAAATGGGTTGAGCAATGCTCCCTCTTGTTTGTAGTTATTTCATTCGTCCATGCTAATGACGTCCTTTTTGAAAAGCGGCGGCGGAAAATAATCGCCTAGCCTGCTTGAACTAACCGGCACTCCTAAAAAAAGTTGGGGAAGACGACGACGACGAACGTGCCAGTAAGCGTCGAAGACCGGCTCCCGCTTCTGAAAATGATTTCGGTGATTTAATTTGAGCCCAGTGCGACTATTTTAGTGCCAACGGACTCTTTAAGTTGTGGCGATCCCGTAGACACCCGACTCTTGAAGGTGGGTGGCCTTGTTGCGATTTTATCGGCCTTTTCCGTCCAGACCACGCCGCTGCGACGCTAACCCTAGCCGCGCTTGTGTTAGCGCGGCGAAGTGCTGCTGCGGCGCCAGCTTTTCTCGTCAGTGTCTACAGTGATGGAATGTGAAGTGGAAGGGGAGCTTCTGACTCCCGAGGAATTTTCCAAGGATCCCGGATGGCAAACAGTTGCTGCCAGGCGCTCCGGAGCTAAATCGGCGACCGTCGAGCGAGTTGGTGCCATTTCTACCGGCGCTAAGCCAAATGACAACGCGACCGCAAAGGGTCGCCGAGACCGCAGCAGCGCTAAAGCCAAAATTATTCGGGGTGGAAGGATGCCTCCGCTGCCCAAAGAAGACGCGAAGATCATCGTCAGGCCGAAGGGAGGTCTGAACATCAGCAAGGTGGGGCCGACAGTTGTGGCTGAGGCCATATGGAACGCAGTCGGTTTCGACCAGGCGAAGCGGGACTCGGACACGATGTGCCCGAATTTCCAACAAAATATCATGGTCATCAGCACCCCCAGCAGAGAGAATGCGACCCTCTACGTCAGGGTCGAGTGCAACGCTGTTGGCGGCCAGCAGCACGAGGTGAACGCGTACGAGGCAGCGCCCAACTCTACGTGCAAAGGCGTCATCCGCGGCATCGCACCGAGTGAAGGCCCGGAGGAGCTCGATCGCAAGATTGTCAACTCAAAGAACCCGCTGGCCTTGGGAGCCAAACGAATCAAGAGCACGGGCACCGTGGTTGTGGTCTTCGACGGCTACAAGGTGCCAAACTACGTGTCGTACGGCGGCACACTTGTCAGGTGTGCATTATATAGGAAGCAAGTGGAGGTGTGCTACGCCTGTGGCCGCCTCGGGCATCGAGCGGACGTCTGCCCCTCGCCGGACGAAACTATGTGCAGGGGATGCGGCATCGCCAACCCGGACGAACAACACAAGTGCGACCCCAAATGCAGCCTGTGCGGAGGCCGACACTTCACCGCTGCCAAGGAGTGCAAGCAGAGGTACCAGACGCCGTACCTCGTCAGACGCAGGCGCGGGGACCGATTCCGAGCCAATAGAAGCAAGTCTCCGGCCCTCGCCATGGGCGAGCGACAACTCCCGGCCGCCGCCGGTCGCTCCGCGGCTCGCGGGAGCTTTAGATCCAGGAGCCCCTCTCCACCTTCCGGACGCCGTTCCAGGTCCAGGGGCAGATCCCGGTCCAGGGGCAGATCTATGTCCAGCGGCAGATCCGGAAGCCGCTCCAGGAGCCGCTCTGTCTCAAGGGCCCGGTATGGGTCCAGTGCCGGCCAGCAGAGGAAGAGAAAGTCGACGCTATCGTGGGCAGACATGGTTGCTGGCGGCGCCCATGCGAGATCCACCCGGGGCCCACGCGACCCGCTTCCAGAGCAATCCAGGGAGGCAGAGATAGCGCGCCTTATGAAGGAAAACGCGGACTTAAAAGAAATGATCAGAAAGATGGCTAGCGAAATGACAGAGATTAAGAAATTAGTAATCAGTCAGAGTGTTACATCCAACGCGTCGGCGCCGACCGCCACAGAAGCACCAGTTCCGGCCTGCGACTCGGCCGGCGCCGCCAAGCGTAGGGCAGTTTCCAGTAAGGACGATTCAGATTCGCAAACTTATGAGATCAAAGGCATGCTGGCCACGCTCACTAAGAGCGTGCAGCAGTTACAACAAGGCTTAGCACAGGTGCAAGTCGCCCTAGGAGACCCGAGGAGAGGCCTAGGCGCGCTGGCCGATCGCATGGACGCCCTCGAGCGTCTGGTGATCCCGAATAATACGTCCATAACTCCGATGCAGGTCGTTGTTCCGAACGCGTCGGGGACTCAAATCAGGGCTACGAGCACATCGGCACGTCAGAGTGGGGGGAACTTCTTGCGTGCACCTGTGCTTACAGCGGGTACCCCGGACAATTTATCTAATCATGGATAGTTCCAAAGAGGAGTTCAAAATTTGGCAGTGGAACTGCAGGGGGTACTCCAATAAGAGGGCTCCTTTGCAGCAATATTTAAGGTCGCTACGTAACAAACCACAAGTAATAGCATTACAGGAAACCCTCGTCTCTGCCGCATCCCTCTCTGGTTATCGTGCCGTCTCCGTGCAGGCCGAAGGTCGGGGAGTGTGCACGTTAGTTGACAGGAGGCTTACACACTTGTCTCACGACCTGAAGCTGGCGAGTTGCAAGGTCGAATACGTCATGGCGGAGGTTCTGCTCAATACGAGACAACGCAACCAGCGGAGAAACAGCGTGTTCATACTCAACATCTACAGCAATCCTAGGGACTCGCAACAGCAGTTCAAAACGATACTCAAGAAGTCCGTCGACCTGGCCGGCACCCATCCCTTGGTCGTCGTCGGAGATTTCAACGCACCGTACGGCGTGTGGGGGTACGTCTACGACACGAGCAAGGGTCGGGGTCTGTGGCAGAACGCCAACGAAATGGACCTCACGCTCATCACGGACAAGGCGTTCCCCACCCGAATCGGCAACTCGGTTAGCCGGGACACCACCCCCGATCTGGCGTTCGTGAAGAACGTCGAGGGAGCCGAGTGGAGCAACACCGCAATAAATTTTGGTAGCGACCATTATGTGCTCGAGACCCGCTTCGAAGTCACCCGAAGTAAATCCAGACATTTCACTGTCACGGACTGGGACCTTTTTCGCAAGCTCCGCGGCAACGACAGCGCACCCGTCCCAAAAGACCTGGAAGATTGGTGCGAGCGAATCAAGAGTGACGCCGAGTCATCCACTAAGAAGATCGTCAGCGACCTGGAGGTAGAAAAGATGGACAGTAGGCTGGCCCATCTGATCGAGGCCAAGCAGGCGCTGCTTCTGAGATGGAAGGGACAAAGGTTTAACCGAAGATTGAGGAAAAAGATCTCCGAGCTTAACAAGGCCATCGAAGATCACTGTCGGACCCTCGGCAAGCAGCAATGGGACGAGGTCTGTGACTCGATCGACGGGCAGATGCGTAACGGCAAGTCCTGGGGCATGCTTAAACATCTCCTCGACGAGGGCAGCAACAGATCCAGTCAGAGACACACGCTCGCCAGAGCCCTTCACGAAGCTACCATATCCTGTTCCGGGGACGAGCTGGTTGCCAAGCTCATGGAGAAATACCTTCCCATAAAGCATGGCGACGAGGAAGACCGGTTTCCCGACTACCTCGGACCAGCCCGTCCGGAATTGGACGAAGACTTCACCGTGGGGGAAATTAGGCAAGCCATTTTCGCGCTCAAGGGGAAGTGTGCGCCAGGTGCCGATAGAATCACCAACAAGATGCTGCGGAACCTTGACGACGGTTCGATCGCATACCTCACCGAGAAGATCAACGAGACGTGGAAAAACGGCAGCGTCCCAGAGCAATGGAAGACCGCCAACGTCGTCCTGATCCCCAAACCCGGCAAGGCTCCGAACGTGGACAACCTCCGACCGATCTCTCTCACCTCCTGCGTTGGGAAAGTGGCGGAGCACGTCGTCCTCAACAGACTAAACAGATATCTCGAAGAGAACAACATCTATACTCACAACATGATTGGCTTTCGTGCCGGCCTCTCGTCGCAGGACGCCATGAAGATGATCAAACATCAAATCATCGATGGCAGTACCAGAGACACCAGGGCCCTGCTCGGACTCGACCTCGAGAAAGCGTTTGACAACGTTCTCCACGAATACATTCTGGCCTCCGTGGCAGACCTCAAGCTGGGCCCCAGACTATATAACTACGTCCGTTCGTTCCTGACGGGGAGGAAAGCGAGGCTGCGGATCGGCGACTTTGTCTCCGACGAGGTGCTCCTGGGCCCACGGGGCACGCCGCAAGGCTCGGTCATTTCGCCTGCTCTCTTCAACATCTGCATGATCGGCCTCTCGAGGAATCTGGCCCAAGTTGAAGGAATCAAACACACCATCTACGCAGACGACATCACCATCTGGTGCACCGGCGGTAGCGAAGGGCAAGTGGAAAGCGCCATGCAAGAGGCGGTAGGCGTCACGGAGCAGTACCTGCTACCCACCGGACTCAGATGTTCCCCGACCAAATCTGAGCTTCTCCTTTACAGAAAAGAAAAAGGCCGCAGACCCAAGGGCTGGAAACCGGTCTCGGAAAGTGACATCCACCTGTTCACTCGGAGCGGTGACCCGATACCCAGGGTCGACACCATCAGAGTCCTGGGTATGTTCATAGAATCACGCGGCGGCAACGGCACTGCGTTACGCAAGATAATTGCGAAAACCGACAATGCTTTTCGCCTCGTCCGAAGGGTCACGAACAGACATCGTGGCCTCAAGGAGGACAACCTGCTTCGGCTCATTAACGCCTTTGTGCTGTGTCACTTCACCTACACGGTGGCCATGCACAACTGGCTCAGAGCCGAGCGGGAAAAGCTTAATGCCCTCATTAGAAAATTCTTCAAGAGAGCCCTCGGGCTGCCCGTCAGAACGCATACAGAGGACCTCCTTCGGCTCGGCATACACAACACCATGGAGGAGATGGCCGAGGCTCAGGAACGGGCCCAGCTAACTCGGCTGTCCACCACACCAGCCGGCAGGCGTATCCTCGAGGAGATCGGACTCGCACCAACCAAGAACTTGGCTGAAGACACCCAAATCCCCAGAGAAATAGGGGAGGAGATCGTGGTCGCCCCTTTGCCCCGCAACGTTCATCCCGTTCACAACGCAGGTCGTCGCAAGGCAAGAGCATTTAATATACTAAAGCAAATAAACAAAGACAAAATCCCAGCAAGCTTCGTGGACGCAGCTGCATACCGAGACGGCAAGGCTTTCGCGATTTCCGTCATTGACACGCTGGGCAAAGTCATTAACTGTGCTTCCGTCCGGACGACAAACCCAGAGGTGGCCGAGCAAGTGGCCATTGCATTCGCCATGCAAGACGGTCGGAGAGACAGGGTGTATAGCGATTCGAAAGCCGCCATCAGGGCATTCCAGAAAGGCCGGGTAGCCCGGCAGGTAGTTCAAATTCTGAAAGGCGCCAAACAGGGCAACACCTCCATGCACTCGATCCTTTGGTTCCCTGCACACGTCGGGGCGATTGAGGGGGTTCCTCTGAACCTCAACGAGTCTGCCCACGAGGCTGCGCGTGGCTTTACCGACCGCGCTGCCCTCGGATCGGGCTACTCTCTCCCCGGACACAGAGACGCTCCTCTCACACACAACGAAATCACGAAATTCTTTTACTTAGAGAGAAGGGTTTTCCCCCCGCCTCACTCCAAGCTAAGCAGGCCGCAGGCGGTCACACTAAGACTTCTGCAAACGAATTCGTACCCAAATCCGGCGTCCCTTAATAGCATATATCCAGAGATTTATCCAAATTGTTCTTGCGTGGCCTGCGGTGAGGTAGCTACGTTGCCTCATATGCTCTGGGAGTGCGGGTCGCTGGGCCCGAAGTTCACCAAGGAAGAGTGGGACGCGCTCCTGCGAAGTCCTGTCTTTGAGGATCAAATCCTGGCCGTCCAGCGCGCCCGCGATCGGGCCGGCAGACTAGATCTGTCAGTCCCGTCGTGGGATTAGCCGGGTGCGCGTTTTATCGCGCTTTGCTGGACCAAATAAAAGTTTATTCACTCACTCACTCACTCACTCACTCACTCACTCACTCACTCACTCACTCACTCACTCACTCACTCACTCACTCACTCACTCACTCACTCCTAAAAAAAGTTTATACCCTTTGGGTTGTATTTTGTCCTCAAACAATAATCGTCATCTGTCTTGCCCGCATTTGCTTTCTTTAAGGCTGCGAGCCCGGTACTTCCTAGTCATGAACGGCTTGCGCATTGTTAGCTTGACACAGCATTCTCCACAGGAAAGTCGCGAGCGTCGAGTTTTCAAGAGAGTCGAAACGCAAGCAAGGCAGATGATGATTATCGTTTGGGGACGAGATAACCCCCAAAGGTGTAAAAATTTCTTATATGTAGAGCAGTCTAGCATTGCCTATCTGGACTTTGTGTTCTTTCTTTCCATATTATTATAATTCATCATTTCAATTGGTTTTTTATAATTTTTTGGGGTTAGCTAGTGGCAGCGACATGCCAATGATGAGAAGGAATCCACTATGACTCGCATTTAGCCATTCGGCTCAACGAAGTTGCTGTGAAACAATGCAACGCAATAAGAATGCATACCAAGTGATCTCAACTTCATAGCGATTCCCGGCCACAGCGGCCGCATTTCGATGGCGGCGAAATGCCAAGCACCCTCGTGTACAGTGCATTGGGTGCACGTTGAAGAACCCCAGGTGGCTGTATTAATCCGTAATCCCCTCAATACGACGTGCCTCACAAACAGGTTGTGGTTGTGGTACGTAACACCACAAATCTACATTTTTTTATTAGCCACTTAGCGTGTACTTCACGAAGCGACGTCTACACAGATACATTTCGCAGCGTCTGGAGATGCACGCGAACTTGTTACAAATCTGTCGCGATGTTATTGTGCTTTTTAAACTTTTGCGTCAGACCAGGAAGTTCTGACGTGACGTATGCGCAACTATTCATGCAGGCGATCTGGAGAACCTGTTAGGAAATTTCTTATGAACGCCGAAGTTGCACGCCTCTTCTGATGACAGCCTCAGCTTATTGCCCACGAATATCATCGCACATACATCACTTCAAACGTTCACTTGTTGTTGAACGGACTACGCTTTCCCATCTCAACACGACTGCGCGTTTTACTCCATCATTACCGAATGCTTCACCAGCATAACGTTGCAGATATTACGGGAGTGCAAGGCTGTGCCCAGGTGGTTTTAACGTAAGCCCCGCGTCATAACTCCAAGCCCTTTCATAACTCTAATAGCATAAATCCAACCCGATGAGGGTAAAAGTATATTTCTAGATGCTTGGCATAGCTTTACGCCATAAAGTATAAACTTTGCCATAGAAGAAAAGCGTAAGCTTTCACTACTCGTCATCATCATCAGCCTAGTTACGCCCACTGCAGGGCAAAGGCCTCTCCCATACTTCTCCAACTACCCCGGTCATGTACTAATTGTGGCCATGTTGTCCCTGCAAACGTCTTAATGTCATCCGCCCACCTAACTTTCTGCCGCCCCCTACTACGCTTCCCTTCCCTTGGAATCCAGTCCGTAACCCTTAATGACCATCGGTCATCTTCCCTCCTCAATACATGTCCGGCCCATGCCCATTTCTTTTTCTTGATTTCAACTAAGATGTCATTTACACGCGTTTGTTCCCTCACCCAATCTGCTATTTTCTTATCCCTTAACGTTACACCTATCATTCTTCTTTCCATAGATCGTTGCGTCGTGCTCAATTTCAGCAGAACCCTTTTCGTAAGCCTCCAGGTTTCTGACCCATACGTGAGTACTGGTAACACACAGCTTTTATACACTTTCCTCTTGAGGGATAGTGGCAACCTGCTGTTCATGATTTGAGAATGCCTGCCAAACGCACCCCAGCCCATTCTTATTCTTCTGGTTATTTCAGTCTCATGATCCGGATCCGTGGTCACTACCTGCCCTAAGTAGATGTATTCCCTTACCACTTCCAGTGCCTCGCTACCTATCGTAAACTGCTGTTCTCTTCCGAGACTGCTAAACATTACTTTAGTTTTCTGTAGATTAATTTTCGGACCCACCCTTCTGCTTTGCCTCTCCAGGTCAGCGAGCATGTATTGCAATTGGTCTCCTGAGTTACTAAGCAAGGCAGTATCATCAGCGAATCGCAAGTTGCTAAGGTATTCTCCATCAACTTTTATCCCCAATTCTTCCCACTCCAGGTCTCTGAATACCTCCTGTAAACATGCTGTGAATAGCATTGGAGAGATCGTATCTCCCTGACTGACGCCTTTCTTTATCGGGATTTTGTTGCTTTCTTTGTGGAGGACTACGGTGGCTGTGGAACCGCTATAGATATCTTCCAGTATCTTTACACATGGCTCATCTACACCCTGATTCCGTAGTGCCTTCATGACTGCTGAGGTTTCGACTGAATCAAATGCTTTTTCGTAATCAATGAAGGCTATATATAAGGGTTGGTTATATTCCGCACACTTCTCTATCACCTGATTGATAGTGTGAATATGGTCTATTGTTGAGTAGCCTTTATGGAATCCTGCCTGGTCCTTTGTTTGACAGAAGTCTAAGGTATTCCTGATTCTATTTGCGATTACCTTAGTAAATACTTTGTTGGCAACGGATAGTAAGCTGATCGGTCTATAATTTTTCAAGTCTTTGGCGTCCCCTTTCTTATGGATTAGGATTATGTTAGCGTTCTTCCAAGATTCCGGTACGTTCGAGGTCATGAGGCATTGTGTATATAGGGCGGCCAATCTTTCTAGGACAGTGTTCCCACCATCCTTCAACAAATCGGCTGTTACCTGATCCTCCCCAGCTTCCTTCCCCCTTTGCATAGCTCCCAAGGTCTTTACCTCTTCCGGCGTTACTTGTGAGATTTCAAGTTCCTCTAGACTATTCTCTCTCACCTTATCGTCGTGGGTGTTACTGGTACTGTATAAATCTCTATAAAACTCTTCAACCACTTGAGCTATCTCATCCATATTAGTAACGATATTGCCGGCTTTGTCTCTTAACGCACACATCTGATTCTTGCCTATTCCTAGTTTCTTCTTCACTGCTTTTAGGCTTCCTCCGTTCCTGAGAGCCTGTTCAATTCTAGCCATATTACAGTTCCTTATGTCCGCTGTCTTACGCTTGCTGATTAACTTAGAAAGTTCTGCCAGTTCTATTCTAGCTGTAGGGTTAGAGGCTTTCATACATTGGCGTTTCTTGATCAGATCTTTCGTCTCCTGCGATAGCTTACTGGTTTCCTGTTTAACGGCGTTACCGCCGACTTCTATTGCGCACTCCTTAATAATGCCCATAAGATTGTCGTTCATTGCTTCAACACTATGGTCCTCTTCCTGGGTTAAAGCCGAATACCTATTCTGTAGCTTGATCCGGAATTCCTCTAGTTTCCCTCTTACCGCTAACTCATTGATTGGCTTCTTATGTACCAGTTTCTTCCGTTCCCTCCTCAAGTCAAGGCTAATTCGAGTTCTTACCATCCTATGGTCACTGCAGCGCACCTTGCCGAGCACGTCTACATGTTGTATGATGCCAGGGTTCGCTCAGAGTATGAAGTCGATTTCATTTCTAGTCTCACCATTATGGCTCCTCCAGGTCCACTTTCGGCTAACCCGCTTGCGGAAAAAGGTATTCATTATCCGCATATTATTCTGTTCTGCAAACTCTACTAATAACAATCCTCTGCTATTCCTAGAGCCTATGCCATATTCCCCCACTGACTTGTCTCCAGCCTGCGTCTTGCCTACCCTGGCATTGGAGTCGCCCATCAGTATAGTGTATTTTGTTTTGACTTTCCCCATCGCCGATTCCACGTCTTCATAAAAGCTTTCGACTTCCTGGTCATCATGACTGGATGTAGGGGCGTAGACTAGTACTAACTTCAATTTGTACCTCTTATTAAGTTTCACAACAAGACCTGCCACCCTCTCGTTAATGCTATAGAATTCCTGTATGTTACCAGCTATTTCCTTATTAATCAGGAATCCGACTGCTAGTTCTCGTCTCTCCGCTAAGCCCCGGTAGCACAGTACGTGCCCGCTTTTTAGCACTGTATATGCTTCTTTTGTCCTCCTAACCTCACTGAGCCCTATTATATCCCATTTACTACCCTCTAATTCCTCCAATAACACTGCTAGACTCGCCTCACTAGATAACGTTCTAACGTTAAACGTTGCCAGGTTCAGATTCCAATGGCGGCCTGTCCGGAGCCAGGTATTCTTAGCACCCTCTGCTGCGTCACAGATCTGACCGCCGCCGTGGTCAGTTGCTTCGCGGCTGCTGGAGACTGAGGGCCGGGGTTTGATTGTTGTATTCATATAGGAGGTTGTGGCCAAGTACTGCACCAGGGTGGCCAATCCTGCTCTGGTGAGAGAGTGCGTTACCGGTTCTGGTCACCGGGATCAGGCCGCACTCCAGGCCTGTTTGTGCAATTTTCTCAACACACGGTTTTTTTTTTTTGGTATTTTCCGGTGGAGAATTGTGCGGCACCGGGATTTGAATCACGGTCCTCTTGCACGGGAGGCGGATACTCTACCGCCCCGCAGGAGTTAAATTAAAGATTAAATGGGGTTTTACGTGACAAAACCATGAGGCACGCCGTAGTGGAGGACTCCGGAAATTTTGACCACCTGGGGTTCTTTAACGTGCACCTAAATCTAAGTACACGGGTGTTTTCGCATTTCGCCCCCATCGAAATGCGGCCGCCGTGGCCGGGATCCGATCCCGCGACCTCGTGCTCAGCAGTCTAAAGCCCCAACCACTGGCACGCGCCGAAAGCTTCGGCGCGCGCTGGCAAGCGAATGCGTCGCTTCGCTTCGGCTGGAGGGAAAGGGCGCGCAACCACTGGAGACAAGCTCCGACGCGCGCCGAAGCACGCTCCTCGGCTGCGGCGCACTGTTGCTGGACTATTCCGTCTTCATCCGTCAAAGTCCGGCCTGAAACAGCTTGCTGTAAACTAAGCTTGAAACAATAAGTTAGTGATCTGTATGTGCTTTTAGATATAAAAAACACGTTTGAATAATGAATATACACCTGCCGCAACAGTTTTTTATTTCTGAAGTAACAATAGTGTACAAAATATCGACATCAGCGCTCGCGCGTCGTCTGTCTGCAAGATCGCTTTCCAAACACCTGCACGACGATGCCATATATCAAAAACTGTTGCACCATTTCATTTTTTGGTAGCTTATTGCACAGCCAATTATGTAAGAATTAGGCGTGCAATGTATAACTGAAAAAAATCTGTGTTGGAAATATTGCCACGTAGTAGTGACGGTAAATAAATAGTGCCGGCTCAATCGCAACGATAGCGGCGAACATTGTCGGCAATCGTAGAAAATCTCATCTGCGGGTCAAGCGCGCCGGTTTGCATACGGCAGTCGTCGAAAGTTACAGCCTATTCGCTGGTGCCCGCGCGCCTTCCAGAAACTACGACACAATTCGTGTCGCGTATGCAATCAGATTAGCAAGGTTCGTCGACAACAGACAGAACCATCGATAACATTCGCGAAACTTCCGATACGTTCAGGCGCATCGTGCAGCGAGCGATAACGTTTAA